>NC_072876.1:629103-1258206 GCF_028858705.1 Grus americana
GGAAAGCAGCCTTTTGATTGCAGGTAGTTACCTCCTGGCAGGAACTCCATGATAAGGTAGAGGTTTAGCTTGTCCTGAAAACTATAGAACATTTTCACCACCCACAAACTGTCTGCCTCCACTAGAATGTCCCTCTCCGCACGAATATGGCCAACCTGGAGATACACATATGCATTTGATTAATTACAAGTCTAGGTTTTATTAGATAGATTTATTTCACAGACAATTCAAGTATTACATTGAAAAGAATCAAATATTGAAAAGACAGCAGTCAAACTTCTGCACGAGGGCAGAAACACCATCAAAACTTTAATAGTTTCACCCCTCAGTATTTTCAGGTAATAAAATAGCATAACATGTTGAAAATCAAATCCAAGAGTCATGCTTCTGACAGCAAAGAAGGTGAGAAGCTTTCATTAAACAGCTATAATTTTCCAGAATGTTTTGGGGTTTTTTTCCCCAATCTGATAAAGCCCATTGAACACCAACTCCATTTTACTGATCAGCATGAAGATCTGAGAGACCCTTTTACATGCAAAAGTTTCCACTGGAAAGTTTACGGGGACTTTTGCCGTTGGACATTTACACTTGAGTAACATTTATACTTATTGCGTGACTTTTGCTGCCATACACTGAGACATATGTAGGAAAGCAAGAGAGCACTAACCTTATTCTTTTAAGCAAAAACTCAAGCTAGATAAATTTAAGCCACCCTCCTGAACAACAAGGTTCTGTACACAAAGACAACCCATGTTTATGGTTTTATTCTTTCCATTCTTATGGCATTTTGGTCCCCTTCAAATCAGAACTGTACAAGTGAAATGGGACACTATGAAAACACTTATCTTAAAAACACTTAGTTAACATACCACTCCACCTTTTTTTACAGTGGAAAGATTCAGGAGGAGAAACGTATGGTTGATTATAAAACCAGATTAATCCTATACAGAATTTTTTTTTTTTTTTTTTTACAAAAATATCTAATAATTAGATCTCTCAGATTCTAGCTCTTCTTGAAACAGTTAGCATGCCCTTCAGATATGGCTTCAGCCTGTTCCCACAGATTTAGACCACAGCACGGTGCTGCATAAAGGTCACGCGTGAACACACTGCTGTTTGGTTTTTACACAAGTACTTTCAGAAAAGGAAACCAGTTCCTGATTTTACAAACACACACACAAGAGTGCTTCCTAAATTCATCCCAGTGCTGAACAAGAAACAGTTGTCTTGGACCACTGTATTTCCAGAAGTTAAACACCACTACTTTATGTCTTTCCGAGTCAGAATTCCAGCAGTCACATCACTTTGATATTTATATCTGATTCCATAAATCAGAAATGCAGTAAAACCGATCTCGACATCTATACAGAATCATTTGCACATGTCTACGTGTAACATACATCATCATAAAACGAGGAGGAACATAAATCAGATCCATAGAATCGTCCTTCTCTTCCATTGGAGAAAGACAAACCTAGTCCTTCAAAAAATGCTCTGCTCCCCCGTGTTTTCAAGTAGAAAGTGAGTTCAGTCCTACCTTGCTTCAGACTGAAGAGCCTCTTAGGAAAGTGTGTCACAATTGTAGCTTCCATTAAGACTACGCAAGGCATTAGAGGTTGGTTGAAACACTGTTCTGAGCATTCAGTTACATACAATAGCCTGTACCTACTACCGTAACCCTATACATATTCCTCAAATTTGTGCAGTGTTACAAGGAATCTTTAAGGAGAAAAAACCCACACACACACTCCCCAAAAACAAAACAAACAAACAAACAAAAACCCAAAAAAACAAACAAACAAAACAAAAAAACCCACAAACCCAAAACCCAAGACTTGATAGAGCCCACTAGAAGACAGGTCTTTATGAATTCATACAAGATTTTTCTGACCTATTTCCTCCATAAAAAGTGAGGGGGAAAAAACCCAAATAATTTTTAGCTAGTAAACCTGGACCACAGATGCCTATCACCCCTCTCCACACATCACAATTACCTCCCAAACCCATCTAAAACATGGATGGGAGCGTTGCTACTCAAGGTGGCTACTCACCTGCTCCTTTTCAAGCATATCAGCTTTACGTAGTATTTTCATTGCATACACGTGCCCTGTATCTTTCTTCTGGACAAGTCGCACCTGGGAAATATGCAAAAATTTGAGTCAAATACAGCATTATCGCTACAACTCTTGACAAATTTGGGTTTCAAGCCCAAAGCTTCCACTTAATGAAATCCTATCAGATTACAGAAAGCAAATACCAGTGCCATTTGAAAATGGTTTTAGTCATCTTTTCTGGACTTACCTCTCCAAATGCTCCTCTGCCTATTACTTTTAAAGACTCAAAGTCTTCCAACCCAAGCCTTGTTCTCTTCAGGCGAAGAAACTCTGTTTCCTTTTGTGCATGTGCTGACCTCCTGATTCTTTTCTAGAGTTTAAAAAAAAAAAAAAAAGCAAAAGCAAACCACAATGCCAATTCTGCAGGTGGGCTCCATAGAGATCACAGCTATTCCAAGTAAAGATCCCAGATCTCCATTTATAAAAGAAAATGCTTAGAGACAAATGATTAAGATAATTTTCCCATATTCATTACCTCTTCATCTTTTAAGCCTTCTTCTTCCATCATTTGTTCTAGCTTCTTCTGTCTATAGCAGAGACAAATTAGAAAAAAAAAGGTTGAATCATTGTTTCTTAATCACATGCACACATCAACACCTCTGGTCTGTGCTTGCTGCGAAAGGAGGATGTAAAGCCAGCAAATAACAAGTGTAAATGATATATAAGGGAGACTCGGACATGAGATTCATGTTGAAGAATCTAATATTGCATCTTTACCATTCTAGCCTTGTCCTGTCTAATTTTGACAATCTAAACCTGCCTTGAGTGTCACATCTTATTCAAGTGTGTGTTTTCGTTGTATACAAATGTAGATTGAGGAGATCTGGGTTCAATTCTTGTCTCTCTCTTGGACAGCTGGGCAAGTCACTTAAGGCCAGAGCCGTAATAAATATTTAAGCACCAAAGTCTCACTTATCCCAGGGAGAACTGGCTATCTAAACATCTCTGTGGATTTGTGCTGTAATTTTTCTGCATCTCAAATTCATCACATGCAGAATGAGAAAAGTTTCTCTCCATTTCCTAATACCGGAGATACTTAAAATATTTGGGAAGAGGAAACATGTCTGTACACATACTCTCCCCTGAAAGGATCAGAAATATTTACAACCTTAGTACAAAAGGATTATTTGGGAGCAAAGAAAGAGAGGAAACAAGACTTCAGAGGGGAGATGGCTTCAGGGGACATTTGTAATGAACTTTTCCCCAACACCGATCATGTTAATAGCTGGTTAAACTGGGATTGGTGGTTTGGGGTTTTTTGCCTCCCCATATATGTTTTTTTAGTACATTTGTAATGTTATACCAAAAAAATTCCTTCACTTTATGCAAGTCATTCTTCGCAAGATCCTCTTCCGGTCTCCTGTGCCACTACGCAGCTGCTGTGACACGATAGTATTTTGGGTTATCGCTTCCACGATCAGGCACATTTAAATTGCTTTGCCCTTATTTAAGTACCCAGCGAGCACTGTCCTGTCATCCCATTTCACACTCAAAGCAGCAACTCCAGGGGCAGAAGACAACTGCTGCAACACGCAGAATTAAATAGCTCAGCATGACCAAGTGATGCTGAAATTCCCCCGAATATCCTTAATTGGTCCTATCTACACTTCGTTGTCTGTTTTATCAATACCATTTAAAGTCCAAATCGCACATCCACAGACATATCTATTGTTAAAAAAAATAATAATAAAATATGGAAATTATAAAGTCCAGTATGTTTCTTCAGACAAAGATCCTAAAGAGAAAAAACCCTGTCACTGAGGTTTTGGGAGTAGACAATAGCACTCATAATAAAAAGCACGAGCTATGCAAAGAGAAAGCAAGGAATTAAATCAGTGATATTTTCTGTTCGGATTAGAGTGCAATCTCTCCTTACTAATTTGAAGCTTTGAAGAAAAGACGTATGCAAGTTAGTATTTATTTCTAAATTGCTTCTTCATTTCTGCAGTTATTGGAGTTAGCAGGCATTCCTCTTGAATCTAGTTAGGTTTTTGGCAGCAAATCGGCAGGCGAACAAACACTGAACCTTTTTGAAAATTCTGATTATAGACTGCACGGCAAATTGGGAGAACATCAGAAGCCCCAGTGCTACGACTGGAGGGTATTCAGCAAATTAGAGGGTTCCAGCCAAAGGAAAGTAAAAGTAATGCTTCTCAGTTAAATGGCTTGTTATATTTTGACCGATATATTTAAAGAGATGCCATAGGTTCAGCTGACTCACAGACAAGAAGTTAGCATTAAATGACAGTCCTTACAGCAATCCCTCCTTGTCTTTGTAAAGATTACCCTCCTTTATCAGCTCCATCACACTTTATAATTCAAACTGAAACTGATGCTCAGAATGAGTTTTAAATATTACAGCCAGGGACATAAAACGGGAAGAGGTGACAGAACAGACACAGGCAGGATAGACGTTTGTAAACGTTGGCTTTCTACTTCAGAATTGTGCTTGCACATCCCAAAGTTAGTTTCTACTTAGTCGCAAAATCAAATATATGGATTTTTAAAACTTGGTAAGAATCGTCTTGCTTTTGCATTTACAAGCACGTTTCAATCGGTTGCAGAAGAAACTCAAAAAGCTTTTTTTAAACTACCACAGGATTCAGAAACCCAGGAGCTGCCTCTGGATGCTCGTGCCAAGCCCCATCCAGGTGCCCATCTCAGGTGTTTTGGTACACGCTCAGCAAAGATTGGTCTGGTTTTGCTTCTGCTCCAGAAAACTAAATGCAGTTATTCTATATTTTTTGGCTCTTACCCAGTTTGGAAAGGAAGGAAAAAAAAAGATTTTTACCTCATCTCTCGTTCTTCGTGCTGTGCGATGAGATTGCTGTAGAAGTTTTCTAATGTCACCTTTGTCATCGTAACTCGCTCCTTGGTGTGATTACTCATGGACGAGCACGGTGTTGGGCCTGTCATTGCCATGACTATTAGAAAAGAAGAAGGGAGGAAACATTTGACATTATAAATGACAAATAACCTTCAAACAAACAAGAGCTGCAATCAATTAAGTGATGCTGAATCACAGGGTTAAGATTTTAACAACAAACGCTAACAGCCCAGTTGTCTAAACTGAGACTAAGTAGGGAAAAGTCTTACAAAATAAAAGGTACAAGTCAAACTTCCTGTTTTGAACATTTTTGATCTGAAAATAAGAGGGAAGGAAACTTAAGAAACACGATGCCTCAAAAACCACAATTTCAGGCAGTACTGCAAGTGTTTATTTCTCCCAAAATACATTTTATCTTTAATAACTGTTAAAAATTCTGAAACATCACACTGAAACATCTAATCCAGAAGTTGTTCCTCCTTTGACTGCTGCAGAAATAACTCCCTCAGCTGCCTGCTGTCTCCTTTGCTGGGGAATTTATCAAAACCCTGAACGCCAGGCGGTAGCGGAGCAACTGAGGAAGGGAAAAAAAAAATGCATTCAGTTGCTTTTAAGCACGGTCACTTTTAGTAGATGCTTTCACAAATCTGACAAAATCCAGAGGGACGCTGCCTTTGAACAAACTGTAGTTTAAAAAAACCACCCTAGAGTAAGTTTCCTACATTTACATACTGGATTATCTCGGGATATGCCACTTCCAACCAGCAGCACAGCTTCAGGGCACGTTTGACAACCCAGCTCTACTTTCTAAAATGCATTAAAATGCAAAGATTTCAAATGTAAAACTACCTCTTAGTCTAGTTCTCCTGGTCACAACATAACTCACAGTAAGGTAACCGAGTTTTGCAACTACTATTACTAGAAATTGCAGACAAATACAGGTTAGACGCACGCTTCCCGTTTTTACAATGCGCTGGCAGCATTTTATGAGTTATTCTTTTCTGGTTACTTTTTGCAGATCTTTACAAAGCATCATTATTGCACCTTTACAGGCACCAACTATTTTGTTTGCTGCGCTTACAGGTTCATTCACAGAAAAGATAACGACATGGGAGCCAATAAGAAGCTCCAGCTATATGTTTTTTGAGATGGAACTACATCCATACGGAGGAGCGGCTCTGAGTGACACCCTGCGAGCGGCAGGGTGACGTTCTCCGCAGCCCCGAGGAGATGGCACGGGTAGGTGTGAGAGCCATGCCTCTGGTTTTCACTTCCTAGAGAACAGAACTTGACAAGTATCTGACAGAACCAGGTTACAAAGGGCTGAAAAATAAAATAAAATAAAAGGGAAGGGAAAGAAAAGAGAAAGTAACCAGTGCCGAACCACCTGTTAGTGCTCAGCTGCCCTTTCTACGGGGACCGGCGCTCAGAGCCAAACGACACCCACCGCGGCGATGGGATGGCGACGAGGCAGGATGCTCCCGGCCCCGGGGCTGGACCAGAGCCGGCCGTGGGGCGAGGCAGCCCCCGGGGGCAGCGGCTCCCCGGCCCCTCCTGCGGCCCGACCCGCCGCGCTGGCGGAGGGGCCCGGCAGCATCACCGGGAGAGACAAAAGGGGCCCAAGCCCCCCGACCCGAGGGGAGGAGGGTGCCCTCACCGCCCCCGGGCCCGCAGCACGGCACCCCCGGGGCAGGGGGGGGACCTCGCCGCTGGAGAGACCCGGCCCGCGGCGCCCGCGCTCGCAGCCCCACCGGACCCGGGGGCTTCGGGGGGGGCACTCCCCGCTCCCCCTCCCGGGAGCGGCAGAGGGCCCCAGGGAGGGGGAGGAGAAGGGATGCGGAGCACCGGGAGGGGGGAACACGGGGATCGCCGGGGCGTCGAGTCGGGGGGGGGGCGGCTTACCGGAGCCCCCCGGGAGGGGGGCGGCGAGGAGCCGAAGGCGACGGCGGCGTCCCGGCGCCGCCAAGCCAGGCGAAGCGGCTGCGGAGAGGCGGGGCGGATCTGGCGGATGGAGGAACGACACCGACACAAGCGAAGCCCCCGCGCCGCTACCGCCGCCCCTCGCACCGACTGCCACCCGGACGGGACGAGCACCCCAGGGACCGCTACGGCACCGCGCATGCGCCACCATCCTCCCGGCCCCGCCCTCTGCCCGGGACGGGGCTGCCGCGCCCCGCCCTCTCCCGACAGCAGCGCATGCGCCTGGGGGGGGTGGTCTCCGCGCTGGCCCGAGGGGGTCGGGAGGGGCGGGGTGCGTCCTGGCGCATGCGCAGTGTGCCCCGGGCCCAGGGAGGGGCGGGCGCACCTGAGGGCAGCTGGTGCGAGTCCAGCGGCGGGGTGGTGACACTCGCGTATTTCACTTCAAATCAGCCTCCTTCTCCATCGGGCCCAGCCAGAGGTATCAGCGCTTCAAGATGTAGGGTGTCAGCCTGCCTGTAGTGCTCCTGCAGGCCTGGGGAGCTCTGTCCTGCTTCCATCCCTCGTCCCTGCAATGGCGCTGTGACCTGCAGCCTCACTGCGCGCAGCCTCGCCTTAGCGCCCAGCCCGCAGCAGAGGGGAGGTTGTTTTTTCCCCATCCCCACAGAGCTGATGTGCATTAGGTTACTGTGTGGTGACTGCAGGGGTGAGGCGTTCCCAGGGATAGGTGCCACCAAGACACTGATGGTCACCTCAGTGTCCCAGTGCTCAGGAAACAGTCCCTCGGCACAAAAGGGGAAAAAAAACCCCACATCTGGAAGGACAGATGGACCGACCTGTTGAGCAGGACACAGCCGTTTCCCGGAGGTTTGAGCTTTTCATAGCCATGTCCCCTCGGTTTCATCCCCCAGTGCTGGTCTGGCACAGCCTGGAGAGAGGTTCAGGGGAGGAAGGGCTCCCACATCCCAGCAAACTCGTTCCTTGGGCAGTATAATCCCAGAGCCTCGCAGCTCTTCAGGAACATCCAAATGTTCGAGTATTGGTTTGATGGGACTTGGGAATCTAATGGGGAGCTCTGAGGAATGGCAGGATGAAAGAAATGTGATTCCATACTCATCCCAAGTGTGTGGAGATAGTAGCAAAAGAGGATTTTGCTTCATTTTGTTTACATTTCTACAAAAAAAGCAAGTGCAATTCAGAGGGTGAAAAGGGTTTTTATTATTAACAACATCAAGGAGTTCCTGGGTTTTAATCACTGAAAAATACCCTCTGCACATGCAGTTGAAGTCTATCAGCAACAGAGGAATTTCATTATTTATAATGGCATATCTAGTCCCTACATGATGGAAACACTGATGTATTTGTAATACACATGACAGAGATTGAATTTCTGAAAGACTAATTTTGCAATTAAACTGGACCTCGCTTTGCTCAGACAGAGCTGGTCAGTTGGATATTAAAGGTGAATAGCAAAATCACGTGCTACCTCTTCCTCTGGGGAAACACAGGTGGCCTCACGACACTGGTTTTCTGCCGAGAAAACGTGGTGCATTGTGGGGGCTCTCAGAGAAGGTTTCACATGAAAAGGTAGGAAGTCTTGAAACAAAAGGCTCAAATAGGGACCCGGGAGCCAATTCTCATCTCTTCCACCAGCAGAACAAGGTAAATGTCTAGGGCTTTGGCTGGGGGGATCGCTGCCAGCTTCTGCCTCTGTGGCCTGGGAAAAGTTTGCCACCCTGAAGGAAAACCTGAGAGATGAGAGGCTTAAAGTATTTTATATGCTATATGCTGGAGAAGCAGGAAAAAAAACAACCTTTGGACCTAAAGTATAAGAAAAGTCCTTACTACTGCAGGCAGGTGTGAAATAGAATCTGTGTGTGGAGGTAACTGCTTCTTCAGGAGTCAAAACATGAGACTGCCAGTGAGCCTGTGAATGTGCAGATTAATGAACCTAACTTCCTGCTACATGTGGGCTCCAAGAGCTACAAAGAGCTGCCACAGCCCTGAGATACCAGTGACAAACAGGGAGGGCCCTGCCATCGAGAGGGAGATTTCTGGCCTGTGACAAATGCCCCCCTCTCACAGTCACAGTGGTCAGGCTGGGCAGAGAACCTACGTCCTTACAGGGGTCTCTATTCGACATCTGGGAGGAGTTAACAGAACAGATGGACGTTATTTTTCTTTTGCAGTTCACCTTTGCGCTAGAGCTTTTCCTTACAGCATGACATGTCTAAAGCAGACGGGCTGAGCTGGATGGAAGCTAGTGGGAAAAGTTCTGTGGCTGGGTGCTAGGATTTCTCTTGCTGCCCAGCTCTTTGATTGGAAGGAGGTTGAAAAGGTCTTGTGGGTTCCAGTTACCCTTTGGGGTCTTCACATACTGCAGCAAATCCAGCTGCTTTAACAGGGGGAAGCCTGGCTCTTGTTGCATCAGTTCCAGCAGCTGCTTCATCAGGCTTGAATCAGGCTTCATCTCGTCTCTGCTGATGCTGTTGTAGAGATCTGAGGGATCTTGGCTCTTCTGCGAATCCCACGTGGCATCTGAAAGCGAAATATCCCTGCTGCTGGCTGTGTGCACGCTACCTAGCGCATTGTGGAGCCACATCAGGCGCTTCAGCCCTTGAAACGCCCGTCCTTTGTCATGCATGAGCTGATGCTCTGTCACTGCTCTTTTACTGCAAGGGGAAGAAGGAGTTAGTTAGGAGCCAAGCACAGCCAGATCTAAGCTGCTATTTAAAACGTGGCTGATTCACATCCATCAATCTTAGATGCTTCTCTAAGCTGAGGAAGGAGTGTTGGTGGTGTCTGCCATGATGTGCTGACCCTTGCAAAGCTGGCGGCAGGAGCACTCCCATGCAGGCTGGCTCAGGCAGCTTCTCAGGCAGCCAGTTCCTGAAAGTGGGAAGCTCAAACACTATGCCATTCCCAAAAGGAACACCTTGAATTGGGGAGACAGTGACAAAATTACCTTAGCAAGATTAAAGAGCTCTTACAGAGATTTGGTCTTTCCCACATTTGGGATCTTTTCAGAGGTTTAAATACCAGAATAAAATTCCCTTTTCATGACCTCACTGTTTGAGGATTGTTGGGTTTGTTTCTTTCCTTCCAGAGCTGTACATCAGGACTAATTTAACTGAAATCAGTGGTGTCCCTGAAATGAAAACAAATCCTTATTTTCTTCAGATATACCAAAAATTTTGAGCTAAATATGGCTGGGGAGGGCAGGCTAAATTCTGGGATGCAAATATTTCTGGATTTCAGGCTGTTTAGGTAACAGCTAACTGCAGCTATCGACTCCCACTGCAGATTTGGATCTGAATGGGAACCTAAATATGGAATTTTAGCATGTGCCATTTCCGTGGCTTGCGTTGAACATCCTTACATGGTTTGCTGCGCTGTGTTTAAAAACGTCAGCTGAAATGTGGTATACGTTACACGTCTAAAAATGCAATTGGTCTAATTTTATACTGTATAGAGGGTGATTTAAAATGTTGTCATATCAAATGTATAGAATTTTCCTTCTACCATGCCCTGGAGTAAATGACAGCAGTGAAGGATATAGCCCATTAAATCAAAGGCAAGCATATCCTGCTAAGGATATTAAGTAAAAGGATGATATTGCTTACTTTTCAGTGTCTTGACATGTTGCAAAACAGGCAAAAAAAAGAATTGCCAAAAATGTAACCATCTGCAGAGATCTCTGGGGCAGGAACATTTTCTCTCTTTAAATCTGCTCCACAGGACAAGAAGCTGACAGTATGATCAAAAATCTTTTCTTCTCTGTTCTTTCTTTCACCTGACAAAATGAATTTCAGCCTTTAAGCACTGGTAAAAATTACCTCCCAGAACATGAGACATGGATTTGTAACATCTACTGGTACAAAACGAATAGATTTCATAGTATATATCTACATTTCCTTGCTAGGAGTCCTAAATCTCCTTTTTCACTATTGCCTCTCAATATACTACTTCCCACTCTTGTGCATTTGCAAGCACAGGAGATTATTTCATTTAGAACTGGCAAGAGACCTTCCTGGTAACAACTTAGCAGAAATTTAACCAAAAGATCAGGATTGCTGCCTAAGAAATCTGTCCCAAAACTCAAAAGGAGTTTAAAACTGGACCGTGCAGATTGAGCCCTGGGATTTGGACCTTTAATAATACAACCTTTACCATGAGCAATGCAAGCTCTGATATCCAAATCTGCCAGTGCACAAGGACGATATTAGACCGATACTGGATTATTTTCTGTAAAGAAGTGGATTTCTGGCTTAGGGAGGTGACAACTAGAAAACGTAAAAGTGCAATGATTATTTTCATCTAAGTAATAACTGCATTCAGTTCTCCATCTGCTCCTGGCGTTGGTACACCTCTCTCTCCCCATCCTTTCAACCCCACCACTCCTTTATCGCTGGGTCTATCGCTAAAATTTCTGCATTTTTTACACAAATGACTGTACCCTGCTTTTAGGATTGGCTCCAGCCTGTCCCTTTAGTTATTTACTAGCAAATCCTGTATTAATTGTTACATCAAAACCTAGATGGACAACAAAACAAAAGTTGCAGCATTTAAATTGTTATGTAAGAATAGTAAAGATACGTTCCCTATAATGAGGCTACTCATTTTTTGAAGAAATAATTCTTTTTGTGCAGGCGCAGTTTGCTCAGCATCTCCTTAAATGACTTTTCTTTATACTAATTTGAATATTAAATTGTCAGTGACTGGATAGAAAGGCAAATTATATCATACGTTTGGTTGTAAAAATTAAGCTTGTTCTTAATAAAGTCTGCTCCACTAATTAGTCAATAATTTCCTTGGACAATGTGTTCAAATTAAACTAGACATGAAAGAACAAATAAATACTAGTTCAAATTTAAAAATTTCTGTATTAAATACAGATATATATACACATAAATATACATATATGTGTATTTACATGGTGTATGATATTTTAGGTTATGCTAATGTAGAACTCCTGCTCATACATAATGGTTAAGCTATAATTTCCTATTGTGACCAACAGTAAACTATGTATTAATGAAAAAGCATCTTCCAGTTACAAAAGTAACATTATCCACTTACTGATGATCTTGTAGAGATCCTGGTGAAGTTCTGATCGGCACAGATGTGTCTTCTTGCCAGTCTTGTCGTGACGTTCCAGTTGCAATGACGAGTGCCTTTCACCTTCTTTTATACCTGCCCAGAAACTGCAGAAACAATAGAGATGATCTCTACAGCACTTTGTGACTAAGATGTTTCCTCTCGTGTCAGTAAAATGAGACAGCTCCCTGTTTCCAGTGATAATAAGTCTTGGATTCTAAAATGTTCTGTTCAGCGGTGACTAAGGAAAAGATGACAAGCTTGTGGACAGTTTCTTATCGCTTTGCTATCTCTCCTGTTTTGTGAGAACTTTTAATTCTAACACAGCATTCCTGTGCCCCAGGATGTTGGGAGAGGGATATTCAAACCTCCTGTTCCAGGGTTGAGGGGGAAAAATGTCTCTGGGATGCAAAAGAGATCTCCCTCCTCTGCTGTCTCGAGGGACTCACGTATAGGACACTAATGTTGTGTAGGAGGAATCTAAATCAGCAATACTGATGAACTCTGTAACGCCAGTTATTGGACAACTGGCAAAATGGGACAGTTACAGAAAATCTGAGGAGCTGGTAAGTAAGATCCCACTGGATTTTAATGTTCAGTACAAATTTCATTTAAATCCATTGATTGTACAGTAAACATGTTTGGTTTAAATCTTGGAAACTGGGGAGATACGGAGAAGACGTCTCTAACTGACTAAACAATAAAAATGTGAGTAGTAGCTCAGGCAAAACGCCAAATTCTGATATGCTTTGAAACCCTATGAGGTGATGCAATGTGAGGTTTGATACTCGCTTTATGATCTCTAACCAGGTAATTTCAGTAGAATTTGGATACTCAGAATGTGGCTGGACCGTTACGCTGACACATTGGTCTGTTTAAGAGGACCAGTTCCTATTTCTCAAAGTGAAAGAAAATGAATGTATTTGTCATTTATGAGGAAAAATTCCCTGGAAAGATTGAAAAGATCATTGGCTTAGCATTATCAGAAGCTATCGATTCCTTTCACATAGGCACAGCCATACGTTCCCGTTAAACCCGGTCTCAGGTGAATGCAAACACATTGTCCAGATGAGACAGGCCCTATTAGCAGTGCTTGCACAACCTCATCTGTTCTCGCAGCTTCTATGGACACCAAAGTGCTTTTTATTATATTCCTCACGACAGGTTATTTTGAGCCCCGCTATTCCAGAGCAATCAAATAAGCATTCCTGATTTCATTATGTGAGTCCCAATTGTTAAGGAGAGTGTCACTCATTAAAGAGAACAAAGTGTATCACCAATTAAAGATGACATTTGTTAAATGTTGGTAAAACAGGGGCTTGCTTTGCATCTTAGTTTCCAGGGTAGCAGTTACACTGCAGTTACACTGAATTACCTGCCTGTGAAACCAAGGTTTCTTAGTTACATCTTCAAGGACTAATAAGCATTGGCCAAAGTCATGTCCAAAACATCTGGTCTAATTCATCCTTGAACTTCTCAAGTCTCCATTATATGATGGGTTTTTATTGAATGCAGTTACCGTCATCTCCCAACAGAAGAACTAATACAGCATTAATCCAAGTGACTGCAGGTGGGCCAGACACATTGACAGGGCATCGGTAAATGGGCACTTGAAGCATTCTGTAATGGCCGCACTGCATTGCCATGGCTACGCTCTTCCATGGGATATTTCCACCCAAGGACTTAGAAGTCAAAATAACCTTGGTCGTGACTTCGTAACATCTCCCTGAGGTGTATGTGAGGACAGACTGCGCTGAAGTTACGATACGTCTTTGAGAAGCATCCAGCACAAAGAGTTATTGGCACTAGCAGCACAGTAGGGAAGAGGTGCTCGCAGGGATTGATTTCCATGGTTTGCAATATTTCTAAAGGAAATATGTGTTGATTGCACAGCTTATACCACAGCCACACGTGTAGCAGTTAACATTTCTGTGAGAAGGTTGCTAATTGTACAAACAGCACTACCAGGTGGTATTTTTAGCTGGTATAGATTAATCTCTGCAAGAGCACTGGGCAGTGTAGAGCCGACTAAGAGCCCATTTTTTCCAGGGAAGTAACCAGCAAACCCAGCTGATGGGATTTTGGTTACCTCGGGGCCTCCCTCAAAGCACACTTGGAGCCATCAAAGGTTTTAGCCTTGGCTTCAAAGCCTTCACTCCCACCCTCCAGCTTTTTCTGGTCTGAAGGCCTGACTTCACGTTAGAAGGTGCCTTTGCTGTTCAATCCCCTTTTTCAGTGGGAGCGTTTGAGCGAGGAGGGCTGTGCAAATTATGGTTTCCCAGTGAGTGATTCTTTTGTTTTGCTTTCCAGCCCTTTCCCCAGGGAGCCAGGTGGGGGAGGAAGGGAATATGGCTTACTACAGAGCATGAAAGCAGAAGGAAAGAGAAAGCCTGGAGGCCCAGCTGAGGGGGGAGAAGGACTGGAGGGAGGGAATAGAAAGCAAAGCAAATGTGCAAATAGCCTTGTTAGGGCAAGGGGGATCTTCTTGCCTGGGATTTTAAAGCTTAATTAAACAAAGACTGTACAGCATCAAAGGGATCCTCTATCTGTACGAAGATGGAGAGACAGATCTGACAAATTTTTTCCACGTGCTGTTCTGTTATTCACCAGTAACAGGAGCGTGGGCTTCAGAAGGCTTCGTGGTTCTCTAATACAAGAAACTACTTTGGCTTTTTGGATATTTTTTTCCCCTAACTGTTCTTAGCCTAACAGACTAAAATTCATACAAGCTGTTCGGTGTGGTGTGTGGAAAGACAGACACCGCCCTGTTGAGAGGAAACTGTTTGACCACACTTGGATGGTGAATATAGTTCCCCTGAGCTGCTGGTGAAGCAGCTGCTAATGAATGGCTGCTCTCCCTTCCTGGCCTCCCTAATTGAGAAGTCAGAGGAAATGACACCTCACAGCAAACCCGGAGGCCACGAAGACTTTTGCACCACCACATCCCATCGCTAGCCCTGCGGGGGCCATCACCAGCCCTCTGCCCCGGGAGGAAGGAGGCAGCAGCAGCATCGCCTCGGTAACCGTTTAAAGGATTAAATTAAGCTCCTTGAGAGAGCAGGCTCGAGGTTTCCTTTCCTTTGGGTGCTTATAGCTCTTCTGTATCACCTTCGTATTGCTGGGGGGGACAGTCTTGTGGAGAGGCATAAGTAATCACGTTTGAGGGGGTTGGCTCCAGTGCCAGCGTCTAGGCTGTGTGGGCAGTTTTAAATCCTGCATCATCCCAGAGAGAACTCCCATCTTCCAGGGGATTAAAATTGGAGTTGAACAGCGAGTCAGACTCACTGTTTGAATTTCCCATTTTCTGATTTCAAGCCAGGTTTACAGAAGTGCCTGAGACTTACAGCTCTATCTAAACACAGTAGCAAGGGTGTTTTGTCATGCAAAACCTGCCCTGGAGCCAAGCCTGGGGCTGACTCTTTCCTGCCCAAAGTAATCTCCAGATGGAAAGTTTTCCGTGTGCAAAACAGATTCAGGTGAAGCTAAGACAAAACTTCCAGTCCCTTGTGCTGCTTCTGTAACACCCACTGGGCTCTCTGAGCTTATCCCTGTTTCGACGGTGTTGCAGTTATGCCTGGAGAATTCGGCCCAGAACCTCGACTGAGCAGAAACGAAAGAAAAGGAGGGGTGTCTCGCAGTGCCGGGGCGGGGGGGGGGGGCTGGAGCTCGCTGGGCGAGCGGAGAACGCCGCCATCTGGTGCCCACCGCTCGGTTTGGCTGGGCTGGGGAGGAGGCGGGCAGGAAGGGGCTGACCCCGGGGCACCAGAACCCTGCCCGAGCAGCAGCGGAGCCCCGAGGTCACCCGGGAATCGGCTGTCTCATCCCCAGACTAGAGGGAGTGCCCAGTCGTTAACATCTGTGGGACCGAGGTGTTTCTTAAAGGATCTCAAACGAGCCAAGAGCCAAGAGCTGGTCTGGATTTCTTATTTCGAATGGCGAGGCCCTGAGGGAGAGCAGTGCATCAGTCTGCCGCCATGCAGAGGTCCGGGGGCTGGGGCTGTCATGGACACCCAGCCCGGGACCCCAGCAGTGGCAGAGGACTCACACCTGGAAAGATGGGGATGAAGGCTGACGAACTTAATGTCTCCAAATGACATCGTTCAAGTAAACAGACTTCTTGCTAACTAATCCCCAAGTGCTGAGTCTCGGGGACATGCTGTGCCCCTGGCTGGGTGCTGAGTGTCTCTCAGTTTAGGTCTATCATGTATAAGTTATAGTCTGTTGTTTCACTCAGCCTTTACTTGAGGTCTGAGGCACTGCTAAATGCTTTCAGAGTGTGAAAATGTGTACCTTTTAAAGGAAATAAGGAACAGGGACTTGTACCCTGTAAACAGAAGAGCAGTTGTGGTGGGAATAAGCTTACGCAAGCTGGTTGTAATACATCTAAAGATCAGGCAAGTGTAGGTCACTGTTTCTTTAGAAAATAGCCTTCATCAAGATTAGTCTATTGACAGGATGTGAAAATGGGTTGAATCCACAAGAACTTCACGAGCAGCTAGCTGAGGTATGACTGTGCAGTGAGGTATGACTGAAGTAAAGGCCTGTCCCTTCAGACTGTTGCGTTCATGTAATGACATTTCCTAGCAAAAGACCTTTCTGTAGATAGAATCATGCCAGTAAATAAGTATTTTTGCTAATGTCTAGTTTCACTTAAGGAGCAACCCTAAGAGACCCTGTTGCTGATAGAA
This sequence comes from Grus americana, assembly GCF_028858705.1. NCBI lineage: Eukaryota > Metazoa > Chordata > Aves > Gruiformes > Gruidae > Grus > Grus americana. Next base: position 645,747 of record NC_072876.1, read on the forward strand.
GTATTCTTCAGTAAATATTGTCTGTCTCCTGAAGTATCCCTTAAATTTGGCTCACATGGCTGAGGTTTCTCCCAAACCATAATGGCTAGAATATGTTAATTTTCTTTTGTGAGATTTAAATCTCAGAAACAATGATAGTGCCTTGAATATAACACCTTACTTCTTGTCAGTCTGGTCATGGATTCTAGTCTGGCTGTGGTATAAAATAGATAACCGTGCTCCACTGGAATTGCACAGACGTTAGGTGCCTTTTCAATCTAGTCTTGGCCTACCTGATTAAAGTAGATCTGGTCTTGTTTGTAAGGTCAATGTTCTCTTCTTCCTTTTATGGAAGATCCGATGAATGTAAAAGTTCTGTACATCTCCTACATATTGGACGCAAATGGCATTTTCTTCCTGCAAAAGCAAGAGAGTTGCAACGTAGCACGATTTTTCAAACACTATCTTATAAACTTGGAATAACAAAGAAAATAATGGACATAATGCAGCTTTCATATATGTCTATATGTACACATATATAGTGCTGCTCAGAGCTGTTTCAGGGTATCATCTTTCAGAGGACAATCAAAATGCTGACATTTGAATGAATGAAGTGCTGTGTTGGGGCATGCTAAAACCCACTGTGGAAACAGGTTGAGGTTTGGCTGAATACAGTTGCCTCTGTTCTGACCTCTGCCTTTTGTCATGGTTACGGGCCACATTTAGTTTCTTTATACTGCCAAAAGCAAACTGGATAACATGGTTTTTACGGTATTTTCAATGTCATGTGTAACTTTGGTACAAAGTTAAAAGATCTGTTTAAGATGACAAGGTTGTCCAAGTTGCTAACTAATGTTTGGTGTTGTTTCTTTTTTTTTTTTTTTTAATTATTGCAAAACTTAAATCATGTTTCAAATGTACATTATGTGATATAAGGCAAGGTCTAGTTAATGTTGCAAATGCCATCTGAGAAGGGAGGCGAGCATGGGAAATCACCATCTCAAAGAAGTCATACAGTGAAATGGCTGAACAGCCTCAAGTAACCTTCAAATTATTTCCTTTGTGTTGACTCAGGAAATTATCCATCAGCTACTTTAGATTACAGTGCATTAGATTTCTTTAATTAAAAGCAGGTAATGTCAGATATCTGCACACATTATAAAGATACTTTAGAGCATCAGTTACTTCAAAATCCTTGTTTTTTCTGTCCCTTGGCCAATTTTGACCCTTGGGAGGATTTTACAGAGAAGAGGCTCTTAAAAATAACGCGGGATGCTGCAGAAGATTTTGGAAAACTCTAATGAATTGTACCAGCTGGTTGTCTTTAATTCCAGGAGGGTTTTTTACATGCTGGTACAATTCTAGTAGACTGAGGACGCCCCATCCTCTGCACAGTTCCTGCTTGGAAAACACAGTGCATTAATTTGCACTCAAAATACCTTATCACATATATTATTACTCCAGGTATTATTAATTATACTGTACCAGATAAATTTGTCTTCTCTGGCCCAAATCAAAAAGGTAAAGTCTACCTTAAACACAGCCTACAGATAACAGCTTTAGGGAAGTTACTCCAGGAACAGCCCTGGATGGATTTCTCATATTATCTGACAACCCAAACCGACTGGTTTGTTATCTAAGGCAACCCCTCTGGAGCAAGTTATTTTTTTAACTCATGTGATTATGTCCTAGCTAAATGAATGAGTGTTTAGTAAAGCACATCAACACCACTGCCTATGCCCTCTGTAACTAAAATTCCTCAGTTCAAATTCTCTCATTTTCTACTGAGTGCTGGGAAAAAAAAAATCACTTTCCTCTTTTGTGCCTCAGTAGGCAGAAGCCTACTTTCATCTGGGAGCAGGGGCTGGACGTTTTCAGTTTGGAGGCTGGATGCTGATTTCGAGCGAGAGGGATGGTAAGACTAATTCAGCCCCTTTCGGGATCCAGGCGAGCCCGCAGCCCCAATGTGAGTGGGGCTGCGCGAGGGCCGCTGAGGGAGGTTTCAGGCCAGGCACCCCTTTTGGGGCTGGCACAGGTAAAAAGCACCGGTTTGCTCAGCACATTTATTTAAAGCCGCTGCCCATGGGGAGAAACTGCTCTTAATGAATCGAAACTTTCATATGTGTAAAACCCTAGTGATGAGGGGAAGATGCCAAAAAACATGGCCTGAATATATCCCACTGGGTCGGAGAGACACAAGAAGAAAAGAAAACCTTTTTTTTTCCTTTTAGCCAGCAAAACAGCCTCCCTGGGCGTGTTGCTGTTTCCTGATTTCAGGGACCTGAAGTCTTCCCTCGATAATCGGTCTCTAAAGTGAAATTTTGGGCGAGAGAGGGGGAAAGTCTCGCCTTCAGGAGCGGCCTCCACGCTCCCGCCGTTGCCGCTGAGGAGAAGCCCGCCCGCCGCCGTTTGGGGCCGCGCGGAGGCGGCGGGATGAAGCCAGCTGTCAATCAGCGCAACGGCACCCTCTGATTTGCTGCCGGGTGGCGTCACGCGAGAGCGGACTGCCCGTATATAAAGGCGGGCGGTGTAGGCGCCCGCCGCCATTTTGTCCAGTGAGGAAAAGCGGAGCGGGAGTTTCGTTGAGGGTCGAGTCGGCTACGAATTTAGCGCGGGCTCCCTTCGCGCGCCCTCCCTCTTAGCATCGGTGAGGATCTTCACCTCGGAGGGCGGGGGGGGAGGCGGCACCCGCGGTCTCGGTCCCTGGCAGGGCGGATGGAAGCGTGCGGGGCCCGGTGGCAGCAAACAAAGAGCAGCCGCCATTTTGTAAAGCTGGGCCGCGGGCGGTGGCTGCCGCAACGCTGAGGAAAGCCGGGTGGGGAGAAGGCGGGTAGGACACGGATTGTCTTGGAAGAGCCAGCTCGCCGCCTTTTCTCCGCGGCTGTGGCCAGTGAGGCGAGGTGCGGGTAGGCGGGAGGTGCCGCGGGGGTGGTGTGGCGCCTTTCCCGCCCGCTCCGAGGGAGCGCTGGTTCCTCACGCCGCACACGCAGCGCTGAGGAGGCGCTCGGGAGGGATTCCTGGAGCGCTCACGCCGTGGCCTCTGCCGGAGATGGCGCTGCTTCTCCCCCCAGCATGTGCAGCTTCCTCCAGATCCCTCTCCGAGAACAATGGAGTCCTTCTCCCGCCCCGCACTCACCCCGCAGGCCCGGCCCCCGCCGTAAGCCATGAGCAGGGGAGAGGGGCTGCAGAGAAACATCCCCCTTCAAAGTTGGGGGCTGTAAAAATAAACGAAATTCCCTGAAGTAGTGAATTTTAATCACAGTTATGATATAGCAGCTAGCTTTTGTGATGATTTTCAACACTGCTTCCGCCTTCCCCTCCCCTGCTCCTTTCACACAGGTTAATGTTTCTGTCATGTCAGATCATAGTGCTGTTGGAGTTTTTGGGAAAAGCAACCAACAGAATTACTTTTTTTTTTTTCCTTGTCCTAGCAATGCATCGTGACTCTTGTCCGCTGGACTGCAAGGTTTATGTGGGTAACCTTGGAAACAATGGCAACAAAACTGAATTAGAGCGAGCTTTTGGCTACTATGGACCACTGCGCAGTGTATGGGTGGCGAGAAATCCTCCTGGTTTTGCCTTTGTGGAATTTGAAGATCCACGAGATGCAGCTGATGCAGTAAGAGAACTAGATGGAAGGTAAAACATGCTTCTTGTGTGTTTGGCTTGCCTGGTGAAAATAAGAAAAATTGTGGGTAATGGTGCAGTTTAAATTGGGAAGCTTCAACTGGCAAAATGAAGGACTTGACGCGTTTGTTACGCCATATTTATTTGTATGGTGGTATAAGGGTAGTCTTCCTTAATAGTACAGGAATAGCATTGGGCATTTAATTTTACATTTTGGAGTTGGACCTCTTGGTGCGTGTTAGTTAAATTCAGGATGGTGTTACTGTAAAGAGGCAAAACTGATCAGGAAGAGTCTCCTTGGTTCCTTTTCTTCCCGCTTTAATAGCATGGCAAGCTTTCAGAAGTGGCCAAACCTTTTGTCTGTCATGCTGGAGTCTACTTTTTTAGACTCTGAATACCGTGTACTTGACTAATGTGTACAAACAGAATGTTTTCCCCCTTGTTGTCTGTTCCTTTTCCCTCTCTTGATTCCGTAGGTTTTCTTCTGCGTGCAGGCTTGTCCCCGGAAATGCTAACCGGTGTCAATCTCTTTCCCAGAACCCTCTGTGGGTGTCGTGTCAGAGTGGAGCTCTCCAATGGTGAGAAACGGAGTCGGAACCGCGGTCCACCTCCATCCTGGGGCAGGCGTCCTCGAGATGACTATCGCAGAAGAAGTCCTCCTCCTCGGCGCAGGTACCCTAGGTCAAAGTACACTCGCAGAGCTGTTGGCACTGTTACCACTTAGCATCCTAGAAGCAGGCTTTTTAAAAGCATGTTGATGGATAACATTCATCTATCTGATCACAATTTGGAGATGGCAAATGCTAAAAAAGACCCCAAAAAACCCCAAACCCCCACAAAATCGAGGTGAACTTAAGTTGTGTTCAATGTTGGCTTTTGTCCTTAGGTCACTGTGCCAGTTGGTAGTCAGCGCCCTCTATCCTGGACTTATCCTTGTTCCTCCTAAAATCTGCTCATCTTCTAGTCACACTTCCCTTTCTTCCCCATACTTCAACTTAGGCTGTTCCTTTCCTTTATTCCATAATGGCAAAACATGACATACAGCAGCTTAGCATTTCCATACAGATGTGTTTCTCCGCTTTGTTTGCGCAATTTAAATATTTTCCAAGTAGGCAGCTGTTTAGTAATAGATCAAGTAACAGTTGCTTTAAACATCTAGAATCTTTACACTTTAGTGTTAGTTTGGAATTAAAACATCATGTGACAATCCTGTCACTTGAGGTTTGCAAACACAGTTCTAAAATATAGCAGGATTTTTGGTAAGTGACAGGTTCTTGGACCCAGACTAGCTTGTCTGGCAGTTTAAGTCTGCAGCGTGGTTTTTGCAGGACTGAATTTACCTGTTGCAGGTGAGTGAAGTCCTCACAAGTCAGGGTTTCAAGCTTACCCTTTTGCTGTTGAAAAATAACACATTAGGAGTATTTGTTAGCTAATAGATGGTTGTACTGATGGCTTGTTTTTCATTTTTTTTATGCTTTTTGGTCCATCTATTAATAAAAATGAACCCGTTACAGAGTCACCATCATGTCTCTTCTCACCACCCTCTGAGTCTGCATTAGCCAGTCAACTAGCCCTTTCAGCGTCATGTGACCAGCGCGCCCCATTCAGCTTGGCTGGTGTCGTTTCACATGACCCAGGCATGGCCAGTCGTCAGGTTGCACCGCCCTTTGGTTCCCGAGCATGCTGTTTTCTCTCAGCCTTCTCTCCAACCTTAACCAAATCGGCAGCAGCCACCTCGACCGCCCACACATTCCCGGCCAATCAGCTCAGCTGTTTATTTACCAAATGTCTTCACAACAACTACAGCAGCAGCCTTCGGCTAACAAAAAAGCAGGAAAAATCCACAACACCCCCTTCGCCAACCAACTAAATACAACGCAACATCTGGCAAAACCTTTTCAGCAAATTCTTCTTGGCAGTCAGTCCGGCAGCCTCACCTCACCATTTCTAGCTTGTTGAAACCAAAAACTAGTAAGTTTTTCCTGCTTATACAGTTTACTGCTGGTTAAAATAAGGAGTAAGCGGCTTATAAGTAATTACTTTTCTCAATCAAAGGCTGGCTGTGCATAATTGAGTGGTAACGTACATATGTTGCTTGAGAAAACTTTTAAGGGTGATATGGAAGCTCTTACACTGTGAATAACGTAAAAACCAGTATATTTGCATGTGAGATGCCAAACTAAATTTTTAATAAAGCTCTAACAAACTTAGCTTTTCCTTGCCAGAAAAATCCTATCACCTTTAAATGGTTTTACTAACAGTTTTCAAAACTTAAAACTACTTTTTGGGATGAACTGGGCCGAGCTAAGGTTATTTTTATTTTTTTTATTTTTTTTTAAAGAAAATAGTCTAAACACACTATGGCATTAAAAATGACAATCACAAATATGCAGTTCTAATGTAGCACTTAATGGCATTATCAATATTGACACTGAGCGCATTTTCACTTTTTTTTCCACTTGGTATCTCTTGTGTCTTGTCATGGACCTTTTTGGCTTGCATGGGTTCCAAAACATTTGGTCTGTGCTGGTTTTTTTTCCTTTTTTTTGGAACCACTTGTGGGACTTTGGTGTGGTGTTCTGGGCAGTGTATTAAGTTGAAATGGAAAGTGTTGCATTGGACAACTCTGCTATGAAGCATTCTTAGTTAAAGTGAATTCGTGGTTGGAAACGTGCTGTTCACACTGAGCTTTGTTTTACTGCCTAATCTTTCCATGCCTTTTACTGGATGATGGATGCCAGTTATTCTTGGCACGTTCCCTGGGCCCAACAGTGAGTTTGACAAGTTGGGAATTGCCTCACCCCATTAATGCTGAAAGAATTGATAAAAAGCCTCACTTTTCTTTTTCTGGTTCTAGATCACCGCGAAGGAGAAGCTTTTCTCGTAGCCGCAGCAGGTATGCACCACTTAATTACAGCCTGGACAGCTTTGTCCAGGAGGCTTAAAAAGAAACAAAGCAAAGCAGACTAACATTTCGGCTGTATGCAGTAACAGGCTCCAGGGCAGGTGTTGTAATTTGGTAAGAGGGAGAATTGAATTTGGTCCTGCCACGTTGCTTGTGTGGAGTTCATATATTTACACAGCTGTCTGGGATTCCAGGGTTATCAGTTGAAGGATATTAAGAATGGAAGTAATTAGTTTCTGTTCTGCAGCTGTCCCAGGCTCCTGCTGGTTTTTTCACAGTTTGTGTGTTAATGTGCTGCTCTCTTCCTGAGCCACAAGCACAGGTTATCAGAAACACAGCGAGCATGTTCTGCTGTCTCATACTGCAGAGTGTTAGGTGGTTGTGACATGGGTGTGACGCAGTTTTGTGTTAAGATTTTTCAAGCTTCCACAGTTCATACTTGATTTTTATGTTCTTGTAGCATAGGATGCTGCATTACCGTACAAGATGTGTAAGGATAGGTGCACGCGCCATGTTCGCTGAGGCACAGTGACCTGTGATCTGGTTCCGAACAGATTTAAAGTGCTGCAAAGGAATAGATGCCTGTTTACAACACAAGCTGTGTTGTATGGTTCAAGCTGATTATTTGTACCTGAAGGAATGGCTAATGCCATAATCTTTAACAGGTTTCCCCTGGTCGAATAGTTAAAAACCTTAACTTCCTGAAGGGAAGCTCTCTGGATAGCCTTGTTAACCCAATTAGTTTAGCTTTGCTTTGACACTGTAATCATCTTGCATTGTAATCTCTAACAGGTCCCTCTCCAGAGACAGAAGAAGAGAGAGATCACTCTCACGGGAGAGGAATCATAAGCCTTCTCGTTCCTTTTCCAGGTCTCGCAGGTAGGAAGAGTCTTAGAGTGGTTACATGTTTTGAGTAAATCTGTGAAAAATGATTGTTTCAATGTCTTGGTAATACTGAAGTGGGTTGTGGTGGAGAATCATCTCTTGTGTCTTAACAGTGTTCTTTACCTTAAAGAATTGAATACCCAGTTTTATTAAACAGTTTTAAGTGTTTAAATGTCATCTACTGAGTTGGGCTGGGGGGTTTGAAGCAAAATCTGCTGCTCTTGGCAGCTGGAATCTAACTCATCTTTTCTTCTTTAGTCGCTCCAGGTCAAATGAGAGGAAATAGGACTGTGAGAAGGAGCTGTGTACAGGAAGTCATTAGATCTGAGGATGGGAGGAGTATGTACAGAACATTGTTTTGTTTTCAGACTTCATAAAGCTTGGTGCATTTTTAAAATGTTTTAGCTGTTGAACTTGCTTTGTTCCTTGTATCTTGTAACAGGTGGCAAATGTAAAGATGTGAATCTGTATATGGTTCTGAGCAGATCATATGGTTTGTAATACTAATCACTTTACAATGTACCATTATACATAAGTTTTTGTTGGTGTTGAATGGTAATCAGTTTGTCTTGCATAGATAGAAGAATGTTTCTGGTGTTGACATGCTGGGGAATGTTTTGCTGGGATTAAGCTTTTGGAAGGAAGCGTGCAATGAAGATGTGTTCATTGCAGAAGCATGGCCATGGACGGCGTTCATCTGTGCAGAACAAGACATAGATGCTTCATAGTACAGTTCTCGGGAACGGTCAGGAACGTCGAGCCAGTGGCATGTGAAGGGAATGACTGAGCTGCAGTTTTATCCAGAGCTCTAGTTCTGACTTCCAGGACCTGGAACTGAGCTACTTTATATTATGTGAAATATAAATTTTTAGCCGTAGGGTCAGTTAATTTTGTACTTCATGTGATTAGAGTACTTCTTACATAGGTGATCGTTGGATTGCCCATCTATTCCAGAACCTCTGAACAGACCAAATACACAGCCGAACTGACAACTGGAGTGGATGTGTTGTGTGTAATGGTACATTGTAACAGTTATGAATTAAGCATTTCTTTACTGTACAAGAATTTTCATGTCACTTGTAAAATGTCTTTTGTGAGATCCTTGGGATTAAAGTTTTGGTTACAACTTGTTGTTTAAGTATTTAACTTGAGTACCTGCTCTATACATTCGCTTTGCAGAACATGCACTTGGTTCTTGTGCAACTCAGTTAAATTAAGCGTGCTCCACAGTACAGGCTAAGATGACACTCACCATGTCTCCCTGTGTAACACACCTATGAACTGTGCAAACGCTGCTCTAAGTTGCAGGTCACTACTCATGACTGCTCCCTGCCTCCTAGTAAGGGGCAGGGCTGCCATTTGCTGCTGGCATCCCATACTGGTGGTACAGATGCAGCCTGGGTGAGGATGCTAGCTTGGTGAGCTCCATAATGCTGGAGATTCAAAGATTCACAATGTTTTTTGCATCCTGGATGTGGGTTGGTAACAACATGTAAGGTATTTGTCAGTCCTGAAACCGTTGGTCTGTAAAGTGAAGCTTTGCACAAAGGTTTCCCTTGGGTATAAAGCTATGGCATGGCTTGCGTGCAATGTGAGCTTCCAAACTGCATCAAACCTTTTTTTTTTTCTGTATCCAAGAGGAGATGAGCTACATCAGTTTCAATCATGTGTGTTTAGATTAAATCCATCATACTGAATGGTCTTGTAGTTTAATTTCCTTGTGGTATCCACCTGGGGAACTAGAATGATTTTTAAGATCCCTTCCACTTCCCAGAAGGGGGCTGGAGTGTGGGCAATGGATGGCTCATAGCTGTCGGCAGCTGGGGCAGCGGTGTTGCTGTCTTGGCTGCTGAGGTGTACACTGTCTTGATTTATCTTTTAACTACTTAGTACTATTTATGGGTGGACTGGGTGAGCTTAAAGGCCTTTTCCAACCCAAGGGATGCTGTGATTGTCTTGGCTGGCAGTGAACTGCCCCTGGCCCAGCAGTGCTCTGTGGTGTGAGCGAAGCCAACCTCGTGTTCACTGGAAGGCAGGAAAGCTGCGGGTGGTGCAAAAGGCACGTGGGAGCGCTGTGAGCTCAAGAGGTCCAAAACGCACCGTCTGTTCTTGTGGCCTGTTGGGTCTGGCAAGGAATTTGGAAGCTTTGGGTGTGACTGGGCTCCCAGGCTGGTGGTGTGGTGGCTGCCACTGTGCACTGTCACAGCTCCCCAGCAGAGGTCGGGGTGTCCTCGTCAGCCCCATCCTGCTGACTCTGCATCGGGTTTGGTTGTGAAATGTTGACTGACCAACTCCTTGGGGGATGTTTGTATTAGATGAAAAGCAGCCAAGAGTTGAGATGATATGTGCCACGTGCAGCTCTGTTCCCTTTTTTAATACGTGCTTCTAGCCGGTTTGATGTGGAAGCGTTGCAGCTCTCGTTGCCTGGGTGCCAGCTTGCTTGCCTGCACCTCACTTCCTTCTGTGGTTTCGGAGGGACAAGTAGCCCTCAGTAGCTTGAACTACCGAGGGGAAAGAAATCTGAGATGGGGCATGCTGTGGGGAACAGGTTGTGGGAGTCTGCAGAACTGGGGATATTTAGCAGTTTTGGGTTTCTGACATCATGTTACACTCCTCAGCCAGATGAAGAAGTTGGCCCTTGGATCAGAACTGTTTCAGGGCAGGCTGCTGCTTTTGTATAACCAAGCAGGGTTTTGATGGGGAACAAAGTGAGGAACTTCTAGAGGAAGACGGGAAACATATAACCACTGGCTGTGTGCAGCCCTTCTCTCAGGGTATACTTAGCAAGTGTTATTTTTAATGCAGCAACGCATTCTCAGCTTTAAGGCTTCCAGTTTGGGTCTGCAAGAGGGCGACCAGCCAGGGAGTGTGATGGACAGGGAGAGAGCATTGTGGCCTGCGTTTAAAAAGTCTGCTCTGAAGAAATTAAATTGACAAGGAAACATTTGTGTTGACCGAAAGCCAGTGCCATCCCTCGCCTCTCCCCAAACATTCTTAGACCAGGTAGAGCCACTAAGCGACTTGTCCTGGCCAGGGCAGGACAGACGGATGCTATCCAGCGGTTCCTCGGCTTGTAGCTCATCCTCGGAGCCAGCCCTGCTCCGGGTGACGAGGGAGTCTGCTGTCTGCTACTTCCTAAATTGCTTCAGGGCCGGATTCTGTGATCCTCACACTAATGTGTTAAGCTGCATTTCTAATTTGGGCAGAGGTTTAGCTGCCCCTGCTTTTGCCCAGCAGAAGCATCCTGAGGTTAACGCTATCTGAGTTCCTCAGACGCTCATCAGCGCAGTATCTAAGTGCGTTCAACGACGTAACTACCCTCTGTTTATGTGCGGTTTGTTCTTTTCTCACACTCTCCCTAGGGAGAGTATTGTGTGCAAATGGTTTTGCAAAGAAAGGGATTTTTTTTTTTCTTTTTATGTACATGCTGCTCTGTTTTTGGCAGAGAAGATCATTTTAAGAATGTGCCTTGCATTTAAAACAGAAAATGGAGAGGTTAAAGACGTTCTTTCTTTACAGGATTTGTTCAGATAGGTTCAGCTAACCGGGTTTGTGCTTGGGTGAGCAACTGCAACCTTAGTGAATGCCGACAGCAGTTTTGGTTACCAAACCCATGTTTTGGGTATTTTTGGGAGCTGCTGCAGTTCACCTCCAAAATGAGCGTGTTGCCAGAGCTGTGCTATCCTGTACTCCACTCACACCAAGAACTCAGATACATTCCTGGTAACAAATCACTTGCATGTTTCATGCTCTCGGCCTCGTTCCTTCTTGGAGCCAGAGGAGAGGTGAGAGGAGCTGCGCAGTGCCCTGGGGTCTGCCTGCAGCGGCCCCGCCTGAAGGGCAGGTCACACCGCTTATCTCTGAACGTCTCCGCTTCTGCAGGGACCTGTTGGCAGAATTCACCACTGGAAGCGGCGAGTGCCCGAGCAGTTCTGCAGCTTTTTTCCTTTGCTGTTAACATCACCTCTCACAATCTCTCCCGACATAAAGATCCATGAAACATCTGAATATTTGACAAACTTTCTCCCACTTCTGCTGCTTTTAATCCTTGTCCCCATACCCACGTTCAAATCATACCCCAGAAATATTGTCCCAAAACCTGAGCTACAGTCACCATCGTGAATCACCCTACTCCAGTGCTGATGTAGCGCAGCGTTGCTTAGCTAGGAAAAAAAAAAAGAAAAAACTGGAGCATCAACCCCTTTTGCAAACAGAAGGCCAAAGGGCCGAAGTGCAATTCCAGCAGCTCCGGTTTGACCTTAGATCCTGCACTGCCAGGCGATAGCACAGCTCCTGAGACGAGGCAGGTCTCACTCTTCCTCCTGCTGAAATGAAGCTAGCTCCAATTTTACCCCTCAACCTGCTAAAAATGGGTAAAATAAAGACATTTTTCACTCGACAACTATTAACGTCACTCAGTAAAGCAGTTGCTGAAGCAGAAGCAGCATCCCAGCCTGCCATCCCACACAAGAAACGTTATGGCTTCCTAGAAATGCTGTTGCTGTCCAGTTTGGTGTTTCATTTCTGAAGTTTCACTGAGACACTACCATTAGTTACATTCTGTTAGTGCCCTTCAAACAAATACTGTTGTGGGCTAAAATAAACACAAGATCCAGACAAATATAAAATAGACTATGCAATAGGAACGCTATGTTCTCAAATGATTCATTCATCTATCATTTAATAATTTATTAGCTGACATAACTTTTAGTTGGACGAATCTTCGCGTTGATCCGCATGGTGTTTCTGCTCGGTCCTGCAAGTGATTTTAGCTGTCAGATTTTCTGTGGGAGTAATCTCAATTGGAAAAGGGAAACGTCCGTCCTTCCCAGCTGGATTCTGCCACCGATTTCCGTGGCATTACTCCACAACCTCCCTGTGGTACCCCAGGATTCATCCTGCTACAGTTGAAGTCAGACTGTCCTGTCCTCGGGCTCTTTGCTGAACACCACGCGACAGGTCACGATGCACCCACGGCACGTGCAGATGCCGTGTCGCTGCCCAACACCACTGGCTGAGCAGCCCGGCAACGCCGTGTGCCGTGGTGTGGAAGGCCCTTGGCAAGCCGCAGCCCTCCGTCGGGAGCTGCGGTATCAGGGTGGAGCAGCGGTATCAGGGTGAGGCACCGTGTCACCCTGGGTGTCACTTCAGAGCCGGCTGGAAGATCACCACTGCCAGCTGTGAGAGAGGAGCATTATCTCTGACGTGTGCAGAGGCTGCTTTGCCCATGAATATTCAGCAACATTCAGCGGCGTCTCTGCGAGGAAGCCCCTCTGCGCCGCCCGGCCTTTCCCCCACCGCTGCCGACGGAGGGCTTGCCATTAGTGTTTGCTATAAAATGTTTGCAGTCGCTCGTTTCTGACTAATACCGACATTATTTGCTGTCACATTAAAACACCGTCGGTCACTGCAGAACGCCCGCTGGCTGGACTGGGTGCCATGTTTCCTGGTGCGAGCAAACGGTGGATTGATCGGCTTTTCATGCGTTACTAGTAGAACCTTTTTGGGAGGAGGTTGCCCCAGCTCAAGAGATAGGTTTCAGGTGTGGTATGCTGCTGCTCCTGCCAACAGTAGTTCTTCTAGCTGCTTGGTTGACACATCCCACTCAGAAACTCATGTCTGAATGTTCACCAGATTTGGAGTCAGGAGTTTCCCTGCACGGGGTCAGTTTGATAGGGACCAGTGGGGTATTTTTTGACCTATAAATATTTTCATGTTTCACGACCTCCCTCTCCCTCTTTGTCTACCTCCTGCTCTCTTTGTGGCATATTACAGTGGTCATCTATAAGTCTTTCGATTCTGCAAAGCCCAAGTTTGTTGCAGGAGGTAGGAAGGGCGCTGGTGCAGCATTGCTGCTGGCAGGTGACGTACGGGATGTTTTTAACCTGTTTCCAGCCTCTGTTGCACTACTGACAGTAGCTCTGAGATTCAGCAAATTTCCTGCAATGTGGATTCTCACAGGCGTGGCAGAGAAACCATTGAGAATGGCTGAAACCAAAAGAAAAAGGTTTTGGCACCTGGAACTCCCTGACTCAGATCCCTGTTTGGTGGAACCGAGCAGAGTTCCACCACGGTTTGCGGACCATGTCCGTTCCCATCGCCAGGTCTGGCACAGCTCTGTGCCAGCGCTTGATGTCAAGGCCAGCGGAGGTTCAATCTGGGGTGAAAGCTGCTCCTTCGCCCCAGCTCCAGGAAATCCTGCTGTGTATGATCAACATGTGGGAAGTGCAATCGACCCTTACCCTGGTGCCTAGGTGGCGGCTGTCATATCATCACTGATGGCTTTATGGGAAGTTGTACACACACAGCTGTTCCCTCCCATTACCTCTGCTCTGCACAGCACCGTGCACCAGCGCAAGTCACTGTGCAAGGCAGCCGTCCGTCCGTCCATCTGCCCATGGTGCACAGTCCTCCCACAGATGCCATTTCAGGCATCCCTTTACTCATGGTGCCCTGGGGCTGGTCTGCCCCTGCCTCTGCCCCTTCCTCCTCCTCTGCCCCACGCCCAGCCCTGCTCCTCACCCCCAGCACAAGGGTGAAGTGAATCACGACCCCGTGCCTGCCCTCACCCAAGGTGACAGGATTCCCAAAACGCCGGCGGGGGGGATGCTGACACAGGGTGAGCCACCACCTGGCAGCGCTGGCGGGCACTGGGGTGGGCGAGCAGGCCGGCACCCATCTCCCAAAGACGTTTGGAGTTTGGTGTCGCTGCCTCTGCAAGCGGGAGCAGAGACTTGCCTTGCAGATGCCCCATCCTTTTGTCTGACTGCTCTGGGCAGAGAGTGCTCCACCGAATCAGGGATTATTTTTAAAGCACACATGGTGAGCAAGCATTAGTCGACAGCTCCATAGTCACCTCCTTCTCACGCTTGGCTATAAAGGGCCAGATCGTGCTCTCGGTGGATTTCAAGCAACGCCATGGCTTGGGGAGCAGCGAATCCCTCATCAGCAGCACTGTGCCACACGTGTCATCCATTGGGAAGAAGTTACATCGCTCGACAGCTTCCCATGGGCCTGACTGCAGCAGGAGCTGCCGAGGGCTGGAGACCCCGTACACCACATGGATGGGAGCAATTCTGCCCCATGCTCCACTTGCTTATTCCCACCCACGCGGTGAATCCTGCTGTGGAAGGTCCTGGTGAGCCTGGAGAAGTCCCTGTCCTCCCCCTGCCCATTGCCACCCTGACGGGAAGCTTCCCCTGCCCTCGCCAAGGTGCCTGCAGGGAAGAGCTGGCTGCAAAAAAAAAAACAAAACCAACCCTGTGAACATTTTGGATGGACCTTATTCCCTACAAGGAGCTTTGCAAAAAGGCTGGAGCCGGTCATCCCGATTCCCAGCGGGGCATCCGTGTCCCCTCCATGAGTGCCGGTCATCTGCACAGTCCCGCCTTGCTCTGGGGTCGTACTCAATGAGGTGCAGCAGCAAGTAAATAAACAGGCAAACGAGCCCGAGGTTCGAAGCCAGGTACTCCCTGCCGTCCTCGCCAGGCTCTGAACAATGAAGTCCTTTGCTGCCAGCAAAAAAAAACCAACCCACAAAGCTTCCAAGCTGCTCATGGAAAGTCAGTGAAGCAATTACATTAATGACTATGAATGGGGCTAAAAACAATCTTGGATGAAAATGAGTGAGGGGCCGAATGAAGCAACCGATTCATAGCCTGGCTCCCGCATCCAGGAATATTTCCAGTAAGCAAAGGCCTTGTTTTAGGGACTGTCTCATCCCCCATTTGTGCTTGGTGGGACTCTATTTCCACTCTGCTGGGTCCGGTGTCTCATCAAAATGCCTTCATAAATGGAGCAAACAAGGGCTGTATATGGCAGGGAAACAGTCAATTAACACGATCTGAGTTCTTTTAGGGGCAGAGTTAATCAAGCATTCAGCGTTTTGTCATTCTTGTCTTTCTTTCCTGGGAAAATCCTATTAGTATAAAATCACTTAATTGGGCACTTCAAAGAGCTGATGGGAAAACAGTCTTCGCTGGGATATAAACGCCATTCAGCCGAACACTGGGTTCATTTAGACTTTTGCTGGAGCGTGAGTGTTTCATTAAGAGCCTTCACGTTTCCCACTTAAAAGAAAAAAGCTTGTTAGTAGAGATAATAATAAAAAAAAATCTTGGAGATTTGAATCCTGCTGAAGAGGGTTTTTACTGCCTGAATATGTGGAGCTTTCTTTCGGGGCTTTGTCCCCAGCAGAGCCACTTACACCTATAGTGAGTGCCTGTCGATCTGCTTTCCCGAGCCGAGTGATTTCACACCTGCCTGGGGTGTTCTTGCGAGTAACGGCTGTTGGAGGAGGGAAAGAGTCACCCCTGTGCCCCGTGGGAGGTGGGGGACAGCCCCGGGGCTGACCTTCGGGGTGCAGGATGGTGCATTTTGCAGGACTGAACCCCAAATGCCGTGTGCTCGTCCCCACTCTCCATGCTGGGGTGGACGTCCTGTGTTAGTTCCCCCATTCTCAGGTTATTTCCCTGGGCAGAAATTCAGGTTTTTGCAGAGCTTATGTTTATCCCCCCTTGGAAAATAACAGTGTGCCCTGATCTGTCATTGCTGACTCCATCCCTGAAGGATGCTCATCTGTCTTTTCTGTTTCTTCCCCCTACATTGGTTGATCTAACAGGATTATTATTACATTATCACCCCCCCCCAAAAAAAAAACCCCACTTCACTTAGACCTTTGACCACCAAACCTCCAAACCATCCTTGCTGCTGGGTGAGGAACCACAAGGATCTCTTCATTTCTGCGGTGGGCGCTGGCATGCTTCTGTCTGGGAAAAAGTTTCCAGGTCAACCATGTACTTATATATATGAATGACATTTTGTATTCAACCTTTATAAAATCCTTACATGTGGGCATTTGACTGCATTTAAGACAATCATTATGGGCATGGGTTGGACCTCAGCATGTGATTCCCATCAAACGCGCCAAGGTCCTTCCTTGGCACAACGCTTGGTTCTTCGCTTTGGGGTCAGGATTACCTTACGTGGCTCCCCAAAGCTGTGTTTCCCCATTCTCCTCCTCCTCACCCAAGGCTGGGCCATCCAAACCCTGATTTCTTCACCCAACTCAAACCATTCCTCCACTCTGAGTTGAAGCTCCCACCCACATCCCCTTGATTTTTGGAGGTGCTGCTCCCCGTGTCCCTGGAGAGGATGAAACTTGGTGTCAGAGGCGATGTGCCTGGACACGTTCCCCTGACGAAACCCCGGCCGTGCCGGCTCTGAGGACAGGCTGAGTCACGCGCCGACTCTGCCCACCATGAATAATGTGTTTGCATCCGTGTCTGCAGTGGCTTCCTCTCCCCTCGGTGTCTGCGGGACCCACCTGGGGAGATCCACCGGGAAGGAAACACTCCCGAGGGTCCCTGCCGCTCGGGATTTAGGTGTCCCTGGTGCTGGGAAGAAGGTTACTTTGAAGGCTATGAAATACGCGGTCATTTAATACGTTCCTTTTGCTTCCAGGCATTAGGATGGGTTTTTCAAGCAAATTACAAGGCCGGATTCTGCCACAGTCACACCCCTCCCGGGTGGGGGTCTGGGACACCCCTTGGGGAGGGACGGGAGAGGTGACAGCCCTGACAGGGTGGCTGTAAATGGTGAGAAGGAAACAGGCCAATCCCAGTCCCCAGCCCCGTGCTTCCGACCTCCTACTACGTGTTGTTGGGGCTGAACTTCATGAGTCACCTTTGGGATTTTTTTTTTTTAAAGTTCCTGTACTGCCTTCTGTATTAATCACGCTTTTTTTTTTCCCCTTTTTTCTGACGATGCCACTGCAGACTTGACCATGGACTCTCTGACCCAGGCCCTGACGCTGTTTCTCTCCCCACTTCCCATTTCCAGTAACCCACTTTGCTGAGGTCTCCTCCGATGCCGGTGCCATGCAGCCAGAGCTCCCCGGTTCCCGGTGTGGGGGCACAAGGACGGGGAGTGACAGCCGAATCTGCAACACCCAGAAACCTGCCACCCCCCCGCCCCCATCCCGGGGCACAGGGACCAACCCCCCGCCCCACCAAAAAATAATTGTAGAGTTACTTTCTTAAGGAAAATCCACATCCAATTTATTTTCTGGCTGGTTTTGCCCTGGAGGGCATCCCCCGTGTAACTAGGGCTGGCCGGTTATGTCGTGTCACTTTGCTTTTTTATTCCCTCACTCTTGCATCAGCGGTTGCTGGAGCTCGCTGCAGGTTGCACAAGCGAGGCCACTCCTTCCTCTGCCACTTCAGGCGCTAATTTAAAAAGCTGCCGGTTTTGACGGTCCCATTGCATATTCGAGGGACTTTTATGGAAGAAAAAAAAAAATAAGCAGTGAGCATCCTCTTGGTAAATGCTGCCTCATCTGGGAGTCCCGGTTCGCAGCTGGAGGCTGCGCTGACCGGGGGGGAGGATGCCCACGGCGCTGCGGCTGGGATGGTGCTGGGCTTCCCTTCAGTGCCAATCGCGTCCTCCTCGCATCCGGAGGGAGTGAACCAACAAACTGCAGCTGGAGCAGAGCTGACGGTCGGCGAGGAAAGGATCTGCTACCGCACAGCGATGCATCCAACCCTCTGCAGTGCGGCTCTAAAAGCTGCTCTTTGCAACCAGGAGCAAAAATCATTCCCACGTGGAAACATCGGTGACAGCTTCCCTGAGAGGAAAGGCTGTTCCGGCTCGCCCCCTCCTCTCCCTGCGTATTACGAACGGAAAGGCAGTCTGAGTTCAGGAGCATCCCCAGCTTTGCCAGGATGGATTTTCTGCAGCGTGTAGCATTAATTTAGGACGCTTTCACGCTTTCCCCATCCTCCTCTTACCTTTCCTCCGCATCCCACCGTGCCTGTCCAGGGGCAGCCAAGGGGACGAGCAGCCACCGCCGACCCAAATGCAAGCACCTTGGCCTGGCCCAGCACCACAGAGGGGGGCCCAGTGGTGGCAAACACTCCTGCAGCCCGTGGCAGCCTCCAGCCAAGCATGCCCAAACATATTCTCCAGCTGCTCAGGCCGGTGGGAAGCTGCTGGTCCAGCCGAGAAATGCACGGGTGTTTTGCACACCAGGGGTCCTGCTCAGCCCCCCCAACACCCCCAGGCTCCAGGGGCCTTCGAGGATGCCTGGCACTCCCAAGGGACCTCTTTAACTTGGTCTTTGTCACTTGGAAGTGTGCTGTCACGTTCTGGTACCCCACAGGAGTACGTTGTGTTTGCAACCTTGCTGCCCAAGTCACGATGCCCACGGTGCCGGGGCAGCTTATGCCGTGCTGAGAGGGTGCTGCAGAAATCGGCCCCCTGTGCACTGGGGCAAGCTGACCCCGAGGGCATCAGCTCTCACGCCATGGGGCAGGGTCAGACCCACTTCCCAGGTGCTCCAGCCTTGCAGTTCAACCCTGGCAGGAGCTGCTCTGGGTTCAGACCTTTCCAGCCTGTGGACTTGGGTGGGTTTTCCAGATAAGCCACAGATCCCTCCGAATCCTCCCCGCAGGTTCCTGCAGGACATGCACAGACTTGTTCCTCCTCATCATCCTGCCCGGTGCAGGACTCAGACCAGCAGATCCTTCCCCAAACGCTTTTCTCTGGCCACAGTGGGTGCCGGGGGGGTTCAGCTGGCGGAGCAGAGCCAGGCCTGGAGGAGAAAATCTGGCAGGAGAGGCTGGGGTGGCCTGTGCTGCCCAGGACAGGGCTGGGGACCAGCGGAGCATCATCCTGGGGCTCTGAGGTGGGCACCCCCGAGAGGAAGAGAGAGTTCCCCCTTCCTTAATCCATTATCCCCCTTTCCCTCTGGAATCCTCTGCAGTTGTGATCCGGTGGGCAGGAAAGCTTGGGTGGGATGTGGAGCACCCCCCCCCCCCAATCCAGGCAGCCGAAGCACCGCTGCCTAAGGTCCCTGCATGTCCCCATGGGGAGGGGGCACCCCTGTACCCCTGATGGGGGGGTCCCTGCATCCCCTAGGAAGGGGGTCCCTGTACCCCCTGATGGGGGGGACTTGTATACCCTAACAGTGGGCTCCCTGCACCCCCTAGGAACGGGCTCCCTGCACCCCCTGATGGGGGGCCCCTGGGGGGGTTCCCTGCGCTCCCCTAGGATGGAGGACCCCGCACCCGGTGACCGAGGTCCCGGCACACCCCGTCCCCGCGGGGACCGCGCGCACCCCCGGGACCGGGGACCGTGATGGGTCGGGGGACACAGGACGGAGGCAGCTGCCCCGGGGGGCCGGGCCGAGCCCGGGGCGGGGCGGGAGGGAAATCCCGGGCGACGCGGAGAGGCCCCGCCCCGCCCCGGTATAAAACGCGGCGAGACGCGACGGGCACCGGCCGCCGGGAGACGCGACGCGACGGTGAGTGCGGCAGCGCTGGGGTGGCCCCGCGGGGGCGGCCGGGGGGTCCGGCCCTTCCCTTCCCTGCCCGGGGGCGGGGGGGGAGCGGGAGTGGGGGGGGAAGCGCCGCACCAGGAGCGGGCGGCGGCTTCGCCCCGGTGGTCGCGTCCCCAGCGCGGGGGAGGGAGCGGCGCCGCTCCCGGTGGCGGGGCTGGGGGCGGCTGGCCCCGGGGGGTGGGCGCTGGGGGAGCCCCCCGGGCGGGCGCGGAGCCCCGGAGCCCCGGTCTGGGCTGCGCTCGCCCCCCGGCGGCGGCGGCGGGGCGCGGTGCGGGGCGCGGCGCGGCCGGGCAGCCCCGCCGCGGAGCATCCCTGCGTGTCCGCCGTCCCGCGGGGCTTGGCGGGGGCGGCCGCTCGGCGGTTGGGAGCCGGACACCACCCTGCGCTCCCCCCCCCCAGGGCTCCGGATTAACCCCGGCGGCTGAAGAGCCCCACGGGTTCATCGGTGTCATGAGCGGGGTGTTCTCTGCACCTTCCCCCAGGGAGGCACCTGGTGTGGGGTCACAGCGGCTGCTGGCTCCAGCCGCGCCCGGGTGTGGGTGTTCCCAGCCCCTCCTGCTCCCCAAAAGCCTTTCACCAACTGGTGTAACTGGTCCCGGGTGTTGCAGGTGCCTGTGGGGCTGGTGGGGGGGTGTGTGTCCCTGGGAGTGCCTTCATCTCCAAGCTGGGTGAGGTTTTAATGCAACCGTGCACCTGCATCGCCTCTTTGCCCTGGTCTTGGGGTTCTCCAGCTGTGTTGCAGGAAGCCTTGAAGCTTTGGAGAGGCTGCTCAAAGCAACGCCAGCCCCACGGGAGGGGACGGTGACCTGGCCCTTGTCCTTCCCTGGCCCCGTTTGGTGGCTCTGGCAATCTGCAATCATGAGTCAGGGCGAAGCTGTTATTTTGGGGTGCGGGGCTCCAGGGTGGCACCTGGGCCACGGCGGTGGCCTGGGGATGGGGAGATGGGTGCTTGACACAGGTGGGGAGGGCTGGAGGGTGTCCGGTCAGGGTGTTGAAACATGGCCCCTGCCTGCTACCTGCCAGGGCTTGCCTGGACATGCTGAGACTTGCCTTGCAATGAGGTCACCCTGTTTGTGCGCTCTGACTGCCAGGAGATAGGAAGCTGGATTTCTATTTTTACTCGGGGATGCTCAGTCTGGGCTGGGAGCGGGGCAGGGGCAGAGAGTCGGGGTGGCCCCGGGGACCGGAGGTTCTCCAGCCACCCGCTGGCGGGCCGTGCCGGCACCGTGCCTGGTAATGTGGCACAGACGATCCGGAGGGGCTGAGGGTGCTGAATTTCTGCAGGAATTCTCCCTGCGGGAGGCTGAACACCCCATCCCTGGGGTGGGGGGTGCAAGCCTGGGGGTCTGTTGTGGTCCCAGATTGGGTGGGCAATGACCAGGCTGGCTTGCATGCAGGGATTTTATTTCTATGAATCTTTTTTTAAAGCAGATTTAACGAGCATGGCTATCCAAGTGGGGTCAAGCCTTAGTTCCGAAAGCCGTCAAATCCCAGAGCGTTGTTTGCTTTGCTCTGATAACGAGGTTCCTCATAGCCGCGGGTGGCACGGGGATTCATTAGCCTCACACATGTGTAAGGGGGAGGACCGCTTGGAAGGAAAGGCTTTGCCACTTACTGTGAAGGTCAAGGCTTTTGGCACCGATTTGAAAAAAAACAAACAAACAGGGTCTTGTCTCTGGTTACCCAACAGCTTCTTGCAGATAAGGAGGGTGGTTAACAAAGTGGTCGAGCTTGTGGCATGTTCTTGCAGTTGCTTAAAAGGCTTCTTTGCCACCGGACCTGGGTTTTTGAGATGAAGAAACTGGCCAGAAAAACATCCTGTTGCTTCACTTGCCCATGTGCCAACTTGCCTTGTGCCTGTGGAAGCAGGAACGCGGTGGGGTTGTGGATGGAGCCGGTGGCAGCATCAAGGTGCCAGATGCTCTGCCCCGGCAGGGCTTTACCTGCTGGAGGAGGAGTGGGGAACATCAACATTTGCACCTTCCCCATCCTTCTGCATCACACCAGGCTGTGTTTGACCTCAGTCATGCTCAAGTCCCTGCCCAAGACACCACTAAAATCCCAAATGTCCAAGATGAGTACTGGCAGATGGAGGTCCCCTCTGGGCTGCCTCATTGCAGAGCCCAACGCACCTTGTCCCACCTTGGCTACTGTGCGCGTTGCTCTAGTAGCAACTGTGCTGGCCCTTGGGCTTGCTTGTGGCTTGTCCAACACACCAGTAACTTGCTCTGCTTTCCTCCCAGCCATCACAATGCCCCTGTCTCAGAGCAGGGCCAGGCAGGTGCCATGCAGCAGCAAGGTGTGCAGGAACCTCTTTGGCCCTGTGGACCATCACCAGCTCCAGAATGACTCTGAGAAACTGTTGAAGCAACACCTGGAAGAAGCTCAGCAGCGCTGGAACTTCAACTTTGAGACGGAGACTCCCTTGGAAGGACAATTCAAGTGGGAGAGGGTCTTTCTGGCTGAGCAGCTGCCCCAGGAGGTTCACAACCTGGTCAAGGTCACCAGCAGTGAGAGCAGGAGCTCCTTGGTCCGCAAGGTCTCTCCCAAGGACTGTCTTGGCAGGATTTGCCCCGAGGGGTCTCAGCAGAGCTTGGAGGTTTACAGGGCTGGTTCCCCACAGAGCTTGAAACGTGGGCAGACCACCATCAAAGGTGAGTGCTGGAGGCTTGGTGTCACTTCATGCATGCTTGGTGGCATTGCTGGTGTCATAGCTTTCCCAGTAGGGACAGATGGAGGGGACTTAGGATCCAGGCAAGGCTCTTGCACCCAGGCATGGGGATGGGACCACATTATAGCTGAATGTGCCCCAAAATAGTTCATCACCCTCAGTTCCCATGGCCTGAGCCTGTCCTCTAAGATCAAGGGCTGGGGTAGAAGCACAGGTGAGACCAAATAGAAGAGATGGAGACCTACAGGCTCTTCTCTCCAGGAATACACAGCTTTGGGTGGATGACTCTAAAACAGAGTCCACCTGGGCTGGGTTTTGGGGTCCTTCTCTGGGGACACCTCCCTCTTCCTGTCCTACTGCTCCTGATGGGCTGGAGGCACTTTCCAACCCTCTCTTTCTGCCTTTCAGATTTCTACAGCTCCAAGCGGAAGATTGTCCCTGACAAGCCCAAGCCGTGACCTGGTGGTACTCGGCTCCTCTGCCATCGGGGACAGCTGCTGATGCTGACGTGCCCTGGGGGTGTCCGTGGCTCTTTTCCCCCACTCTGTACTGTGTAAGCTGTCTGTATGAAGCAATGTAGAGTCTGTAGTTCCCTATTTATGAGTAGCTCTGGGGTCCTGAGGGACCTTCCCTGTGTGCAATGTATAGGAGTAGCCTGTGTTGAGGCTTGTAGTCCCATGGAGGAGGACTGAAATGGACCTGGTGGGACTAAAGCATTGCCCTGCCTGCAGAGAAGAAAGTGTGTCCTCTGCCCTGTGTTGGTGGGGCCAAGCATCATCCCTGCACCATCCTGCTGTCCAGCTGTGGTCCTTCCCCTGCCTGATGGTCAGCCATGGAGGATGCTTGTGTCCCAGCCACCTGGTGGCACCAGATATCCTCAAGAAAGGGTCACCGGTACAGATTGCAGAGCCCTGGGACAGCCTGGTCCTGAGGACACCCTGGTTGCTGGCCCTCTTCCCAGCAGGATGAACCCAGCGGTGGCCAACCCTCATCCATGCATGGAAGCGGGGTGACGCAGGGGCTGCTCCTTCCCACCGCTGCTTGAGAGAGGAAATGCTGTTCCCTGACAGCCCTTCTTCTGGGTGACTCACCAGTGCTGTCACCTGTCAGACAGGCTGCAGATGGTGACAAACCCGCTGGAGGTCCCCAGTGCTGAGCTTGTTGTGGGACCAATGTTACCGGGGAGGCTTTGGGGTCCCCTGGACTCTGCTGACCCACCCCCCACTTTCTTACCTTGTTGTTGGTTTGTTGTGTGGTGCCGTTTGCTCCCAGGTTCCTGCCTCCTTCAACACTGACACGGGCTGGGGAGCTGCCTGCTCTGGCTGTGGTGGGCTGCTCTGGGGATGGAGTCCTGCTCACCAGCAAGCATGACACCGAAAGAGGAAATTGTAGTGCTTGCTTTTTTTTTTCCTGGACTTTTTCTCCTTTGGGGCTGGGGGAGAGAGAACCCTCACCTGGCTCTGCAGAGTGAGCAGCTTTGGTTGCCTCTGGGATTGAGGGATGTCCTGGAGTGAAGGCTGCTTGGTCCCAGCGCTGAAGGATGCTCTTGAAGGACTTGACACTGTCAGGTCTTAGCACTTTCATGGGGTTCATCTCCTGCTCTGCTGGATTTGGACTCTGGAAACTGGTGCAAGATGGTCCCAGGCAGAAAAGGGACGGGGTTGACCTCCCTCCTTGCACCACGATGCACTTTGCTGTCGGTGAAGCTGGCAAACTCCCAGCATTAAATGTTTATTTATAAACAATGCTATTAAATCTATGGGGGGGGAAGGGGAAATACCTGTTTGTCTATAAATGTTAGCTCGGAATAAACACTTGTGGTAAGGGACTTGGTGTCTCAGGGCTACTGGTAATAACCGTGCTGGGAGCAGGGTCTGGCTGTGGGAGGAGGGTGCTCTGGTCTGGGTCCTTGCTGGGGGTTTGGGGGTCGCTCTGGGGGTGCAGCCCTGAGCTGGGGGTTGGCTGGGAGCAGGGGGGGCTGCAGCACAAACCCAGCTGTGGGAAGGGGCTGGTGCAGCCCTGGGTGACTCCTCTGCAGCATGAAACACCAAAGCAGGGGTGTGAGGTGGGGGCTAAACCTCCCTGCAGCCCATGTGTTCAGCTCGACTCCTTTGGGACAGCTCTGTGCTGTGGACCTGGGTGCAGGATTGGTGCTGCCACCATGTCCCCAGCAGAAGCCACTGCCACCTGTGCAGGGTCTCACTGCAGGGACCCCAGGTGACTGTAGGCTCCTCTGCTGCCCATGTCGTTATCCCTTCCCCACCATGACCCCGGTGCTCTGCTCCTAACCCCCAGCGCTCTATCTTGTGGGGCAAGTGGCCATTAGCCATGGGCAACCTGGTCACATCCCCACTCCATCTTTAATGGGGTCCTGGGTGCCTGGGCCAATGAGGGTGACCCATGTTGTGAGACAGGGACATGTAAGAGAAAGTGGTGGCACTGCTGCTGAAAACATGCAGTGACAAGTCCCGGGTGGGACTGAGACTGGAGCTGCTGGATGCTGGGCTGAGATCCCCTGGGAGCAGAGATGGGGCCTCTGAGGGCTGAGCAAGACTCACCTGTGGACCATGAGCTTGTTACAGTTAATGTCATGAATGACCTGATTTGCAGAGGTGAAAATAAAATTTTGATGCTATCAACCAAGGATCCTTAAAGCATGTCCCTGTGGCCTGTCCCCAGAGCGTTGGGTGACGCCCACGCACACCGATGTCCCCCGAAATGCTGTTGCAGAGCAGAGTCACGCAGCCTTTTAGCTGCTGCTGAGTCGAGCCTGACAGATTCAGCCCTTTTAACCTTTCCTAACTTATGTCAGTCCTTCCAGCCCCCTTGGCTGCTGCCAGCTGCTCCCCTCCGCCGTCACCTCCCGCTTGTCAGGAGCGGTGGCGAGAGATAAATCAGTAAATACCCCCTTGTCCCCGTTTGCAGGGCTCTGAGCACAGCCAGGGTCTGGCTCTGCTGTGCGAGAGGGAGCTTGGTCCCCCCAGCTTTGGGGACACAAAATGGCGATGAGCTTCCAGCAGCTGAGGAACGGATGGAAACCTTGCACGTTCAGTCCAGGTTGCAGTTTGCTGCTCTCCCATCCTAGCCTGGCCGCAGCATGGAGTGAGGATGCCGGGGTTCAAAGTCCCACCACAGGTGAGCAGGGTTGGGAGGAGGGTCAGGCGTTTCCCCTCCTTTCCCCACTACGTTCAACCCCCTGTCGCCAAGACCTGCCCGGCATCTCCTTGGGGCTGGAAAGGGCCATTGCTGCTGTGGGGCTGGATCGCACCCTCCCGTGGCTGGTGCTGAGTCATGCTGGGCAGAGGGGATGAATCAGTGAGCTCTCCCAGGCGTATTTAGGGGTTTCCTTCCGAAAGCATCCTCAGGGAAAGCAAAGCCAAAATTCAGCCTTCTCTGTGCAGCGGCAAACAGCCCTGGGGGCTGCGGGACGCGGCGACAAACGTGAGCTCAGAGGTGACTTTTGCAGCCTGAGCACCCCAGCCTGGCCACAGGGTCGCTTCGATCTGGGGTAACGGGCACCAGCTTCACTCGGAGAGCAGAGCAGAGAGAGCTGAGCCCTGAATCGGCCCCCAAATGCCCAAGCTGAGTGGTTGCACTTGAGCTGGCTGTTGCTTCGTTAGGTTAACCAGCACCCGAGCAGGGCTGGGCCGTGTCTCGGAGGGTGTGATGGGGCAGGGCACCTGCGCAGCCGGTTCCCGGCAAGTGATTTAACCAGCTGGGATGGGGAGAGCCGGGCAGGGACCAGCCTCCACCCCACAGCTCCTGCCCCAAGCCTCAGCACCGTGCTGTGAGCTGGTGGCTGTTAATTCTAATTGTAACCTGAACATAAGGGTTTGTGTTTCCCCTTGTTAGTTTTTTTTTTTAAGCGTGGGGTCTTTTCCCATTTTGCAGTTGAAGTAGAGCAAAAAAATGCACGTGACCCGTCTGCTTCCCCTGCCCTCTCGCAAAGCAGAGCGGGTGCAGAGCGCAGGCAGCCGGCGGCTGTGGTGCTGGCTTTAAAGCGGAGTTAATAATTCAGGCAGGAGCTTTGAAAAAAATATCAGTGTGAGCGGCACGGTGGGGGAGATCCCCAACTCCTGGGGCCCAGGAGCCTCTGCAGGGGGGTTTTCAGTTTGTCCTGTCTTCGGTAGGATGTTGTAACCTGTGGGTTAGACGCGGTCTTGTAGTTTGGGTTATCTGAACTCTTAAAATGACATTTGCTGTTCCTCTGATGCTTTTCCCCTGCCCCAAACACCTTCCAGCCTTGGCTGGATCATTGCAAACGAGGAAAGCACGGGGACTTCTGCTGCGGCTCCCGACGGTGCCTTTACGGAGGTGGTTTGGGGGGCTGTGACCCTCTGGACGGGCCCTTCCTGCACCCCGCTTGCAAGGCGGCAAACAGGAAACGTGTGAGCACCGGCAGTTGAGTGTAACCCAAAAATGGAAAGCTGCCTTGAGTAAGTGAGAGAATGAGAGCTCGTGCTCGGGGCAGGTCAGTGGGCAGCAGCACCGCCCCCGGCACAGGACCAGCATCCTTCCTGGCCTGGGGAGCGCCCCGAAACTGAGGGGCCCTCTTGGGACGTGGGAAAGGTAAGTGTTGCTGCTCTGGCGGTAGCTCATGCATCACCTTAAAAAATAGAAAAGCAAGGAAAATAAGGGGGGGTTCTTGCTGTTGGTGAGCTGGGGGGAGGGGGAGACTGCGGCTGGGGGCCCTTTCCTGGCGGCTGGGAGCAGCGTGGGGTGTTTCAGAGAGAAGGTGGGTCGCTGGGAGTCAGTGATGCTGGGGGGGGGTCTGGTTCCCAGCCCAGCCCCCCTCCTTCTCCTGTGCCTCCGTCGTGCGGTGGGCTCAGCTCACCCCCTGGGGCTGGGACAGGTAACTGGGGGCTTCTCAATGCCTTAAGCAACCGCAGCTGCCCCCCCCCCCAAGCTCCTGCTCTCAGAGGCTGGGACCACCGCAAAGGCACTCGGCTTCTGTCCCTGGCTTGCTGGGTGTCCCGGGGGGCTCCGGTGACTCCTCAAGACCCTCCACGTGTTGCTACCGGATAGTGCTTGCAGGTTGTGCGCTTTAAGGGGAAGGGGATGTTTTTGAGGCTTCTTCCCATGTTTCTGGTGCACCCCAAGATTTAGCAGAAACACCGTTTCACATTGCAAAAGGAAAGGGGAGGAGGGCTGGAGCAGCCGGGGGGGGCTCCCTGGGCATGGAGCGGAAAGCCGGGCTGCAGCGGGCTCTGCATCAGCTGCTCTCCATGGCCGTGGTTTCCTTCATTCGTTTTTTTTTTGGCTTGCCATGCAGAGAATAAACCTCCACAGAGACGGCGCAGTGGCTGTCGGTGACGCTGTCACCCACCCAGCATGGGGAGAGGGGAGTGGGGGGGGTGTCCCAAGCTCAGACCCCACAAGCTGGGGCGAGCGCGCAGGCGTGATGAGAAACCTCCCCGAGGTCTTG
The DNA here is from genome assembly GCF_028858705.1 of Grus americana. Taxonomy (NCBI): domain Eukaryota; kingdom Metazoa; phylum Chordata; class Aves; order Gruiformes; family Gruidae; genus Grus; species Grus americana. Next base: position 673,576 of record NC_072876.1, read on the forward strand.
CGCAGCTCTTCCCGGAGGTGACTCATGGCTGTGAAAGCTGGGGGAGGAATTTTAAAAGCTGCTGATGAGCTCCGAGAAAGCAGGTGGAACCACCACGTTTTGCCCAGACCTCCAGCATCGCCTCGGCCGGTCCTTTCCTGGTGTCACCTCCCAGCTGTGCCGCTTCCCAGGTGGCCCTCAAGCCCCAGCAGTGCCGGTGCCCTGCGCATCCCCCCTAGCCAGGGCAGAGCATGGGGACATTCGGGATGGGCGCTTGGCCGGTTGCAGGAGAAGCCGCTTGGCCGGTGGGTGCTGGGCTTGCAGCTGGTGTTGCTCGCTGCGGGTCGAGGCTCCGTTTGCACTGTGCAATCGGAGATAAGCACTTCTCTTCCTGTTGCCAAACCCACTGGCCTTTTACACCAGCCAAAATGAATTTCCAGCTCGGTCCTGCTCCACCATCTCCCACCGCCCCGGATCAAAGGTCTCTGGCAAGGAGAGAGCCAGCTGAGGCTCAGCACCCCGCCAGTTTCCCCCTCGACAGGACCGAGCCAGGAGCCATGGCCGAGCGCCGGGCAGCCGCCAAGGGCCGGCGCATGGGCTCCAGCCGGCGCAAGCAGCTGCGTGAGGGCTCCGGCAAGGCACCGGCTGCAGCCCCCAGCTCCGGCGAGGAGCCGCCGTGGGCATCTGAAATAATGGAGAGGGTGCAGGACTTCTTCAGGGAGCGGGACAAAGACCAGGCGGGGTTTATCACCCGCTCAGACGTGCAGGTAAGGGATGGGGATGTCTTCTCGGGTCAAATGCCACCAGGGTGGCTGGAGACTGGATGATGGGTAGGTTTTTCCCCTCATTTGCTTTGTTCTTAGAGATTGCAGGAGGAGAATTTCCCGTGCAGCATGGAGGAGCTGGAGCTTGTCTTTGATGGGCTGGATGCCGCTGGCACTGGGCGGTTAAGCACCGAGGAGTTCATTGCCGGGCTCTGTAAGTGCCGGCACGCTGCCTCCGAGCAGCCCAGGGTGGTCCTGGATGCAACCCCCGTGCTATCCTGGGGGGACCTGAAACGTTCCCCTTGCTTGGTGGCACATGATGGCCCAGAAACTGTCCCCGTGCCTGGCTCTCACCATGCCTTGCCTGGTGAAGGGTCCTATTGTGCCAAAGTGATTCGTCAAAGCCATGGGGTGGGAAGTGTTGGGGTTTGGGCTTTGCCATTGCCCTGGCCAGGCACTGAGGGTTTGGGGTGTCTGTCAGCAGGGCAGTTCCTGAGCTCCCAAAAAGCTGCCAGGGATCACCGCCAGTTGAAAACAACGTCCCGGAGAGTCCGCTTGGTCCTCCCCAGCCCAGTGTTGGAGGGGGTGGACAGCGAGGAGCGGAGACACTTTGCTGCCTTTATGGACCAGCTGGGCACGGACGACATCTCTGAAGAGTAAGCCACCCTGTTTAGCACCCATGGGTGTCCTGCAGGATGGGGTACAGGGGAAGAGGCTTGGGGCAGGAGATCCCCATGCACACAGCGAGTCCAGAAATGGCTTGGAGGTGCCTTTGGCCCAAGCACAGGGGCAGGGGACAGGATTGCGGTCACCCCAATGCTAATCTGTCCCCCAGGACCACATGTCCCAAATGGTATGAGCTAAATGACCCAGGACCCCATAGCCAGCCTGTCTTTGGGGGGTTTTGGGGGGATGCTCACCACAAAAAACCCTCTCCCTGCAGACAGGAGATCTGGCAGCTCTGGGTGAAGCTCCGGCAGGACGAACCTCAGCTCCTGGGCAACCTGGAGGACTTTCTGGCCAAGATGAGGCGCCGCATCCAAGAGGCCAAGAGCAAGAAGGAGGCTTTGGAGATGACCCTGAACAAGTGAGTCACCCCAGAGTGGTGGAGAGGGACGGGACAGGAAGGATGGGGACAGGGATGGAGCCCCCTACTCACCCCAGTTGTGGAGACGCACCCAAGGAGGGAGAAACCTGGGTGTTTTCAGCATCTCCATCAGTGGCTGGAGCAGAGGTTTCACTCAGAGCTGACATTTGGGGTCAGGCTCCCTCTACAGTCGTGCTCGGGATGACAGAAGTGACAGCAAAAGTGCTGGACTCAGACAGTTGGACACATCCTCACCGGGTGGCCCTCTCCAGGCAGACCTGGCTGCAGCCTGCAGATCCTGTGGGCAATGTGGGGTCCCAAGGAGCTGCACCCATTGCAGCAGGGTCTGACCACCCCCCTGGCCTTGCTATCCCTGGCAGGCGTGTGGCTGAGCACAACAAGGAGGTGCAGCAGCTCTGCGAGGCCCTGGAGCAGCAGATTCAGCAGGAGCAGCAGCGACTGCAGCAGGAGGTGGGTCACCAGCTGCTCCTCTCCCCTTGCAACCCATCCTGGGAGGGGACCCAGGACCCCCAAACGCCTGCGGCAGCTCCCAGGTGGGTGAGTGGGTGCTAACATCCTGGTTGTCATCCCAGAGCATGGCCCGGAGCCACCAGCACGACATGGAGTTGCAGCGAGCGCTGGATGCCAGCGAAAGGGAGGTGCAGCGCTTAGTCATGGCGCAGATGGAGGTGAGCTGGCCCCAGCCCCCCATCGCATGTACAGGTCTCTGGGCTGTGCCCATGGCAGCAACACAGTGTTGTACAGCTGATCCCGGTCTGTCCCCACCAGCCCTTGATGCAGATTGTCACATAGGACCTCCACCACCATCTTTCCCACCCCCATCCCAATGTTCCCCTCCATCCCCAGAGGATCCAAGCTGAGTTTCCCACCCACCACCCTCAGGGAGAGTGGGGGGACACCATTCGGCCCCAGGTCCAGAGGAGAAGATTATCCATCTTTTTTTTTTTTTTTTTTTTTTTGCACGGGGGTCCTGGCGGGGTGTGAGTGTCCTGGTTGCTGTCCCACAGCTGGAGGCACGGTGCCGCAGCCTGCGCAGCACACAGCAAGCCACCAGCACTGAAAACCAGCAGCTGGAGGAGAGCAACCGGGTGCTGGAGGACCGCCTGCAGCACCTCCATCAGCAGCTCCAGCAGACCCATGGGCGCCTACGGACAGCGAGGGCCATGGTGGCTTGGGAGCATGTGGAGGAGTCTGGGTGAGTAGCTGAGTGACCATCATATCCCTCTGCACATATGTGGCTTCCTCCTGGGGGCTGCAGTGGATGGGAAATGAGTTGGTGGGTCTCAGCCATTGTGATGCTTCAGTGGTCTCCACAGTGCAGATTAATCATGGTTTGGTGTGAAAAGCATCAGAAAAAAAGCCAGAACTATCAGCATCATGCACTGAACGTGTCCCTCAAGGGCAGTGCTGGCAGAGATAGGGATGTTCTTCACTCAGAAGGACCTAGTGAGGACTGATGCAAGGGTTGTGGGTTTTGCCCACCACTGCCTATGCAACTGGGGGCAACCCTGGGGTAGGGATGGTGAAGAGGGTGCAATTGTCATTTTGACCTCTGTGTTTGCAGGTACAGAGTGGTGGCAGAGCTGCCCAGCAAGACGCCAATGTCCCCACAGGTACTTCAGCTGGGTGCATGGGGATGGGACAGGGTCTCTGTGCTCCAGGGCCTTGGGCTGTTTGGTTTGGGATTGCTGGGGAGCCCAAGAGCACAGGGCACTTCTGCAGCAGAGGCAGTGCCTCCCCTAAAACTTTTCTCAAACTGGGTCAGCACGGTGCCCTACAGATGCTTGGGAAGGGCAAGGGTAGCAGTATGTTAGTTCTGATACCCCCAAGATTTCGAGTGGGTATGTCTGGATACCTGCCGGAAAGCTCAGCACCCTTTCATGTAGATACGCTCCCTTGCCAAGTGCTTTTCTCTCTCCTCTTCTCACCCTGTTTGCTGCAGACAAATCCAGAGAAGAGTGAGAAGTACCGCTCCAAGATGCGGATCAGGCTGGGGTCCCAGAGCACCGAGCCCAAAGCCAAGAGCATCCACCAAGTGTAAGGGGTCCTGGGCAACAGCTGCTGCTTCAGCTTGTGCCCTTGACATCTGCGAGCTGGTACTGAGCACCCGTCCTCCACCCTCCCCAGGCAAAACACGATTATTTATTCCTTTTAATGCTCCTTCCCACCCACCCACCTCTCATCCTGGAGATCAGATCTCTTACCCCAGCTTGCCCCCCTGCATCGCTCCCTTGGCTCAGACACTCGCCGTACTTGGCCGAGTTGTCTTTTCATCTCCAATCATGTAAATACGGAGCCTGGGCAGAGGCATGCTTGCTTGTGGGCAGGATGCGGCCCCGGGTCTGTCTCCCTGGGTGTGCATCCCCTTCTCCTCTGTCCCCAGCTGCTGCCTGTGTGAGCTTCCAGTACATCCGGAGGGTAAATACAGTCGGGCTTGGAAAAGGATGGGGTGAGGTGGTGGAGGAGAGACTCTCCTGGTACCAGCCCAGATGGATGGGAGGGAGCTGGAGCCTGAAATGGGGATGGGACTGGGCTCATCCCCCCACTTCTCTGCCCTTTCCAGGGTTTGGGAAATGCCCCCACCAGAAATAAGCCTTTTGGGACCCCAGCAAGGACCGAGCTCCACGGAAGAGGACCCCTTCCCAGAATTTCTGAAAGAGGAACGCTTTTCTGACCAAAGCTCTTTGCTAAGAGAGATGAATGATGCAATAGCAGCTCTGAGCAAACAGCTGAAGCCACAGGCACTGGGTGCACCTCCTGTGCTGGCAGAAACTGCCCGTCACCCCCGGGATGATGCTGAGCCCCAAATGGGGCCAGAGGCAGCTGCAGCCCATGGCACAACCCCTGGGGTCATGCGAGAGACCCTGTCCAGCCACATCGGTCATGAGCTGTTCGAAGGAGACCTGAAAGAGGGACCAGCCGCAGCTGAACTTCACGCTCCAGATGCAACACAGGCTGGTGCGTCCGTGGGAGCCAGGCACCGCAGGGCTGAGGAGCCGGGGGCAGAGCAGGGAGAGAGTCTGGAGGAGGCACGGAGGATGTTATTCCTGCAAGGAAAGGGCACTGGTGTGAAGGAACTGATGCTAAAGGCAGCTGAGCATCCGCAAGGAGCGCTGGGAGAGAGCATGGAGGCAGGAGAGCAGGCACTCGTGGAGATGGAGGGAGAAGGATGGATGCAGGAAAAAATAGGTTGGGAAAAGGCACAGCTCCTGGGAGAAGCTAAGGAAGCGGCATTAAACCAGGGAGAAAATCCGGAGGCAGGCTTTGAACCACCCGAGGCTGGGGAGGCAGGTCTGGCAGTGGGATGGCAGCTTGCCGCAGATGAGCTTGGCCTGGCTGCGGCTCCGGAGGAGTGTGCACAGCACCTGGGCACAGGGCTGGGGGAAGAGGCTGACCTGCCATTGAGGCTCTCCGAGAAACTTGAAATAAAGCCTGGAGAGCACCTGGAGCCAGAGCTGCCATCCTGGGGTGAGGTGAGAGTGGGAGCAGCCCAGGGGGACGGTGTCCTCCCCAAGGTGACAGTGGCTTCTGACCCGGGGATGCTGGAGGAAGAGCACGTCAGTGCGGAGGTGCAGCCCTGGGGAGAGACCTTGGATGCCAACGTGCTGCCAGCCCCAGCCCAGCGTGGAAGCAGCGGAGGAGCTGGGGCCGAGGAAGGGGAGGTGGAGGTAACGCAGCCCAGGGAAGCAGAGCTGCAGCCGCGGGGTGAGTCTCTGAGGGGAGACGCAGTGTGGGGAGGGAGCACGGCTGGAGAGGTGCCACTGCCACTGGCTGTGCCACTCGCTGACGTGCAGGAAGGCAGAGTGGGACCAGATGTGCAACCGCTGGAGGCCCAGAGCAGTGATGCCAATGTGCAGCTGCTTGCAGAGGTGGAAGCAGCTTGGCAGCCCCCGAGCGAGGCCAGCTCTCCGGGGACAGAGCAGGGAGGGAGCATGGCTCCAGGTGTGCAAGCACTGGAGGAGGATGATAAACCAGAGTTGGGGCTGGGGGAGGAGACGGGTGCTGCTGCAGTGCACGGTGAGGGTACTTCCCCAGCAGAAACGCCTGTGGGGAGCCCAGACCTGGGTGGGCTGTTCCCAGTTAAGGCTCAGGCACTGCAACTGGTGGAGGCAGAGGACCTTCAGGCAGATGCGCAGACGCGTTGGGTTCCCGGCCCAGAAACCCCCCAGGGAGGAGGGGACCGTGCAGCCATGCAGCTGGGGGAGGAGGCTGAGGATGGGGCACCAGGGCTGGGTGAGCGTGAGCTGCCCCACGAGCCCGTGACGGATCTGCACGGGGCAGGAGTCGGGCAGGGAGAGGGGGCTGGTGCAGGCGTGCAACTATGGGAGGAGGCCGTAACCCTGGGCACGCTGGAGGACCAGAGCGCTGATGCCAACGTGCAGCTGCTTGCAGAGGCAGAGGAGCTTCAATTCACCCCAGGCGGGAGCACAGAGGCAGCTCTGGAGCCCCCCAGAGAAGCTGGTTACCTGGACACAGAGCAGGGAGGGTGTGTGGCTCCAGATGTGCAACCCCTGGATGAGGCTGATAAACCAGAGTTAGTGGAACTGGTGGAGGCAGAGGACTCCTGGGCAGACACGCAGCTGCATGGGGGTGCCAGCCCAGAACCCCCCCAGGGAGGAGGGGACCATGCAGCCGTATGTCTTGGGGAGGAGGCTGAGGATGGGGCACAAGGGCTGGGTGAGCGTGAGCTGCCCCACGACCCCGTGCTTCACCCCCACGGAGTGATCATCAGGCAGGGAGAGGGGGCTCCTGAAGGGGTGCAGCCCCGTGAGAAGGCTGAAAGCCTGGGCACGCTGGAGGACCAGAGTACTGATGCGAGTATGCAATTGCTTGTAGAGACGGAGAAGCTCAAATTGACCCCAGGAGGGAGCACGGAGGCAGCTTGGCAGCCCCCGAGCGAGGCCAGCTCTCCGGGGACAGAGCAGGGAGGGAGCATGGCTCCAGGTGTGCAAGCACTGGAGGAGGATGATAAACCAGAGTTGGGGCTGGGGGAGGAGACGGGTGCTGCTGCAGTGCACGGTGAGGGTACTTCCCCAGCAGAAACGCCTGTGGGGAGCCCAGACCTGGGTGGGCTGTTCCCAGTTAAGGCTCAGGCACTGCAACTGGTGGAGGCAGAGGACCTTCAGGCAGATGCGCAGACGCGTTGGGTTCCCGGCCCAGAAACCCCCCAGGGAGGAGGGGACCGTGCAGCCATGCAGCTGGGGGAGGAGGCTGAGGATGGGGCACCAGGGCTGGGTGAGCGTGAGCTGCCCCACGAGCCCGTGACGGATCTGCACGGGGCAGGAGTCGGGCAGGGAGAGGGGGCTGGTGCAGGCGTGCAACTATGGGAGGAGGCCGTAACCCTGGGCACGCTGGAGGACCAGAGCGCTGATGCCAACGTGCAGCTGCTTGCAGAGGCAGAGGAGCTTCAATTCACCCCAGGCGGGAGCACAGAGGCAGCTCTGGAGCCCCCCAGAGAAGCTGGTTACCTGGACACAGAGCAGGGAGGGTGCGTGGCTCCAGATGTGCAACCCCTGGATGAGGCTGATAAACCAGAGTTAGTGGAACTGGTGGAGGCAGAGGACCTTCAGGCAGACACGCAGCTGCATGGGGGTGCCAGCCCAGAAACCCCCCAGGGAGGAGGGGACCGTGCAGCCGTATGTCTTGGGGAGGAGGCTGAGGATGGGGCACAAGGGCTGGGTGAGCGTGAGCTGCCCCACGAGCCCGTGACGGATCTGCCCGGGGCAGGAGTCGGGCAGGGAGAGGGGGCTGGTGCAGAGAAGCAGCCTGGAGCTGAGGCCGATGAATTCAGTGCTGGCAGGGGGGACCCCGCTGCTCTGCCTGTGATGACGTTTGGGGCACAGAGGCCAGGAGCGGAGGTGAATGGAGATGTACAGCATGCAGAGGAAGAGGGGGAGCTGGAACTGGTGCAGGGAGAGGGCATCAACGAGGGTGGGCTGTTCCTGGTGAAGTCTCGGGCCCTGGACATGGTGGAGGCAGAGGACTCCTGGGCAGACACGCAGCTGCATGGGGGTGCCAGCCCAGAACCCCCCCAGGGAGGAGGGGACCATGCAGCCGTATGTCTTGGGGAGGAGGCTGAGGATGGGGCACAAGGGCTGGGTGAGCGTGAGCTGCCCCACGACCCCGTGCTTCACCCCCACGGAGTGATCATCAGGCAGGGAGAGGGGGCTCCTGAAGGGGTGCAGCCCCGTGAGAAGGCTGAAAGCCTGGGCACGCTGGAGGACCAGAGTACTGATGCGAGTATGCAATTGCTTGTAGAGACGGAGAAGCTCAAATTGACCCCAGGAGGGAGCACGGAGGCAGCTTGGCAGCCCCCGAGCGAGGCCAGCTCTCCGGGGACAGAGCAGGGAGGGAGCATGGCTCCAGGTGTGCAAGCACTGGAGGAGGATGATAAACCAGAGTTGGGGCTGGGGGAGGAGACGGGTGCTGCTGCAGTGCACGGTGAGGGTACTTCCCCAGCAGAAACGCCTGTGGGGAGCCCAGACCTGGGTGGGCTGTTCCCAGTTAAGGCTCAGGCACTGCAACTGGTGGAGGCAGAGGACCTTCAGGCAGATGCGCAGACGCGTTGGGTTCCCGGCCCAGAAACCCCCCAGGGAGGAGGGGACCGTGCAGCCATGCAGCTGGGGGAGGAGGCTGAGGATGGGGCACCAGGGCTGGGTGAGCGTGAGCTGCCCCACGAGCCCGTGACGGATCTGCACGGGGCAGGAGTCGGGCAGGGAGAGGGGGCTGGTGCAGGCGTGCAACTATGGGAGGAGGCCGTAACCCTGGGCACGCTGGAGGACCAGAGCGCTGATGCCAACGTGCAGCTGCTTGCAGAGGCAGAGGAGCTTCAATTCACCCCAGGCAGGAGCACAGAGGCAGCTCTGGAGCCCCCCAGAGAAGCTGGTTACCTGGACACAGAGCAGGGAGGGTGTGTGGCTCCAGATGTGCAACCCCTGGATGAGGCTGATAAACCAGAGTTAGTGGAACTGGTGGAGGCAGAGGACCTTCAGGCAGACACGCAGCTGCATGGGGGTGCCAGCCCAGAAACCCCCCAGGGAGGAGGGGACCGTGCAGCCGTATGTCTTGGGGAAGAGGCTGAGGATGGGGGACCAACACAGGAGCCTGCGTTTCACCCCCAGGGAGTGGCCACCAGGCAGGGAGAGGGGGCTGGTGAGGGTGTGCAGCCATGGGAGGAGGCTGTAATCCTGGATACAGTGAAGGACCAGAGCACTGATGCAAATGTGCAGCTGATTGCAGAGGCGGAGAAGCTCAAATTGACCCCAGGAGGGAGCACGGAGGCAGCTCGGCAGCTCCCGAGCGAGGCCGGCTCCCTGGACACAGAGCAGGGAGGGAATGTGGCTCCAGATGTGCAACCCCTGGATGAGGCTGATAAACCAGAGTTAGTGGAACTGGTGGAGGCAGAGGACCTTCAGGCAGACACGCAGCTGCATGGGGGTGCCAGCCCAGAACCCCCCCAGGGAGGAGGGGACCATGCAGCCGTATGTCTTGGGGAGGAGGCTGAGGATGGGGCACAAGGGCTGGGTGAGCGTGAGCTGCCCCACGACCCCGTGCTTCACCCCCACGGAGTGATCATCAGGCAGGGAGAGGGGGCTCCTGAAGGGGTGCAGCCCCGTGAGAAGGCTGAAAGCCTGGGCACGCTGGAGGACCAGAGTACTGATGCGAGTATGCAATTGCTTGTAGAGACGGAGAAGCTCAAATTGACCCCAGGAGGGAGCACGGAGGCAGCTTGGCAGCCCCCGAGCGAGGCCAGCTCTCCGGGGACAGAGCAGGGAGGGAGCATGGCTCCAGGTGTGCAAGCACTGGAGGAGGATGATAAACCAGAGTTGGGGCTGGGGGAGGAGACGGGTGCTGCTGCAGTGCACGGTGAGGGTACTTCCCCAGCAGAAACGCCTGTGGGGAGCCCAGACCTGGGTGGGCTGTTCCCAGTTAAGGCTCAGGCACTGCAACTGGTGGAGGCAGAGGACCTTCAGGCAGATGCGCAGACGCGTTGGGTTCCCGGCCCAGAAACCCCCCAGGGAGGAGGGGACCGTGCAGCCATGCAGCTGGGGGAGGAGGCTGAGGATGGGGCACCAGGGCTGGGTGAGCGTGAGCTGCCCCACGAGCCCGTGACGGATCTGCACGGGGCAGGAGTCGGGCAGGGAGAGGGGGCTGGTGCAGGCGTGCAACTATGGGAGGAGGCCGTAACCCTGGGCACGCTGGAGGACCAGAGCACTGATGCCAACGTGCAGCTGCTTGCAGAGGCAGAGGAGCTTCAATTCACCCCAGGCGGGAGCACAGAGGCAGATTTGGCACCCCTGGGTGCAGCTGGGATGCAGGAAGGGGAGCAGAGCCAGACTCCTGGTTTGGAGGCTCACACCACAGACATGTGGGAGGGGGCTGCTGGTGCCCACGTGTCCCCTCCAGCTGAGGCTGCTTTATATCCTCAGCGTGCCGCTGAGGGTCCCAGTCTGGAAGCGATGCTGGGAGCATTCACTGGTCCAGGTGGGCAGATCCTGGAGGATACCCAGACACTGGAAATACTGCAGGGAGAGAGGGCTGATGCAGAGGATGGGCCTTTGGATGGAGTTCAGGGTCTGGAATGGGTGCAGGGAGAGAGGCTGGAGGCAGGGGCGAAGCTTTTAGTTGACATTCGGAGTCTAGGGATAAAGCAGGGCCATGATGATGGCGTGTCTGTCCTGGCCCCCCTGGTCTCCAAGGTGACATTACAAATCAACACGCTAAAGCTGGAAACGATGATGCAGGAGGATGTTCTCGTTCCAGATGTGTGGCGGCTAGGCGATTCGGGACAGGCAGCCCAAAGTGAGCTTCAGGAGCAGGTCTCAGCACAGGCAGTTAAGGTGAGGCTTCACACTGCTTCCCAGCAGCCAGAGGAGAAGCCACCGCATGTTATGGAAACGGAGCGTGTAGCTGCCGGACCTGCTGAGCCTCCAAAGCAAGAGGTGCCGCCAGCATCAACCCTTCACACAAGGGTCCAACAGGAGGAAGATGCTGGCAACGATCAGTCAGGGATGGTCCTCAGAGACAGCTCACTGGGGGATGCAGCCATCAGCAGCATGCAGCCTCAAAGGCGGATCTTGGGAGAACAGAGCAAAGACCTCAATGTTGGTCAACAGGAGAAGAAGCAAGAGGTTGGGCGTAAAACAAGCCAGGAAGGCAAGCCCAGCTCAGGACAGCCAGGGGCTGTGACTGCAGATGGGGCAGGAGCTGCCCCAAGGGGTTCTCCTGAAGCCTCCCTGGACCCAGACCACCTCTACAACGTGCTGTTTGTCGGGGACTCCCACGTGGGCAAAACATCATTCCTGTACCGGCTGCACGCCGACACCTTCAACCCACACCTCAACGCCACAGTAGGTAGGTCTCCCCCAGCTCCTCTCTCGCACAGTTCCGCACTTGCTTGGGTGACTTTCACAATTCCCTTTCCTCCACCCCACAAGCTGCTGGTGGCCATTACATACATGTCATAGCTCATGCCACGCATGCTATATGACCTGTCCCCAAGGACTTAATAGGACCACCAACTTCACACGCCTGAATGCTCCTGAACAGGTAGCACTGGTCCTCTCTGCCCTCTCTAGGGCACCAATACTAATGGCCCTAATGCTTTTCTCTGCTTTGCCTTTCAGCTATATTCTCCTCTCTTAACCAGCCTGGTTTTACTCATCATGAGATTAGAGACCTTCCCAAAATCCAGCCATCAAAGGTCTAAAAGCTGGAGGTTCACTTAGGACCAGCCTGCTTGACCTGCAGCCTCAGACCACACCTGCACCATGTGCCTTCTCCATCCATCCTCTGTCACAGAGATGAACTCTACAGTATCAAAATATTCCTTTTTGTGTCTCCTAGGACTGGATTATCAGGTCAAAAACATCGTCGTGGACAACAAGCGCTTTGCTCTCCGCCTGTGGGACTCAGCCGGTCAAGAAAGGTAAGGTGCTGCGCTGTTTGCTGAAGGGGAGCAACCTGTGGTTTGTTGGGTTTTTTTCTGGTAGTTCAGAGGAAATGAATGTTCTTGGCTTTGCTAAGCGAAGGAGGGATTGTTTAAGAAGGGACTCTGTACAGTGTGTGATCTGATAAAGAATAATAAAGGAAGTAATTAAGATAAAAATAAGCACTCAGGATGTTTGTATGGCCTCTGTGATCAGGATAGGAGCAAAATCTGGGGTTTTTTTGTAGACATGCATTTCCAGCTTTCCCACTGGGATTTCAGATCACTCCTAGGTGAATCCTTAGACCTCATCGAGGACCATTTAAAATGTACACAGGTACCACAGCATCACCAAGCAGTTCTTCCGGAAGGCAGATGGGGTCGTGCTGATGTACGATATCACGTCGGAGTACTCCTTCTCAGACGTGCGGTACTGGCTGAGCTGCATCCAGGTGGGTGAAGTAGGAAAACCTCGTTCTGTCCCCAAGGTCTTGGAACTGGTGGCGACTCCGAGATTGGCATTTCCCACCTGACTTCTGCCACCGGTTAGGGATGGACATCTGGGGGTGATCAAGGCCTTTGGCTTGGCATTTACTTTGCTTTGGTTAGAAAATAATTTTTCTTGGAGGATTGAAATTTAGATATTGACAATTTTCACATTTTTGCAGTGTTTCCTGGGGTAGTTTATTGACAGCATTGTTATGATAATTATTAACTTTTTTAAAAATTAAAAAACAGTGCAGAGGAATGGAAAATGTTGAAAGTGATTTTGATAACACTTTTAACTCAAGAATAGCCCACATTGAGTCCTGGGAAACAAGAGGTAACTCGTGTCTTATTAAAAACTTCTTGTCAGAGGTTTCCAGTACAAAGTCAGTGTTTAAAAACACTGGAACAAAATAGGATGTGCCTTGCTCAGTGCCTGTAAATCTCAGCCAGAGCATCTTCTGGAGGGTTTGTGAAGTCGAACGCAAAGTGAATTCACTACAAGGGTAACTTGTCCCGTGCTCTGCCCTGTTAACAGACCAGGACAGATGATTTAAGGGGGAAAAAAAAAAATCCCTTTCTTAAATGCTGTTAAACTCGGTTAAGAATTTCAGGTTTTGTTATCTGCCCAAATCCACGGGCATGCTTCACAGTGCTCCATGTGTCTAGACAGTACGGCCAGCTGCGATTCAGGGGAGATTCAGATGCTCTCCTGACCCTCCCCTCTTTCATTGCCCAGGAAGGAGCAGAAGATGGAGTCGCTATTCTGCTTCTCGGGAACAAAACCGACTGCGCTGCAGAGAGACGAGTCCCTACGGAGGAGGGGGAACGCTTGGCCAAGGTAGGTGCGTGGCCCCGCTAAAGCCTGCTGTCCACCCAAGTTAGGCAGGGACAGCAAAGGATGGATGCCACCAGCCTGAGGACCTGGGGAATGGTGAAAGCCCTTAATTTATCTTTTGTGCATCGGTGGTCGGCAAAGTGATCTCTGAACCCATCTTACACCCCTCCCTGCCTTGCTTTCCCCTTGCCGTTTTAGTTTTGACTCGACCCCACCCCAGTAAAACAGTTTCTAGAGCTGGGTCTATGAATTCAACTGTTTTCAGCTCTGCTTATCTCTGCTGTGAAGTGTCCTGTATCTCCCCATCATCACAGAAATAATAAAACCACCAAGCCATATCCTGTTTTAAAGATAGTGAAATGCTTAAAGTATGATTAATCTCTTCAAATGTAGATGGCTAATAAAAATCACGTGAAGTATCATTGACCGGTTTTACAAATGGAGGCAGCAGAACAAGGGGTTAGATGCTTTTTTTTCCCCCAAACCAGACACTGGCAGGCATGAAAGACCTGGGAACACCCTGTTACATCTCTGTTTTTGCTCCGCTGACCAGAAGGCATCACATCTCGTTCTGTCTGCAGTGTCAGCCTTTTCCTCAGTATTAAAAGTTGGTGTCGTAGCTACGAGAAAAGCTGGATTTCACCCTCATATTCCAGTAAATAAGTTACTGAGTTATTTGTTTCCTTGAGTCTCTCCTGTTTCTCCTTGACCGTGACTGTCCCAGGGCTATTTACTCCTATATTAAGCTATTCCAATGCAAGAATATTACATTTCTATTCGGGCTCTGTGTCTTCCAGGAGCACCAGCTCATGTTTTACGAATGTAGCGCTGCCTCGGGCCACAACGTCTCTGAGGCCATGGTCAGCTTAATCAGGTGAGGCTCCCTCCTGCTTTTTTAAGTCCAGACGCTGGCGTGTGACTGGCACGTGAGACTCCACGTACCCAAATGTCAGGGAAAACTCAGAGCAGTGCGTGCACGGCTGGGATGAACTGGAGAGAAGCGTGGTAAATGTCTCCTGAGTAGTCAGCATTGCAAGGAGATGAATAAAACCTTTCTCAGGATGCTGCTGATTTTTCCCTGGGTTGACTGAAATAAATTCTGTCTGGGATTTGATTTAGGTTGGCTTTTTTTAGTAGACCCCCCCCCCCAGTTCTCGGATCGCCCAGAGCTGGAAGGTTCCTAACTCCTTTTGGCCGTGCTGAGTCTCCTTTGCTGATGCTTGTCAGGACAAATAGCATAGCAATGCAGAGTACAGGGGAAATACCTGGCTTATCTGCTTCCTTTTCTCCCAGGTTGCTCAAAGTTCGTGAAGATGAATTAAAAAATAAGGCGGCAGAGGTACCAAAGCCACTCCAGAAGAAAAAGGGCTGCTGCTGATGATGGACAGATACACACATACCCCCCTGCGCCCCAGCCCTGGGGATTTTAAACTGCAGCAACAGCCAGAAAAGGATTAAAATAGCCCTCAGCCACCACCTCTGCTCCCCGTGTGCCTGTCTTGCCCAATCTCCCTCCGACGCCGAGAGCAAAAGCCGCGGAGGAGGAGCCGGCTGTCACCTGGCCCCTTCCCCGCTCATCTCCTTCGATTATCCCAGAGCACACAAACCCTCCGAAATATTTGTTGGGAAACTTTACCACTTTCTTTTGGAAACAAAAAACAGGCTAAGGAAAGAGGCAGGAAAGGAACCCAGCTGGATCCGAGATGCTGGAATGATACTGGAAGCAGCAGGGAGCAAAATTCAGTCTCAGGATAAAAGAAAGGAATACCAGGAGTCACCCAAAGGCCAGTGGATAAAACGAGGGGGTTTGGGGCCGTCAGTGCTGCTGTGCGGCGGTGACTTTTGCTTTGGCTTTACAGTCTGATCAGATTTGATCTCGAACAATGAAACACACAGTATATCCTAAGTGCACTTTTTAAGTTTCTTCAGTTAGGCAAGCTAAAGCTAGTTTTTCTCTTTCCTGGTTTATCGTGCCAGTGAGCAGTAACAGGTCTCAGCAGAAAACTGCTAAAAACCACTCAAAATAAATTCAAAAGCCCCAAGCGCACATCCAGGAGAACAGAAAGAGCACTGGGGTGGTGGGATACACGATCAGATAAATGCTTGCAAGAGCTCTTTTCATTGCATTGCTCCCAGAGCAGATTTTTGCACTGTTGAGGCAGATCTCAGGATGGGCAGGGAAAAGCAAACTGCTGCACCCTGTCCTCCTGCAGCTGAGACGGCTTCTGTACGAAGTACCGACTCAGTTTTAAAATTCAGCATGAAAAATCTAAACAAGCACATGTCACAAGTTCAAGAATGTTTGTTTTTTTTTTTTTCTTTTTACAGCTTGATGCAGGGAACTATATTTTTGCAGATAAAGACATATAGACTAAATTAAAAAAAAATACAAGTGTTATATTTTAGTATTTTTATGTATTACATGTGTTGCCTCACCCCCAGCAGTTCGACAGCTGTAATTAAAGACTGTGCTTACATGCAGATTTGGGGGGAAATAATTCTGCTCAGATGGGTTTGCTTTTTGTTGCCATTATTATTTATATGTATATTATTGCAAAGCATATATACTAGTAGCCGGTTTCTGCTTTACAAAAATATAGTGACAACAAGAGTTTGTTTTCTAATAACACTATATATTAAAAAAAAAAAAAGTATATCAGTCTGCGTGTTTCCGACTGTTATAGCTCAGCTTTCTGTTTTTAGCGGTCCCTGACGGGTAGCAATTGCAAAGCTATGAGGCATTGCGACTTCTATATGAATAAAGGGCTGAGTAACTGAGACTAACATCCCCAGTGATGGAAAAATTGCAGTTTAAGTTTAGTCTTTATCAATGACAAATCTCCACAGGAGAGACCTGCAATGTGCAGAGCCAGGTGAGAGCAGACTTTCTTGGTTCTGCTGCTCACAGAATTACCCCTTTAAACGGGGCCAGCTCTGTGTGATACCCAAAAGCGCTCCGTGGAAATGATGTTGATTTGCAGATGGAGATGCACAGAGACTGGCGATGGGCCAAGCTCCTGCTCAGAAAAATCAGGGTTGTGAGCTGCACCAGGTAGGGCACAACTTTGCGGCGATGCAGGACTTTCTGAGTCTTTTAGAGCTATCGCCTCTGCACGCCCCATCTCCGTGCTCCAACCCCTCTGTACCACTAAAGCTCCCATCCCCTAAGTGTCTGCCCCCTGCCCCAAGCCATCCGCCCTTGGCTCTATCATTAAAAGACTGACTTTTCTTAATGCAATATATTTATACTCCCATGCCATGTCGATTCCCTCTTTCCTGCATTTCATTATAAAATATTTTTTACTGATGGAGCAGTGGGAGCAGCCTGAGGACCACAGCTCCTCAGGAAGAGTTTATGCGGCTCAGTTCAGAGCTGCGCCTGGATTTGGTATTCAGGGTGGAACAATGAATTTGTATTTGTATTGAATTTGGTATTCAGGTGGGAACAATGGCTTTTTTGTTTCGTTTTGTTTGGGCCCATCTTCACTATTTCTGCTTTGCTGTTTTATCTTAAAACAATATAAACTCAAGCACATTTTTCGAGTCTGGTCTGTGATTAGAGAAGCACCATTTCAGCCTGATCAACCCAAAAAGGTTCTTTTTTTACTGGGTCTGCAATGATTCCCACATGCATGTATGCCAAAGCCATCCATCAGATCAGCTTTTTCCTTTGCCTAAATTTGCTGGGATTACGTGCAGAAGATACTGCTTTGCCAAGTGGCAGCAAGATTGTGCAGGAAAACATTTTTGATTTGCTTGCAAAATAGAGTTGAGGTCGCCGAGGCTAAATTCTCCCATTAGATGGCAGCAAATGCAGCAATACCTTCAGACCGCAATATTGCTGCTGCAAAGACCAGGGAGCTTGAACAGGGCCCAGAAGAGAGATCTGCACAAGAAAAGGCTTCCCAGAAGAGCAGACAGAAAGAAACGTCTGTCTTATTCCACTCGAAATCATGCCGAAGAAAAAAAGGATTGAGTTTGTGCCCAAAGGTGTTGATAAAACAAGCGTTACTCCATTCCACACCTCCCCTCCAAACTTAGAAATGAATTTTTCATTGTCAGGTTGAGAGAAACGCCAGGAAGGCAATAAAACGTGTTGGAAATGAGCGTGTTGCATTTGAAAGCATCTTTCACCTTTAATAATTCATGATTCCAGCAAACGTTCCCACTCCAGAATCAAAGGGATGGCTCATTTGCAAGCTGTTAAACGCATGCAGGAGTATTTGGAGGAAGATCAAGGTCCGAGATATTAATAGCAACAGGGAAATGCATATTTGTTTGGACCACAGGAATTTTTTTTTTTTTAATCAAGTTGTTTCCCTTCGAGCTGTTTGTAATTCCTCAAGGCGTTCCATGAGAATTAGAGGAGTTGCCCCAGCCAAGCCAAGATTGCAGAAGATCTCAGATACCAGCCCAAAGTCAGCAGGCATTTACCACCGTCTTGCTTTGATGCATCCACCTTGAAAGCAGAGAACCCGGACGAGCTCCTGACAAGTGGGAACAAATCATCGGCCAGAGCTTTCCGTGCCCCAGCCACTGGGTCTCGGGTCTTGCCCAGCAGCATCCTCCAGAATTTCACCCTATTCCCCTCAAAAGACAGTAAAATCGGGACGCAGAGACCACCCCGCTTCGTGTGCTGGGATTGACAGGGCAGGAAATTCAAACCTGAGAAGAGGAAGTACTTTTTCTCACAATGTTTAATTAAACTGCAGAATTCATTGCTCCAGGAAGTTGTTGAGGCTGAGAACTTAAACAAGGCTGAAAAGGGACCAGAGAGACACCAAAACACCACCACAGCTACAACCAACAGCTGACTCTGAGAAGGCATTTAATTGCAATTAAGGACCGAAGCCTGTGCCTGGAACCCCTTGCTCCTGCTTTCCTCAGAGCTTTTCATGCCGGGAGCAGCTCTGGGGACCTTTGCTTGCTTCATCTCCTAGCCCTTTACTCCAGGAAGCTTTCCCCATGCTTTTTAGGGCTTTCTCACCCTTTTTAGGGAGTTAACACCCCATGCATGGTCACTGCTTGTCACTCGAGCTGCGGGAACTGGCATGTGTCCCCATGGGGCTGGGGGTAAGTGGGGTTCACTGGATGGGTCTTGGTGGGGAGCATGAATGCAGCTCAGCGGCTATGGGGTCTGGGGGGGCTGCTGGAGGGGGTGATGGGTGGGTGCTGTGGGGGAATGCTGGGGCTGTGATGGGGACTTAGGGGGTGCTTGGGGGTGGAGAAGCGTCTCATGGATGCTGTGGGATCTGGCTATCAAAGGATTTGGGGCTGCTGTGGATTCTAAGAGGTGCTGGGGGGGTCTCAGGGGTGCTGTGGGCTCAGGCAGGTGCAGGGGGGATGTCTGAGGGTGCTGGGGGTTGAGGTGGGTGCTGGATGGGAGGTCTTAAGGTGCTGGGGGGGTCTCGGGTGCTGTGGGCTCAGGCAGGTGCGGGGGGGATGTCTGAGGGTGCTGGGGGTTGAGGTGGGTGCTGGATGGGAGGTCTTATGGTGCTGGTGGGGGTCTGAGGGTGCTGGGGGCTCAGGAAGTTGTTGGGGGGGGTGTCTGTGGGTAATGGGGAAGTCAGGAAGGTGCTGGGGGTGTCCCAAAGTGTGCACGGGCTCAGGTGGGTGTCGGGGGGGAGTGGTAGTCTTAGCGTTGCTGGAGTGGGGTCTGAGGGTGCTGGGGGGTATTCATGGACTAGGGGGGGTGTCTCTGTGTTCTGGGCTCAAATGGGTGCTGGGAGTCTCAGGGGAACTCGCGGCTCCGGTGGGTGTTGGGGGGTCTTAGGGCCACCGGGGGGGAGGGCTTAGGGCCACCGGGAAGTGTCCCGGGTGCAGGGACGCCCGAGCCGTGGCTGGGCCGGGCCATGGCGGAAGCAGGAAGCGACGGGAGGGCCCGGCCCGGCCCCTCGGCCCCCCGCGTCCCGCCTCCATCGCGGGCGGGAGGAGCCCGGAGCCGGGCGGCGGAGCGGGGCAGCCGCCGGGCGGTGCCGGGGTGAGGCCGGGGGCGGTTGAGGGGGGAACGGGGCGGGGGTCGGAGGGGACCCGGAGCACCGGGGCGGGCCGGGCCTCGGCCCCTCACGGCGGGCACGGGCCTGGCGGGGCTCCCCGGGCCTGGCGGGGCTGCCCGGGCCTGAGCGAGGCCCTCGCCAGGCGCCCAGCTGTGGGGGTGGGGGCTGTTTTCTGCTTCAATTTATTGATTTATATATAAAAAAAATTAGTCCTGGTAGGAGCTCCTCTGCCTCAGATGTAAATAAGGGCGATGCCGTGGGCCGGTGGTGGGGTGCAGGCCGCTCTCCGGAGGATTTTTAGCCCAGGGCTGAGACCCGACCCCCCACCCCCCGAGCAGGGCCGAGGGAGGCAGATAAACCGTGTTAAAGCAGACGAGACTGTATTTTTATTTATATCGCTGTTTCAGGTTCACCAGCAAGACAAGCAAGCTTTTCCCTTTTAAAGACTCCTCCGCCAGCGTTTCTCTCTAAACATTGAGCGTTCTGCAGCCTGGCCCCAAACACCCGCCGTGCATCGGGTTTGCGGGTAGGACTGGGTGGAAACCCTTCAGGCCGAGAACCATCGCTATTTATGTTTGCAGAGAGAGCTGTTTATTCCTCCCGAGGTGGTGAAGTTCATTTAAAAAAAAAAAAAAAAATAGCAGTAACGCCTGGGTTTAAAAGGCCTGTGTCTGAGGGGTTGCTGTGGCCAAAGGATAGGACTCGTTCAGTATGTGCGTGTGACAGCAAAGTGGGTATGGTAGTCTGTTCTTATTATTTTGTTGGTTGTATTGTGGTGATAGGAAGGGAAATAAGGGATTGTTACTAGGTTTTTAAGACTACTTCTGTTCTCAAAACAATGTGGGAGCGTAATGCCTTATTTCCTAGCCGAGGAAGTGGGTTAGTTACTCTTGAGTTTGTCAGGGAGCTGCGTTGGGTTTTTAATGTCTGTGACTTGCAGGGATTGTCTACAAAGGTGTTGAATACAAATGCAGAAGGGAGAGAACTGGGATGTATCTCGTTATTTTATCATAGTTGGATGCTTCTGCTGTTTGGAAAGGAGGAAATCACCGTGTTTGAGAGCATTTCTGTAGGGATTTTTTTAAGTGGTTCCAGGCAAATCCTGCAAGCAGGGGAAGCTGGCTGAATCCGCTGGAATTCAGCGTGGGAGAGCTTCACAGGTGAAAGCTTTGGCACACGGGAGCCAGAGGAAGCTAGATAACCTTTCAGACCATTTGGCGCATCAGTTGCAGCATCAAGGCAACTAGAATAATCAGGAAAGCTGGGGGGGAAAAAAAGGCATTTAATATCCTGCAGATGTGCTGGCTCTTGCTTGTTATATGAATTGGGGTATTACATAAATGAAAGAGTTAGTAAAGCAATGTATTGTTTTTATAAAGCCAAGTGCATGCCAGGTGGTTTACAGATGAGAAGATGTCCCAGCCTTGGAGGGCTTATGATTCATAATGAGACATTATTGATCAAACATGCTTTGGGGCAGCTTTGCCAGCCCATGAGGCTGCTCAGGTGGTAAGATCTGGGACAAATATTTGTATGGAATGCAAGGAATGGCAGTAGAACAGGGCCAGGAGCTAATTAACCTGGCAATGTAGTGCAGCATGTTCTCGTTGCATGCTGGGGGTTAGGTTTTAATTTGGCATTTTACTCTTGTGGTGTTTCTAAGGCTGTGGCTAGATATTTGACACTAATGTTAATATAACATCTGACATTAACTGCTCCACTTGGAAGCTTAGGCAGCTGCTGACCAAACAAATAGGGGTTATTTTTCAGCCAGATAATTTTCCTGATCTGATTCACCATGTGACCACATAAATGAATGTGCAGGAGCAGAATGGGGAGTCAGTCCTGGGGGTAGAGAAGCAATTGCTGAAGCTGGTAGTCCTGTTGAAGAGTGGGGGTTTTTTTTCTGCAATGCTAGGTGTAGTTTCAGAAAAAAAGATATTAAAAATGCCATTTTTTGAGTTCTGACTTCTTGTAGAAGCCTGTAGTTTAGGGGGAGAGCTGTCTGCCAGTTCTTTAAAAGCAAATCGGATTTCAAGTTTGGTTGCCTAACAAGAGAATATTATTTCTTGATATATGCATACATATATACATACATTTATGGCTGATTTGTCCTGTGGGAGCAGCCAGAATGAGTTACACAGTACTTGTCAGTTTGTTCTTAAGTGAGCAAAACAGATCTGTGCTTTTAAAATGCAGGCTGTGCTGTGAGGTGTGTGCAGAGCAGACCTGTGTAAATAGTTGTACAATTCTTGCAGTACAGCGACAGACTTTGCAGAGTGAGGTTGTGAACTGGGTGAAGCAGCACAGAGGATTCACCAGCTGGTTCCTGGTGTCAGGCGGTACTTGGAGCGAAAGGGGGACAGAGGCCTGATTTCCATTTTCTGCTGGGTGTATTGATTGTGCTTCTTGTGTTTTTATGATGGTCCTCAGTCTGCGCTTTCAGGGCAATGCATCACTAAACTGTCTCTCTCCGGAAAGAGTTTCACTTGTCCCAGTTTGATCCAGGTTAGAGTTTTTCCAGCTCAGAAACAAGCAAAGCAAGACCTCACACGTGCTCTCTTTTCCCCAGCAGTGTTTTTCTGAGGCTAAATGTCTCTTTAACAATGGGATGCTCACGTTGGCAGCTATTAGCTTGTCCAGCAATTTCTTTGCATCTTTTCTTCAGCCCATCTGCTGCTCTCGGTATCGCAAGGCTCTGCCTTTGTGGCAGGCAGGGGGAGTGGTAGAGGAATGCATTTCTCTTTTTTTTGGGCATCTTAATGTTGGTCGCTCATAGGTGTGTTCTTACAAGCTTCCCTGTTGAAATTTCACGGTGGGAAATAATTTGCTGTCAAATGCCATTTTGTCTCTGTCTCAAGTTCACAATGCAATTTTTGCTGCGGTATTTAGTTCTGTGGCATTTCTGCATACCAGTGACCTGCAGGCAAACTTTCAGAGGAACGTAGGAGCTTTTGTTGCCTGCAGAGCATGCTGCTATCACATTACTGTTACTCAATAATCAGTTGGCCTGGACATTAGGTTGCGAAAATTTAAACAAATTGTAAACTGTTGAACTTTGCCCCACACATATTGCTTATTTCTCTGTCATGTTCTTATTGCTGACAGGGGATTTAACAAAAACAAATCCACGTTAAAATAAGTGACTAAAATTATAGTGCAGGAGAGCTTAGCTTGGCTACTGTGTGTGATGATCAGCTTTGTATTGCTGGCTCTTGTACTTGGTAAGCAATTGCTTTATGGGATGGATTCATTTGGACTGCATGAATAAGTGGAGTTTCATTGATTTCTGGGAAGCTTTGTTCATTTACATAAGCTGTGAATCTCGGCCGGTTCTTCTCTTGTCAGGAGATTTCACGGCTCCTTTTAGTCCCTGGGGAGATACTGAATCAGCAGAGACTATTAGGACTGCAGCTAAATGTTTTGCCTTTGGCTGCAAACAGGTTTGCTCCGGAGAAGCCTTCCTTCTCGCCTAGACGTTGTGATGTTCCTGTGATCTCTCTGCATATGCTGGTGTTGAGCTGTACGGGGGGGAGTGTGTTTTCTGTTAACGTACTGAATCTCTCCGCAGGGATTTTTCATTGGAGGCCATGGAGCTTTCGGCCAATGAGCTCAGCATTTATGACAAGCTATCGGAGACGATTGATCTAGTGAGGCAGACTGGCCACCAGTGTGGGATGTCTGAAAAAGCCATTGAGAAATTCATCAAGCAGCTCTTGGAAAGAAATGAACCCCAAAGGGGACCTCCCCGGTACCCTATCTTAGTGGTTCTCTACAAGGTAAGGTGTCTTGTGCATGCACGGACCGTTTGAGGGTCAGGGTTCTCCTTTTGCACCTGAGCCTTTTATTTCCCATTGTATTTTCTTGATGAATTTTTCTGAGTTTCTTTATTTAAAAAGCTGTGAAGCATAGCTTCCTTCCTTTGTCCCATGAGCTGGTTTCAAAACAGAAGACAGCTGACTGAGATTTGAAATTGCTCATGTGTGTTGAAAGTTTAACATGTCAACACCTTTCTCTCCTTAAATTATTAAAGAATGAGACTTGGACTGATTCTTCAGGCAAAGATTCCCAGTGTCAGCACCCTCAGTGGAAAAGTGAGGAAGGAAGGAGGTCCTTAAAGTTCAGAGTTGAATAATGAAGAGATCCAGGTTCTGTTTCTGACCCTGTCACGAGCGTCTACCTGTCTTTATTCTCCTTCTAATCTATAAAATAAACCTGTTGCCATGACGCTTGATGCTAGAAAAATATTTTGAGACCCTTAACTAAAAGGCACTGTAAAAAGTTTTGCAAAGGATGCTATTGTTAGGTAGGTTCGAGGTGTTTGCTACAAGGATGAAAAACTTCCCACTGGCGTAATATTCAGTTGTATTTTAGTGTCATCTTTATAAAATCATCACAATGGCTTCTATTTAGAAAAAAAATCAAGCTGTCTTCCTCATGTCCTATAAAAAGCTGTAAAATGTGGCAGGAGAACAGGAAACTAGAAATTTGAACTTTCAGCTTCTGTTCTTGTTTTTGCTGTTGATTCACTTTGACTTTGGGCAGGGGAAGAAATGCGTCATGTCATCTCTTTAAGGCTTATTTGGGATTCTGGTATGGAGGAGGGAGCTGGTGCCAACTCTGCCAAAGTGTTTCAAGGCTTGATGGATGTTTGCAAAAAGCCTTGAAAACCTTGGGTAAGAGGTATGGCAGAAGTGCAAGCTTTTATTTGATTAGGTGGGAGGAATCGGAACTATCTGTAGATAACCCTCGCTGCTCTGGTGCTGGATTATTTGCAGTGCTAAAATACATGAACAGAGTTGTGTGGCTTGGGTTTGAAGGCTGCTAAATTTCATCCTTGGACAGCCCTAACAGTAAAACTGAGTTACAACTCTGTATAATAAATAGCATTGCAGTTGAATAAGGAGCCACAGCAAAAATTTGAGTGTTCATCTTAGAGCGCACAGCCACAGCCCTTTGATACCAGCCAGAAGGTGTGTCCTGGTCTGAAGATGCGTCAGCTCACTGCAGTATAATTAATTATGTGCCTGTTTTCTCTCGCAGGGCCTGCTCACGCTGGGGTTGGTCTTGCTGACTGTTTACTTCGTGTTCCAGCCATACAGCCCGCTGCCGCCTGAAGCTCCGCTCTCTCGAGCCCATGCCTGGGGCTCCCTCATCAGTCACATCCGGCTGCTCTCTCTGCCTATTGCCAAGAAGTACATGCTCGAGAGTAAGGAAATTATTTCTCTGCTGTAACATAAGCCTAGCAAGAAATAGCAAGTTAAATACCAGCCATGTGAATCATTTGAGTGTCTCCCTGGGCACCAAATAACAAATGTGTTATTGGCATGGCACCATGGTTGTCTCTTTTCCTACCACTGTACTTAAAAACAGCATCCTGAATTTTAGCTAGGGCACTTTCCCTTCCATTCATTGGGGCTGAAGCATATTTTATCTGTAATTACATAATTTTGTTCTTGCACGTTCTCTTTTCCTTGCTTTTAACACCTCAGGTTTTTTCTTCCACAAGAGTTCCCCTTCCTCTCAAAATCTCTGCAGTTCTGAGAATCATACTGAGATAACTATGCTGGGTAAACATCACCTTTTTTATTTTTTCTGAGTAAGCAGGCAAAAACAGTTTGTCAACCAAATCTTGATATCTGTGAGCAAAGTGTAGAAACCTCAACATGTGACCCAGGTTTAAGGAAAAGTAGTTTTTGACAAGTGGCGTATTGGGAAAGGACTGTGTACTTAAGAGCTACCATGTTTATAGCAGTTAATGTAACATTAAGGGTAATGTGTGTGTGTGTGTGTGTGAGTGAGGAAGCTAGATAAGTGGCTCCCTAATGAGGTGACCCCATCCCGGGAGAGGAATGTAATGGTTTTTCCTAGACTGGCATAATAGAAATGGAAAAGTTTGAGTATTTCTCATTCCCAGTTAATCGTTTCCACTGACTTAGACTGGCAAATGGGTGTAAGCATGGGCTCTGCCTCTTTGATAAAAAACAAAGACTGTCAGTAATGATAAAGCTGTGAATTATTTTGAGCAGGGATGTGGCACAATGTTGATCATCTGTCGGCTCACTGTAAAAACAAACTCCTGTATCCATGCCCTCAACGGGTTTATATTTAGCTTCAGCAGCTCATTGTGTTGGAGTTGTCTGTCCTGGCTCTGACCTTCCTGCCATAGCTAAAAAGGACTCCCTGAAATGCCAGCGCCATTCTGCATTTTCTCTGTGTGTCTCCCTGTCTTCCGCTGACACGTGGGATTTCTGTTGATTCAGGTTGGTATGGGTGGGACGGGGTATCCCCCATTGTTGTCTCCTTCCTTAAACACTGGGATCTCTCGCAGGGAGGAAAAAACAAAGGCGAGGAGATGGCTCTGATAACCACTTGGCATTAGTAGCCTGCCTTTCAGCGTGGACACCAGTGAACAACCCCCTGCTTCTGTATGGAGAAGGAAACCAACAGGAACTTCAATGCTTGTATTTGTTCAGTGAAATTTTGTTCAGAAAGTTGACAGGTTCTTCCTTCAGATGCTGCAGGGCGCCTTTGGATGGGGAGAGCCCAGGGAGGTTCCTTGGCACAGCAGAAGGTTTATAGGACTAGGGCCTGAAAGCATGAGCATCTTGCTGTGAAGATAAATAAGAGCAGGAGCAAGTCTGGGATACTGATGGGAAAACCAGCTGAATGGGGAGGAGATTGGGGAAACATCCAAAAGAGCAGGGGAAAAGGGAAGGATGGATGGAGGAGGAGGATGTGAGGTGGTTGTTTAAATGCATATAAAATCCCCCATGCCTCCATGAGTCCTGGAAATCTTCTGAAGTGATGAGCAATAGGGTGGGCAGCAAGCCAGCTCTGGGGAAAGAAGGGGAGGTCCAGAGGGGATTGAGGCAGTTCCCCCTCTTTCCAACAGTATTAGGTTGTGGTGGAAACTACATGTCCCAATTAACAGATTCGCTAGGGATGGCCAGGCTAACTTGGATACTGCCTCAGCAAAAGGAACCAGACTAGACCCCAGCTATCTGAATGGGAGAGTGCAGCACCTAGCCTAAACGTTGGCTGAGTTCCTGCGGGAATCCCTTGTGTCCTGGCTTCCCGACGGGCAGCCGCGGCCATCGGGGCTGTCCTAGTGACACTGGTGTCAACTTCATGGCTTGCTGCTGAATGGACCATGGTAAAGCCATCTGGCAGGGATCTGGAAGAGGGAGTTTCATGGCGTGGGGCTGAGTGGTCTCCCGAGCTCTCTTTCAGCCCTGCCTTGTGCATGATGTAATGTTTTGCCCTTAATTTTGGTCTTGTGGCCTGCTGAAGGGAAGGGGTACAGCTACATCTTGCCGTCCTGTTTGTTGATGTGAGTATAAGGCCAGGAGGTCTTGCAAGCAGGTCTCACGTTCTCTGGTGCACGCTTGAAAAGGAGAAGGCACTGTGTAAAGAGCCTGAGCAGCAGAGAAAACCGCTAATGAAGGGACTCGATGTATAGACTCCTCTTTTTTTTTTTTTTTTTTTTCCCCCTCTATGTAGATCCTGATAGATGAAAATTTTGAGGGGGCTGAGGATGAAACTTGGAGCTTTCTGTGCTCAGGCACCAGTTCAAATCCAGCTCAGGCTGGTGTTGTTGGAAGCCACCTGTTAGCAGTTTGGAGGCTGCCTTGGCCCACCAGCAGTGCTGGCAGACTTCCCCCAGCCACGCGGCCCAGTGTGGTGCGGACAAAGCCCGGCTGTGACGTGCGTGGGCGCGTGGGTTGTCCGTTTCGCTTCCTCCAGGCCTGAAGCGTCTGGGCAGGCAGGGGCAGCGTGCCTGCGTGGGGCTGCGGTCTGCGGCCGTGCTGTCCCTCCTGAGCCTGCTCAGGGAGTCGTGGGCTTGGGGCAGCTTTCCTGTCTCCGGGATTGCAGGTTGGAGCACAGTCCCCTGGTAGATGTGGGCTGACCAGCCAGGTTTGTGTGGCAGAACAAGGGGAGCTCAGATGCTGGGTTTCCCCTGAGAGCTAGAGCCCCAGGTTGGAGTGGTGGTGAGGCTTTGGGAGGAAACTGCTCCCTTCTCCCTCTAGCACAGGGTGACCTACCTTCATCCACATCCCTTCCACCCCACAAGCCGTGCTGTGGATGACAAAGGGCTGCCTGTCTGTTGGTGGCTGTGGGTGGACCTTTGAGTGGCCGAGGTGAGGAGCATGTCCACAGAGGGGTCTCTTGCGTTAAGTTTGTAGGATTAGGTCCAAAGTAAATTTCCTTTTTGCCTGTCTCTGCTCTGTTGCTTGCCTGCTTTCTCCCCCGGATCAATTTCCATATTAAAGCTAATGTTCCCACCCTTTGTTTCTTCAAAGCTGACTCTTAGACCCTTGGGTTTGGCATCCACGCCTCTTTTTCAGCTGTTTTCCGAGGGCTAGGAACCAAGGTCCCTTCAGTTGGGGAAAAGTTCTGCGGAAATGTGGTTCGCATTTGCTTTTCCTGAGCTCATGTTTACGCAGAGCTTGTGAAAATCCCAATGCGGGGTCATGCTGCCTGCTCCGGGCTGGGGGAAACGACTCTCATTGCCACAGCGTGCGGCTGCTGGCTGGGTAGATCAATGTTTCACGTACACCCCAGGGAGGCGGTGGGTTTGCAGACCTCTGGGCTCTACTTGCTATAAGGAACACAGTGGATTTTGGGTGGGCATGTGGGTTAACTCATCTCTTCTCTGACATAGGCTGGGATGGATAAGCCATTCCCTCTGTGTTTCAGTTCTCTGGGCACAGTAGGGGTACGAGTACTTCCCTCTCTCCCCTGCAAGCATTAGGAAGTAATATAATGAACTCTCAAAGTCTGTAGTAATTGGAGCTAAATGAAAAGGGATTTTCTAAGTTTTAAACCCACAATGGTGGTCACTCTGTTCTTCAGTGGTTCTCCCTTCACAACTGTGTGACATCCTTATAGCTTTGTTAATATCTAAATGTAAATTTTGATGTCAGCTCCTTGATAACTGTTCCCTGCCAGCCACACAGAGCAACAATGTGATGAACAGAGCGTTAAGTTGCTCTTATATTAACTTGTGTGTCTGCCCGTGGTAAGTTCAGTCCTTGCAGCTCAAAAGCTCAGCAGAGCGGGTCGGTCAGTGGCAAACAGGCTCTCGTCCAACAACGTGACAATTTGCACATTGTGCTGATAACAGGGGATTGTAATGACCTCAAGGAAGATCCAACTTTGCCTCTAATAATGAGATCTGGTTCTGACCGCGTATATCCTACGCAGTTCAAAATCAAGTGGATCAGTAGCTGCTCAGCACCTTTAAAATCAGACGGAAGACCACATGTAGCTCAGTGTTGGAAAAGGGATCCTGTTTAAGTTACCCCCAGCTCAGAGAAGACTGTGTTAAATAATCCTTTAGAGAGAGGAACCCTGCTGGAGGAGCTGCCTTTAAGCAACACCTTGAAAATGGCCTGTCCCTGTCACATCCAGGGGCCTGCTGGGTGCCTCCAAGAGCTATTTGTGGGGATGGGTCACAGCGGGCTGGGTTACTGGGAGAGGACAGCAGCCTCTGCCTCTGGGCTGGCCACCTTCAATTTAGCTGGAGGCTTGCCTTGGTGCCTGGCCAGGCCCTGGCTTCTTTCTGATCTTAACCCTTTGCGGGCAGCCTGCGATGGGCCAGCTGCAGCCACGTTTCTCTCTGCTTCTCACAGTCATCTCATCCCCTCTTACTGTAGCCCTGAAGTGTGTTTATCCTTGGCACAGCTCTGCAGAAAAGGGGAGCATCCAGCTCACCTTTCTTACACAAGGGTGGACTTTATGCTTCCCAAGCTTAATGTGGGCTAAGCACCCAGGTATTCAGCTAGCCTTTCCCCGTGGGTTTTGCAGCCCTTGCTGCATCTGACCTGCTGGGCTCAGTGATACATGAGCCCAAGGAACATGGTCCTGCTCTGAATGAAAAGGTTGTGCAACAAGGCTGCTTGGGAGGTAAAGCAGGGTCTGGTTTCTAACTTCGTGCTGCCTTCAGCGTGGTCTTCTCTTGCTCACAAGGGATCTTACTTATTTTTTTTTCCCTGAGCAAAGTCAAGCTGGTTTGCTTTTGTGTTTATGCATATTCTCATACACCTTCTCTGGGGGCTGAAGGATTTTGAGGTGTGTGTGAGCCTGATGTGGGTTGCAGCACTGTGCAGGGCTCCCTTCCATCCCCATACAGCTGACAGTTTATCTGATCTTTTTTGTGTGTGTGCGTAAACAACCCTTTTATATTCTAACCTGAGAGTGACCAACAGACGTGTGTTGGCCCATTCAAAGGGTGGGGGGGGGAAAGGCTGACTCCACAGTGCAGGGTGGTGCCAAGCTGTTTTCATATACTGCTTTACTTTGGCCTCCGTTCAGCCAGTGGACTGTTTATTTGGATTTGCTGACAGTAAACTAACTCCTAACTCATTGTGGTAATCCAGAACATGAAAAACTCTTCCTTTTGCTTCTGTATTTTGATGCCTCCAGAATTTTTTGTTTCCTGATTTGCAGAGCAAGTGAATTCTCACTTTGGATTTGCCTCCCTGGAAAGAGTGATTGTGCTATGCACAGCCTGTTGTAGAGGCATTTAGCGGCCTAGCAGAGCCTTGTTTGCACTAGTGACACAGACGTGTCGAACCTTTTACAGGCTCAAGCCACCGTCGGGCAAGTGGCAGCACCTGGGAGGGATTTGCTTCAAAAGCATGCTGTTCCTCCAAGCTGGATTGCTCGTGCAGATGCTGCCAGAGCAGCACAAGCTGTCTTTTAGAGTGCATAACCAGAGGTGCAGGCTGCAGTGGATTTTGGAGGTTTTCCTGACAGCTTGGTCCCTGCCTTCAGTTTTCTAGATTGGTAGGTGCAGATTTCTCCTGGAAATAATGCTCTTTTGCCCCAGTGGACTGTGAGTTCCTCTTCGGCTAGGCTGAGCAGACTTGATTTCACAATGTCTCGTTGGATCAAAATCATTTTTGTGCTTTGGTAGAGATTGACTAATCATGCTTCGGTTGTTTCACCAGCCGTTACCCATTAGTGAAATGAATGAGCAGTTCTTCAAGCTGTCGACTTTTTACCCAGAACAAAAATAAGGGTTTCTTGATAGTTTGTTTGTAGCTGTTATTTTGCTGCTAGCTGTTCCTAAAAATGCTATGAACCAAACTGGGAGGTACTTTCTTCTCCTGGCATAAATACATTCAGTATACTCAGAGCTACAAAAAAGTTCAGTATGAGGAAGAGGTGAGGATCTTGTGCTGAACAGGGACACTGTTGTATATATTTAAAACCCCACTGTGATGCATTCCTTAATCAGGACTTCCACACTGTAATTAATAAGTACTCCTTATGATTCCTGTCTGACTTACTCAAGAACTCATCAGTTTAGCCTGACTTTGATGTGACATTTTAAATGATCAAATTAATTTTTAGCCTAGTGATAAATTTCAGCAAGGTGGAGCTTGGGAAACATTGCTTTTGGTCCAAGTGCTGTCAGTGTCTCCTCTGAACTGTGTCACACAGTAATTACAGAGCTCTTAATTTCTATATCTGTAATGTAAGAATGATGAGATTTACCCACGTCATAGAGTTTGATCATGAATTGATGTCCAAATTGCTTTGAGTTTTTAAAATGCCGATTTATCTTTATAGAAAGTCTGGGAAAGGGGATGTGGTGATAAGCATAGAGTATATCCTGCTGCAGTGACATAGCTGTCACAAACTATTTGAGGAGTATAGTATCTGTAAGTCTGCAGTGGTCCTAATGTGGCAAGTGACTAGTCGTATCTTAGGAGCAAGAACAACCTGGCCTGTTTATTCTTTGGCTGTCAAAGCAATAATAGTAGGTTATGAGCTGCAACTTCACTTTAAGGTTAATGGCTAGACCTTGCAAATCCCTGTCCTTAAAATAATGGAAAACAGCACTGTAAATTCCAGCATCTGGAAGCTAGATACTTCCAACTGGAGAGAGAGCTGCAGCCCTTGTGTGGCGATAGTAATTGGATGTCAGAGCACTGAGAATCTCGGTGGCCCTTCATCACTGGGAATCTTACAGGTGGGACTGAATGTCTCTTGACAAGCTCTGCCCTGTGTCAGCCATAGGAATCAGCTGGTAGTTGGGCTTTTGCTATGACAATTAATGGAGGAGGTGGGTATTCTATGGGCAGTCAGATGCACATCTGTAAAGGGGCCCTTTGGCCAAGGGGAAGGTATGGTTGCAGGCAGCAGAGGGTAGGCTGAGTTCTTAATCCCTTTATTTGAAGGGTCTCTTCAGATCCACCTTGAAAAATTCCCCAACTTTTAGAAATGTGCAGCTGTGGGGGGATTGTAGAAGCAGAGATCAGCATGTTCTCGTTGGATCTAGGACGTAGGAACAGGGTTGTGGCTGTCAGTGCAATGCCGTAAATGAGTCACTGGATCAGGCCCGGCTGAGTTCACCCCCATCCTGAGCTTACATTTGAACTGGCCAATGTAGAGCTGCTCTGCTTTTTGAGACCCCTGAGGTTTACCTATTCCCCTATCCTGATTACAAGTATTTTTGTAGTTCTTGATGATATGGTGAATCCTGTGAGGGACAGTCCAAAAGTGTTGTGGGTGTTAATGGAACAGCCAGGCTTGTACAATGGACCTACAAGAAAGGACAGAGAAATATCTTGTGAATATTCAGCCCACGGCCTGGTCTTTCTTGAGAGCCCTGAGTTCATCCTAGGCTTGCTGAAGTTGCTTGACTACTCCTAGCACCAGTTGCTGGTCCCTAGTGAGGTATGTGGTGAGACTGGGGAATAGCTTCAGCCTCAGAAAGAGGAATTGGGGATTTGGAACCAACCTTTGCAGATTGTGGAGCTGCTCAGTGCATTAGACAGCTCTCTGGGGACCTTGCTTCTAGTTATGGGTGATGGTAGCAAAAAGGTAAGGACAGAAGAACCTGGGGGAACTGTGAAGTCCTGGGGAGTCTCCCTTCCTCTGGACCAGACTTTCTTTCCTGTGCAGATGTAGCTGTCACTTGCCTGCTGGAAACTTCTTCATCTTTATATCCTGAGTGCCGGGGAGCAAACCAGCTTGGTGGGGAGCCAGCAAGCTGCCTCAGCACCTGCAGTTCTACGTGCAGGAGGTTTTACGTTTTCAACATGTATTTAGGGTCAGGAGCAGCCCTTGGCTCTGTGTGTGTCTTGGAGCAAAAGGTCCCCCTGCTACAGGGCTTCCCTTTGAATCTGCTGTGGTGGCAGACTGGTATTTCGCCCTCTGTATGGTGCCTAAAGAGACCAGGGCTGTTGCTGAGGTCCTGCTCTCAGATTGATGTGGGCAAGTTGCCTTAAGTTTTATTGCTTCACTGGAACGGATAGAAGCAGTGCCAGGTCTTCTCAGTAACCTCTCAGCTTCCAATCTGATTGTCCACACCCAGCATCTCTGGGGTTGTGCGCACACACCCCTCTCTAGTTCTGGGGACAGCCAAAAAACTTGGGAGATTCTCTGTGAAAATGGCCAAGAAGGGCGGGGTACTCATTTTAAATTGATTGTAAATTGAAAATTATTTTTCTGCATAGTGGAAAGTACAGTCATAAACTCCTTCTAGCATTAATCATAGATGCATTTTAAGGAAAGAGTTGCTATCTCGTCCTCTTTGCTGTTAGCAGCTGGAAGTCCCCAGCCCTGGCTCTGTTAGGAGCTATCCTGACACAGAGGAGAAGACAGCTCTTGTTCTGGAGAGCTAATAAAGCAAAAAAAGCAAGTATTAGGTGGGTATGACCGATGGGGAGCTGCAGTTCTGCTTAACAAACGAAAGGCTGGCCCTCAAAGATGGGTGAGAAAGCGCAAGCATGAAGGTTAGTTGGGACTGGCGTGCGCTTCTGTCGCGTAATGGATAGTTGTACGTGTCAATACTACAGCTGCTTTCCTGCACTCAAACTCCACAGGGATAATTGCACACGCCCAGCCCTTTAACATTTGAATGCAAGTGGATGGGACCATCGTGTGACGGTTGCACGTGATGGCTGCACTGGGATGAAGAGTGCATCTTTCTTTTCAGTCTGCAAGCAGACTGTGCGTGAGCACAGACAGTGTGCTTGACTTAAACCAAAATAATCCCCCAGGGTGTCTGGGCAGGGTGATAATGTAAAAGGAATGCAGGGAGGGTAATCGAAAAAGAAAGAATAAGCATCCTTGGTAAAAATCCTGCTTCGGTCCCCAGTGTGCAGTTGCATGCCCTCTCCTCTGCGTACAGTCTCTTCTCCCTCCCTCCCTGCGAAGGGCAGGCGCTTCTCGCTGCCCGTACTTGTCATGCCAGTCACACGCATGCTGGTGCACAGACTAACACCCTCAACAATAAATCTAAAAGATTAATTACAAAAAAAAAAAAATCCCACAACCCCACTTGTGGCATTTGAAATGCGTCTCAACCGTGCTCTGCTTGGGTTATTCATCGGGAAAAGAAATAACCTCCTGAATCAAGCAATTGAGAATGCAAATATCCCAGCCTAACTCAAAAGAGGAATCAAGCTCTATACTGTCAAGCTGATTAGCATCCTGTTATGTGGGGTGCTGCCCTGAGCCCAGAGAGAAAATTTTGGGACAACTGTGCTTAATGCTGTGGGATAAGGTTTCTAAGTTTTGCCCAGAAAGAAATTATAGTATTGCTATTCCCTGTATGATGAGAGACCATGAGCTAAGTTTTGTCGTTCTCTTCATGGCAACTGCCCTTCCTCTGGTGAGATCTTTCAGCCTTTTGTTTCCTGTCACTGACCAGCTGTTTTTTGTGAGTTGAGTTTTTTTGTTGTTGTAAAATTGAAGCTTTCTACAGGCAGTGGAACAAAGATTTTCTTTTTTCTCTTGTGAGCAGGGAGGGAAAGTACGTTGGAGCAGTTTCTCATGGGAGTGAGACTTCTTGCAATAAGGATTTTACACTTTGTTTTGCCTTTTTACCCTTTTCCCTGAAAGCAGTGTAGACATGTCTTCCAGAAAGGCTAGGAATTCTGTCCTGGTCCCTTCCAGTTCATATCCCAGCAGTAGGGTGGGAAATGTAGCATTGGGGAGTTGACTGGAGATATTTAGAGAGGGGGGAAAAAAAGCAAAATTAATTCCAATCTGCTTCTTGTTGTTATGTCCCAATGAACCAAAATCCTCTATAACATTCCTTGTTGTCTGTTGCAGATGTCAGAGGGGAAAATAAAACAAGAGCTTTCCTATTAAGTCCTGGTCATCAATTATGACCTGTGTACAGGAGCATGAGTGTGGCTGGAAACCACGATGGCAGTAACAGGCAGGCTGCCTGTGGGTTTTTCTTTTTCCTCCTGAAAAGCTGCCATGCGTCCTTGTTTCCCAGCTTTGTTTTTCAGACAGGTTTCACTGTCTCTTCCTTTTCCCCTTTCCCATCCTGAGTGGGTGGCCTGCAGCAATGTCCAGCAGACTCAAGCTGTTTTGACATGTGCTGGCACCAGACGGGACGGGTGGGCCTGTCGTGAGGACAGATCTCTGGACGTTTTGCATGAGGTGTGTCCTGAGCCTTGGGTTTTTCTTAACCCACCCTGACAGATCAGGCGTTCGAGTGGGTTTACTGTCGCTGCTGCGAAATTAAGAGCCGCGTCCTTTTAGTGTGGCAGCTGCTCCTGCAGATCCTTTAGCACAGAAATACGTGATGTGTTCAGCATTATCGGCTCTTACTCTGTTCATTCAGTGCTGCAACAGGTCTCTTCTGATAATGTTTACTTACTTTTTTGTGCTGGGAGGGCTGTTAAGTTGGACGAGGAAGGTGGGATATAAGCATCAATTAATGGTTTCCCATAAAATTTGAATTTTGAAAGATGTAAACGTTTGCAGTGTTCATTGTAGGCCAGTTCAGCCGATTATGGTGAAACAATGATTTCTAGGATTTGAAACAGATATAGCTGTGGTCCAGGGGTTCCTCATGCTGAGACTTTTCTCCCCATTTCATCTTCAATCAATGCATGGGATGAATGAAAACAGCAGCAGCACATCTTTGTGAAATCCCACATTCCCCAGCTGCTTCTGCACATCAGAGACCAGGCAAACTTTGCCTCGGACAAAGTCTTTCCTAGTTGATGCAGAGGTAAAGGGGAGGGCAGTGACTTCAGGAATGTCTTATCAGGGTTCATGGCACCAGTGGTAACCATGTTAAAGTTACTCTCTTTGACCTGGCTATTTCTTTTTTTTTTTTTTTTGTCTTCTGGGTGTCTCCTTGATAATGTGTCAGGGTTGCTCTTTTGCTTGTGGACTTGTTTCAATTTAATTGCACTATATATGGTGGTTTCCGTCCTTCTATTAATAATGAAAGGGTGAGTTAGTCTGTCTGCCTTGTATATACAGAGAAGTGGAATTTCCATAAAGCTCTCCCATTTCTCACAACCCTGAGCCATATCTCCAAAATCTTCAGCTTGTGCTGGAAACGTTCTGAGTGCCCTGCCCTGGTGAAGCTTGGTTGTTTTTTTTTTTTTTTAATAACTTACAGCCATTGGAAGCTATAAGAAATCTCAGTGTTTCATGTTAGGGATAGTGAGTTTATCATCAAGTCTGTCTCCTTTCCATTTCATTTTTGGTCTTATTAAACATATTCCTCTTGTTTCCTCCCAAGAATGCCAGGACTGGTGGGCAGCAGGTTGCAGACAGAACACTTCTACGCTTCCCGCAAACTGCACAGTCTGTTCTGCTGTGAACAGCCTTCAGATAGTGACAGACTTCAGAGAACTATCAGAAAAGCTCCCAAGGTCTCAGCCTTTTCTAATCAAGGTAATGCATGGATTTGTAAGGCTGGATGATTAGTCCAAACTCTTGAATAGCACCAGCCAAAGACCCCTGCCTGGTATTTTCAACCTCAAAGTGCTGATTGAGGTAGAACATATATCTAAGACCACATTTAGCCCCAGTTTAAAGATGTTGGGGGGCGAGGAGCTCACTGCATCCTTAGCAAGTTGTTCCTCTGACTAATTATCATTGTGGTTGGAAACTTAACAATATAGTTGACTGTCATTCTTAAATGTTCTGTGGCAGGATGGAGATAGGAGAGGAGAACAACCCCAGGTGCACAGCTTTTATCTTTTGTTTTGTGTCGGTTAAGACAGGGCAGCATCTCTCCTATGAAGAACTGAAGCATTTTCAGTCCCAGGATCCAGAACTGGCAGAGGTTATAATAGAAGAAAATTCAGCTGAACTGTGGAGCTGCCCGTTTTTCTTGCCCTGGTGAGTCAAAGACAGAACATGTGATAGATGTATATGTCTTTCTGCAGGGCTGCCCAGGCTTTTGCCTATGTGAACTACCAGGAGCTTGCAAGTTGCACTTAAACTGGAGGGAAGGGGAACAGGAGTGGGCTAGAGTCTTCTGTCTGCCTGCTGGCACTAATTTAATCAAAGGAGAAGAATTCTGCCCTAAAAATGGAGTGTTGTGGCTGGGGCTTCACATATTGCTGCCCTTACAAGACAAAAATATCCCAGTGACTGCTCTGTCCTGTTCTTCAGGCTGTATGTTAATCATCTGGACTGTGGTCTGATCACCTGAGACAGCTGGTTTACATTTCTAATCACTGCTGCTCAATGGAAATCCTGCACCATTAGTGCTGACTGAGAAGAGGTGCTGTGACTTTGCTGGGAAGTAACAGAAAGATAAGGGATCTTGCAGTTTGGCTGGTCTCATGCAGAAGAAACAGCCTACCCTCTGCTCACTGTGCTAAAGCCTTTAGTGTGACTACAAGACATTTGAACAATTCGGAGCTCTCTTAAGGTTGCAGAGCTACCCAGTATGTTAGCTGTGCCTTTTCACGTGGAGAAGAGCAAGAAGTAAGGTGGGAAGGTGCCACCTGGTGTGGAGCAGGCTCCCTGACGCATTTGTACAAGCAAAGGAGCAGTGTCCAAGCAGACTTGGAGAAGGGCTTGGTGGAGTCTCTGCCTTGGCTAATGCTTAGATGGGATCTTCTTGCCACAATTCTCAACCACAGCACTGGTAGACGGATGATTAGAAGTATTAATCATATCAAACCACTAGACAGAGATGTAAAAATAACGAGCCCCACCCTGCCTTTTCCAGTTACGTTCCCTGGCCTTGTGGTTTCAGTTATGGTTGTGTACAATGCCACCTCTCTCCATCTTTTACAATTAATGGATCAGATCAATGACTCAGATCCTTTTAAGGGAAGAGGGGAGGGAAATAAAGTTTAGGCATCGATGATGATCTGGTTATTCCATGTTTACATGGTTCAGCTGCAGGTACTAAGAGGAAGATATGAGGCAGCACAGGTTTAGAAGCTGAGAGGTCGAATTTTGCTCCTGGGGCTAGTCTATCAGCAGGTGGTTTATCAAGCATGAGTATTTGTGAAGAGTTTTGATCTGGAAGTAGCCTTTTAAATACAAGCATTATCATTGTGTGATATTTCTTTAATATGGGTCATTTTGTTTAGGAACAAATCTGTGAATAAAACTCGGATTCTACAGGAATTTTTCCCTACTTCCTCTTTGCTGTCCTTCCCCAAGACAGTGTCCTTGGAGAGCTGCTTCCTCATCCGCCATCCAGATTTGGGGAATAAGGTGAGAAATTAATCCCAGTGATATTACCTCCCTGTCTGTGAGTTCATAGAATGGGTTGGGTTGGAAGGGACCTTAAAGATCATCTAGTTCCAACCATGTGCCATGGGCAGGGACACCCTCACTAGCTCAGGTTGCCCAAAGCCCCATCCAACCTGGCTTTAAACACTTCCAGGGATGGGGCCTCCACAACCTCTTTGGGCAACCTGTTCTAGTTGTCCTCCAGAAGCTCCAAGCCTTCTGGAGGTTTGCAGGATGCTTTTAGCTGATACAATCCTGACAGAATCGTTTAGTGCTGTATCAGTTCTGTCCATCCCTGTGTAATGTGGCATCTCGAAGTTGCCGTAGCGCCCAGAAGTTGTGTCTGGTTTTGTGCAGGTGGTACACTGCGCCTGTATCCCTCTGCAGCTAGAGATGCCTGTGCGGTGTCCCAGCTCACGTTTATGTCCTGGCCTTGCTCTGTAGCTGGGTGAGGGGATAGTGTCTTCGTGCACGGCTGGGCAGAACTCATTTAAGAGTTGCAGTTTAGGAGCTGTTCCTGGCAGTCAGTCTCCCGTTCTGAGATACGTGCCGTGGAGATGTTTCACTGGAGATAGTGACGCTTCAGGCTTCTAGCCTGATTTCCTCCTTTGTTTTCTTGCGGGCCTTGTGGGTGCGGAGGGCCTACATTGCCTTGGACAGAAGAGGGAGGAGGACCCTTGCATGCAGCTGAACTCAGTTATGATCTACTAGTATCTTGCGCTGTCTCACCTTGCTGCAGGGCAGTGACTTGCGCCTTGTTTGATCAGACAGCCCCAAGAAAAGCTAGCAAGCTTTTGAAATACTGTCCTCTCATCCTAGAGCTACAGTTTGCACAGCCTCTTTGCTGTTGGAAGTGGACAGCTCACCCTGACTGTTGTACCTCTGGATAAGTGCAGAGGACACTGTGAGATGTTCAAGGTGGAGCTGGAAGCTGGAGATTTGGGTGAGTACCAGTGCTGTAGCATGCAGGGTCTGGGAGGTCCCTTGGAGTCAGGAGTCTGCTTTTCTGTCTGACCCCTGAGAAGGTGGTGTGTGCCATTACCATCTCCAAACTGGTGTGTGCCTGGGGCAGTGCAGAGGAGTGATTGTTCTGGATTGGGAGTTTGTGGCCTGGAACACAAACAACAGGATACCATGAGATGCTCAGTGTTAAAACTGGGTAGCAAGGACTACACAAGACACAGTGCTCTGCCGGGTATTACAAACCCAGTGTGTTATTGAGGGCAGTGTCTTTCCAAAGAGCTTCTGCATACCCCCATCGCTTCACGGGAAATGTGAGCAGTCACTAAGCATGGATTCATCTAATATGGCCTCTTCATTGCATCTTCCAAAGGTTATGCCAGCGCAGATTACTGGACGATGAGCTTCATGGCCAAAGGGACAGAGCCGGCGGTTGTTTGTGATGGAGCTGCTAGCTAAGGACAGTGGGGTGGGAAAACAGAGCTGTTTCCAGGACAAGAAGACTTTCAGCTTTGAAGCCAAGGCAACGTCTTGAAAGCGATAGAGCTGGGGCAACTGGGGTGGGCAGCTTTGCCACCCTGCATGTTTACAGTGTTTAAAAATGACTGTTTTCCTGACCCTTGAGGTAATTCTTTGCCTTTCCTCAGATGTATTTTGGGAGAAGCTCAAGCTATTTATGACCTTCCCTTTCCCCTCAGGTAAGCCCTGGGTTTGCAGCAGAGGATTTTTTCCGGGAGAAACAGAGGGATTCCTCAGGGTGAGATTCACCTTGTGTCCTTTGCAAATTCTGAAACTTCCTGGGGGGTTTGGGAGTGGAGGGGGTGTGTGATGTTCTGTGTACATTCCTCCTGAGGAGGAGGCTTTGAGCCTGTCTTGTCAGACCGGCTCTATAAAGGGAATGAATTGGTGATGTGTCCCAGCTCCACCCCATCTTTCCCTCACAGATAGCTGTGTGCCTCAGTAGTGTGCCCTGCAAAGCCAATCTCAGCTCCATGCTCCAGGGCTGGGATGAGACTGGCAGCCTGGGGCAGAGACCCTCGCCCACTGCATTATTCTTGTACCTAAAGAATAAGTTCAGGCCTCTTCTTTGTCTTGTGATCACTCTTTTGCGGTTCTCTCTCAGCAGGTTGAGTCAAATAGTAACTCTGCTTTTGGTTTTTTCCCTCCACCTCTTTTCCTACAAAAATACCGATGCAAGTTGTAGAGGTGATGGTGCCGAGAGTGCAGTAGTTCTGGATGGAGATGGGGCTGGGTGCAGAGCAGCTCTGTACAACTTTCATCTTCTGATTGTGGCTCTGACACACCGGGGCTGCATGACCATTTTCACGTACTCCTCGTTTTGAGAGGTGCTGCCTGCGTTCGTGGCCCAGGGTACCTATGGAAGCACCTGAAAGCATCTCTGCCACTTTTTTTTTTTTTGCATTGACTCTTTCCAGACCAGGAACCCTGTCTTCAAAATGAACATTGGTTTTTCCTGAGTCCTTTCCAAGCTGCCTTCACATGCTTCCTGTTGCTTGAGCACTGCTTTATCCAATGCCCTGAGAGAGGCTCGGTTTCAGTGTTTGCAGGCTGCGGATGCTGCGATCCCTTCCAAGTCTGATCCTTTGGGTCTGATCCTGCCGTTGAAGATCATTTACAGATGTGTTAGGCTGAACTCATAGGCCAGGGCTGTGGTTCAGGACATACTCTCACACTTGTTAATATGGAATTGGGAGGGGTTTTGTTTGAAAGCAAGTTAACTCTGTTCTCAAGAGCGAGAACCTTTTCCTCTGTAAATATTTTAGGTACGCGTAAAAGGACAGATTGGAAAAATGCCTATCCAGCCTTTATTTTTGAGCGAGACCAGGAGAATGGGAGCAAACATCGTACTAATCTTATTGGGGTCTGACAAAAGCTGCCAAGTGGGATGACCACGTCTGGCCTCCTGTACAAGGATAAGGCAGAGAACAGTTCCTGCTCCAAAGAATTTAGTCTGAGGCCTTGACGCTACGAACATTTCTATGCATAACCCTTGTTTTTCTCCTGTAAACGAGTAAGACCAACCCCAGCA
Source organism: Grus americana (assembly GCF_028858705.1). NCBI lineage: Eukaryota > Metazoa > Chordata > Aves > Gruiformes > Gruidae > Grus > Grus americana. Next base: position 714,159 of record NC_072876.1, read on the forward strand.
CCCATGCCAGTCTGTGTACATGGCCTTTGATGCTGGACCGACATGCACCAGATCTAGTAGAACCAAAGGGGGAGAGCCTGACTCTCGGGACAGAAAAGGACTATCTTAATTTGTAGCAAAATATTAAAGGGAGTTGGATTAATAAGACTTCTGTTAGTATCGTTAGTGCTTGGGGTGTGTTTTACACTTGTGACGCTGCATGCAATCTTGTACATGCCAAGACACACACATATCACCCCTCTCCCTCCTCTTAAAGCCTGGGTCTTAGCTCATGGAAATTCAGGAGTTTGGTGATGGCAGAATTAGGGCCTCGTTAGTGACTGTTGCTATTTACACTTTGACAGCTTCTCAAGTCAAATTCAAAGGCTGACAAGGTTACTTCACCTCTTACTGGTTTTGTACCTGATCCATTTCTGTAAAGCATTTGGTTAGAGATGCACGGGGAGAGAACCTGCTGGGCCCATGATTGCTGAGATTGCAGGTGGCTTGGTGATGCTGTTCCTTCTAAGTGTCCTTGAATGTAACTTGTAAAAGAGCTATGGAGACAATTCTCAAGAGTCTGTGAAATGCCTGTGTTTTGAGAGTCGCGCTTAAGCCATTGTGGCCGTCTGGCTCCTGTGGGAAGAAGCAGAGAAAATGGATGTATTTACAGTTGCTGTTTATACTGGGGGGAATGGGGGGCTCTAGGGCAGGTTTGTGCCTATGTAGCAGAAGTACTCTCATATGCTTCTCCCCTCCTCAAAGAGTTGCAGCTGGTTGGACAGAAGATGGTGAATCTGGACTGTTTGCAGATCAGCTTTCCAAGTGCACTTTATGGTCTCTGCATAGGTTTCCAGATCTGTGTCTAGGCGATACATTGCATATGTCCCAACCTTGCTCCCATTGGAGTTTACATCATTTGTTTTTAAACTTCTAGTATATTTTCTCTTCCTTTTCCAAAAGCTGTAAGGAATTAGCTGCTAAACTAAAACAGGAGGGCAATTCTGCTGATAAAGAGCCGATTTTTGGCCCTAGCCGCTGTTGAGTGCAGAGCCCCGGTCTGTAGCACGGCTTCTAGAGCAGCTCCTGTCTTCAGCTGCCAGAGGAGTAGTGCTAATGCCTGCCGCATCACAACACTGGCAAGGAGCTGGGATGGAAAACTCAGAGGTGAGGCCGAAGTGGCAAAACTAGGATGGCCAAAAGGAACCCCTGGCTGAATGGTTGCAAGTGAGCCTTGGTCATCTTTTGGCTGTGACACCCCTGGAGAGCCTGGTGGCTCCTAGAGATCTGCTGAGGCTGAACTAGGGGGATGTGGCTATTTCCTCCCCTATTGAGGCATTGTGGCAACAGCCGGCATTGGCTGAGTCGCAGAGGGCGTGTGTCCCATCGGGGTCTCCCTCACCTCTGCCTTCACTTTGGCACTTGTGCGTATCCAAGCGCATGTGCTGGTCTGGACAATCCCCCACTCCCCACCCTGCCTGGCTCAGAGGGGTCAATGCATGTGTCCCGGGTTTTAAAATCTACATGTGTGCTTCAGACCTCTTTGCCTGTGAGCTGAGAGATGGACTTCTGCTCACTTGATGTCCCAGAGGACAGGAGGGTTGTGGTTTAAAGCTGGTTTCCAAAAGCAGGGGTCATTGACCATTGTTCTCGGTCAGCCCTGAACTCAGGGTAACTGAAAAGAGGAGAAAGGAATATTATTAATTACTTCAGTACTGGGAAATCAGCATCCCCTATGGGAGCCAAGCTGCCAGTTTCTATTGATTGGGGGTTTTTTTCCTTTCTTCTTTTTTGTTTGAGGTTGGTTTGTGGGGTTTTTTCCTCCCCTCCCCACTGGCATTGCGCACACAAATTCCCCTGAGGCGGCTCTACAGATCCTAGCCTCAAACTCCCTTTGCAACACCCTGGCAAGCTTTCTAGGGTCAGATTTCCCAGGGAGTCTTTGGGCCTTTAGCTTCTCCGGCTAGTACTCTTGCTGTAACGGTCTGGCAGAGAAGCTGGTTTTACTGGGCTGGATCAAAGCACCTCCCTTCTCTCGTGGCTGGGCTCTCTGGCTTCCTAGCAGCAGGTCCCGCACGCAGCGTGGGAACACCCGGAGCAAGAGGAGGCAACGAGCAGGAGAGCATCTCGTTATTAGAGACATGAACGCCAGCATCTTGGGAAGGTGATCTTCCTGCCTTTAAACCCCTGTGTCCACATCAGGAACGCTGCTCCGGGGAAGTGAGGTTTGCAGGATCTGCCCAGGCTCAGCGGTCCCCGTTTAGCCCTGTGCTCCCCAAGAGAACTGAGCGCCGTTTCGGTGGGTGTGCAAAGAGCTTTTCCTTCCTGCAAACCAAACTTTCTCTGCTTTGTAAATTTTCTATGTAGAACTATATATTCTCCTCTTCAGGAACCTCCTCCTTGTAAAGGATAGATTTACTGTCCTGCTGAGTTAAACAAGGGAGTGCTGGACTTCCCCTTTGCTTTGGAGATTCAGACAAATGACAGGTGATTTATTTTTAGCATTATCTCTTTGTCCGTGGGGAGGGGAGGCATGTTGTAAAGGCTCAGGGGTGCTGGGAGGTAAAGCTATATATGCATAAAGACTGTTTCAATGCTGAACACTATAAATTCAGTGGTGGATTAAAAAAAGAATGTAAATATGCACTTAATGCAGAATTTTATGGATGGTCATAATTTAATATATTGCAAACTTTGTAAATACTTGGAAAAAGCCTGTAAAGTGTGTAAATAAATGAGATTTGTATGTAAGAAGAATAAAAAAGTTTTTACGTTTTGCAATTAAATACAAGTGTTAATGCACCTTTTCACCTTTCCTGATTTATTTTCTTTTCATGTTGCGCATCAGCCATTGAGGGGTTATTTAAGCCTTTTTATCGCACTCTTTCTCAGTGGAAGGTGTCATTTTAAGTGCAAAGTCAACACACTTTGGAAAATGTTTTGTCAGATTCAGCCTGGTTCCCTAAACAAAGTTGATGCAACAGCTCTGCCTGTTCCTCCTTTCTTCCCAATAACAATCTCCATCCTTCCTTCACCATTCAGCTTCTTTCAGCCAGACCTTGAGGGGTAGAAGACGATAAACTCCTTCCAGAGCTGATAAAAACAGGCGAGTAGAGGAGAGAAAGATCCTGCTGCTACCCAGACAATGCGTTAGCCTCGTTAGGCACCAGAGAAGCCATGGCTGAAGATCCTCAAGCCATGAGTCAGTAGAAAAACCAGGCTTTGTCACTTCTGCAGCACGGAGTTGTGCCTTCCTGGAGCCAAAGGCTTCACACCCCATCAGGTGTCGGCGTGTGGCTCCGGTCCCTGTGCTGAGGCTGCCGGCTCCCTGATGCTGCAGCAGACGGGCTGTTCCTTGAGCAAGCAGAAGGAAAGTCGCATTCCTCATGCGCTTACCTAATGTTGGCTGGACACGAGCTTGTCAGCTCCAGGGTGGGGCTTGGACCCTGCACTGGTGATCTCCAGAAAGAGCTGTTGGGGAGTTGGGAAACTCTGCACCCCCTTTGCCAGCAGCCGTGCCTGACCTTGCCGAATGCGTCGGCTGTTACTCGTGTTTCCCTATGAGCCATGTGCCCTGGTTGTGACTCGTCCAGGACTGTTTTCTCTTCTTCACAAGCACTGTGTGTCCCATTTTCCTTAATGCTTGCTGCTGCTCTACCTCTTGTGAGGCTGTCAGGATGTAGTAGTGCCCGGGGCTGTGTGGAGCTTAGCCCTTCATCTCCACACCGTGTTTGCAGAGACCAGTATGTGTGTTGGGGTCTTCTCAGCACTGCCTTGCTCCTCATAAGCCAGGCCGCGGCAAGCTGGCTGACAGGAGTTGGAGGTAGTGTTGATCCTTTCTAGTTGTTTTTCCAGGGATGCAGCAGCAGAGCTTTTGAGGCATCTCATGATGGAGGCAAGGTTTGCCTGGACTGAGACTCCAGGCCTGCAGTTCACCTTAGCAATAAGTGGGAACCTCTGGTTTGACCGGATGAGTTGAAGACACCCTCTTGAGATGTTAGACTGTTGAGAGGATGGTACACCCTGGGCCTAATGAAGAAGGTAATATGCAGAAGTACAAGGTTTGGGAGGCAGTAGGAGACCTACTGTGGCAAGAGAGGTGATCGGGGTGGTCCAAAGCAAAAGGAAAAATGGCAAAGCATTGCCTGGGGAGGGGAGAGGGGGAGGCAGAGCTGACAGCATGTGATTAACTTGGCTCTGCTAGCCAGAGCTGCCCACCCGCTGATCCTTTCTAACAGCCCGTGATCCCCAAAGGCAGCTCCTGGAGCAGAGCTGGGGCGGTTGCACAATCGCAGATGGGGAGGAAGAGGCTGCAGGCGGGCTGGAGGGGCTCTGCCAGACTGTCTCTGTGGCCGGGTGATTCGGGACACCTGATGGTGAGGCCTCCAGGTGTCTGCCTGGGGAGGGAGCACAGCTGCTCCCTGCAGAGTCAATAGCCCTGAAGGCAGCTATAGACCCTCAACTCCCCTTTTGGTGGCAATTTCAGCTCGACATCCTGTTCTTCATCTCCTGCTCACCCTTCTCCTGATGACACAGGGAAGGGGAATTACACCCCCCCCCCCGGGGGGGGCCGCTCCCCAGCTGCCTACTGCTTCCCCCCCAACACGGCCGGTGCACAGACATGGGGCTGGATGAGGTGGGCTCTGGCTCCCGGTGGGGAGTTGGTACGCTGCACGCTGTTCTCAGCAGTTGCATCTTGTTGCCTTTGTTTCTAAACGCAGCTGCATTCCAGGGACAGGGGAGGACCCTGGTGTAAACCAGGGCTTTGCCAGTTCCTTAGGGCTTGTTGTTATTATTATGGTTTAGGAGGAAAGGGACAGGAGGTAGAAGAGAGGACCCGGAGCTGAGGGCTAAGGGGATGTCTGAGGTTTGAAGCAGCAGAGGCTTGGATGAAAATGTCAATCCAGGGATTATGAATCAGTCACAGGGTCTGTCTCGGGGAGCGGACCCTGCGCGCTCATTGGCACCAGCCGTACTGCTGCTTCTCCATCAAGGCCGATATGTGAGATGGGTGTGTACCGCGTGGCTCCAAAACTCCGCTCTAATAAAGAAATACATTTCCTCCCCAATTTTCAAGCTGTTGGGTGTTCCTTGCTTTTGGGAGGTGCTTTAAATCTGACTGCCAGAGCCGTGGGCTGCTAAGAGCAGAAGTTAGCTGCACGATGCTGAGTTCAGGTCTTCCTCCTGTTTTCCTGTTGCTCACAGCACTGGAGCTGAGCTGGTCCCTGAGTGATGAAGAAAAGAAGATAATCTTGGATGGGCATAACAAATACCGCTCCCAGGTCTCTCCTCCTGCTATGGATATGCTGAAGATGGTAAGTGGCTTTTATTGCAGGGGAATGAATGTCAGAGGGTGTTTGTGCAGTGCAAGCCTTGATCTTAATGCTAGGAGGGATCAGGGTTTTCTTTAGGGGAGGCAGAGAAATTCTTCTGTGGCGTTACAACCAGCTATCAACGGAGGGGTTCCCTGAATTGCCTCTAAAGAGATGAGTTTGCTTTCACCTATAGCAAAGTCTTTATTTGTGGAAGTTCCTAAGTGTGATGAGTCCCCTGATGCTCTGCGAGAGAGTGATGCAGCTCTCACTCACATGTGTGCCCGCTGGAGCTCCGTGGGATGGGGAGGAAAGGCAGGGGGACGTTGGCCATGAGCAAGTGCCCTGGGCTGGAGGGGGGATCCTGCTGTGGGGGGTATTGCCTAGTGCAGTTTATTTGCCTTCACAGGTGAATGGGGTTTTACCTATAGGAAGGAATGTCACCTTCAAATGTGACCACCAGTTATTTGGGCATTCCATCATGCTCCTAATCCCCACCAAGTGTGGCCATCTTGGAGGTGAGGGATCCCCCATTTTTCTTGGGGAAACTGAGTCAGGTGCCCACCAGCACGTGTGGCTGCAGTGGCAGCAAAAACAAGCTCTTGAACCGGTGCTGCTTTTTGTCTTATTTGGACCCTTGATTTCATTAAAATTTGTCTATCGTGTTTTATCTTGCACCACACGTGATTTTTCTCACTGTTTGCAATACATGTGGAGGAGGAGGACAACTTTTTATCACAGATAGTTGGAGTGCTTTGCTCTTTAGGTCACAGTGTGCTTGGAGGAGACCTCTCTGCCTGGCCCAACAGTTGCCCAGGCTGAATTAAACCTTTAAGGGCTGGTAAATGGGGGCTTACCAAGCAAATGAAGCAAAAAAGCTATGTTCAGGTATAGAAGGTCTGGCCAGTGACTTCAGACTCAAAGGCGACAGAGCCAGAACCCTAAGCACCATGATCCTGCAGGCACCCATCAAAGCAAGGCACAGAAAACTCAGAGAATAAGGGCTTTGGAGCCAAAGTCTGAGGGAAACAATCTTTCAGAGTCCTTAAGTCAGCGGCAATTCTGAACCAGTGACTGCTGCTCCCAACTGACACTTTGATTGCAGATAGAGTGCTTTGAGATGCTCCCATCCACAGCGTTGCTTTGTTTCTGCTTAAACATACCGGACTGATTTGCAGTCCAGAGCCAAAGGCTTTTTTTTTTGAAGCACAACAAATGTTTCGCTTACAGCAGCCCTGACAATTTCTTGGTCGAGGTTTTCCATGAAAGCGCTGTCCTTGCCTCCCTCCCAGGACATTTGCTCGGGCTGTCTTCGCCTCCGAGTTCACCTGCTGCCGTGGCACCATGCCCGGCTGAGGTCACCCTGCGCTTCTGTTTGGGACACGGATCTGGTTGCTGTGGAAATGGTTAGGTGATGGGGGGATGCACAGCCTAAAGCTGCTCTTCATTTTTAATGAGTCTCCTGTTTATGGAGCCCAGCTCTGTGCCAGAGGGAGAGGGGCGTGCGCTCCCCAAACTGAGTTTCCAGCCATTGCTCTCAGCCTGGCTTGGGGCCACGGTGGGAGGTCAACCAACTTTCTGTGCCCCCATCCACATATTTCGGTGTTTCCTTCCCCCTGGTCCCTCAATGCTGCTGCTCAGGGGCCCATCCACATCCCCTCAACACCCTGGTGGGTGGCATGCCCTGCATCGGGGCCGTGTTCCATCCCCCTTTGGATCCAGCCCTGGATCTGGCTGCGGCCAGGAAGGTCTCCCCTTAGGACCCGACGTTTGCTGGGCTGCCTTCCAGCCCGCTGGAGAAGCAAAGCTGCTGTCTCCATCAAATGGTGCAAGGACGATCCAAACAGCTGTGGCGTAGGGTTCATCATATGCCTCCCTGCGAGAAAGCCTCTCCTCCTCCTGCTGCATATCGATGTGGCCGGTGGGGGACCGTGGGCCGGTGGGCTCAGCTGGCGGCAGGGCCGCTGCCGCTCTGAGGGGGCTCTTGGCAGGCAGCCGGCTGGCCGTGTCTCAGATCCGGGCAAACAGATGATGTTTCCCAGGAGCGTGTGCTCCCGGGCTCTGTGCAGCTGCCAGGGGAGATGTGTTCTGCTTCCCTCCCATCCCCACCCTGGTCAAAGAGGGATGTCCCCAGGGTCCCTCCTGTGTGACCCGAGGTGAGTTTCCTCCCTTCTTCCATCCAACTTCATGGTTTCTCAACTGTGCTGAGTTGAGGATGCTCCATGATGATGATAGAGATGCTCCAGCAAGGTTGTGAGAGTTGTGCTGACACACTGACCTTCCCCTGTTTGACCTATAGGCTAAGGTTTGGTTTGTGCTGGGACTGAGGACTATGTTGGGTAGGGATTTGAATTTTACTCATGAATGGGGAAATTGCGGCCAGAGAGCCCAGTGGTCCTTGGTACATGTCCTTGTGTATGTTGGAGAGCCCAGTGTCCCCCTCTGTATGCTGACACCGAGCTCCTTCCAGAGCTGGGACACGGAGCTGGAGGCCTTTGCTCAAGCCTATGCAGAGAAGTGCATCTGGGACCACAACAAGGAGAGGGGACGACGGGGGGAAAACCTCTTTGCTATGGCCCCAACCCTGGACCTGGAATTTGCTGTGGAAGACTGGAACGGGGAGGAGAAGTACTATAACCTGACGACCTCCACGTGTGTCCCTGGACAGATGTGTGGTCACTACACCCAGGTACCAGGCTGCTGGGGTGGAAGGATGGGGTTGTCGGGAAAGGAGATGTACCAGAGTCCCAGCTCCTCCCAGATTTTGCAAAGGGATGGGGAACCAGGTAGGAATCACAATGCTACAGGGGAGCCTGGACATGGTGCCAGCCATGACCAGCCTTTTGGAGAAGACCTTTTTTTTTAAACAAGCTCTGCAGCCCTTTTTCAGCTACTCAGCAGAGCTGGGTGCCAGCTTGTCTTAGGCAGAGATAGGAGGTCTGAGTGTTTCTTCACAGCTTGGGTGGGAGCAAGGAGGAGCAGAGATGGTAGTGGTAAATACGAGGATGGATGTCTGGAGGGTTCCAAGAACAAAGCAGAGATGATGATGCTCTGCTATATGGTAGGACAGCTGTGGCACTTGGTCCAGACAGGGGCAGGGGGCAGGATCCTGAATGCCAAAGCAATGTGGAGATGTGGGATCTGGGGCACACGCTGAGATTAGGGGGACATTGGTTTGGTGACGGAGCAGCCTTCAAGGCCAGGGGATGAGTTGCCAGCAGGGCATCTGCCTTCACCCACTCACTTCACCTTCGCCCCGGTCTTTGCCTTAGGTGGTCTGGGCAAGCACGCATCGGATCGGCTGCGGGGCAAAGTTTTGTGAGAAGATTGACGGAATCGAAACAGAGGGCATGTACCTGCTTGTTTGCAACTATTACCCACCGTAAGTCCCGTACCTTGCATGGCTTGGTGCATCTTGACTGTGCTGGAAATGTCCTTCCTTCAGTCTCTATAGCAGAGCAGGATTTGGCCTTGTTCAGAAATAAAAGCAAAGTGAGTCCAAGAAAGGCCTTTGTTATCTTGGGTTGGTCACAAAGGAAGGAAGGGGTGCCTGGCGATCCCTGCCCATGATTGCGACTGCTGAGGTCTGGTTCAGCTCCTGGTGCAGACCTGAGGGGGGAGCTCCCCCCCTGCCCAAGAGCTGCCCAAGGCTGATGCTGCAGTAGCTGAGGGTACAAGCGGCAGCTCCCTGCTCTGTGCCTTGTTCTTCGCCGCCGGCAGCAGCGGTTGCCTGAGGTGGAGAAGCCTGTTTGCACCAGCAAGAAGGGTTGGACATGGGAGGAGAGGTGGGTACTCATTCGCAACGCCCTGGGCCTAGCCTTGGGGACCACTTGCTTGGAGGATGAGACCAACAAGAATGGCCGGTTGCTGCAGACCTTCTTGGGGGTCTTGAGCAGAAGGGAGACAAAATCACCTGTCCAAATGCCCATCAACTGCTCTTTTCTAAGGGGTGGTGAAGGATCTGGTCTGTGGTGCTGTCTCACTAGGTTTTAACAGCCAGGGGATCAGGCTGTTGGGTAAATGGCACTGATAGTCTGTGGCAGGAGACCAAGACCTGGTTTTTCAATAAATCCTGAGTTTTGCCTTGGCTGGGATATTCCAGTTGAATCAGATCTCCTCTTTGGAATGGGTGTTTCCCCTTCTCCTCACACCTTCTCTTTCTTGGTGTCTTCTGCTTCCAGGGGTAATATGAAAGGCCGAAAGCCGTACAAGGAAGGACCCTCATGCTCACAGTGTCCCGAGGGCAGAGCCTGTGTCAACTCCTTGTGTGGTAAGTGAAGTGAAGCAGCATGTGTCCCTTGACAGGCTACTGGGACTCAGACCCCTGGGTTGGGGTCCAAGCTCTGAACCCTCCTGGAGCTATCAGGAAGCCCTGGATGGGCTGGACCATGAGACATCAGGTGCAATGGCAGCCCCTAAGATAGGTCAGATGCCTCAAGATGAGGAGGATCAGACAAAGACCCCGTACCTCCTCAGCCAGCAGTTGTTGCCCCATGAGGATGTCCCTTGAGGGGCAGAAGGTTGTCTGAGGCAGCTGAGATGTCTCCAGGCTGGGAAGCCCAGAGTGGGGGATGGCCCAGAGGGACCTGAAAGGGGTCAGCTGCTGCCTTTCCCCATGGCTGATCTCTGCTGGCCCTGCTTAGTGCAGGGGATCTGTTGAGGTCAGCTGACGCCAGCCCTAACCCATGGCACTTTTCGTCTCTTACCAGAACCCACTGTAGAAGAGACCACTCCAGCCTCTGTGACAACAAAGGCAAGCCCATCACCCACAACCACAGCCACGCCAAAACCCACAACCACAGCCAAACCAGAACCCACAACACCAATACCCACCACAGCCAAGCCACCACCCACTACCACGCTCCCAACCACAACTGCAGCCAAGCCACCACCCACTACCACGCTCCCAACCACAACTACAGCCAAGCCACCACCCACAACCATGCTCCCAACCACAACAGCAGCCAAGCCAAAACTCACAACCACGCTCCCAACCACACTCAAGCCATCACCCACAACCACACTCCCAACCACAGCCAAGCCACCACCCACAACCACGCTCACAACCACAGCCAAGCCATCACCCACAACCATACTCCCAACCACAGCCAAGCCAAAACCCACAATACTGGCACCTATCACAACGACAGCCAAGCCAAAACCTGCCACCACACTCCCAACAACAACCCCAGCCAAGCCAAAACCCACAACACCAACAGCCACCACAGTCATGGCCAAGCCAAAATCCACCATGCCAGTACCCACCACCACTACAGCCAAGCCAAAGCCCACTATGCTAACAACCACCATGCCAAAACCCACCACAACCACTATTACAGCCAAGCCAACACCCACCACACCAACACCCACCACAACCACTATTACAGCCAAGCCAACACCTACCACACCAAAACCCACCACAATCACTATTACAGCCAAGCCAAAACCCACCACAACCACTATTACAGCCAAGCCAGCACCCACCACACCAAAACCCACCACAACCACTATTACAGCCAAGCCAACACCTACAACACCAAAACCCACCACAACCACTATTACAGCCAAGCCAACACCTACCACACCAAAACCCACCACAACCACTATTACAGCCAAGCCAACACCCACAACACCAAAACCCACCACAACCACTATTACAGCCAAGCCAACACCTACCACACCAAAACCCACCACAACCACTATTACAGCCAAGCCAACACCCACCACACCAAAACCCACCACAACCACTATTACAGCCAAGCCAACACCTACAACACCAAAACCCACCACAACCACTATTACAGCCAAGCCAAAACCCACCATAACCATCACAACAGCCAAGCCAGCACCCACCACACCAAAACCTACCACAGCTGTGGCTAAGCCAACACCCATCACACCAACATCCACCACCACTACAGCCAAGCCAACACCTGCCACTACAACATCAGCAAAGCCAAAACTCACCACTACAGCACCAGCACCTACCACAACAGCAAAGATACAACCAAAAACTGCCACAACCACAAAGCCAGAACCCACTGAAACAGAAAGAGCCAATCATACTGAGGCAACTGGGCTAACTCTTTCCTTTGAGCCCACGTTAGACCTGGATTATAACGTATCTCCAGAAGTAGAGGTAGACACTGGAGACCCTATTAGCCCCTTAACTACAGAGGATCCAGCCTTATTAGAAAGCATGGGCACAGCCTTCAGCCCCAAATCAATTCTAGAAACAAATAAAGGTGTCAAAGAGGATGGGAAAGAGAAATCAGCCTTTTCCAGTCCACCTCCATCGCCCAGGCAAATTGTTCCAGAGGTCAAGTTAGGTTTCAATAAAGCTGAGCTCATAACCCCCTCAAAGTCAGTGGTCTTCAGCCCTGAAGAGCCCACCTTCTTGCGCTTAACATCAGCTTCCAAAGAAAAAAAAGGGCAGAGCCCTGCTTTCCAGACCTCCCTCTCAGGTAAGGTAATTGTGGAGTCTGTCCTGGCATGGACACGCAGATGTTCAGTGATCCCCAAGCAGCATGGAGCGCGCTTGGGAGGAACCAGTATTGGACTGGTCCTTTAGATCCTTCTCTCGTATGTGGCACCAACCCTTTTCCTCACTCTTTCCTCTAACACTGAACGGGGCTGGTTGGATGTCTCGTTCATGAAGCATGGTTTTGTTTACAGCCTGCTCCCCACTAACCCACCAGCTGTGTCATGCCCTCACTGGATTGGTGCACTGCTGCCTCGCACCTTGTGGTGTCTCGGTGCACGTCACTGATGGACCTGCATGACTGGGAGTTTCTCTTTTGTCCAGATCTTCCCTTCTAACTCCAAGTTTTCTTCTCTTCTGCCAGCAGGTGCCCTGGACACTGAAGAACTGGAGACAAACTCAGACCAGACAAGCATGGATCAGCCCACGGCTGGAGCCCCCAGTACCTGCTTGGGGCTTTCACTCTTCTTCCTACCCAGTGTCATCCTGGTGGGCCTTCTTCTTTGAATGGTCTTTCTCAGCTGTCCCTGCACCAGTCACCAAGGCTTTCTTCAGCATTGGTTGTTCCACAACCCTGGTAGGCTTGGGAGACACCATGGACAATTCAGGTTGACACATTCTCTTCTTATCTGCTCCAGCCCTGACGAGCCAAGGGCAGCTGGCAGTCCCATGGGAACTTGGTCCCCTTCCTGAGGAGACCCAAGGGCAGGACAGTGTCTGACATAAGGCTGGTGATCTTGGACACTTCTCCTTTCTTCCCAGCCAGCCTGGGCTTCTGGTCCGTTTCCAAACTGGAAGTGATGAGCTATCCCACCTGCCTGTGTGGCTGGCAGGCCCTGCTGCACCATGTCCCCAGGGAAAGCAGAATGATTTGGAAACCCAAGTGGCAATGAGACATGGTGGTTGGTTTTGGTGTTTGTCTGTAGATGAGATGTGGTGGCTGGGTTTGGTGTTGGTCAGGATGAGTTTCCAACAAAAACGCTCTTTTCCCCTCCTGATGCATTTGTCTCAGTTTTGGAGAAGTTTCATCTCTTCCCTTCCTGTCCAAACACAGGTGGCTTCCCCTCCACCCCCCTTCCCCCAGGACAGAATTTCTATTTCCTTCCTGGTTCTGGTATAGCTATGGCCAGTACTACCCTGATGTACTCCTTTTTCCGCCTCGCACCTCTGCAACTCTTGCTTCCTTTCTCTCTTCTGCTCTCTACCATATGTACCCGTTCCACAGTTAGTCCATTGCCATGACTTTATGTTACGCATGTGCCTGCACCTGTGTGCATGCGCAGAAGAAAAACCTTCAGCGCTAAAGAGGAGCTACCGGCTCCTTCATACAGCTTTCTTCTGCATGGCTTCCTTTGCATAACTTAAGTGTATTTGAATTTAGCTACAGATCCCAGTTGACATAGATTTTGTGTGTGATGGAACCTGGTCCAGGAGAAACAAATCATCACATGTGCTGGTGCAATTTAAGCTCAAGAGAGCCAAGTGAATGAGGTTACTGGTGGTTCCAGGACTTGTTGGAGGACCACTTTCGTTGTCTGGGACACTGTGTGTTGTATTCCCCCGTGTCTCTGCTCCCTTCGCCTGAGGATTCCCAGTAAGGTGCATTAAATACGTGACAAGCTTTGCAGACCAGTGGAAGGGACTAGGAGATACAGTCCCTTCTCTGGCTGTTGCATCCTTTGGTTTCTTAGACAGATGATGTGGAGAATGACCTAAAGGCCAATATTTGCGTCCTTCCCCATGATGCTGTGTCCTGTGCATCCCCAGAGCATGCACTGAATAAACCCTGTTGTGAAAGTCTGTTGTCGGCCATGCAGTGTCTCACTGGGGGATCTGGAGGCTGGGGCCCTGCTTGTTATATCCATAAAACACTCTTGATTGTGTGCTTAGGTGGAATTGCTAAAAGACAACGTGGCTCCTGGGGGTGCTAAAGGGTTTCTTTGCTTTCCAAAAGCATCCGGGTGCGGGTTTCTGCAAGGTTGGAACTTAATGCTCTTAAGCCTGTGTAAAAGCAGCAGCAGGAGGAGATTGAGGATGACGTAGGGAATATTCCCTGAGCGCCCAGCTGAGTGCAAAGCAAAAATGTGTCCCCGCCAGGAATTTTTGGGCAATGAAAGTAAGAGGAAGAGTGCTCGGAGCAAAAAAAAAAAGAGATTAAAACTGGGGCTGGAGCGCTTCTGGTTCCCTGTTTCAAGAGGCCCAGTAGCCAACCCCTTCCCACCCCCAAACACACAGTTTTTCATCTTTGCAGCTAAGAAAGAAGTGAAATGCAAGCATGCGTCCCCAGATCCCATGTTTCTGCAGCATTTTCACTGCAGAACATCACCCAGCCATGAGCAGCACATGGGGAAAGGGCTTTGCAAGGCATAAACTTGCAGCACGGGAGCGATCCTCAGATCAGACCTTTGCTTTTTGCTTTTCCCCATCCTTCCACTCCTGCTTTGCCTGGCGAGGCTGCCCTGCGACTCCCCGTTTCCCTTCTCCCTGAAATCCTGTTGCAGAAGCCCAGCAGCTCCAGCTCTTTTACAGGAAACCAGCTGCCTGTGGGGTTTTTTTAGGTCATGGTCACGGCTATCCCTGCTAAAAACGGTGACCGGCAGATGGCAGTGGGAGAGACACTGCAGAGAACTGGGCAACTCTGAACTCGCTACGCAGAACCCTACAGAGATTTTAGTGCTTTATTTAATCACAAGCATCAGATGTAGTTAAGAATCAGATTAAAAATAACCTCCTGGCCAGGTGCTATGGTTGCTGCACGCTCTCGTTGCAGGCTGAGCTCCTGCTGCCAAGCTGCTTTCGGGGAAAATAAAAAAATCCAGGCTTGGGTTAGGGATAGGTGATGGAAATACAGTCGGAGCGGCTGCTGTTCGCCTGTGTAAGGGGTGAGGGCTCAGGTAGGGATGGAGCTGGGAGAGCATTTCAAGACCGTGACTGTTTTTCCATCTGGGTGACGGAGAACGTAGTGTTAATTCCCTATAAACAATAAAATGAGCAGAAAAGCATTTCTTGTCCCAGCAAAATCAGGACATTTGGTCAACACCCGATTTTTTTGCAATGCTGGATCCCCCACCCTGCTGGGAGCCATTATGGAGCTGGGAGCACCAGTGCTGCTGATAAACAGCATTAGCAGAAGCCCATCAAAATAATTCTAGGATTTAAATATTTTATCATGATTGTGGGGCTAGTGATCCTTGCAAAAAGTGTTGAGTTTTGTTTTCCTTAAGGTTTTTGACTTCTGGAGTCATGCAGTTGTGCAAGAACTTATTTATAGGGTTCCTCATCACAGATTCCTCTTCCCCCTGCACCCCAGGACAGTGGGGCCAAGCCCTGCCAGCACGGGCATTTGGGGCGGTTTGGTTTAATTTTAAATTAGGGAGGGTTAGGGAAGGAGGGAAGGTGACCACGTGGCAGTGGCAGGGTAAACAGCAATGGAGCACGGACCCTGGCCTGAACGGGAAACACACGCAGGGGAGGACACAAAACATTCGAGGGAGACTTTTGCAGCACTTCCACTCCATTTCTGGGGTTGCCATGAAGGATGCTCTGACACCAGCGTGACCCAGTGGGTGACTCCTGGGGAGAAAAGGAGCCAAGACCCTGACAAAGATGCTGCTGGATCCTCGCAACCCCATGACCACATGTGGTGGGAGAAAGAGGAGAAGGTATTTAACCATCACCTGTGGTCAGCTGGGTTAAAATCAGGGGATTTGTGGTGTTTATAAGGCCTGGCTACTACATCAGCCCTACCTGCTTGGTTCTCCCCCACCCCGGGCCTGTTTCCCAGCAGAGAGATGGATGTGCCTGCTGAAAGTTGAGTGAGAGGAGGTTGCTTGTCTGTGGCTTCTGAAGCTCCCCAGAACACGGTGAGTTGGAAGGGTTGGGGCGTGTACACCATCCCGGGGGGTTTGTAAGTGGGGCTGTGGTGCTGGTAGGTCTGGCCAGCTGTCCCATATTCCCTTTGAGTATTTGGGCTGAAAGCGCTCTTGTCCTGCAGTCCCAGGGGTGCCGGTGGGGACCCATCTTTTTTGATCTTGTTTCCTGGCTGCTTTGTGCTAAAAGAAGTTGCCTGCCGCTCCTTGCCATTGTGGCCAGTGATGGCATTGCGTGCTGTGGGATCCTGGCCAGTGAGTTAGCTGGGTGTCCCAAATATCCATGGCTATCAGCTTGGACCGCCTGTTAACCCTCCTCCTGGGCAGAGGGGCTCTAGGTTGGCCCAGGAAAGCACCCATTGACAATCCAAATGGGTGGTCTCAGCTGCTCGGCCAACCCAACCTGCCCCACATCCTCACCGTGTCCTGGCTGTGGCTTTGCTTTTGTGCTCAGGATTTTGGTCACACGGAGAATTTGGTCAGTGACACACAGGAACGCCAGCCACCCTTCTAGAGGTCCCAATTCACCAGCCAAGCTCACTTCAAGACAGTAAAAAGACACTGTTTTAAAAACGTCAAAACAAGTTTATTTTCACAAGAGAATATCTCCAATAATATTTTATTCATGGCTTCCAGCTCACACAGTTTTGCTGCCTGAGATTCTCTGCATTAACATCAATGCAATGGAGGGGGACTGAACCGAATTCAGTTGGGACATGCAGGATTAGTTCTTTTCTAGGGAATACCTCTTAAATACGAAGAGGATACACCGCTCTGTTCCCATGCCTGTGGTGTTATTTTGGTACCTTCCAAGCCATTTGCAGGTAGGAGCTCTGCCCCTCAGCAAGCAGCTAGAGGATAATAATGCATCTAAGAGGACCAAGCTGTAGTTTTGCACAGCAAGTCGCCAAGACTGCTGAAGAGCCAAATTTATGGAGAGAGGGACTGCATTCCTTCGCCACTAGACACTGTGGCATCCCCGCCCACCAGCTGTTGCCCAGCCTCACTGTAGCTATGCCCCATCCCAAGAAGCAGAGGAGCCTTAAAAAAACTGCTTCATTTTGGGGAGTCTTGTGGCCCAGGCAGCCAGGTCTGGGTCTCACTGTCCCTTTACTCAGGGTGAAATTTGAGGGTTCCAATTTCTTTTTGCAGCTCTTTTCCTCCCACTTCATCTGAGAAGGTGTCCTCTGCTTGCCCTCACTCCCCCGTGTCTCGGATCTCATGCGTTTCCTTGACAGTGAGATGGCATTGATAATGGCCTGAGATGTCCATCAGCCTTAAAGAACTGATGCAACCCTGATCCTGTTACAGCTCCACTCATGGTCTTGATCCTACTTTGGAATATGGCAGAGGGATAGACCCCTCTGCTCCTAAGAAAGAGAAGAAATAACAATTTGCCGTCCCTCGTCAGGTGCCAGAGCTCTGAAGCATGCTGTCTTCTCCTGTGTCTGTTGTCAGATGAGAGTGCTGCCTGCCTGGGAGAACCCGGAAGGATTAGGACTTGCTCCCTTTGGCTCACATCTCTTCCTTACCTGTCTTCCCTCTAAGACAGGGTGTTAGGCTGAATTGTTGGCTTATTCTATATAAATACACAGGAGCCCTAATCTCCTCACCAGGGTTTGCATATAAGTGACTTCGGTTGATATGGATTATCAAATCCAAAAGAACCACCCTCTAACTCTATGCTGTGGAGAGCTGGGAACTTGTCCAAGATGGAATGCACTTCCTGAGCAGGGGCCAACCAGCCAAATTTGATCAGCTCCCAGGACTTTCAGTCCACAGGCTAAGCTTGCTCTTGGATCTAGTTTTTAACCCAAACTTCAGAATCAGGAGCAACAAACTTCAATTGCAAGCTCAGATCTATCCTCTTTGTACCAAAGTATCCACTCCCCTCCAGACTTGAGCACAGACCAGAAAAGAACAGCAGAAACCCTTTACAACTTGAGCCTATCTCCTGCAAAAAAAAAGAATAGAACTGAGCACCAGGAGCTGATGCATTAATTAATTTCATTGTTTCTGTAGCACCCGTTAAACTGAGATATATTTTCTGTATGTAGGTGGCTCCGTGCTCATACGACTGAAGCACAGAGCAATCCTTGGAAGAATGCAATCCTGGACGCTATAAGAGAAGACCCACTGAGTTGTTCAACAATGCCATGCTGTGTTTTGGGATCCTCGACAGAAAGAAGTCATGCCACAGGAAGGAGCTCTGCGGCTGAGCCAGTCCTCCAGCGGTTTTGCTGCTCTTTAAGGAAGGCAATAGACTGTATAGTTATCACCTGAAATGGGATAAAATCCCTCCCACCAAACTATACAACCTACTACCTCACCTCCACAGAGCAGTACAGAGGTCTCGCCTAATTCACAGCTGTATCACTGGCTTTGCGTTACTTCCACCACCTGCCTCTGTGCTTGGTGTAGAAGTAGATGATAAGAACTGAAGACCTGACTGTCTCCTTAGGAAAGACAGTAGATTGTATAGTTAGCTCAAAGGGAGGATCGGGCTCCACAACTATTCAATCTACTACCTCAGCCTCAAGGACAGCTTGGGACCACGTCAGTCTAAGGCGATGGGATGATCCTTATCCAGGCATTGGCCGCCCTGCGGCTCCTGTGGAGAGAAATGGATGAAAATTCATCAGACTTTGTGACATTAGGGAAAAGGAGTCTCATACCCATCCTTATCCTGGAGCTCCCTTTCCTTCTTTAAACCTCCTTCAGTACACTTGGACTATACTTTATCCTTGGCATTCACACTGGCTGCAAACGTTATGCACCCAAGGGCTTACGGAAGCAGCAGCCACCCCCCTTGAACCCAGGGCCATACATGCAGATAGCGCAGCTCTCCTGAAACTGCAATAATGCCAAGTAACATACAGCCAGGCTGACCTCACCTCTTGAACACACAGCGTATCTAGAACAAACCTGCCAGACCAGATAAGAGAATCCATCAATTTAGCTGCTATGCGCTCCAGGGAATTGAGCAGATTAGAAATGACTGAGTACAAGGAAGCTTTTAGGCTGCAAATGTAATGGTATCGAGTACATCAAGGCAGATCTCATTTCCTAAACAAATGAGTGCAACATGCAGGCTTGGTGTCCATTTAAGGCTAGAGCACAGCCAGGCAGTATTAGCATGGATCTGAGACAGACTGGCTTCCCCCCAAGCCCTTGGCTCACCTTCTGAGACTTTTTTCATTCTCTGTACACCCAAATACAGATGCAAGGTATTAAGTTGGTAGTTTAGAAGAAATGTGTGAGGTTCTTTCGCAATGAGAAAGAATTCCCCTTGAAGACTAAAGCAAGCCGTAAGGAAAAGGGAGCCCCCAGAAGCACGTGAAGCGCAGCACAGCAGAGACCCAAAGGAGGATATCCTGTGGGAGCCCAGCAGGAGATGTCCCCAGCCTCCCTAGATGTCTGCTGGGTGTTGTGGTGGGAGAGGCAGAAGTCCCCAAAGGGACCAAGGCTGCCTAATGCTTTGTGCTTCCACAGTTAACAGGCAACAGCTGAAATAAGTGAGATTCCCAAAGGTTTGGTGAACTATTGTAGCTGGGATCCTTGAGGTGAGAGTTTAGGATGGCCTGAGGTACCAGGATATCTTTGCAGCAAGGTTTGGAACGTGGCCCTGTTCCTTTGCAGAGCTGTCCAGAAGTCCTTCTCACTGGCCTTCAACACAGTCCAGATAATTCTCTTAATTCCCTTTGACAAACTCTGCCTTCACAAGGGATGTCCTGCTGTGCCAGGCCATCTGGCCAGGCCTCTCCTACTGTGACAGGCTATAAACAATGTCAAAAAATCAATGTGCAGGACTGATTCCTATAGCATTTAAGTACCCAGCCCATCCACAGTGCCAAGTAGCTTGTGTCCCAAACAGCCTTCTGATGGGAAATATTATTATTCCTGTTTTGTTGGCACAGAAAGTGATGCACAGAGGTTGCACATCCCTCCTTAGCACACGCAACACCAGCCAGAGCTTCAGTGAGGTTACAATCAGGCTCAAAGGTCCATCCAGTCTGTCACAGGGCTCCTCAAGGACAGAAGTATTAGTTTAGACTCAAGTGTTTCAGCTTCCCCATGCATCAACCAGAAGGGATCACGGTGGCAAGAAAGCCAGTGGTTGCTGCAATGGTAGAGGATGATGCAAAATTCTGGATAAAATAGCCAACATGGTCTGTGGAGTCAGAAGCCTATACCACAAAGCCTCTCACTGCCTTCTAAGTTATTTAAGCCCAGCTTTTGAAGATTTTTGGATCATCTGGGTGGGTGGCCCAGATGATCACATCAACTGATGCACATAGCAGAGGATACTCATCTTCTCCAAAGAGACTCTTGGCAACTGACCCAGAGGAATATTTTTTTTCCTGATTCTCAATCTGGTGGCTTATATTATTTTAAGCATATAAGCCAGATGTATAGGGCAGGCATTTAAAAGGTCACTCTTGATACCACTGTATGGGCCAATCTGAAACTGTGGGTGGGAAATTACATTAAATAACTCCTAGTTCACATAGATCTAATTATACATGGAGAGAAGAAAAATAAAATCCCTTCTGACTTCTACAAGTAATCCTGAAAACAGGAGATTTAATTATAATAATTGTCTTAATGAGTATAGGTTTTGGGAATACCCAGCTGCTGACTCTGCATTCCTGATCTTGCCAGGATCTGTGAAGAAAGGAGTCAAACAGGAGGATTTAGAAATACTATACCCAGTAAGGCTTGCTATGACTCTTAGTGTCACTGTCACATTTATTTGTGCTAGGTGTTATACAAATTGCAACAACAGCAAGCCTGGATGGTCTAAACCATCAAGACAAAAGATGGGGAAAGAAAAAGAAGCAGAGAGGGGAGCAAATTTGCCAAAGATCACACAGCAAGTCCATGGTAAAGCTGACACTGGAACCAACCTTGGGAAGTCCTGCTCCAGTGCTTGGTCCCACTGCCTGGGCAATGGTTTGCCTAGGCCAGCCTAATGAGGTTAGGACAGGTTGATATCTACCTGTCCCAACTGTCTTTCAGTGGGGAAAAAGTGATGTTCTGGTTTAATATCTGCAGGAGAATCATAGATCCTGGGAGAGAGAAGATCACACACATACTGGATAATAGCTCAATGGTAAAACCCCACTGGGGTTTTACAAAGAGGCATTATGAATTAGTCATATATCCATGCAGCCATAAGATTTGTGCAAACTCTGTATCTACCGAGATTCTCAGCAAAAATTCCCCAGCAGTTGCCAAAGTGAGCTGTGTTCCAGCTCTGCCCTGCTTTTGCTGCTGAAGCATTAGATTTACAAGTGCCTGAATGTGATGTAGCAATGCAAATTCTGGATAAAATACCCAACAGGGTCTGTAGGAGTCAGAAGCCGATGCCCCAAAGCCTCTCACTGCCTTCTAAGTTATTTAAGCCCAGCTTTTGAAGATTTTTGGATACCTGACTGCTAAGAACTGGACCTCTTTGAAAAACACCATTTTCTGTGCAGACCTGAAGGTAGTGGCACAGCAATTTTCCCTTCCCAGCTTAATATGACTCCTTCAAAACTAGCCAAATTTGATTTTTTTTTGTGAAAAAGCTCAGTCAGTCTCTGTGAGAGACTGCAGAAAGGTCCCTGTGCCCAGCACAGTCCTGCTGTCTGGAGGTGCTTGGAGGGGTGAGAGAAATTAGCAGGTAAAGGATTAATATCTTTCTTCACAGCAAGATCCTTCAGGCTGGCCAGAAAAAAAAAAAAAGGCATTTCCAGCCCAGCTTTCAGACTCATTTTTTTGGGGAGGGAAAGGTGTTCTTCAGTTAGCAGGGCTCAGGGCCGCTTGTGATGGCCAACCAGCCGATCAGAGCCCTGGCAGACAACCCAAGCTGGTGCCCCCACAAATTTCGAAGCATCTGCAGACCGAAGATGCCCAAGCATGGCCAACTCTCTGTCTTTAAAAGGGGAAGGCACGGAGCTCGCCTTGGAAAGTAGCTAGAAAGGCTCTGAAGCTTTGAGGAGCTGATCTGGTTTATTAAGGAGCACTGAATGAAATGGAGGAGGGGGGGAGAAGGAAACCATAAAACAACAAAGTCGCTCCTTTAAAAGCAGACACTGCTTTCAGCCTTTGTATAGCCACAGTCCCATGCGTCGGTGCCAAAATGTGCTGGGGATGGGCAGGGTTTCTCAGCGGGAAATCAGGGCCCCGCGTCTCTGAGAGGTTTTTCAGCCTCCTGGAGCATGGGCTGGACTGGGGCAAAACCAGCCCCGACCAATGTGAAGCCTGCGTGCAGCCAGCTGGCTGCCTTGGCACAAAATGGCTGACTGTCAGCCATTTTGTTTCCTTAGCTTTGCGTGTAGGGAAGCCGGTAGTGACTTCATGCCCTTGCCTCACCGCATTGCTGGAGTGGAAAAATAAAAAGCAAACAGACCAAAAACCAAACAAACCCCAAATAAGTGAAAACAGAAAGAGGTGGGGAAGGGTTTCAATAGATCCCCAACATTGCTGGGACATGCATCCACACACAGCACCGTTCAGAGCTGCGCGACTACCGACCAGCAGTGAGGAACCCGCTCACAGAAAAAGCAGCAGGCAGCCCCCCCAAAAAAATATTGAATGCACCCTGTGTCACTGGAAAGCAATAAAAAATTTACATTTCTTAAAGTAGCCACAAGGATGAGTTGCTTTTAACTTCTCACAGGCCAGGCAAACCTCTAAGAAAAGCAAGGCCAACCATCTTCCCAGACACCCGATCCTGGAGTCGATATTAAAATATCATGCTTTGAAAGAGTTAATCAAAGGTGCTGTGAATATGGAAAGGGAAATGGAAGTAAAAATATTTAAAGTTCATTCCTGCATCAGCCCCCATGTCTCAGCAATGCTTTTCCTCCATGCTCTTGTAATGACATAGGTAGTATTTCATATCAATGTTGTCGTGGCATTTGTTTATTATTAAACAATTAGCAGGTATCTTAATAAATAGCTACTCTTCTGTTAGGGGTTGTTTCAAGGTCTATCAGATGTTTAGAAACATCTGGATCATGATTAATTAATCTGGTATTGTTATCTGTAATACATGCATCTGGAACCTGCTTGTTACACAACTTATCTTTTATTAACCCTTCATAAATCCGTTATTAAAGATGGCCACAACGGTAACGGTTTCTCTAAATGTTCGTGTATTTTCCTTGTAAATTAGCATATCATTTACACTCTGCTGAAGGAAAAAAAAAATCCCAGAATTTTTGTCATAAAACAGGCACTATTGATATTTCATAGAGTAATTTCTCCAAAATATTAAAAATCAAGAGCTATAAGAGGAAAAAATATCTTTTTTGTTTATTTTTACCTACTCCATACTCAATTCTATAGGCTAACTCAAAAATCTAAAGAAAGAAGATCCTTTCCTGTAGTACTCTATAAAACTCTTCCATTAACACTATTTTTGATGTTCGGTTCAAAAGCTGCTCACGAAAGGTGCGCAGGTAACGTCCAACTCTGCCATAGATTTGGACCAAAACATTTAATTTGCAATGCAAACCACCCGCCCAGTGCCCACGCATGCAGCCCTGGCTCCGGGACCACTGTCACCCGTGTAATTCTCTACATCGTCCATTTGTAAACAAACCAAGCAGATATGGAGGCAAATACCTTTCTGTGCAAGAAAAGCGATTTCACCTCTTTCTGCTCTCCTTCCCAGCTCCTCTCTGAAATTGTCTGCTTCTCTCCAGATGTCCAGGTAGCCCCTCAAGGAAAGGTAGGATGATCACCCCAACACCGATGCCTTATCAAAGCCTGATTCCGCCCCCCCCCCCCCCGCAAGCCACTGGACAGAGATCTGTTCCTCCGATCGTCCGTGTACGAAGAGACGTGACTACTAACTCCAAGACATCCAGGCTACTGAAGGAAATGCAGAATTGCTTTAAAAAAAAAAAAAAAAATTCACTTTTATTTGGTGCATGTTGTGGTATTTTTGCCATGCTTCTGCGCAAAATCATATGGTAACGCCACCAAGTTCCCTTAAACTTTCAAGGCGTGTTACTGTTGATGGCGTCTCTGTTGTGTATCACACCTTAATGTGTGCAGGATACACATGCCGGTGCAGTAAACAGCTTGTTATCGCAGTACAGCTCTGTCCTTGTAAGAAAAGCAAGGGCTTAAAAAGCCAAGAACAGCTATTTCTTTTAATATTTAAATTAAGATTTTTGTAGTCCGGAGATGAAAACTTTCAAGGCAAGAAGGCAATAAACAAAACAAAAATCCCCAAAAATAAATCCTCCAGATCACATCAGCTAAATCCAGGCACTGCTAGATCAGTGGAAAGGTCAGATCTTATAGCCACCAAAAACAAGAGGACACACAACAGGTTAAAATGCTACCGTCCGGCAATGACCGGCTCTAATCATACCAAGCTGATGTGTAAAACCATCCACCCGTCCAAAAACAAATTAGACAACAGTGCTCTCTGGTACTTTATAAATAAAGAAGAAAGGAGGGCTGTTTTATTGAATATAGCGAACAAACCTTTCTGTCCGGCTATACCGTGCAGCCCCGCGACTCTGCATGCACCGAGTAGCCTTACGCTGCTAATACAAAAGCTCAGTTTGGCAATTCCAGGCATTTTCAGTGCTCAACATACGCCAAAACTACCCACTCTCTGCCTCTGACTTTGGTCTCGTTCCAAAAGGTCCTTTTTTTTTTTTTTTTTTTCTCCTCTCTCTCTCTCTCTCTCTGCTTCAGCCGGTGCCACGTAGAGACGGGAGAGTTGGGCTCGAACATGGCCGCAGCCTCCAAAAAAGAGCCAAGTCCCAGCGTCCTGGCTTTCCCCCTTCCAGACGGAAAACAAAATGGCCATGCAGCAGCCATTTTGTTTGCTGCGGGATGGGAGGGAGAAGGGAAGGGAGGGGAGACGCAGGCCAGGCGGGAGCACGCTGGAAGGATGGGGGGGAGAAGGGAGGGAGAAGGGAGGGCGTCGATTCGGCAGGAGCCCAAAAGCTTTGCAGCGATGCCCGGGCATGTCCTCCCTTCCTCCCACTGGGGCCGAGCAGCCCCGTCTAGCCCCACAGCAGGACCGATGCGGAAAGATGGACGTGGGGTCGGCTTTTCCAGCTCTCCCAGGCCACTTGAGCTCAAGTTGTCTGGCCTGACAGGGGTTACAGTTCCTTCCCTGGGCCTGGCTGGCACCTCCGTCCTGCCCGCTGGCACGGGCTCCTGCCTGGCCACTGCCAGCACCGCAGGGCTCAGGCTCTGCAAGAGCTCCCGGCGGGAGCCAGGCAGGAGAGCGGAAACCAACCCAGTAACGTCAAACTCCTGAACTTCCCCGGGCAGGAAACGGCGTAAATAACACCCGCAGGGAGGGGGAGAGGAACCCCGAGCAGGCAAGAAGGTCTTGCGGCCGGCAACTCGGCAGCAGTGTGGCCTCTACAACCCAGATCCTAATGGCACCTGCAGCGAGGAGACCTGGGGAGGAGCAAGCCGAGGTTTCCTCACTTGTTCCTGTTGGAATAAGCCTGCTTCAGAAACAGAGCCACATGGCCGAGGCCTGTGCAGGGTCTGGGCTGGCCTGCAACAGCACCCCCCTGCTCTCAAGCACATCCGGGAGAATGCAGGCAGCTGCCTGCTACCTGCCCATAACCCAGGGTGCAGGTCTGTCCCCGTCCCTCCAAGCATGCCAGGAGGAATGAAAGGCTGTGCGAGCAGCGGAGGACAGTGCTGAGCCACACTGCAGGCAGCGGAGCTCACAAGCAGCCGGCTGGCTCCCTCCAGCAGTGCCTCGTGCCTGCAAAGCGCCTGGCCAGCTCTGTAACTTTTACCAGTCTTTCTGCCCTTCCATGGACCAACACCACAACTGCCCGTTCAGGACAGAAACACATAGAGCTTGATGGACTGGAGAAACGTGGAGTGAAACTCCTTCGACCCTCTTCTCCCCTGAACACAGAGCTGAGCTCCTAGTTAGCAGCCTTACTTGAAGAAGCCAACAAGCTGCATAGATGAAGGCCACCCTCCACCACAGAGGTGAAGTCCCTTCAAGTCCTGACCAAAACCAGACAAGAGGTTGTTAGAACAGAGCAAGCATCTCATTCGAGTACCCAGCATGGGAAAACCCTTAGGAGCACAGAAATCAAACACCCCCCTGGGCTTTCTGCTTCCATAGGTGACACAAGCGGTGAAAATCAGCATTATTCCCAGGATTTAGGACAAGTAAGAGTTCCCAGTTACAAGCCCTATCCCCTAAGGATACAGGGAACTGGGAATGCCAAAACCTAGCACAGTTTTGAAGCTGTTACAGATCCTGTAGGAAAACCCTATAAGGAAGGTTGTTAATTGGACAAGGCATTTTGTGGCATATTCATGCAGGATAAATTTAAGCACTGGAGACTGGACCTGCTAAGCTTTATCTAGTCAGTGGGGAGAGCAATTTCTCTGCAAAGTAGTTCAGAGCAGAAACATAATGCCAACATCTTGAATTATCCAGTG
This sequence comes from Grus americana, assembly GCF_028858705.1. Taxonomy (NCBI): domain Eukaryota; kingdom Metazoa; phylum Chordata; class Aves; order Gruiformes; family Gruidae; genus Grus; species Grus americana. Next base: position 740,240 of record NC_072876.1, read on the forward strand.
AAGAAACCTAAAATATTAAGATTTTTTTTTCCAATAACGACGATTCCTCACCATCTATTCCTCACCAACTTTCTGCAAAGTACCCTAAGATTTCCAGGTGAAAGTTGTCATGGATTTATTGCTTAGTAATTTGCTGAGATTGATTAGTCTTATTAAAATGTCCCTGAAAATAAGCATCACCTGTAACAAACTCTATGAAGTGCCTGCCTGCCCTAACCTCATATGGGCTTGGTGGGGAGCAGTATGACCTCAGAGGTAGGTTTGTGCACTTTATCTTAACCTTGTAGTTTAGGAATTTTGAAGGTATTTGAGAGGTCTGTGTCCTGTTTATTTTAATAGGATTTGGGAAGGCAAGGCTCACTTGAAAACCCTAGCCTCTGCGCTGAAAGTATATCGCGTTTCTTGTGTAATGCTTTTCTAGGAAAAACATCAAGACAGGTGGTAGAATAAAGACCAAAGGGCTCTACATGCCTACAGCAATAGATTGAGAAATGCCTTCGTGCAGCAGGTCAGTTTGAAGCTAGGAATGAGAAATTATTACAGTGGCTCTGACACCAATACTCTCTTCTAGAAAAACCCTGACAAAGTGAAGAACTCTATTTTCATCCTTATTCTAAGTGAAAGCTTATTATGAACAGGGCTGGACAAGATACATTTACAAGATGGGGTATTTTGCCTTTCCCAAGAATAGGGCCCCTAGATCAGTTAGGCAGCACCTTCCTGGTGGGTCTGAGATGGAGCAATAGGGGATTAGGGATATGCATAGGGCTGGGATTGCTCAAGATATTAATAGCCCACATATTGAGAGCAGCCCTGAGGAGAAGGACTTAGGGATGTTGATTGATGAAAAACTCAACATGAGCTGGCAATGTGCACTAGCAACCCAGAAAGCCAACCGTGTCCTGGGCCACATCAAAACCAGTATGACCAGCAGGTCAAGGGAGGGGATTCTGCCCCTCTACTCTGCTCTGGTGAGACCCCCCCCTGCAGTGCCACACCCAGCTCTGGGGTGCCCAGGACAAGAAGGACGTGGAGATGTTGGAGCAAGTCCAGAGGAGGCCACAAAGATGATCCAAGGGCTGGAGCACCTCTGCTATGGAGACAGGCTGAGAGAGTTGGGGTTGTTCAGCCTGGAGAAGAGAAGGCTCTGGGGAGACCTTAGAGCCCCTTCCAGTCCCTAAAGGGGCTCCAGGAAAGCTGGAGAGGGACTGGTTACAAGGCCAGGGAGTGACAGGACAAGGGGAATGGGTTTAAACTAAACAAGGTGAGACTTAGATTAGATGTTAGGAAGAAATTCTTCCCTGTGAGGGTGGTGAGGCACAGGCCTCATCCCTGGAAGTGTTCAAGGCCAGGTTGGATGGGGCTTTGGGCAACCTGGGCTAGTGGAGGGTGTCCCTGCCCATGGCAGGGAGGTTGAAACTAGATGAACTTTAAGGTCCCTTCCAACCCAAACCATTCTATGATTCTATGGAATTGCATATAGCCCCTCAGCACTGGTTGCTTATTCAATGTATCTCAGTCAAAGGAGGGGGGGGAGGGGGGAAAAAGGGGGGCTGTGCATGGGGTGGAAGATAGGAATAAGATCTTAAGAGGAAAGAAGAGGGCGTGTGCACTTGGGAGACATTACACGTCTGACTGCGTAAGCAAGGGAAGGAGATCACAAATGCACAGGTTTTGTGGACTTGGGTTACTGAGAGAGCTGAGATGGTTTCTGTTAGGATAGGGAGGCGTGAATACGATTAAAATGCTGGAGCTTCACAAAGGACAAGGGAGGAGTCGCTGAGCAGGAGGATATTTTTGTAGCTTCCAATCTGGATTGCTGTGGGTTTAGTAAACTGGTGGTAGATTAGGAGGTGGTCACGAAAGGAGTCCCTTCTGCAGGACAGGCCATTTGCTGTCAGTGCTTTCTGCTTTCAGATGCTGCTGCTGTGGCCTCACCAGAGCTCTCATTCAAGGCACGGTCTTGACGTTGCTGTTCAAGCTTCCAGTGTTATTAAAGGCTTACTGCCAGGTGAAAAGCTGGTTGGAACCAGAAGAAAAGGATTGGTAAGGCATGTGGGCCCATACTCAAGCCCCAGGAGACCCTCTTCCTCAGGGAAATAATCACTGAATGGAGGGGGGTGTGTGTGTGTAAGAACAAGCAACATATACTTGCTGCCAAGGATTGATGGGAGGTAGAGCAAAGAGCGCTGTCTGACTTCAGGTCAGAGCTGGGTGGGGAGCACAAGACTCCCATTTCTATTTGTGATCAGGGCTCGTGAGAAAGGGTCTGCGATGCTGTCATGGATCTTGCAAGCCGAAGAACTCTACCCTTGTGCTTTAGCTCTGTTTTTTCCTACCACGTTGTATAGCTGTTGGAATCAGCTGCTCATCATCATGTGTTTGAGTCTGCGGACTTCCCCAGCATCAAAGCTTCCCCTCTGGCTGTTTGCTGGAGTCTCTTCAGGTCTTATCCTTCTGGTCTATTTGCGTCCCAGTGAGCCCATACAAACACAGCCCCATCAGTCTTTTCTCTCATGCTTTCCTCCTCCCTGCACTGGCTATTTTGCTTCTCGTTCATAAAATTTAGAGTGGACGAAAATGTGAGTAAGAAGCAAAGGGATTTTATTCACTTGCTGATAAGAAATACTTTCCCTGTGAATGGAGAGAAATGGCATTAGCGTTTTCCTTTAGTTGCTGCGAGCATGTGGGTGAACCAAACTGCCTTCTCTGGATTTATTTGGGTGGATTCTTTTCTTGTCCAGGTTTGTCCAGTGGCACCTTTCCCCACCAGACCTGAGCGCTCTCCTGGGTCTTTTGGATTCCTCCATTTTTGTCTCAGGAGAACTATGGACATAAGGCTGCAGCAGCAACAACAAAATCATTTGGGAAAGAAAGACAGAAACTTAACGCAGCTGCATTGCTGAGTTCCTGCATCCAGTTTTAGTCAGTCACTTTGCCTCTGTTTCCTCCTTTGGGAGATAGATACTCCCTACCTGGGATGCTGAGAAGGTTAATTAGTGAATGTACTAATTAACTGAATGCACTTTGAGCAGTGGAATCGCTTAAGGCAGTAGATCTCATGAAGGTCTAAGTCTAATACTGGCTTTAACAAGGGTGGGCTCCCAGTTCTTATTGGCTGGGACACCTTGCCCTCAGCCAGAAGCAAAAGAGTTGAACTTATCTGCATTATTCGTACTATTGCCACAGCACATCCGAAGCACAAATGGCCGGAGTCCATCCACGCTCTTCCCTGCCTCCTTCTCCCACCATGGATGAAGATGCAGCTGACTTTCTTCTTCTCACAAACACAGCTCTGGCACTGTAGACCAAGGAAATGGAGAAATCCAAGCTAGGGTTTTTGACAACATTGCTAGTCTTCTTGGTACACACCCAGCAGTCTGTTTGTGACCCATGTCCCACCTTGCTCAGGAGTACTGCACACACTCAAGGCAGTTTCTCCTATTTCTTCCAGAAGATGGAAGTTGACAGAGAGCATTCTGCTTGCTAAAGTGAGAGGTGGCTTCACTTTCCACATCGCTGGGACCCATCCCAAACTGGACTGGGAGCTGCAGCTGCAATGAATCTCACAAGCCAAACCATTTTAGACTTTGGCCAGTCCTGAGCTCATCCAAAGGCCATTTCATGCAGCTTCAAGCACATTATGTGCCCATGGAGGCAACTGAACAGTAAAGTCAAAGCCCATAGTGGAGGCTGTAACCTAGTTCTGAAAGGTTCCAACAAAGAAGTAACCACTGGAGCTGATGGAGGTGGTTTGACTTAGGCATAAATACAGCAATCCATCTACACCCTGCTCTTCATCAGGCTGCCAAAAGTTACCCTTTAAGACTGAGGCTCTCCCCAGGCCATCCTGTGTGGGCTGGATGAAAGAGAAATTGTGACAGTTTTGATTGCTCAGGGAACTGAGGCTGAGTTTGATTTCCAAATGTGAAACTAAATTCTCCTTCCACATCAGTTCTGCAAGCTCTGAAACTGCAGGTTTAGCTGGGTTCCTCCCCAGCTGGAAAAAAAAAACGCAAGGCAGTGGCACAGCTATTTCTTCTGTGTCACGTTTATACAATGCAAAGGCCTAATCTTAAGAAGCTGAAAATCATAATTAGGCAGGCAAGAACCTACAGTCTGAAAAATGCATCCCTCTTTCTAGTCTAGTCTGAGACGGGTATTGTATTAGAGTCTCAAAGGCTGAGTTTTCAGAGCTGCATTTTCAGAAATGAACTGCTGCTGAAAGCAGCCCCCCCCAAAAAAAAAATAAGCAAGATTAGCAAATGTTCCCACCTCGGGCAGTTCTGACGATGACACCGACAGATTTTCATCACCCTTTTGGCTGAGCCCTCCTGGAGCTGTGGACATATTTGCTACAGGCAGAGTTATCTACAAAACTCCCCTTTTCCAACACAGAAACTATATAGATTCCTAATTGCAGCCAAGTTTCACCACAGATACCATAACACAGATCCATCTCTCTTCCCTCTTTGTTGATGCAAAAATGCCTTGGAGAAATAATATCAATATGCCTTTGCTAATTGATGGTGTTGTGTTGGCTTTGGCCCATCAGTGGATTGGCCATCCTCAACTGTCATTTTCTAAAAACAATATTTTTCTGCTTGTTTATCTTCCCTGGCCTCGTTTGCACACGGCCACCACCCAAAAACCTCTGTCTGTCCAGGGAGTAGGATTTATCGCCTCTGTTTCAGTAGCAGCAGAACAGAGAACAATATAGGGCCTATGCAAACAAGTACTGCTGTTTTCTTTTGCTTTTCATTTATTCCTTAGTGGTAAATCACTGCATTCCAAAACAAACAAAAATCAGAAGATTTAGGACCCAAAGAGCAGTCCAGAGCAATATAGTAGGGGCTGAAGACAGGTTGCATTTAGAAGTTAAGCAACAAGTACACCCTGAAAGCAAATGAAGTGTTTAATCTGTGATGCATACCTCAAATTGTTTCTGGCCGGTAGTGACGTTTTGGCACTCTGTGCGAATGGCAGAAGCTCAGGTGCCTGGATCACTTTAAAACTACACACAGGAGAGATCTGGGCTGAGCATGTAAGCTGCTCCGGGTAGGGACCGTCTTTATTTTCCATATGCGGACAGCACTTAGTACAATGGATCCCTCAAAACACTCCAACGACCAAACGTGACACAAGTAAGAGCTAATTTAAGTGCAAATTCACACAGTTTGAGTTTACAGAACAACAGGACTGGGAATTGTGACACTTAGATTTTTTATTTTTTTTTTGTGTCCTGCCTCTGGTACCAAGCTTGACCTTTCAGAAGACCCTAAAGGACCATGCAAGCTTGAGCCGCATTACGAAAAAGCATTGATCCACACACCAGCTCCTCCTTTGACTTCATTTCAGCCCAAGCCCACGCGTTGGCCTGGCATTTGCAAGCCAACGCAGGGCTGCCACATGCCTTTTGTGTAGTTGGGCAAGATTGCCAAGGAAAAGAAGGTGGAACGAATCCTCAGGATCCTGCACCAGGATCAACTTTAACTAGCGTTCTTACAGAGCAGGACTGAAATCCCAGTCCCTTCTGTGACCACACAGGGACTGTATAGCCTGTACGTCCCACGTGATGAACAAGACTTTACAAGCCTGGCAGCCGAACATAATCCACCTTTACCTGCTTGCAGTAAAGTTGAGCTCAGATGAGCAGGCAATGTCTGGAAAGCTGAGCTTATCAGCATGTTACAAAGATCACTTTGAACTTTTGTTCAAAGCCCTTTGGAGAAGATGACGCCCACCCTCCCTCCAAAGAAGCTTTTCCTGGGCTTGGTCCTGCTGTTTGCAGCCATCATAGCCGGTTTGTTGGCTGCAGCTCTCCCAGGGCTCCCTCTGGCCTGACCCACGCTGCTGAGCCCCGCAGGGAGAGGGAGCAGACGCCGTCACGGCATCCACGGCTCAGAGCGAGCCTTGTTCTCAGCCTGCCTGGAGTGGCCATGGCAGACATGGATAAAAACAGTGCCCGGGAGGCGTCTGCCTGCAATGGGGCGTGTGCTGTTGATGCTCAAGGATGAACAGATGGGTTGATTACACAGGGAGAAATGGACACTAATTGTATCCAGATTCACCAGCTGCAGGATTTCCTCCTGAGCCCTAAAGGACAGGAAACCCTTACCTGCTTCGTTATCCTGTCTCTGTTCATTAGCCCCTTCCCCCGCGCTGGGAACCACATCTCGGCTAATCCCCTGGGCAGGGAGGGCCCAGACTGCAAAGCTGAGATCCAGATGGGAACTCCCACAGTGCTGAGGCACGGCTGGATCCAGCCCCAGGTCAGGGGCCTATCCTGGCTGTCAGCTCCAACACAGCCAGGCTCCGCCGGCTCAAGTTTCCCCACTTTGGGAGCTCCTTGCCGGACTCTTCTTTTGTCACTGCCTCTCTGAACAGCCAGGAAGATTTCAGGATTAACAAGAGCAAATTGTGCATCAAAGACTGCATTGGGGTTTGATGTGTCACATGTCTCCACATCTCTGCTGAGGTGCAGCCACTTCTGGGGTGGAGTCCGGTGTGTGTTGAAGAGCACGCAGCTGATGGAGCCAGGGAGTGAAGGCGTTTCTGCAGATTTAAAACCAGAGGCATTTCCCCAGCAGGCTGTAGGACAACTGGCCAGACTGAACTGGGAGGTGATGCTGGAGACCTTATCTGTATTCTTATTCCTGGGTGACTGAAACATGCTGAGTGGTCAGGTTTCATTGCCTGCTTAGCTTTTGTGCAGTGCTAGCTTGGAGAAAGGAGCAAGACCCTCCTAGACCCCTTTATACATGTTCCTCTGTATCCATCCCATCTCTCTTCAGCTGCGGTGATGTGCTCCTAAGGCAGCACGGCTGGAGGGATGATCCCAGGTGTCCTCCCTGTGGGGCTGCTCAGTCCCAGACTCTCAGCCCAATCCTTCTCCCGCAGCCAGGAACCCTGGGAGCAGACGCACAGAAATTCAAGCTGTTGATCACGTTGGTATTGGCACCCACCCTGACTTTTGGTGCAGTCTGCTTGAAAAATGTTGTAACCCAAGCCATTGCTCTGAGTTGAGTTTTTTGGGACTCTGTCTCCTCTGCCAGGGTGTCTCCATTCCTAGCCCTCAGGCTTCTCTTGTCAAACTTGGTGCAAGCAAATCAGCCTGGTCCCATCCTGCTGCTTGTCCATGTCCCTAAATTCTTGGTGTTACTCCCAGAACCTCCCTGCGCAGCTGAATCCCCACGCCTGGCACTAAAACATCAGCATGGGCCATCCTATGAGTTCAAACCCGACCCTGAAGATCCTGACTGAACTGTCAACCAAGTCAAAGATGACCATGGCTGCCCACAGAGCCCTCAAGCTGGGAGGAGGAGGAGGAAGGACAACGCTTGTCATGGTCTTGCAGATGAGGAGAAACCTCCTGCGTGGGCCGGGGCTGCCCTGGGATGCATGGCCATCTCCCTTGGGCTGCTCTTTGGTCCCTGAGCCCAGCAGGACGGTGATGCTGATGCGCTGGCAGCAGCCATAGGACAGAACACCGCTGTTGTGAATGAGCTGGAGAGGTGCTTGCAAAACTGCCCCCCCACAGCCTGGCTATGGACCTCCCAAAACCACAGGGTGTTATGTACAGGGTGATTTTTGGTTGTCATCATCACAGTAATATAATACCTACCTCTTAGCCCCCACAGACCTCACTTTATACAGCATGTGCCCTGTGCTGGGCTACTTCTTCTCTTGCATTTTCTGTGGTCAGGACTATCTCATGAACAAGCTCAGCATGCCAAACTCAGCCTGCGTTAGCCCTGCGTATCTCATGGGCCTTCCAAATGCAAATCCAGACAGCACAGCTCAGTGCCCATGAGCAACCCTACAATAACAAAATGGCTGCCTCACTTTGTCCTCCCAGACCTCACCTTTTGCAGCAGCCAAGTAACATCAAAGATAAACAGTAGCCATAAGCAACTCCACAATAACAAACCAGTAGTACAGAAAAAAGTGGAGGGAAATTAGGGAATGAAAGAAGTGGCAGAGAGAGAAAAAAACTGCAGGAAGGAAAATAAACGGTATTGATTCTTCTGAGGACCAGCTGTGGGGAGGTATGGAGGGTGAATCAGATCTGGGCATCTCTGGATACTGCGTGTTCCCCATGGTGCATGAAGCTGCTAGTATCTCCCTTGGATGTGTTTCTACAAGGATCCTGTTAAACTTGTGCCCCCAAGTCCACTGGAACAAGCTGGCAATTAGTGGAAAGGATGAGGATGGAGCCCACAAAGGCCTGTTACCCCCTCTTTCCCCACGAGAAGTGGTCACCAGAGGGGTGAAGCTGATTACATGGATAGTCCAGGATGGGGGAAGCTGGTCCCCATGGGGTGGCCTGTGGAGTCACTGAACACAGCACTCCCTGCAACTGTAAATCAAGTTTTGCTCCAAGTTTAAAAAAAAAAAAAAAAGGAAAAAGAAAAGAGGAAATCACAATCCAAACTCTGCCTTGGCCAAACCTGGCCCTTTTAAGGAAAGGAAATTTCCCAGGGCCACCCTCGACAAACCTGGAAGCCCGATCCTGCATTCAGGAATGTCAGTGCAAATCCAGAGTGGCTCTGCTGACTGCCGAGGGGTTATAGCAGCTGAATGAGGCTCGAGCCTTGGAGAAAAGCTCCTGGTCTCCTGCCTGGAGATGGAGCAGAGCTCACACCACAGCAGCCTGAAAGCAAACTCCTGATTCAAAGGCAACAAACAGCAGAAAGATCCAACTCCCAATTTCAAGAATTCATCCTTTTTGCTGAGCCATGTTCTGGAACCATGAGCCCTGTTTTTCTGTGAGCTGCGTGGAATAAAACAGCTGCGTCCCTTGGCTGGATGGCTCTTCCAGGGGTGCCAGATGTTTTATTTAGGACACGTCAGAAGTGTCTTGCTTGAGTTCAGACTTTCTCTCCTCTTGGGCTGCCCGCTGCAGAGCCCACTGGAGCCATTGGCTTCAGCAGGTTTTTTTATATCCATTCTACTACCTTTTCCCAGGGAAGTAATACAGCTTGGGGACAAATTGGGAAAGGTCTGATTCCACCCCAACCCGTGTTTGTATAAATAATCTGCAAGGAGAAAGCTGGACTGATGAGCAGAACACTTGTGCTGCCTTCTCACTGGCATGAAGGGTCTGGACGTTAAAGCTGTGTGTAAACACACTCCGATGAAGAGAGCAACCCAACACATTTTGGGGGCCAGACCCCATGAACGACTGCTGACCCCCAGGTCCTGCAACGTGGGAGTTTCATGTTCCAGACCAGCTGCGGTGTATTGTGAAAACCTACCTACAGCTGTGCTGAACAGCAAGGTTCAGAGCCGGACTCCAGTGTCTCAGCCACCAAACCCGGGTGCATGAGGCCACACAGCTCGCTGCAGGGAGCACCCAGGACAGCATCTCTGGGAGGCAAGGGACAGGCGTGAAAATTTTGGGGATGTCCCCAGAGCACGGCAGAGACAGCCAGTGCAGGCTGGTGGGTCACGGAGCCAAAGTGGGGCCAGAGCATTCGGGTGTTTGGGGGTCAGTTCAAAGGCTTTACTGTAGGGCCACATGTCACTCACTGAAAGACAGTTTTTTTCTGGAGAAGGGAGGAGGAGGGGGGAAGCCAGGTGGGGGGGGAAGGAGGAGGAAAAATTTGGTGAAGGAGGAGGGGCGGCCTTCATGGCTCTCAGTGCCTGCGAAGTGCATGGTGGCGGGAAGGAGGACCCTGCCCTGCAAACAAGCTGCTTTTGTTGGATCCCAAACAGGCCTAAATTAAGTTTGACAGAAAGAGGGCAGATTCACACGGCGCTGGGGCCAAACCCCCATGCTCAGTTACAGCCGGGCAGACCTGGAGAACTTCGGCACAGCAGTGCCAAATCTCGCCCGGCTGCGAGGGGAGAGGCATGAACCTCCACGAGGCAGGAGGCACTGAGCAGCCCTGTTAATTGTCCCAATGCCTTCGGAAAGCACCTTCCTCCCAGGAGCGCCCGTCTCAGTCCATCTCCAAAGCTTAAAGGCCGCCATGGCTCCAGGAAAAGCAGCCGCCAGCGAAGCACTCCCTCGGCCAGTTTCACCCGCCGGGGCCAGCAGAGCCTCCCATCCCGCTCCTGGGCATCTCCCCGGCCCTGCCGCCCGCCTTGGCACGCCATGCCAGCGTGAAAAACAAACCAGCTTCTAAACAGTTAATGCTGACAAAACCAGACCGCTTGAGTTCCCTCCTTCCCGAATCACTCCTGGTGTAATTCACCCCCCCCAAAATGAAATAAAATTATCCTCCTCCTCTGACCTCGCCCCGGTGTCCTCCCTCCCTCCCATCCTCCCTCTCTCTCCTTCCACGCTTCCTGTGCCCCCGTCCTGTGCTGGCACAGCTGGCCAGGAGCACGCGTGCCCGCTGGTCTGCTCGGCACTAGGAGCTCCCACCACGTTAGCTGTGGCTGCCATGTTGAATTGCAAATCCGACATGATTCGACATATTTTTTCCCCCCCTCGGCAGTGCCCAGAGAGGAACTAAAGAAGCACCCATGCGACGTGCGACGTGCACCCAGCCCCGGGTGACTCTCGGGGACGTCCTGGGCAGCGGGGTGAGGGCAGGGAGAAAAATCACCCTCCAGTCCTGCTCCAAACACTGCATGTAGGGACCTGCCTACCTGCTATACATCTCTCTCTACATGAGACCGATTTTAAAGTCAGATGTTTTAGCACCAAGGGCCAGAGGATTCAATGGGAAGGGGTTTTGGGGAGAAGGCAGGTTACAGCAACAACAAAGCGACTGAGCAACTGGAGGAACAAAACATTATTTCAAATCAAAGGCAAAAAAACCCCAACCGCACGAACAAAAAAAAAAAAAAAAGAAAGCACCCAAAATTAAGAGTGAGGTTCAATTTCGTACCAAGGCAGCAAGAGAGACGCACCGTGGAAGAGAGTGGTTTTGTTGTTGAGTGGTGGCTGGATTTAGCTCCGCTTATCCGGACAATCATCGGGGAAGGATCCTTTTCCGAGAAAGGCCAGTTTGAGTGAGACAGCTTTTTTTTTTCCCTTCTCTCGCTCGCTCTCTCCCCTTTCCTTCTCCTCGCAGCTCAACGCCAAGAAATGGGCGGTGCCTGGATGCCAGGCTCCATCCGAACGAGACACCCAAGGCCAACAGAGGCTGGCACAAAGGCGAGCTGGCAGGAATTCCTGCACTCGGAGCCTTGCGCCCGTGGGACAAGCCCGCCACCTCCCAAAAAATCAACCTCCAACACCGCCCGCCCCGGAAAGTTACCCCTTTGGGCTCAAAAACGCCCTGCCAGGCTCAAGCACAGGGGGAAAAAAAGGACAAGGGGAGGAAAAAAAAAAAAAAGCCAAGACCTTCCTTTGCATCGACACAAGCTAAACAAAAGGCCTGGGGAGGTGGACTGGGTTTTTCCCACCCCCCCCCCACCCCCAGGCTCCTTTTCCCACCTGCCCGTATCCCTCCTCGCACACTCCATCGCTGGCTCTCTTGCCGGCCGCCCAAGCGTCCAGGCAGAAATGAACCCTGGGCTCCCTCCTTCCTGGTTTTAGCACAACAGGAGGCGGCGGGTCCTTGAATAGGAACTCACACACCCAATGCAAGAGGGATCCGATGGGGGGAGAAGGAAAAAAAAAAAAAAGGACCAAAAAAATATATACAAACAACAACCCACCCGCCATGGAGGAAGGTCGGGAGCAGTTGCCGCCGAGGGGGGCGGATTGGGGGTGGTTTGGGTGCCATGGGTTTATTTTTGGCCTGTTATTTTTTTTTTGCTGCCCTAGCACCTGGGTTGTGCCGATTGTAAAAGGGGAATCGCGGCAGGTTGGGGAAAGGACTGGGGGGGGGGGGTGGCCGGGGTTGGTAGAGCTGCTGGGGAGATGCCAAAAAAACAAAACAAAACACGTTTTCATTTTGTCTGCACCAGCCTGGGCGCAGGCGAGCGCGGGAGAGAGGGAGGGAGAGGGAGGCGCACACCGCCAGAAAGCCGCCGCGCTCAGACGCGGGCCTGCGGCCACGTCCCTCCACAGCCGCCCCGGCAGCCGCTCCCGCTCCCTCGTCCCCCTCTCCCTGCCCACCCGGCTTCGCCTGCCAAGTCCGAGTTGGCACGGCTCCTCCGGCTGCACCGAACAAAGCCGTCACCCATCCCCAAGCCGACGCTGACAGTAAGCAAAGTGACAGGCGCATCTTCCGCATGTTAATCCAAACGACGAGAAGGCGAACGAGTGGCAGAGGCCCCCCCCTTGCCATGCACGCCACCCCCCCCTGCCGCTGGCCTGCTCACCCCACCCTTGGCACCCGCCGGCCCCGCTGGCCTCGTGCGGGGATGGCGAGGCCCCTGCCGGCGGGAGCACCGAAGCCTCCCCATCGGCAAGGTTTAAATCGAGCCGAAGCCCCGCTCGGCGGGCAAACGAGGCCACTCGGCATCTGCTGTACCTGTTCCCGCTGCCTTCATCTCGCCTTGGAACCGTGACAAGAGCGCACTCGCCTCTGGTGGGCTCTCAAAGCCGCGGGTCTGTAACCCTTTGCAGGAAGTTGGCACCGATCCCAGGTAGGACTTTACTCCCCGGCTCTCGCTCTCTCCCCCCACCTCCGCCTCCCGCTCCCTCCCCTCCGCTCCCCCACCCATCCTGTCCCTTGAGCCCCTCTCGCGTCCCCCAAAACACCGCCTGGCCCCCCGCTACCCCTCCACCCTTCACCAGCCTCGTCGGCCTGGGGGGCAATGCGGGGAGCGGCCGAACGCTGCTGGGCGCTCGCCAAGCCCCTCACGCCCCTCGTGCCCACCGCTCTTGCACACATACCCTTTAAGGATGACCTGGGCAAGGCAGAGAACAACAACTTCCTGCTCCGGCTCCCTAAAACGCCTGTTTCCACGCAGGGGTTAGGCGGCGCGGCGAGACGGGGGGAGCTGGGAGGAGGTTTGGGGGTTTGTCGTCATTGAACCGTGCTTTTTTTTTTTGGCCTTTTTTTTTTGCCTTTTTTCTTTTTTTTTTTTTGCCTTTTTGCTTTTTTTTCTTTTAATGCCTTTTTTTTTTTTTTTGGAACGTATATCTTTTGCCCAGCAGCCCGAACCCAACGCGAAGGGAAAGGGGGGGGGAAGAGAAATCAAATGGGAAGAGAATAGCTCCAAGTCGGCAGGACAATGCACGGGAAACGGGGAGATTAGCGTAGCTCTCGAAATCCATCGCGCCCGCCCCATTTCTGAACTGTTTGCCCCCGCGCCTCGTCTTTTTTAATACTCCCAGCTCCTGAATTATTCCAGTCCACGAGCGGGAGGGGAACGAAGAGTCCGGAGTCCCTCGGAGCTGCCAAGAGCATTGCAACAGGAAAGAAAGAAAGCGAGAGAGGGAGAGCCAGGCAGAGCCCTCACAATCGAGCAGCAAGAAGAGCAAGGAGAAATTAACATCCAATTAGTGCCGTGTTTAACGAGGGAGACAGAGGCGGCTGTTGTTTTATTGCCCTGTTCTTTTCAGGCGCATCTGACAGGCAGCAGGGAAGGCACCCCTGCTCCAAGTGACGTCATCATATTTTATTTTTTGATTATTTCCCCCCCCTTTTTCCCCCCCCGTCTTTCCTCCTCCAAGTTTTGCAGAGATGGCCTCAGCAACTCGGCGAGGGAAATTCGGGACTTTTCGCATTCAAGCCGCTGGCTCCCCCCTCCGCCTCCAGCCTCCTTCCCCCCCCCCACCGTCCCCAACACCAACCCCGGAAAAACAAATGCGCCAACCCACCCCAAAGTCTTTGTTCTTCCAAAAAAAAAAAAAAAAAAAGGAGAAAAAAAAAATAAACGTTGGGATCAGAGCCGGAGGGAGCCTGGAGGAGGTTTCTCCGCGTGCGTGTCCGAGTGCGTGCGTGCGTCTGTCCCCTCTCCCGTCCCTCTCCCCAGACGACTCGCTTGCCTTGTAAAACTTTGCGGCATGTGACGCTGCTCCGGCCTCCTCTGGCAGCTTGACAAGAGCCGCGCCGCCCGGCCGCAGAGCGCAGGCGGCTTTTAAGGGAGAAACTCCATTCCTAAAGATGAGAGAATTAACACGTTTTCAGCAAGGGATGGCGCCTCAGACAATGGCCATTGCAGCAGCGATGATGACCCTCTCACCACGCTGGCCTGGCCATTGGGTCACAGCAAGGGGGAGAGAAGCCAAATCAAAAGCTGGGGAGAGTCTTCCCCCCTCCCCGGCTTCCCGGGCCTCCTGCTTCTCCCCTGGGATGGGGGGGCCCGGTGCCATGCAAGCACTGAGGGAGGCGTGCAGGGGCCGCGGTGGCCCTGGGAAAGGCGTCTCGGTTGACCCCGGCCGGCCTGTGCCATCACCTATTCCCCCCAAGGCACAGGGTCTCCTCGGAGTGGGATAAAACATCGCCAGCTCCCCCAAAAAGCACTACCAGCCCCGGAGGGGACAGAGTACCTCTGTTTGGGGGGACTGGAGGGAGTTGTCCCCAGCAAAGGGCCCGCAGCAGGCAAGCGGGAGCGTGGAAATCAGCTCTTCCCCTGCTTACAAGCCACCAGTGATGGATGGAGCCACCACCACTAGCGTGGCAGGTCAGGCCACCGCGCCGAGCTCTCCCGCTGTGCCCTGTGGCCTTTTCTCCTTGTTTCCAGCTGGGATTTCCCTTGTCCGAGGCGGGGCGAATCCTCCGCAACCTCCCACTCCGAGCGAAAGCCATCACGGGGGGGGGCCACCCCACTCCCAGCAAGGATGGGGCTGTGTGAAGGCAGGGGACAGGTCCAGGGTCACTGCACCGCCACACCTGGGTCCAGTCCAAGTCCCTACCCTGCACATTTCCCAGCACCAGCCGGTCCCACCTCCCCGTCGGCAGGATCTCCTTCACGAGGGTTATTATTTTATATATACAGACATATTTTTAAATAATTATTTGCCTACGTGGAGCTCAGCGCTGCGTGAGAACAGCACAAACAGCCTTATCGAGGGCAGCCATGCCGCAGGGGCACTTCCTCGTGCACGGCTGTGGGACGAGGCCCCTCCATCACTGACGGAGCTGACGAGGACTGGCGGGGGGGGACTGGGAGCCCCTGGCCTTTCCGCTGACCAGATACCAGGGATGATGGGCACCGTGCAGCCTTTGAGAGAGGTCTGCTCGGCTGCTTTCCTCCCAGCTCCACAGCAGGGAGAGCAGCACGGCTGGGTGGGGGTTTGGTGTTAACTGAAGGGTCTTTCACAGGACAGCTCTGCAGGGGGAAAGGGAAGGACGGTGCAACTGGTCCGAGCTCAGCTGCACTTCTCCCTGGGCACGAGGGCTTCACCAGCACCTCGTCGTTCCCCAAATCCTGCCAGACCCAAGCGTCCAGGCCCCGCAGAGAGTCAGGGCAGCCTTGACCTGAGTTTCCCTCTCCCGGTTGCGGCTGCTGCTTCCTTTCTCCCCCTGGCAGCTGGGAGCAGATGAGGCCAAAGTCCCGGCAATCTCTGTTTTCCACTGAGAGCTGATAAACCGCACAGGCACAGACCGGCAGTGATCTCCACCCATCCCGGGTTTGTGCAGGAAAGAGTCAATATTTAAACCCAAGTTTGTTTCCCGGGCAGATAGGGGAGCGCTGGGGCTGTAAGTGGGAGAAATCCCTGGCTCCAGCCCCAGCACCGGATGCAAACCTCCTCCCACACCCCTTCATTTGTTCTCCCGACCACAGGTTTCACCCCAGATCCCCTCTCCTGCGGGAGCTGGGCCCCATCCACATCACCTGTGTTACATGAGCATCAGCTTCAGGGCCAAGCACCCACTAACGGGGCAGCAATTTAAGGGAGGGGGGTGCCCAGCCAAGGTTTGGGTTCTCTCCTTGCTTGCTCCTGGTGCAGATGCTGTCCCCACCACCAGACAAGAAGAACCAGGCTTAGAAATGGGAGGAGGTAAGGAAATAACTAATTATCCTATGAATGGCAGTGCCTGCTTCAAGGTTAAGGCAGTGCACTGAAAGCTTTGAAACCTGGTTTTCATTTAAATTGACCAAAAACTATATTCAAGTGTTGTGCTTCCAGCAGTTTGTGGGTCCCAGTGAACTGGGCAGAAAATTGCTGGCAGGATGCTTGCTCTGGTGCAGATTTAGGTAAATCCCTCAAAGGAAGGGAAATAGCACTTCTCATTGCAGTGGCTGCAGCCAGGCTGTGTGCACAGGGTGTAGGAGGTTTTACAGGCAAGTGACCAGCAGAAGGCAGCCTTAATTTTGAGGGTAAAGGCGTTATGTTCCTGAGCAGGTGTTCTGAGATCTGGGAGATGCGATGCCCAGTGCTGGAGTGGGCAAGAAATGAGCTAATGCGATAAAAGGCTGGTGGGTAAGGACCCTGCAAGCTGTGCAGGGGAGGATGGAGCAGTTGAGCCCACCCGATGGGCTCAGAGTGGGTCTGACAGCAGCAAAGGGTGTCAATCATCCCTCCCAAAACTGCTCAGGTCAATTTTAACCTCAAATACCTCCTTTCGTGTATGTTGTTTCGAGCAGCCAAACCCACTGCTGCCTCTACCCTTGCTCCAGGTGCTCCCAGTTTGCTCAGCCTAAACCTGCTGATGTTCTACAGAGCTGAGGAAGATCAGAGGGAATCTGAGCTGCAAGAGCTGGTTTAGCCCTGGCTTTGGAGGAGTAACCAAAGGAAATGCCTGTCTTAAACTGAAACCTTCCCTGAGTGAGAGAGCCCGTTATGCAAAAAAGAAATTAACACTTTTTAACAAAAGAAACACCCAAGAGCAGTTGTTTTAGAGCTGTATTTTGGAGCATAGTTAAATCTTCTTTGAACTAATCTGTGGTGTTAGGGACCAGGGCCATGCATTATTTAACTTCTGGTACCGTAACGTAAATGGTACGGGAGGAAGGGAGGACAGACAGGACTGACTTCACAACACCGAAGGGAGCTGGGTGGGGACTGCTGGTCCCAGCAAGTACTGGTGCTGTCCCACAGGCCCGGCGGGGAGGTGTGGATCAAACCCATCTGATGGAGGAAAACCCCTCTGAGATGGCAGGCTGGGGTCCCCAGAGGGCCAGGATGGGATGTGACCCCAGCTGCTGCTGTAGCAGCACACAGGAACCTGCTCAAGGACCCCAAAACCTTTTCCCAGGGAGTGCAGCACCATCTCTGTGCAAAAGACTGCTTCGTGGGGGAACCAAAATGAGGAAAATCTGCCTGGCTGCCATGACAGCACAGTCTGGTGCAAAATAAACTTCTTGTTTGGGGAGCTGAGGATAAAACCCTGCCCTGCTGCCACCCATGAGGAGCCCTGACACCTCGCACGCCTTTTGGCCAGCTCAAGGTTTATTCCTTTATCCCAGTGCCCCTGCTGCAAGGCAAACCCTTCCGTGTGTAGCCAGTAGCAGGACAGTGCCCAGCAGCAGCCCAGCGCCGCGATGCGTGGCTCCATCTCTGTCAGCGAAGCGGCGATGCTGGGGTTTGGCAGGAGCTCAGCGAGGCTCGTGGTCCTGCCGGCTGGGAAGACACTCACGTGGTGCAGCCGTGCTGGTCCAACCCAGGACCCATCTGCCCTGAGAGACATGTACAGGCTGCTTGTCCAGTTTACACCCAGCAGCTCTGTTGGATATATCCTATATATCCTGCTGCAAAAGGCCTTCCCAAAGCAATTACCGCATGCAGCTTGCATCCCTCCCCAAGGGCTCTCTCCGTGTCCGAGTCCCAGCACTGCCCTGGAGCCGAGCCATCCCCGTCTCTCTGGGACTGTGCTGTTCTTTGTAGTGGGACTGTTTCCTTTTTCTGGTTTGATACTATAATTTTCCTTTCACACCCGTGGGAGGTGGCGTGCTCCCCAGTGTTCAGGTACCTTAAACATGGGTTGCAGGGTTGTTCTCGCCCAGAATGAGCTACCTGCCACACAGATGTTTGCCCCCTCTCCAGAAGAGATGGGGCAGGAGGCTGGTCAGCTGCCGTAGCCTTCCCAGCAAGGCGACCTTGGATCTCTTGCTGCTTCTCAGCTTGGACAGAACGAAGCAGTCTTTTGTCCTTGCATCTCGGGGCTGGCTAGTTTAGTACCTGGGCATTTTCCAGTTTCCTGGACTTCCCCAGTGACTCCAGAGCTACAGCCTGGACCAAAGAGACAAGACAATGTCCTTCTGCTCTCTGCTACATGTCCTGGTCAAAACAGCCATGATGATGGAGCTTTAGTCCAGATGGAGCCTGAAGGCAGATCTCCAGAAGCCAACTTGTTTCTGGCCTTGCTGGAGAGGAGATGTTCTGACAGCACGGACTTCGGATCAAAAAGAAAAAATATATATATTGAAACAAACTTAGGGTTTCTTGAGGAGTCCGAGTTCATCACCTCTCCCTGCTGAGGAATCAGTCAATGGGGAAGGAGGCGGCTGGCATGGGCGCTCTGCGGAAGAGAAGGCTAGAGCCACGGAACAGCTGCCCCTGAGGAGGAGAGAGAGAGCCCAGGGTCAGGGCAGCCGTGCCGAGACCTGGCTGGGGAATTGCAGCTGGTTTAGCAGGGAATGACTCGTGTCCACTGCAGGGCTGCATGGCCTGAGCACCCCAGGTTGCTACAGAGAAGAAAGTGGGGTTTCAGCCCTGTGGGATGACTGGTGGAGAGGGGCAGAGCCACCTCGCTTTGCTGTGTGCAATGCATTGGCTAAAAGTTTGCGGGCTGCAAGCTCGGGGTGTGTAACAGGCAGAGAGGTTCTGCTGTGCCTGGTACCAGTGCCAAAACTGGAGGGATGGAAACAGGTTACAGACCATGCCAAAGATGTGTCAGGCACTTTTTGGGCAGCACTGGAGACCTCAGGAAGGAGCAGGGGGAGTCCAAAGCCCTGTGTGTGCCCTGCTCCCTCACCTGAGCACTGAGGTACCTCCAGCAATGGATCCAGGATGTAAATGCAGGAGCGTAGGGAGGGAGGCCGGCACGCAACCTGCATGGCAACAAGAAATAGCTGAGATGGTCTGTACAGATGTCACATTATCCAGACAGGTAATACAAGAGCAGCAGTAAGTGTAAGTGAGGACACAGAAACAGTGTCTGCACCAAGCTGAAGGCCAAATGACCAGCTTGTTATTTACAATGCAACAGATCACATAATTTAATTACCCCTGGAGTGTACAAACAAGGAGCGTTACCTGGATACGTTAAGAGTCCAGGACTGTACGCTGTATCTACACCTTCAAGAGCGAGCAGATATCGAGAAAACACTACACCAGCGGCTTGGATCCAGTCCCCTTCCCACAAGCACAAATGCAGAAGACTTCTTGCAGCAGTGGGTTTGGGGAAGCGAGCTCGGTCCTGCTCCTGTCTGCACCCGTCGCTGCATTAAGAGCTTTGCTTTCCCTCGTGCTGCTCCCCGGAGCCAGCACGGTCCCTTTGATCCCTTCTGCCTCTGGTCTAGTTCAGATCGGCTCACACCACCACGACTCTCCCTATTTCTCTCCACTTGAGCTTTTAAGCTGCTCTTGTCTGTGCCCTCTGATCTAAAATTATAAGCAACCTGGGACAGGAAACAAGCCAACTCTGCGAGGCGCTGTATAGTTTACAGTTCTGCATGAAAGCTTTGTGATTGTTAGCAGAGGATTCAGACAACAAGGGGCTGGAAGAAAGGAAGGAAAAGCCTTAGATCTCAGTGTGATGGACATACCCACAGTTGTTCACTGCCATGAGATCTCCCACGAGAAGGAATGGGTACGTCAGCATGCTCACGGCGATCTGAAAGCACAGAAAACTGGTAGCCTCTCTAATGTTCATCATGTCAAAAAAGCTGCTTCCAGCTTTTGCATGTTAGCAAAGTTATCCTCATGTCTGGATATGAAGGACAGACCAGCCTTTGCCCCCAGACCACGAGCTCCCACCTCGCAGCAGCAGGAAGAGGAGAAATGACACGGCAGTTGCCTACGTACCCCCATCACGAATTTTGTGTAGCTCCGGATCACCGATGCCTGGCTGAACTGGAAAAAGAAACCAAAGGGATTGTGGAGGAGGCAGATGACACCAGGCTGTCACTGTCATTATGGGACATCACTTGGATCTTGAGACGATGGGTGTGGGGCAGGGGAAGAAGGCGAAAGCAATGGTAACCACACTGCATCCCAGCAGAGAATCAGGGAAGACATTTGCTATCAAACCTGATCCCCTACACTGGAGCTGAAACACAGCCCTGAGCAGACACTGCACCTTTAGCACTCTTACAGGGCTTTATCCAAAGCCCACTGTCTCTATTAAATTAGCCATTAACCCCCCATTAACTCCTTGCAACTGCAAGCACTTGGTACGGGCTCCCTAAACCCTCCATTGGGCACTTCCACTCACATTATCATCCACGGCGTAGGTGTTGATGAAGTGAGCCAAGAGGTTGCAGCACCAGAGGAAGATGACATCCCCCAGGATGTGAGGGACTAAACCGCTGCAATGGCAAAAAGAGGGGCGTGAGGTGCAGGAGGGTCCCAGAGCTGCCTTCCGAGGTGCCCAGCCTGCCCTCCCTCCCCCAGCGCAGAGGAACCCCACTCCCCCAAAATGCATCTTTACTTTGGGAGGAACTGAAGGGAGAAGGGGAGATTTCAGGGAAGATCTCCCGGCCTTCAAACAAGGTCCTATGTGCGCTGCCAGCTGCTCTGGCCAGGAGGTGCTCTGGAGTAGGAAGTCTGGGATCTACCATTTGGGCATGACTCAACCAAGTCCCCTTGTTCTAGTCCAAATCTCTTCTTGGCCCAGCTCCTGCTCTGAAACCCAGGTGAGACACAGATAAAGTGGTTTCCGTTAAGCTTGTTCTGCAGATGCTCTTCTGGATGCAGAATAAGAAGTTCATCTCTTTGTGGAATTTCTCTCCTTTTAAAAATTAAAATGAGGGGGGTTGTTCCTGCAAAACCTGCTCTACTGCAAAGTGGGATTAACTGGGGGCAGCACTCCAGTCCCTGGTTTTCCCCATCTCTGCTGCCACCTGAGAACACAAGGACATGGGGTGATGTGCTGCTTTGGCTTATGGCTCACGCGAGCCAGAGCACCCCCAGCTTCTGCAGCTAATGGCACTAAAACATTAACAAAGCGTTTCAGAGGGTTTCTCCAGTTTGTCAGAGCTCCTGCAGCATCAGTCGCGCCAGCACAGGCGTCGAGCACAGGGTCTCCTGCTCTGGCTGTGCAGTTGTTCTGCTGCAAAAGGATCCAGGGGCGTTTTAAACCTGCCTGTTTCTCCAGCAGATTCTGAACACAAGCCTTCGCTGGGCTGAAAAGAGCCACTTCCAAGCACACTAGTCCCAGTCATTGGTTTCTTCCCAAACACAACACTTGTCTTTGGAGCAGGGGACTGATTTTCTTTCATGCTGTGGTTGCTGCAGCAGCAGAACAGCAATTGGGACTGCATGTTCTGATCCAGCCTGCTTCACTTCCTTGGTGTTAGGGGTTATACTTTTTGGAAACAAGCTGTGTATCATCAAGGCCCCGGCAGCCCTGGAGATGCAGCCGAGGTCTCGGGGGTAGGCGCGGCAGAAGTCTTCAATAGAACAACTGCTGGCTTAAAAGATGCGATACATGAGAGCAATGGACAGGACAAAGAAATCAAAGCTCTCTGGTCCCAAAGAGATGGTCTGCTTTGCATTTAGTGTTCACCCTTTGTAAAAAATCCTTTCTCAAAGTCGAGCCTGAATCAGACTCCTGAGCTGTTGCAGATACAACAGGGGCTTAATAAAGTCCAGAAACAGAGGGCTGATCAAGGCCTGGGCCGGGCAGCCACATAAGTAAAACTTCACCCATCTGTTGATAAGAGAATCCAATTGTTTGTTCCATTTCCAATAAGGATCCCATCCCTCTCTCTCCTCCATCATCAAAGTAATGACAGATGCTGGGCCTGAGTTTATGGGATGACCGGAAACCAGGGGTCTGGGAGGTGCAGAAGGGCTCAAAAAACCAAATTCATTTGTGCCACAACTCTCATGCCTGGCAAGATGTCCAAGATCTGGACTAGGAATATTTTTAGGAGATGACAAGTCACTAAAAGCTGAAACAGCAGCAGGCAGATGAGGAAGCCTGCACGATGTATGGTGACGTGACCCAGCAGGAGAAACCCCAGCGCTGGGGAGCTGGGACAAGCCATCTTCAAACTGGCCACGTGCAGCAGTTTCGGAGCCCAGGGAACATCTTTCTGGGCTGCTGGCAGGCAGGAAGCTGCTGTAAATACAAAGGGAAGCAAGGTAAGTCTGTCCCCTGAAAAATCTTTATCTCTAGCCAGGCACACATCCAGAGCAAGCGTTGCCGTTGTTATTGCTGCACTGTTACAAGGCCATGAGAAATAAGTGCACCACAATGATTTGAAGGGGGCGGATGTGTTTGGGCTGCGTTAGGAGGGCTGAGAGCAGAGAAGCAGCAGTTTGGTCCTACGGATGCAGTTTGGTTTCCCCTCACAGCAGCGTGATTTCCTAACGGGGTTGTAGAGCACATATAACTTCAGAGCCCTCCTGAGACATTTTGGGTCGTGTTAAAGCCTTTCCTGTGAACTATTAAGTTTAATTAGGCTACCAACAGTGTTTATTTTATGTGGAGGAAGGGAACATGGCAGCTCCTTTCAGGTTATTTCCTCAGGAGGTGAATGAGAGGGAGGGCTGCTGGGCAGTGTGCTCTGGCCGTGCCCCATGCACAGGGAATATCCCAGAGGAACCTGTATTTAATGGAGGAGAATAGGGGCTGCGCAGCTCAGCAGAGAAGCTGTGGGCTGCAAAAGGAAGACGCAGTGACCCTCAACTGATGGGGCCTCTGCAGACCCCTGGCCCTTTCTCTCCTTGGGGAAGGATAGGGCGAGCCCCCCTGCGATTGCTTGCCTCTTCCTGATGCATTCGTGTTTCATCTGAAGGCCCAAATTTTGTGATTGCAAAGCCAAAGGCATCAGGCCTGAAAACCCCTCCTGAAATTTCAGAGCTGCCTTTACAATTATTGATGTAATAAAGTGAGTTATCTCCCCACTGGGAGTGGAGGCAGCAGGTGGTTCTGCTTTTATAGAGATGTGGAAAAAAAAAAAAAAAAGGCAAGAAGCATTAACTAAGGGTTCATGCAGAAAGGTGTTTGCTAGACTTCCACTTCAGTGATGCCATCAATTCGCCACGCTTTGTAAGTGGCTGGAAGCACCTTTCAGCTCCTTCTGGTCCAGACAGCGCTGCTGCTGAGCCAGGCAGCATCACGCTCCTGCCGTACAGGCAAACCTGCTGCCAGCACAAACCACCTGCTCATTACAAGCACCCAGGGTGCTCTTCAGAGGAATGCGCTTCTTATACAGGCCCTGGCTTTTATTTCAACAAGGGGTTTCATTGTTGCACTTGATCTTCATGCCTGTTGCACAAACAAATGCTTTAAATGGCCCTTCGCTGAAAGACAAAGAAGTGTCAAGGGGAAAAAGAAAGGTAAGAAAAAATACAGGGTTTTCTCTGGGGTCTGAAGCTTTGATTGAAGACAAGATCTGGGGCAAACTTAATGGTCAAACTGGAGTGCTGTCAAAGGCACAGATTTAATCTGCGCTCATGGAAGCGATGTTAGAGTCCCAGGTCAGACAAGGTTTTGGATGGGGGGAGCTCAGCACGACTCTGAGGCTGGCAGAGTGGCCAGGAGAGCCATCGGTGCCTTCGGACTACCCGAGAAAATATTTAAACAACAACTCACGTACATAAAGAATCCCAGGATCCCTTCTTCCTTAAATATCCTGCCGATGGCGCTGAAGACACCGCTGCCGAGAAAGGAAAAGAGCTATAAGCGTGCAGGGGTTGCTCTGTCTGTGTCACGTGCACTCTGCAGCCACCAGCCACAGAATTATGTCCCCCCCAAGCCACTGCACCAGCAATGCAGCAGGCAGCTCTGTTCTCCTCCTCCTCAACCCAAGGGTTGTGTCTGCACTCTGCCAGTCTGCAATAACGCCTGGGACAACATTCGGCTTGCGGACAACTGTTTAAATGCTGAAGCTAGAAGAGCTCTGCTTGGCTTTGTGCAAGTGAATACCTGTACTGCAACCACGGCACATAATATGCTTCGATTAGGCTGATCCTCAGCCCAAGAACCCTGTCCTGCCTCTGCGAGCTCACACTGGCAGTTGTGGGTTAGCTGCAATCATGTCTAGCATGCTTTCAGGTGGCTGTACATGTAGTTTTGCCCTGTAGAGAGGCAGGTATTACTGAAAAAGGCTTGGAAAAATCTTGCAGACTAGCAGGGCTGCGGCAATGCTTCGTATTGTCCACTCTGCCTCCCTGCTGACTTCCTGTTCCATTAACACCTAAAGCAAAAAGGCACAAGACTGCATGATCAGCAAGGTGTGTTGCAGCCACCAAAATCTCCACGGGCACAAGGCGGAAGAGAGGCACACTGGGGAGAGAGCCCAGCCTTCCCCTGCAGCCACCCACCCTCTAACCATGGCTCAGATTCACTTTTCAGTCTCCCAAACCTCCTGGGTTACCGTATCCCCCATTGCTTGGGAATATCTGGCACTGCTGACTCCCAGACTCGTGCTTCAGTGTGCCCAAACCCTTCAGAACTGCAGCCACTCACCTGTATTTGACTTCCCGGCCTACGAACTGGACCATGCAGCGCATAGAGATCACTAGGAGGAAAGAAACACAGGGCTGACAAAGAAACAAATCCAGTTTGGGTTGCAGTGGACGTGAAGGAAAACACAACCTGACCCTTCTGCCCTCCCCTCCCTCCTCTCACATCACCTCCAGGTCCTCTCGGAGACCCTCATCACTGCAAGACTCATTAGAAACCGGAGCTCTCCCCTAGTCTGTATGTGACGGGAAGGATTTCTGACCCTAACCCCAATGGGATCTCTAGGACAAACTCTTGGATGAATGGGAAGAGAGCACCTCGCCGCTCGCCCGGGTTAGTCCCTGAAGGCGAACCCGAGTGTCAGCCTTGCCAAGCAAATGCTCAAGACCTCCATCTGTTCTGTGCTTTCGTACGAAGCCGTTTCTCATAGAGAAGTACATCGAGTAAATGGGGTTTTGGGGTGATCCCCAGCCAGGGCAGGGCTCCTCATGTGGGAGAGGGCTGCCAGGCAGAGGGACAGGACTCACCGTGCAGCGGATGTGAGACAACCCGGGACACACACTGCATCATCATCTCATGAGATGTCTGAAGGGGAGAAAAAAACCACACCTGTATGAAATGCTGTGCTGCTTCACCTGCACAGGTCAGGCCCCTCTTCCTTAGTGACGTGAAACCCATTTTGAGTCCCTTTTTTTGAAATCTGTTGCTCGTGGTAAACCTCTATTCCTACAAAATATTTCACAGCTGGCCACAGAGTGGTACTAAATGCCACGGCCTTTCTACCCAGAGTTTCTCTCCAAGTAATTTCATCCACAAACCACAGTTTAAGCTTCCTTTGCTCTCCAGGCACATCCCCAATGCGATCTCCCCCATCACTCATTAACATGCAATATCCATTTCTCACCTCTTCCACCACTTTCCTAAGGGAGGTTTTCACATCATCCTTGTTAGAAACATGCTCCATGTCCTCCAGTGGAAAGGCCTGAACGGGGAGAGAAGACACATACGGTCAAAACTGATGGAGACGCTGATCCACAAACTCTCATGTCTGGGGACAGGAGGAAGCCATGAGCAGGTGTGCTCTAGATGGGAAGAGGAGAAAAACGGGCAAGAAGAAACATAGGAGAAGGAAGGATGGAAAGTAAAACAGGAGAAGAGAGGAGGTCACGAAACGGCTTACAAAAGATAAAAGGCAAGTGGTTGTTCAACTTAAATTAAAATTGATTAAAAAATAAGTTTTAGGGATATAGGCAGTGTTCTCCTGTCCTGAAGGACTATTCAGAGCCCTTAGGAGAGGGACGGGCACTTTATTCCTCCACGTGCAGTCGTGGCTAGGTGCAGGCACATGCCGGCTCCCTGGTGATGCTGCAGTAGCACCGGCCGACCCAGCGAGCTGATTTATGGAGACAGAAGCCGACCTTTACCTTCTTCACGCTCCCCCTGGTGATGGTTGATAAAGTGCTTGAGATGAGGCGAGGAGTAAGGCCGCGGAAGAGGCCCCTTTTCCCATCCACTTCCACAATGTGTCTGGCTGGGTAAGAAAACACCAGGCTGCCATCAGTCAGGAACGGGCCGACTTGTGGAGAGCATCTCAAACACCTCCGGCGTTCAGCCGAAACTGCGCTGGAGCTCAGCACGGCACAGCAGCCACTCTGCGGTCCCACCATAAGTGATTTAGTACAACAGTCCGAAATAAATTTCACAGAGGATGCAAAGAATCCTTAAGTATTCTGTGTCACATCTGTCTAATCTGGAAGGATAGCTCCAGTCTTTTGGGCTACTTTTCATCTTTTGGTTGTCCCTCCCTACCCTGGTTCAGTCCAAACTGCCTTGTAGCCCTTTCAGGTGAGCAAAACAATCTCATGTGCGGTGCCACCTCCTCCCTCCACTCGGGGGGTCAGACTCAGGGTAAATACAGATCTCACAAACCCGGGTTCAGTTCCTGCCCCACCACCTTCTCCCCAGCAAACTTCCTCAGGTCTCCGGCCAAAATAACCAGAAAAGCCCACGGATCCAATTTCTCCCTGGTATAACAAGGTGGAATATAACCCACCATGTGCTTGTGGGTACTGACTGCTCCTGCCCCCCCATCCTCTGCTGTCCCAAGGGAAGCCGGGAAGGCTCTCACCATCTCCATCACCCAGTGCTGTAAATCCGTTTGGAAAATGCATCTTCTGCAATGAGTGTTTCCAGCCCTGGGCGTTCCAGGATGGGTTTGCAGTGCTTACGTACTGCTCCTGTGCTGGGTCCCCCCTACCCCGCGGGTACTGCTGTCCCACTTTGGGATCAGCCCAACTTTTTTTTTTTACTTCTAAACATATTACCTTCCCTTTTCTTGGTATTTCTGTCCCTTTAGGATTCCATCTACAACACAAATGAGCAGGGTAGGGGGGCAAGTTACTGCAGGGCTGTTCTGTAGCAAAGAAAAGCACTTTGCTCTCTCTAACACATGCAAAACCCTCCACCAACAAACCTACACCACCTAAACCCCTGCCACCCCCTCCGCTACGGTGCAAACCCAGAGTAACGTGCCATGGGAAGAGGGATGCAGCGCCAGGGCCACCCCCTCCTTGACCCAACAACAGGTAGGTAAATCTGACGGTTTTGCAACTTGTTTTATGTCTCGTTGCAGCTATGGGATGATCCCAAGGGGATGTGCGAGTGCTGCTGGAGGGCAGCTCGGTCGACCTGGCAGGTTCCAGCCCTGTTTTTGGGCAGGTCCTGGTGCTGGCAGGGAGGGACATTCCCTCACCGTAGGTGAAGAAGCCAGGCAGGTACAGGACTTTCCTTCCCAGCACGTTTCTTCCAACGGTTGGAGGTAGTGGCTCATGCCCAACCTGCAAGAGAAACCCCGTGAGCAGGTCCCTGCCCTGGTGTTCCCAAAGGCCCCGGCCGCGTGGCCTCGATCCTGGCATCTGCGAGCTGCCGAAGGGCCACGTCCCCCCCGTCACCCTCTGATACACGTGGGTGCCATGACTTGAGCAGTCCCTTTCCCATCATACGAGGATCCCTAGGGAGCAGGGGGTCCTCACCCCTCTCACCTTATGGGGTCCCTCTTACAGAGGGGTTCTCAGGATACCCATTCTATAGGGGTTTTCCATCCCTCCTTATACAGGAGTCCCCATCACAGAGGGTATCCTCGCCCCTCCCATTTCAGAGGGGTCCCCACTCTATAGGGTGTCCCCATGCCCTGGCACAGGGGGGGTCCCAATGCCCCCGCCCTAAAGCGGGGTCCTCATCCCCCCAGTACAGAGAGTTTCCTATTCCCCATTACACAGAGGGTCCCCATGGCAGAGGTATCCTCATCCTCCTGTGACACGGACTCCCCCGTTTTACAGCTGCCCTCATCCCCCCCGTTCTGTAGGGCCCCCGTTAGACACGGTGACCTCAGCCCTGTTACATGCGGGGGTCTCGTTACATGGGGGGTCCCCCCATTGCACGGGGTGTCCCGTTATAAAGGGGGGGGCTCCATAGGGCACTATACAGGGACCTCCTCCGCCCCCGTCACACCGAGCTCCCGATCCCCCGTTACACATAGGGTTCCCGTCCCCCCCCGGTGCTCCCCCTCTCCCCCCCCTCCAGTCCCCCCCCGGCGGCCCCGGACCTGGACGAGCAGCTTGACGTAGAGCAGCGGGTGGCTGGCGGCGGCGAGTCCCGCTCCCAGCACCACGAACAGCCCCTCGGCGCCCTCGGCCCGGGCCCCCCCGGGACCCGGACCCGCCCCCGGACCCGCCGCCGCCCGCCCCGTCACACCGCCAGGGGGCGCCCGTGCCACCGGGGGCAGCAGCGGCGCCGCCGCCGCCATGGCCCCCGCCGCCGCCACTGCGCATGCGCCGACCGCCGATGCGTCGCTGCGTCACCGCGCCGGGCGGGGTGGGCGGAACCATTGAGTGAAGGGCTGGGGGAAGGCGCAGGCGGAACCATGGCGGGAGGGGCGGCGGAGGCACGGTGTGAGGGAGGGGACGGGGCGGCCATGACAGGCCGCGGCAGGGCAGGGCTCGGGAGGCGACGGTCGGCCGAGGGCTCTGACAGAGAAGGAGGGAGGCAGCAGGGCTGCGGGGCACAGGGGGAGACGTGGTGTGGTGGGGCCGTGCCTTGTGCTCTGCTTTCCCGAGGGCTTTCCTCAGAGGGTCGGACACACGCACGGGGTTCTCCGTGGGGCCTGCGGCGCCCGCCAGCCTCTCACCCGCACCCTCCCTCCCACCATCCTTCACCCACAGCGGGTCCCTTCCAGCCCCTCGTAGCACCGGCACTGTTCAGGCTCGTGTGCAGCCCAGGAGGGGCAGCCCGGGGCTCCAGTGCATGGTGGGACTCGGCCCGTTGCGGCAGCTCCGGCCTCTTGCCCAGCTTGTGTCCTTGCACCATCCCCGCTGCTGCTGCAGGCTCAGTTATGCCACCGGTGTGGGGCACACAGCAAGGTCCCCCCAAGCTGAACAAATTCCCAGTGTTTTTTTCAGCGTTTCTCCTATTTGCAACCTGCCGCGCTTCCTCTTTCCTTTTGAGGCCAACCCAGAGACAAGCTCTCCCACCACTGTAAGGACAGCAGATGGTCTTCACCCTGTGCAAATCCTTCTCTCCAAACAACATCCTGGGTCCCAGGAGCACCTCAAAGCAGAGGGCAGGGAGAGAAGAAAGGAACTGCAGCCATCAGCATCCTCCCTGCAGCTCCCTTACCCCCGGGACAGGCACCCAGCCGGTGCCATGGAGGGAGAGGCCCATAATCGTCGGACCGTGTTGAACCTGGTGGCTGTGTTCGAAGAGCACTGGTAAGGAGAGAGAGTCCTGGGCTCTGTGAGTGTGTTAGGGCTCAACAGGACGTGGGTCTTGGAAGGAAGAAACGCGCTGTGGAGGTGGTTTGGAGGCTGTGGAGAAGCTTACTAGGCGGTTTGCTATTCTTTAGAACTTGGAACTGCCCTGGTGCCTTCCTCCTGCTGCGGGTCATGGGCAGAAGTTTGAAAATCTCAGTGGGATGGGACTAACTTTGCTGGAGGTTTCTGTGCCTGGCTGAGGGTTACGTTGTGGTATGCCTGTTCCCTCTGTGCTCAGCACCTTTGTAGTCAGCCTGGCTGGTGAATGCTTTTTCCCCTGCTGCTGGGGAAAAAGGAGTTTGGTTTGCAAATATGTAGGCAGGGGTCTGCACTGAGAATTAACTTGAGTTTACTTGAGACACTGCTTGAGTGTCTGGGAGGATCTGAGCCTCAGGCACCAGCCTCAGACTATCCACTTGTTTGCAGCAGTATGATTCCTGGCAAGGGGAAGAGAAAGCATTGTGTTAAGGGGGAGAACAAGTTCTTTTTGAGCAGCAGGGCAGCCATATAAAACACTTTCATTTGGAGCGTGAGCGGGACCCACAGGCAGAGTGTGCCAGGGTTGGAGTGAGGGGATCTGCCTTGCCCCTGGTGTAGAAGTAATTCTGAGGCTTGGGGCGAGTCATCATGGTGGTCTGTGCCTCAGTTTCCCCATCTGTTGAATCAGGATAACAACTCTTGCCATTCCTTGTATCAGAGAGCTGCTCTCAGTGAGCCTTAATGAGGCTGGGTGGTTGGGCAGATGAGTTTCGCAGCACTTCCTAAAGATGGGCAGGCACGATTTCCTTCTGCTTCGGGAACTTCGCCTGCATCTCTGCTGCACGCTTTGCCCCGGGCTTTGTCCTCTGGATGGCTCCAGAGCGGTGTGGTTGTCCCCATGGTCCCACAGTCAAAGTTTGACCTGTAACGTTGTTGCATTGGAACCATTTACAGCATTTAGTCTGCCTCCATTTCACTGCTGTAGTGTGTTTGTTGTTTATGGTGAAGCATGAGTTTGATTTAGAGGAAATAAAAGTAACTTAACAACTTTCAGGGGAAGCTGGGGAACCTGGAAAAATAAGTTTTCTGGAACAGAAAACAGCTTAGCCCAAGTCAGCACAAATAGAAAGAGAGAAGTTCCCTGTCAGATCTCAGCAGTGGGCTTGGACTTTCACAGATCAACAGGAGGGACAGATAAAGCCTCTCTGTTACATGCAGGGGTATGCCAACCCCCACGGACAGGAGGGGATGTGTGCATGGCTGTGGATGCACTCCCAAGCTCACAGACATGTGGGGATGGACCCATCATCCTCTTCAGATGAGTGTCTGCCACTCAAGTCATCTCCTATCCTCAACTTTGCAGTTTTATATCCAGTTTCATCCTAGTTTTCCCCTCTTCCTCATCCCACTCCTGTCTGCAGGCCATAGGTGGATGTCTTTGCAGTTTCTGCTCAGAGCAATTTACCACAGGGACCAGCTCTCTGATGACAGACAACATGGCCTGTGCCCTGTGTGGCTTCTCCCCCATGGCTGCTCTGGACCTGTTTTCCTTGTGTTTGCCAGAAAAGGGAAGAGAGAAAACCACCACACAACTATACCTCTGCAAAACCACTTACACAAACCCTCCTCTTGGCTATTTGGCTTTTAAAGCTTCGTGCCCAAGGCTGCTGGCTCCCTGCTTTGGCTTTGCAGAAAGCCAGAGCTGTGCCGGCACCACAAAGGGCAGGGCTATGGTTCAGGCATTAATGGCTGTGGACGAGCAATGGCTGGGGGTGGCATAAACAGCAGAGTCGTGCTTTTCTAGAGCAGGACAGGGAGGTACTGGGAGGAGAGGGGCTGGATCCTGGAGGATGTATGGACTTTAAGCCCCCAGGTTGTGTCAGCAGGGTTGTCAGGTTGTGTCAGCAGGGTTGTAGTGTAGCAAAGCAGCGTCAGCGCTGGGGTGCTCCTGTGTCTTACTGCCTTTGCTCAAGGACGGTGGCTTTAACCTGGGCCTGGGAGCTGGGTGGGCTGCGCTGTGCTGGGGGAACGAGTGAGCTGATCGTGCTGATTCCTCCATGGCAGTGCTGGCAAATTTCCCTGGAGGGATCAGCAGGCTCTGCACAGCCAGGCTATCCCTGCAACCAACCAACCCCAGCAGCTTCCAGCACCCCCTGCCAGCCAGCGCCTCTCGCAGATGGCTGCCAAGCATGAAGCAGAGCAAGAGAATGAGGAGGAGCAGCAGGGTCGGCGGGGGCTCAGCTTCAAATGCCTCCAGTCTTTCCGACACAAGATCAGTGAAGACAACTGGAGGAGGCAGCAGGACCCAGACCTCCGGCCTGGCAGCAAGGTAAGCTCTGGAGGCGGCTCAGGCTCAGGTGGGTGCCCATGCTCAGGCAGGGAGTCGTGTGGACTGGATCAGAGCTGAGGTCTCTGCAAGTCCCTGCCCTGCAAGGGCTGGTGCATGGGGTGACAGAGAAGGGGCCCCTTCCCTGGTGCTTTGGGCACAAATTCCCCATAGTCAGATAGATCCACGCTCTGATATAACTATGTTGTGGGGGTCGGATGCGCAGGTGGGCCTAACCAGGTCTGTCCCAGGGTGTCGCTGGGGCTGCGCTGCCCTTTGCCAGCTGCAGACACATTTCTGCAGGACTGCATTCAGAGGCCTTGGTGTAATTGCAGACCATTGGGGTTAACCCACCCCGCCCCACTCTGCGGGATCGCTAGCCCTGTATTGCTCTGGGAGGAACAGGCACAGAGAAAGGGGTGACCCATGGGGGCATGAGCCAGGCTTCCTGACAGCCCCAAACCAGCTTTGTTTTCACCCTTGTTTTTACCGCATGCTTTGTTGAGGTCCTTCCCTTGCCCTCACACGAAGCAAGGTCCAGTTTGATGCTGGGCTGTGGGCTGTGAACGCTGGGGAACAGATCTGAATCCCCTCAGGCTGGTGAGGACAGCTTGCATTGCAGCCCATAAGACTGACGCCTTCTCCCCATGCAGGAACCAGAGGAAAAGAAAATAGCTCTGGAGCTGCTGGAAACAGAGCAGGCTTATGTCAACCGCCTCCACCTTCTCGACCAGGTGAGTTGGGGAGCAGAGGGGCCCCCACCAGCACAGCTCAGCCACCCTGCGCTGACAAACAAGGCAGGACCACGGCACGGCTTCACGCTGTTGTGGTTTAACCCTAGCTGGCAACTAAGTCCCACACAACCGCTTGCTCATTTACCCCTGGTGGGATGCGGGAGAGAATCAGAAGAGTAAAAGTGAGAAAACTTGTGGGTTGAGATAAAGGCAGTTTAATAGGTAAAGCAAAAGCCACACACACAAGCAAAGCAAAACAATCTCAGGGAGCGAATGGGGTCCTCAAGCCTCTTCCTGACACTTTTTATTCACCCCTTCTTTCTTCCAGATATTCTATACAGAGCTGATGAAGGAAGCCAAAAATGGGAAGACAGTCCCAGAGGAGGTGGTGAAAATGATCTTCTCCAACATCTCCTCCATCTACCAGTTCCATGCCAAGTTCTTCCTGCCAGAGCTGCAGAAGCGCATGGAGGATTGGTGAGCTGCAGGAGGGGAGGGCAGGACACCTGGGTTGCTCTGCCAGAATGGGGGCACAGTGATGAATTTGGTCTCCCGCCAGGACTGGAGAGCTCGGCCTGTTTTGCTCCTGATGTCTTTGTGCTGGAAAGCACTTCCTTAAAACACTCCAGCCCACATCAGGGTATTTCTGAAAAGGGGAGTGACATCTCAGGTGGTTTAGGGGTGTCACCAGGCATGAATGGCCCAGGATGGCTGCAAGCTGAGGACATTCCCATTCTGGAGAGTGGGAAGTTGTATGGGGATGTAGCAAGTCACAGTGGTAAAAACCTCTGTGCACAAGCTGCCCCTTTGCTTTATCCCTCACTGCCTGTCAGCCCCACTGGACTGAGGACACTGCCGGTCTGCGGTTCCCTCCCACAGGAGCTGTAACCCACGGATCGGGGATGTGATCCAGAAGCTTGCACCATTCCTCAAGATGTATGGTGAATACGTAAAGAACTTCGACAAGGCCGTGGAGCTCATCACCGTCTGGTCAGAGAAATCCCCGCCCTTCCAGGAGCTCATTGCTGACATCCAGGTAACAGGCCATGGTAGGGTGGGGGACCACGGCAATGCTCCCCAAAATTCCACAAGCGAGAAGCAGTGGAGGGTGGGAGCTGCCTCGGTCACTGTTTCTCTGTGCATGGTGTCTCTCCCCAGAAGAGGAAGGTCTGTGCTAACCTAACGCTGCAGCACCACATGCTGGAACCTGTGCAGAGGATCCCGCGCTACGAACTCCTCCTCAAAGATTATATCCGAAAACTACCGCCTGAGTCCCCAGACCGGGAGGATGCAGAGAGTAAGGGCTCCGGCTGGCTGTCCCTGCTGTGGGGAGTGGTGGGGTGCATTTGTAGGGGAAATGGGAGCTCCTGATGTTGTACACAGGCATTAGGATACCTGGGTTCTCTCACCAGCTGCCCTGTGCCCTTGGATAAGCCTCTCAGTCTGACCCTTCTCTAGCGGGGACAGGGATTAATCTGCCCTTTCAGGGTCTGTGGAGGTCAGCGGGGAAGGTCGGTGGTGGTTCGGGATAAGGATGATCTCTCCTGAGCGTCCCCCAGGGAGACCTGCAGTGACCTATGGATCACAGCAGCTCCCAGCCCTGCTGGGATGGAGTGATAAACGAGCGGGCTGGCTGTCCCCCAGGACTCCGCCACACCACACTGCACAGTCTGGCCGGACCCAGATGCTTGCACAGCGTTCAGGGCCATTCTGGTTGTGTCCAGGGGAGGGCAGCAGCCACCGCATGTGCGTCTCCCCTGTGAGGGAGAGACCCAGGGGTTTTCTCCCACAGCTCCCTAGCAAGTGTTTAATCTCCACCCTTTCTCTTCTTGTTGCAGAGGCCCTGGAGATGATTTTCATGGTGGCCAAGCACTCAAACGCAGCTATAGCCGAGATGGTGAGTGCCTGACCCAGCTGGCAGTGCTTTGCGGCTCACGGCACAGTGATTTGCCGGATTTCCTCACAGCCTCGTTGCTGTGTGACCCAGTGGAGCACAGCCCTGCCCTGAGCGGAACAGGAGCACTCTGGGTTCAGCAGAGGAGGTTAGACCCTGCTCTTGATGCCTGATCCCATTGCCCTGAGCCTGGGGAAGTCATGTCTGCCACATCAGCCGTGATGTGATTGGCTGTTTTAAGGATGAGAGCTGCTCTCAAGGATAAGTCTGGGGTGTGAGAGCTGTGCCGCCTCTCCTGGTACTCAGTAACTGGCATGAGAGGTGGGGATGGAGGGGACCCAGGGGTGACAAGGTTGTGGCTGCTGAGCTCCCCGCAGCAACAGGTCCCTCTGCTTCTCCCAGGAACGGCTGCAGAACCTCTGGGCGGTCTATCAGCGGCTGGGCCTTGAAAATGACATTATAGATCCCTCCAACGAGCTGATCAAGGAGGGGCCGATCCAAAAAATCTCCACCCGCACCAGCAGCACGTCGGAGAAGTACCTGTTCCTGGTGGGAGCTGGGATGTTCCTGGCAGGGAGCAGATAGGATAGGAATGGGGAGAGGGGTGGTACAGCCCGGCTGGAGTGTTGCTGAGTCCTCTGTACACAGAGGGGATGAATTCAGAGCTGGGGGGTTTGAGCCCCCCCAGTGCAGGACGTGGCTGGGAACCTGCTCGTCCCCTGGGCACAGCAGCCCTTGGGGGATGCCGCATTCCCAGAGTGCTTTGCCTTTGCAGGGTGGGAGAGGGCTGGGGCAGAAGCAGTTGCTTTTTAGGCTGGATTCTTCTCAAGGACCAGCTCAGCCCAAGGGGGTGAAGGACCCTAGATACCAGGGAAGCCCCCAGTTCTGAGCAGCAGGAGCTGGGCTCCAACCAACCTTCTCCTCCCTGCTGCCCAGTTCAACAACATGCTGCTCTACTGCGTGCCCAAGGTCATCCAGGTGGGCGCTGAGTTCCAGGTCCACCTCCGCATCGATGTGGACGGCATGAAGGTGAGATAGGCACCTTGTCTTTGTGCTTCCCCGAGAACCTGGCTCATGGAGGAAGGTCTCCATGTGCTGAAGGCAGGTTCAGCTGCTCCACATCCTTTCTTCGGTCTCTCTCAGGTGCGGGAGCTGAAGGACACGCAGTTCCCTCACACCTTCCTGGTCTCAGGAAAGCAGCGGACGCTGGAGCTGCAAGCCAGGTAAGGGAAAGGATGACGGTCCTGCAGACCCTCGGGGAAGAGGGACAATGGCTTATCCATCTCCCTTTTTGTACCCAGGTCTGGGGAGGAGATGGACGCCTGGATCAAGGTACCACTCAGTGCTGGAAGAGGTGGCAGATCTCACTCATCCCAGCTGGATGCCAAGTTGGGGCATCCTCCCCAACTGCCCCTCCAGCCCTGCCTTCCCCTCTAGGCCTTCCAAGATGCCATTGACAAGAAGGAGAAGAGGAGTGAGACCTTTAAGGCAGCACTATATGGGCTGGAGACCCGCACCCCTGCATTGAAGGTAACCTTCCTGCCCTCCCCATGCCTTGCCTACCTCCAGCAACCCCCGTGCACAGAAGCTCAGGGAGAGCCCACCTTGCTGTGCCTCCATTTCCTTAGCTAAACAGAGCTGGGCAGGGAGGCTACGGACAGGGAGAAGGGCTGAGGAGGGGATGGGGTGAGAGCAGAGGGGCTGAGACCACCCGGACCATGGCTAGCTAGCCCCAGCGATGCCGTCTCCCACCCCCAGACAGAGGAGCTGGGCCGCCGAGCCCCACAGTGGGTGCGGGACAACCTGGTGACCATGTGCATGCGCTGCAAGGAGCCCTTCAACGCCATCACACGCCGGAGACACCACTGTCGAGCTTGTGGATACGTGGGTCACCCTGTCCCCGCTCTCCTCCCTCCTGGCCTGCTTGCCCCGGTGCTGCTGGTGCAGGAGCGCACTTCTCCTTATGCTTGTTACCCCCGTACCGCTTTCCCTCGGCGTGGGGCTGCTCCTGCCCCTCAGCTCCATATGGAGTTGTCCCTGGGATCCCCCAGCCCTGCCCCAGTCCCACTGGTGTCCCTGTCTGGTGGTTGTAGGTGGTGTGCGCTCGCTGCTCAGACTACAAGGCCGAGCTACAGTATGATGGGAATCGCCTGAACCGTGTGTGCCAGGAATGTTACGTCTTCCTGACAGGGCACGTGGTGCCCGAGGACCGGGAGGGGAAGCACAAAGGCATCCTGGAGGTGAGCTCTGCCCCTTTGTGCCTGCCCTCCGGGCAGCAGGAGGAGTGGGAGTTGCTCCCACAGCAGTCAAGGGGTACCTGCTAATTGTGAGGTGGACATGTGAAACCCCCTCCCTTGCACTCTGTGAGCCTTGGGACAGGGTATCCGGGGCTCCCTCTGCCACAGAATCTGAGCAGGACCCTCACAGCCAGGACCGCCCCTGGCCTGCCCCTAGTTTGGGGTGAATTGTGGAGAGGGCAGGGAATTTCCCTGGAAATGACCTTTCTGCTTCCTGCATGGGGTATTTAGGGATTTGCTTGTTGGTTTTCTTGGCAGAAAGAAGCTGCAGAGGTATCAGGCAAGAGTTTGCTGTGCAGTTCCCTGCAGCTGCTGGACAAGAATGGCAAGGGAGGCACGCGGGGATGGTTCGTGATCCCCCAGGATGATCCCCTTGTGCTGTACATCTACGCAGCCCCCCAGGTAAGGCCAGGCTTGGCTCCATCTGCAAGGGACAGCCCAGTGTGCCCGTCCCCTGCCTCCCACCACTGTCTCCGCTCTTGGCAGGACGTCCGAGCCCACACCTCCATCCCACTGCTGGGCTACCAGGTGAGGGACCTGCCCCAGGGCGACTCCCGCCACCTCTTCCAGCTGGTGCAGTCCCGGCAGGTCTACACCTTCATGGCCGACAGCGAGGAGCTAAAGCAGCACTGGATGAGGACCATGGCACGCTCTGCCGCGGGGATCACGCACCCGGAGGAGGGTGAGGATGCGGACTCCTGTGACGAAGCAGAATGAGGCCGTGCCCACCTCCTGCTCACGGCTGGCTTCAGGCAGATTCTTGACCTCTCTGCATTTGGGTTTTTTGTCATGAAAAGGGCAGGGAGGGGCATGTTTGCCACCACACGGACAAGCTGGATCCCCCTTCCCCTCCCGCTGTGCTCTCTGCACTGGACAGAGACATGGAGGTACCCGAGTGGTGAGGTGGAGGGAGAGCCAGGGGGTTTGGGGGAGCCCTGCACCCCTGCAGCCAGCCTGGCCCCAGCCCGCTGTGCTGTGCCGCCGGCTGCCGCCCGAGGGCAGCAATGCCTCGGCCTTCCTCCCTGCCTCGCCCTGGCGGATGGTGCAGGAGGGATGAAGCATCTGTGGACTTGGGACTGCTATGATAAATCCTACCTGCAACCCCCGTGTGCAGTCTGAGGAGTCTTTTTTGGGAGTGTCTTTTCCAGAGTGCCCCATGGGATTGTCATCCGGGCCCCACATTGCCTTATCTGTAACCAGCCCCAGTCTGATGCCCTGCAGAGAGCTGGCTTGTGGCTCACCCTCACCCTGCTTGGGGGCCCTGGTGCTGGCTTTAGGATGTCCCTCTCCCAGCCTGTCACCGCTCCTGGCCTCACATTGCTGCAATCTCATGGCGTGGGGGTACCCCTCAACCACAGATACCCCCAGCCTGCGTTGCTGAGCCAGCCTGTGGTCCTGCCTGTCCCAGACTTTCTCTGCACCTTGTCCTGCCCACCAGCACCTTCCACCCTCATACCTCTCCCAGTCACCTGCTTCCTGAGAGGGAAATGCTCTGGGGCAAGGCTGAGTTCACGCCGGTGGTTCTGCCATGCTGGTGCAGGACAGCGATGCTGGGGAGACTCGAGGGGGGATTCCCCTCTCCATCAGCAGCATAACGAGCACACCTGGTCATTTTGCCCAGCACTGCAGGCTGAAGCCCCACATTTCTCTCTCTGCATGCTCTTGAGCTCCCCAAAAACGTTGCCTGGGCAGAAGTTGCCATTTCTGAGCCATGGGATGCGGGAGCCCCGTGCAGGGAGCTGGGGGAGCCAGCTGTCCGCAGCAGGCAGGGATGGCTGTCCCCAGCAGGCAGGGATTGCTGCCTGCACCTGGATCCTGCAGCAGCTCCAGCCTACCAGAAGCACAGCAGCCTCGGGCAGGGCCCAGGGGTGTCATGGACTAAATGGATCCATGGAGAGTAGGAAGGGAAGCGAGTTGCAGTTGGATACTGCAAACGAGGACAACACTCAGGGAAGGGATGGGGAGCAAAGAGGAACCACAGCTGTCACTACTCGGGCTGTGAGCATCCTCCTCCTCCCTTCACCTACTCAGCTTGGCCCATCCCAGGAGAGGGCAAACTGCGGTGGCTTTATCTCCTCCAACTTAAGAGATACCATCAAGAAGGGGAGAGGAGCTCCATGTCGGGGGCAGAGCTCTGCCAAACCAGTTGCCCCTCGGGGTACCACCCGGCACAGGGGTTTCTGGAGACACCCCAAAACTGCCCACCTCCCACCACCACCTCGTGTGAAGGGGAAACCCCAGCACTCCTGGAAAAGCTGGGGAGCACAGCGTGCTGCTGGGGGGGGGAAGAGGCGAGCAAGGGGAAGCCCACAGGGCTGGAAGGTTCTGCGTGGTAGCCTTCCGCCTCAACGTCACCCTTGTGTCAGTGAGGAACAAAACGAGCCCGGAGCAGGGAGCTGCCGTCAGCCTGCGGCTCATGAATGGGCCTAAGAATAGATTTCCTGTTTACCCAATGAGAAATCGCTTCTGGGGCAGAGGGCACCTGGGTGCTATTTTTACCAGCTCCTTTCTACATCCCTCCTGGCTCCCAGCCACTCTCAGGGACCACTGCCCCGCTGCAGCGTCCGTGTGTGCTGGGGGAAAGGGGCTGCTGGGGAAGAGAGGCTGCCAAGGGCTGGACGGGCACTGGGGCACCAGGGCAGGTTACTGCCGCGGCCTCGGCATCGTGCCGTCCGTGAAGGTGGCTGGCTGGGAGACAGCATCGCTCAGCTGCCCCGAGCGTCCCCGAAACAGCGTGGCAGGAGACCTAACTCATGGGGTCTTTCGTGATTCCCTCATTCCATTCCCTCCCCCCCCCCCCAAAAAAAAGACATTTTTGCACCCAAGATGTGCAGTAAATGCACTGATGAATTTTTCTCTTCCTGTGCTTTTTTGGTCACCAGTTGTATCACAGCGATGGTCAAGCAGAGCAGTTAGGCCTCTCGCATCCCCATGCAGAAAGCGAAACCCCCTGAAGAAGTCACAGTTTCCTATTCTCAAGAATGAGGAAGGCTTGGAGGCTGTTTACTGGAATCCCACCCTCCCCGCGGCCTCTTCTTGTAAGCACTGACCAAAATACATTGTGAAACCCTCACACTGCAGCTACGCTGGGGGCTGGGCCACCCCTCATTGAGAAAAACCAGCCCACAGCAAAGGGGAACGGGCGCCGGTGCGGCCGCCGCTTTGCAGAGGCTTCGTTGTCCCGCGCTCATCCCAAAACCCGGGTACCGCACCCCCGCTTGCCCCGCGCTGCGGGAAAGGGGATGCAGAGAGGTTCAAGGGCACGGAAATAGGGGGTGCATGGCGGTCCCTCCCTGCGCCCCGCTGCGGGGCTCTGTGCAGTGCAATCCCCCCCCGCACCCCAGGAAGGGGCTCGGCAGGTCCTGGGGCTGCTTCCCCCACGTGACCCCCAGGCGGGGGGTGGGATCGGGACCGGGTGGGCCCTATGAAACCCCACACCCCCAGCCTGCAGCCCTGCTGGGCCAGGGAGCTGCTCTGTGGGGTGGGGGCTCTTGCTCTATACGGACAGGCTCTATAGGGGGTTTCTCTACAGAATAGGTGTTCTGTAGGGACTGTTCTCTTGGGCGTATTCTCTTGCTTACTAATTGCAGGTCCCTATAGGGGCTGCACTCCGCTATGTGAGATGGGCTTTCCTGCTCTACAGGGGCTGGTCTCTAGAGGACGGCATCCCTGGGACAATACCTCTTGCTCTATAATGCCTGGGGTTGGGCTGTACAGGATTTGGTCCACAGGGGCCAGCCCTCTGCAGCGCGGGCTCTCGCTCTGTAGGTGTCAGGCTCCACAGGTGCATTCCCCTGCACCATCCCCTATAGGGCCGGTGACCCACAGGGGCTCTGCCGGATGATGCTGAGCGCACAGCCCCCGGGGGGCTGTTCCAGCAGCATCACCCTCACCGCAGCGCCGTGGCGCTGGGGCTGCGCAGGCCAGAGCTGCGGCAGCACGGCCTCTCCCCACCGCGCAGCCTCCGCAGCCCACGGGGGTTTCCACCGCTCCCGCCGAGCGCTTTAAATAATAGATACGCTGAGGCCGAAGGCAGCCGCGGCGGAGCCCTGCCCCGGTGCATCCCTCCCCACCATGCCCGGGTTTGCGGGGGTACGTGGGACCCCCACCTCCCCTGAGGCTGGGGGCAACCCCCTGGGTGGGGGGATTTAAGGATGGGAGATGATGCTAAATGATGCAAAATATGTGATTTCCCCCCCCCCCCCAAAAAAAAACCCCAACCCACAGCCAGGATTGTGCAACCTTAGGGCTGGGGTACCCCTGTTCTGCTCTGCATCCCCCCAAGCCTCCCAGGGAGCAACGCAAAGCAGGAGGGGGACCCGAGGATCCACCCAGCTGCACCCCCCCATTTGCATTGCACTGGTAAGGCCTCGCTGCTGGGGTGTCCCCAAGCCTGGGGGAGCCTTGGGGGGGGTGCAGCTTCCCCCTCCTTTTTGGGGATCCCTGCAGGCTGCTGGCAAAGGGCATTTCGTGCAATTGAGAACCAGGTCGTGCATCTTGGCGTCTGGCGAGGCGGGAGGTGTTTCCCAGTGGCGCAGGAATTTGCTGTTTGCGCCTGTGTGCAGGAGGCTGGGGGGAGGAAAGGGGGGGGCTGACGGTTGTTATTATTTAATTTTATTTTCTTGCCTCCATCCAGGAATCTCTGCAATGTGCCGGCTGCTCCTCGGGCGGCTGGGGCGGCCATGAGTCACTGCTGCCGCTGGAACGTGACTCAGTCCTGCTGCTCTCCCAGCAGGACATGACCAGACTGCCAAAGCCAGGGAGAAGCCCCAGCGCCGTCGCCTGCCCGCGCAGGCGGGTGAGGATGCGCGAAATCCCCCCGGAGAGCTCAGCCCCCTGCTTCCCACAGGGATATCGGCCCATCGCCGTGGCGCAGAGCTCAGGCTGGGCATCAGACTAAGCTCTTTTATTTATTTTTATTTATTTATTTTCTTTTTTTTTTTTTCCCAGACAGGAAAACCCTCTTCACCCACTCTGGCTCGCCCATCCATGGGTTGCCATCGGGCTGTGGGTACCTCCCCGGCATTTTGCTGCCCGGTCTTCCAGGCCAGGCCCTACGGGAGAGCAGGGGAAGCTCCTGGCACTGCTTCTGCCCCAGTTCCTGTGCCTCAGTTTCCCTGTCCGATGGGGCACGGAGATTTCCCCGTCGGGGAGTGGGACCGGGGTTACTTCAGATTGTGCTTTGAGGAACAGCAGCTCTGGGGGATTATTATTAACATTAATATCCAGGCTCGGTCAGGGCTCAGGTGGCGGGGAGGGCGTGAAGCAGCCCTGAGTCACAGGGCAGCAGCCCTGCGCTGAGCACCGACACTCTCGCTGCACCCCAGGGCTGCGACAACCAGGGGCTGAGGCCGCCTCGTTCATCTCACCCGGGGCTGGATGATGCCGGACACGAGCCCTCCTCATCCTCACGCTGCTGCTGCATGAGGAAACGGGCTCCTGGGGTGGAAGAGCTGCGGAGGCGGCCACGGGGCAGAGCTGAGCACTGGGATGCTTGTCACACCTCAGGCTGTGTGGTGCCTCCGCGGCCGCAGCTGCCTCTGTCAGCCATGATTGAAAGCCAAGCTGGGCTGGCAGGCCTTCTCTGTGATCTTGTTAATTAAGAAATACATTTAATTAGCAGCACCCCAGCTGTGACTCAGCTAATCATCATGATCGAAACAAGAGCCGGACTCCAGCGCCGGGGCATGACAGCACCAAAGCCCCCCTCGGTAGCCACGAGCCCCTGGCTCTGCCGTGGGAGCCCATCGCCCGCCAGGCACAGCCTGACACCCCCCTGGGGTTTTGGGGTGAGTTTTCCCCTGGGCTGGAGGCAGGTTGGGGCTGAGACCGTCCCCGTGCAGCACCTCGCACACGCAGGGTGTCACCCCCACCCGGGGCAATTACCCATTGCCACGCTGTGAATAATCATATTAATAACCCATTTACCGTGCTATAAATATCCTCGATAATAACAGCCTGGGCTTTCCAGGAATAGATCATCAAAAATGCGGGAAAAGCCATTCCCACCCTGGCCTGGGTTGCAGATGGGGAAACTGAGGCACGGCTGGTTTCGGGCATGACTCTCTCCTGCTGCACCAAGCCGTCTGCCAGGCAGCTGTGGAATTTGCTCCCGAATAAACCGTCATGTAAATGAGCCCTTATGTATATTTATAGGCGCCGTCCTGCCAGCTGGAATGTAATAGGGGAGAAAATAAACTGGGAAACTGCCCGGAACAGGAGGGCGGTGCTTCACACCTCGGCCCCACGCCCCACAAGGGGTGTCTGTCTGTCCCCGGTCTCGGGTGCCCAGCCCTGCACCCCAGGGTGCCCGGGTCCTGGGGTACCCCGGAAGCCAACACAGGGTGCTGTGCTCTGGGGTGTGTAAATCTGGGGGTGTGTCCAGCAGTGGGGGTGGGGGTGGCAGCAGATGAAGCTGTGGTGCGTTTGGCATCCCTTGCGCGGGGTGGGGCTGGCACGAGGGGTCCCTCCCCGCTCCGCAGGGCCCGGGTGGCACCTCAGTCCCCAGAGCTCACGATGGGTGCTCCTTCCCTGTGATGTGCACGCATGTGTGCGCACATGCATGTGCATGGGTGTGCGTGCATGGTGGTGCCACGCAGGCGCTGCAGGACGCAGAGCACCCACCCAGCAGGAAGCCAGGGCAGGGGTGGCCGTGGCAGCAGGGCCGGCGGCAGCACCCATGGCAGGGGAGCAGAGCCCAGCACCCGGGGGTGCCCTCGCCTGGATTTCCCGCAGCCTCTGCAGCAGCGCTGGGCGGGGGAGCGGGCGGCAGCTGGCGGGAGCGAGGCCGATTAGAGATGCAGACAGCGCCGCTCGCCTAATGTCTTCCTGTCTCGAGAAGACAGCAGCAGCCCATGCAGCCCCTCTGCCACCAGCCTCACCTCGACACCCCGCACCTCGGTGGGTGCCCCGTGCCAGGGTGCAGCCCCCTGCCTGCATCTGGCTTTTCGGAGCACGGGGGCAGCGGGTGGCACGGGGATGCGCGGTCCCTCAGGTACCAGCAGCCCGTGAAGGGATGCAATGGCGCCAAGGCCAGGCGTGACCCTGCCGCCATCCTGGGGGGTGTTTCCTCCCCGAAAAGGGAGGGTGGCGAGGCCGGGGGTTTGCCGAGCAGGGATGCTGGCAGGCCTTCGTGCTGCGGCATCTCTCCTTTCCTCCCTCCCTCCTGCTGCTCCCGAGCACTCGCCATCGTGATTCCCTGCAACGGGCTAAAAATATCCCCGGGAGCTGCCGCCGCACACCGGCACTTGGAGGTGGTTATAAATAACCCGGGGGGGGGGGAAGCTTGCGCTGGCCCCGCGTTGCTCCGGCCCTTCCCAGCTGCTGTGGGAGAAGGTCGGAGCCCCCATCCTCTCTGTGATGCTGGAGGGGGGGATGGACAGATGGAGGCATGCAGGGAAATGGGGATGGAGCAGTCTCTGCCCCTTGGCCGCGTGGGGGAACTGAGGCACCGGTGGGCACAGGTGGGGCTCTGCGGAGGGGGGGAGGTGAGGGGAGGCGATGGGCCGGTTTGCCCGTGATGCCGGGGATGGCAGGGCTGGGACACACACACCCCCCACCCCCCCCCCCGCGCTCATGTCACTCTAAGTCACATCCGTCTGCCTCAGATACATCCCTCTGCATCAGACCCGTCCCTTTGCAGCAGCTCCATCCCCCTGCAGCAGAACCAGCCTCCCGCATCCGACCCGTCCCTCTGCGCTGGATCTGTCCCTTCGCACCAGCTCCATCCTGCTGCCTTGGATCCATCCCCCTCCATCGGATCCAGCCCCAGACCAGGACTGCCCTTCTCTTCCCGTACCACTCTCCGCAGGGTGGGGGACAAGCTCTGGGGACCGGCCCTGGGGATCTGCCCCCTCGGCTCCCACCTCTCCATCCCGCAGGGCCCCGCTTCCGCCTCTGATCCGTGCACTGAGCTGGGGCAGTTCTCATGCCTGCGCACCTCGGGCAGCGCTGAGTCATGGCTGGCTTCCACCACGGCTGCAGGGAACGGGCTGCGGGAGGGGGGTCCCGCGCAGGAAGGGGGGGGCTCGGTTTGGCTCATTGGGGCCAAGCGTCCCGGGTGACCCCCCGCCCTCCCTCCTTCCTCGCTCTTGCTCTCACCGCGTCCCAGCCCACCCCGACGGAGCTGCCAAAGCACAGGGCAAACGGGGACAAGCCGGGAGAGAGAGTGATTTTTGCAAGCGTTTATTTTCCTCCATCAAAATCCACCAGCCGGAGAAAGCAGCGGCGGGGGGGGGAGGATGGGGAAACCCATCAGGTTTCACGGGGGATGCTGCCGCCCCCCGCACC
Source organism: Grus americana (assembly GCF_028858705.1). Taxonomy (NCBI): domain Eukaryota; kingdom Metazoa; phylum Chordata; class Aves; order Gruiformes; family Gruidae; genus Grus; species Grus americana. The sequence goes on from NC_072876.1 coordinate 784,947, forward strand.
GGCGCTGTATTTATTTCACCTCTCCCTGCACCACATTTCATGTCGGCCCCGTAACGAAGCTGGGTAATAAATATTGTCGGCGTGCTGGTAAGCGGTGAATCACCACCCGCTCCCGGCACTGACACGCTGTCACCGCCGCCGCGGCACACGGCGTTTCTGTCCCCAGCCCTGGCCCTTTGCCAGCCCGCCGGGTGCCCGGGCAGCGAAGCCCCCACCGTCCCCAGCTCCACGCCGCAGCCGGGCCACCGGGCAGTTTTGGCCACAGCGCAAACACGTTTGGCCGCATTCCCCTGGCTCCCACCCCGGGCCGGTGCCGGGAATCAGCTCCAAAAAACATGTTTTGTGGAAGGCACCCACTAGGTAGTAACATTTCGCCGGCTGATGGGAGGCTGCGGGAGACGCAGGGATGCTGCTGCCCCCCCGACGCTGGGGGCATCCCCGCGCCGAACCCCATGGTCACCCCATCCCTGCGTTGCCCTCGCTGTGCCTAACTGGTCCCAGTGGCTTCATCCGACTCTGGGGCAGACCTCCCCAATTTTCCAGCTCCACGTCCCCCCGCAAACACCCCAACACCCACCAGCCCTAGGTCCTGCCCCCTCCCTGCTGCCTGCACCCATCCTGCACCCTTGGGCCTTGGCCAGCCGGTCCCTGTGGGGTGGAGGGGGACCCCGACCCCGCTGCAGTTTCCCTCCCCGCTGGGTCAGCGCGTCCCCAGTTGAAGAGCCAAAGCAACATGTCTGTAAAGCGCAACCGCTGGCAGGATGCCCCGGGCTCGGGGAGCACCTCCCACCCAGCCCCCTCCAAAGCGTCTCTCCAGGGACCCCAAACCCACCCCAGACCCCAAACCCAGCCTGGGTCCTGTTACTGTAATGGGGCCAACACATCTGGGAGGCACATCTGGAGCCATGCATCCCCTCCAGCTTGGTGTCACCCGTGGTGACGGCTGTCACAGCCCATCCCAAGTGCCACCAAAGTCTCGTGGTCCCTGGGACCTGGGGGGGTGGCAGCAGCAGAAGCTGGAGTTCAAAGTCCCCCCGAGCGGCTGATCCCCTCCACAAGTTACAGAAGGTCCTTGGACCTCGTGAGCAGCTGGTGTGAAGCTGTAATTACCTTAATTAGCTCTGGGATTGCATTCCCTCCCCGTGCTAATTTCGTTTCTACAGTAACCAGCCCGAGAGGTGTGCGTGTGCTCAGAGCGAGACGGAGACAGGAGCCCCGGCAGCCAAAGCGGGCACCCCGAAACCAACCCCGAAACCAGGGGCCACCCCCAAAATCCCCATGCCTCAGGGGCTCAGCCAGCCCCGCTCTCCCTGTGCAGAGGTTCACGAGTCTCCACGGTGTTTTCCACCATCCCAACGGGGGTGATTTGCTGCCGGCAGCATCCGTCCAGCTCCAGGGAAGCGACGGTCGGGGGCAGCAGGACCAGAGGCTGACAGTGCCAAACGCACCGGTGGGTTAAGGAGCAGGCAGAGCCGGGGCTCGTTCCTCGCTGCTGATATTTGCTGTAACCCAATATCCCCCTGATGTAAGAGCCATTTGGGAGGAAACCATAAAAGCTTCAGGAAATGGGTATTAATTCACATCGTGGCAATAAAAGGAGAGGAGGGCTCCCGGGCAGCACGGCCGCCTCGGGGGAGCGAAGGCAAGCAGGGCTGGGAGCACAACCTCTGCCGGGCAGCAGCCGGGCCGTCTTGGAGTGGACCTGCCCCCGTAATTGGGAATTAAACCCCCCCTCCGAATCTTTTTGGTTGCAAAGCAGGGGTCTGGAAGGTGGGAGCACCGAGGTCTCGCCCAGCTGTGGGTGAAGCATTGCCGGCCCCTTGAGTTGAGCATTTGTTTGGAGCTGGAGCGTGGCTTGGGGCGACTTTCTCACCCTGGAAATTTGGAGTGGGTCCAGCTCTTCCCCTGCAAACGCCAAACCCTCCTCTGACCGCATCGCTCCCCAGCGCCGCCATGGAGAGCACAACCCCCCAGCACAGGCTGCTCCTGACCCGTAGACCGAGCGGGGGGGAGCAAGGATGGGGGAGCCCCCACCCCACGCAAGGGCAAGGACCGGGCGATCCCACTGCCGTGCCGGTCGGGTCCCTGCACCACAGCCAGCACCGCAGCAGGCATCATCCTGCAATAAAAAAGGCCCCTGGGCAGGATCCATCCTCCTGCTTGTGGAGGGAGCGGGGCAATGCTTCAGGGAGCCCTGGGCGGGGGGGATGCATGCAGGGTGCCCTCCCTTCTGCCGTGCCGGGATCCCTGGGCTCACCGCACGCACAGGGCTATAAATAGTCCTGGAAAGCAGGTTGCGATGCTCCCATCGCTCCGTGGAGGATTTGACAGCCCAAAAAGCCAGCGGAGCCCAGGGAGTGGGGCTGGGAGGGTGCGGGGCAGGGACCATGCTCCTGCCCTCTGTTTCAGCCGCGTTTCCCGGGACGGATTTCTCCCCAGCGGCGGGCAGTGGCAGCAGGACGGGCGGCGGAGGCGAATTTTGCTGAGTGGTTGCTTTTTAAAAATAACTCTGCCTTTGTCAGCAGGTCAGGGTTGCTCCAGATTGAATAATCGCAGCCGCCCGGCCCTCCCCTGCTCCCGGGCGCTCGCTGGCAGCCCCAGCCCGGGATGCATCGGGAGGCTGCCGGACCACGGCCTCTTCGCTGGCATCGCTGTCCCCAGGGCTCAAACATCTCCCAGGGGACATGATGCTCTGCATCCCCCGCCCTGCTTCCCCCCAAACCCAACCCAACTGCTGCTGCCGGTGGTGATGCCCCAGGCTCGCATCCCCAGGGCCGGGGGGGGGGGGGGAATGGGGGGGGGGAGCTGTGGGAGGAATCGGGGTGCGCGAGGATGGAGCCGTCGGGCGTTTGCCGAAACGGCTGACTCACGCAGTAATTATGCTTTAAATGTGAGCATGTTTGTGCAGGGATGAAAGATGCTCACATGAGCCGAGGCAGGGACCTGGCTCGCTCTCCCCCCCCCCCCGCCGAAGGCTCTGCCCCGGCCGCTGCCGCAGGAGGGCAGAACAGATCCAGCCGCCTTCCATCAGGAGCAGGGAAATGCCCCAGCTGTGGAGCAGCAGCTGAAGGAAGGACAGGAGGGAGCACGGGGGTGATGGGGGGAACCTGGGGAGAAATGACGAGTGGCAGGGGAGGGAAGGTGAAACCCTGCAGAGCCAGCTGCGACAGCGAGCGGCAGCGCCTTCAGCTGAATTGCAGTGAAGCCAGCGATGCTCGGACCGGGCACGGCACGGGGACGCCTGCACGGCACGGTTTCAGGGCTGGGCTGGCTTCCAGGCGGGCGACGTTTGGAAAAAGATGAAGCAATTCGGCAGCACCAGCCTCGCCGGGCACCTGCGGCATTGCGGGGGGCGGGGGGGAATAAAGCACGTGGGAAGGAAAAGCTCGAGCGTGAACGGCAGCGAGCTCGGCCCAGGGTCGGCTCCAGGCGGTCGAAAACGATTCCTTAAATCCTTGCAATCAGAGAAATACTGCCTGATGTGGGGAAAATGGAAACGGTCTCTGTCTCGGCGGCCAAAGGAGGGGTTCAGGGCAAGGAAGCGGCTCCCTGGGTTTGTCCTCGCTGCCGTGGGAACCGGGGATGCTGTGCTACCCAGAGCTATGCCGCACCAAAAGGCTGCCAAGGAAAAGGCTGCTAAGGAAAGCCCCCAGCCAGGGACGTCCCCTGTCTTGTCCCAGCAGGATGGGGACAAGGGGACAGGCCACCTACAGAGGCCGGGCTGGCTCTGGCCACCCGAGGGCTCCTCAGAGAGCCCCTGTCCCCATCCCAGTCTCTCTTTGGGGCAGCTTGGGAGCAACCGCTGGTGCTGCCCAGGTAAACGCCGCTCCGGGCAGGGAGCGAGTGCAGTGTAGAAACCTCAGGTGCCTTATTGCTCCCTGCAAAGACCTGGAGGGCCACGGCAGGTGGGGAGACACGTGCTTGGCTGGGACTCCATCGGCAGGACACGGGAGGGTGTAAAACAGAGGAGATGCTGAAAAGGAGTTCAGAGTGCCAGGACCTGCTGTTTGGGCTCCTCCAGGCCATTTTCCCCAATAGCAGAGCACCGACATGCTCAGCGTCCTCACACAGATGTCCTCACGCGCCCTTCGCCAAGCCGGCGGGGACGTCAGGTCTCCCTGTCGCGACGCTGTCACCTGAGCGAATGCCAATGGCGAGGCCAGATCTCGCAGAGAAATCCTCAGCCTTGTTCAGGTCTGATTTACACCCCGGAGACGCTTCTGCACTCGGTAAAGCCGCCGCTGATTGATAGCAGCGCGACAGCATCCCACCCCGCGCCATCTGCATCCTCCCCCGGCGTCCGGGGACAGCCTCGCACCACCCGCCCTCCCGCAGCCCCATCTGCCCGCGATGGCATCGCCCCACGGAGCTGCCCCCACCACTGGGATGTGGGGAGCATGCTCCCCAGCACCCTGCAGCATCCATCCCCATCGGACCACAGTGGGACCGTGCATCCCGCTGCAACCCTCGCCTGGGGGGAAGCATCACCGGGGTCCACCAAGCCCCTCGCCGCAGTGCCCGGTGGGTACCAGCTCTGCCGGAGGCTGATCCAGCGATGAAGCAATGGGGCCCTTCCCATATCCCCATCGCACATCTGCAGTCGCTCCCTCCCTCATTGCAAAATGCCTCCCGGAGCCCTTCTCGTTAAAATCAAACCCTTCAGCACATTTGGGTTTGGGGTGAACACCAGGGATGGGGTGGCATTGGCCTCCCACCCCTCCTCCCCCCCCCCCGCCCCCCATGCTATTTCAGAGGTGAGAAAGGAAATCGCAGCCTTGGGTTTCCTCCTTTTTTTTAAAAAAAAAAAAAATAATAAAGGCAGGGAGCAATTTGGGATTGTGCTGCTCGCGGAGGGGCTGGCGGCGTGCCGGCGCTCTCCGGGCTGGTGGGGAAAAACGGGGAGGGGGGGATATAAAAGGTTTCATGCAGTGAGCCGGGCACTCAGGGAAGAGGCTGAAAGGGGGCGGTGAGTGCTTTGTATTTCATGCTTGAAGGCACCGAGGCTTTTACCAGCCTTCCCGCGATGATTTAAGACCAGCTCTGAAGTTCAGGAGGGGATCGGCGCTGCGGCTGGCAGCTCAGCGGGACCCCCCAGGTTTGCCCGGGGTGAAGCCTGGTCCTGGCTTGGAAATGCCCCACACGGGCAAGGTACCAGCCGTGGGCGTTGGTGGGGCACCCACAGCGTCGGTGGGGGCATCTCCGGGACACGAGCCTGGTTTAGACATCTGCCCTGGGGAGCGGTGACGAGCCCCGGTCCCCGCTGTGTCCCCCCCCCCGCGTCGTTCCCCTCCTGCTCAGCACCTTGTCTGCAGTGAGAGGGGTCTCACCCGTCGCTGTTGGCAGAGCTCATCCCGGCTCAGAGGGTTACTGACTGTCGGTGAGGGTGTTAATCCTGTGGAGGAGGGTGGACATGGGTTGGGGGGGGTCTTCTCTCACCCCCAGGTCCTCCTGAGCTGGGACCCCAAGAGGCAGAGCCCCCCAGAGTGGGTTATTGCCTCCTGGGGGCTGTGCAAATGTGCATGGCGGGGGGGGGGGGGTCGCAGCCGGCTGCTCCCTGGCACAGGGATTTGGGGGGGACCGGCCGCATCTCCCAGACCCATTCACTCTGGAGCACAGGGCGCAGCCCACGTTTTGGGGAGTGCATGGGGCTCGGTTGCATGCTCCAGCCACGGCAGCGACGTGTTTGGGACTGAAGTTTTCATCACTCCCGCTGGCACAGCCCGTCAGCGTGGGCTCCATCAGGTCGGTCCGTGCCCTGCGACCTGGCGCTTTGGGTCCCTCAGGTGCACCCTGGGTCAAGGACGTCTCCCCCAGACCCCCTATTCCCCACTCCCCATCCCAGCCCCCCCCCGTCCCAGCTGCAGGTCTCACATCCCTGCCCCATCCCACCTCCCCAGCTGGCCTGGATCCGGCCCAATCCCCTCACCCCACCCACCCAGGGCTATATAAGCCCTGAGCAGCCCCAGCTGATTTTTCTTCTCCTTTTTGGCTTTTTTCTTTCTAATTCTACCTTAAACCAGGCTTATGGCTACTCATTGCCTGTGCCAGGGCTTTTCTGCTTTGTCCTGGGCAAGATGTGGATGGGAAAAGGCCTGGAAGGCCCAGAAATGCTGCGGGGCAGGATTGGACCCTGGCAAACAAACGGGGTGAGCGGCCGCGGAGGCTCCTGCTCCAGCGAGGTGTGCGGCTGTGTGCTGCGAGGGGGGCGAGAGCCGAAAAGCTCGTGAAGAGGCTGTGGGTCTGTCTACAGCTTGGGGGGGGGCTGGAAAGGAGAAGGGAGGGTGTGAGCAATGGTGTGCAGCACCCGAGGTCTGCTGTGGAGTGGGGGGGTGTGTGAGTCCCGAATCCAGGTTTGGGGGTGCGAGTGGCCAAGGATGGGGCTGCAGCAGGGGTGCAGGTGGGGGTATTAGCCTGAGCGTGCAGGGGAGCATCAAGGGAGCACCTTGGTTTGGGATGTGCCAGGCTGGGGAATGGGAAGAGCTCAGTATCGTGGGGAAACCAGCCCCGTGGGCCACCCCCAGCACCGCTGGCTCCTCCTGGCAGCCTGGAAAAGGGCACGGGGGCTCCGGGGCAGGCGTGCAGCCGTGCCTGGGGCGGCACCAGCCGAGCATGGAGCCCTGTTTCCCGTGGCCGTACCAAGGTCTCTGCTGCAGAAACCCCAAGGGAATGAAACGTCAGGTCACTCCCAGCCAGCAGCGCAGCGGGTGGGAGACCCCCAGGTGCTCCCCTCCAGCCCAGACCCCCGGGGTGGGGACGCAGGAACCCCTTGCCAGGGGGAATGGGGCCTTGCCAGGGGATGGGCAGAGCTGATAACCCCCCCGGGCTGCCCTTCCCGAGCAGAGGGAGCTGCAGATAAAAGCGCCGTGGGCAGAGCAAAGCTCAGCTCCAGGCCTGGCTTGGGCTGATACCGGCCCCAAAGGGCAACCTCTCCCTTGGGCCTGGCTCAGCCCAGCAGACCGGCTGCTTCCCCTACTTCACCCCAAATTTCTCCCTCCTTTTCCGGATAAGCAGCTTGCGTCGCTCTGATTGACGCGGGTGATACCCCAGGCGTGCCCTTCCCCTGCTCTGTCAGGTTTGACAACACTTTTTTTGGGGGGGAGGGAAGAAATCTTGCTTATTCTAAACCGGGGACCTGCAGCGATGCCCAGATCTGCTTGCAAACCCCTGCAAAAGCCTCCGGCATCACAGGTCGAGCTGGGGAGGCCGGGAGGAGCTGGAGGGGGGGAAGCAGCTGCTTTGGGGATTATTAATGAGCAGCGAGTGATGGGAAAGGCGAGGATCAATTGAAACATAGGAGTTCAATGGTAAAAAGAAACGTTTGCGGAGTAATGGGAGTCCATTTCTCCAGCCGACTGTCGGAAACGCATCCTGTTAAACATCCATCAATTATCCCAGCTTGCAAATGCATTAAGGTAATGAGGAATTATCCATCAAATACACTTAAAGCCAGTGCCCCCCTCTGCCAGCCGCCCTGCAAAGAGCCACTTCAGGAAGGGAAAATGGCCTGAAGGTGGATGGAGACGCAGGGGAGGGCAGCAAGGAGGCCCCGGGGCTGCGTTCCCCCGGAGCCCGGCCCAGCCTGGAGGATGCTTTCCCAGCTCCTGGGCTTGGCTGCCTCTGTCGGTACCCATGTTTCTCTGAGAGCTGCGGTGGTACCGGCCAGTGTCCCCCCCGTGGGCATCCCACGTACCTAATCCGTGCCTCGGTTTCCCCATCCCTCCTGCAGCGCTGCCTGGGGCCACCCATGGGTGCCACTAATGTCTGCGCTGTGGTCCCCATCACCTCTTTTCCTGGGAACAGAAGTAGTGGTGAGCATGGTGTGCGGTCTGGCAGCTAAGTTCCCTGAAATCCATCCTCCGCTGCTGCCTCCCCCTGCATCGCCTGTGCCCCTTGCACCCAGGACAGCCCTGTGCTGGTGGCCGGGGCAGGTGGGCACTGGGAAGGGGCCTTGCAGCCCCTTGGGATGCCGATCCCTGGGCTGGATGCACGGAGCAAAACCCAGAGGCGTCTGGCTGGAAAGATGCTGCTCTGCCATCAGCGGGAAGCCGCTCTTGGAGCCTCCGTCACCCCAACGGGGGCTGGGGGGCTGCAGGTCTGGTCAGGATGAGCCCATCCCCACAAGTGGGTTTGGAAAGCGGCCGGAGCACTGCCATGGGACAGCAAATAGGAAAATGAGGGATGTGTCCCGGTGCAGGAGGCTGGGGGGTCTGGGGTTGGCGGTTCCAGGTAATTAAAAGAGTTTGACCCCTCCGGTGCTGGATTCGGGGCTGCTCCGGGAGTTTTCCAGCCCAGGTGATGCAACCTTGTGGTGAGCCCTCAGCTGTGCGATGCGAGGGGACGTGTCCTCCTCCCCTGGGATGGGGCTGGGTTTATCAGGGCGTTCCCCCGGCAGCAGGATTTGGGGAGCCGGGGCCGCTCTGTGGTGCTTTGGTGTGGATTCTCTGATGTCTGATGCTGTGGTTGTGGGCAGGCTCCTGCCTCTCCCTTCGTGTGGGGGAAGGATTGAAGAGCAAAACTCGGAGTTTCTCCTGGCTGTGCACCTGCCTGGTGGTTCTCAGCTCTGCAGGCACAGCTCGGTTTGGGGTTGGAGGTGGCCAGCAGGTTCAGAAGTCCCTGGCAGGAGGCGAGCGGACAACCAGCGCAGTTGCAGCCTGCATTTCCATAAGGAATGGGGAGGAAATCCAGCTCCTGGGCTGGTCTTTCCCAGGGCTGATAGCTCCATCTCCAAACCCCTCTGGCAGCCCCGTCCAGGCTCAGCAGCACCAGCCTGGGCTGGATACCGGAGCATCCCGCCATGTGCGGCTCCGTGGCAAGCTGAGCCTTCCCGGGAGAGCGCTGGTTCTGATAACAGTAACTGCCATTAGGTGTCACAAGAGCATCAGGTCTTTGCTCTTCCTGGGAAGACGAGTGGTAGCATGAGAAGGAAGGGACGGGATGATGAAGTGGCCCTTGGGATGGCACCTGGGAGCTGGCGATGCCCTGGGCAGGGGAGATGAGCTCTGGCTGCTGGGAGGGCACTGCGCGTCCCTTGTGATGCCACTGCCATCCCTGGAGGTCTCCATCCTTCAGCTGCTGCCCAGCTGTCCCCTTCCCTGTCACCTCCTGGGTCTTCTGCCCTAGTGCTGGGGACAGACAGGAGGTGGCAACGGGTTCCTGCTGTCCCCAGCTTGGCCCTTCAATAACCAGCTGCATTTTACTGCACGAAAGCAAAAGCAGCGGCTGCTCTCGAGGAAGCGGCTGGTGCCTCGCTCAGCAACACAGCTCCCGCCTCCTCCCAGTGTCCGCGAGAACCCCGGGGTTGAGATATCTGCAAAACCATAGCACGTTCCTCCCTGTTCGGAACATATCCAGCGTGGAGGCTGCGAGGGCCCAGCCAGGCACCTCTGGGTGCTCACCTAGGGAGCGATGCTCTGGGGTTTGTCCCCTCCCGGGATTCCCACTCTGTGCTCGCTCCCACCACCCTGTGCCTGGGGCAGCTGCCACGCTCAGATAATCTTCCAGAAATTTGCAATTCTTCCCCCAAATGCCATTTCCCTCTTTAATTTTGCAACATGACTTGAAACAAAGCAGTGTCCGGGGCTCAGCACCTCGATAAGGCACTGCTGGGGAAAAAACCTTTCCCTCCTCTCCAACGCTGGGCACGAAGCTGCGGTGAGCTGAAAAAGCCAAAACCTCCGGCTTTCCCGGGGAAAGGACCAGAGCAGGAGCCACCGTGGGGAGCGTCTCTGCCCCTTCCCTCCTGCCGGTCAGAGGGGACGGAGGTGGCCAAGCGGGAGAGCCCCGAGCGCTGGGCTGGGCTGGCTTCCCAGCCCTGGGTGACCTCCCAGCATCACGTCATCTCTCCCTGCTCCGAGAGGCTGAGTTCATGTCTGGCCTCCCCAGAGCTGGGGACTGTGCCTGGCCTGCCCGCCCCATCCCGCGTCCAGACGCCGAGGTGATGGCCGCCTCCGCAGAGCTGGCGTCTCGGCTGGATGTGCATCCCAGGTGGGCTCTGCATCTCCCCGGGCACCTCTATGGGATGTAACAGAGGTGTCCCGTGGCAGCGCGCACCCCCGCCTCACCCCAAAACCCAGGGCGCAGGACTCGCAGCCTCGAGTCACCGTCCTCCGGCGTGCTGTGCCACCGGCCGGGAGGCATGGCGAGGGGCTGGCGGCGTGGGGATGCTTTCCCTGTGACTCACGGCATTCCTCGCAGGTCAGCGGCAGCCGGAGGACACCCCGACAGCCCTCGCCACCCCTGCCCTCTGCCTGAACTCCGCTGGCAAAGCAAACATCCCCCCGCGCCAGATGCCGGGGGTCCTCGGCACTGCAGCTGCACTGGGCGGGGGGGAGGCAGCGGGGACCCCCCCCGGGGGGAGGATGGGGATGGGTGATGGAGAGCCCGTGCAGGTATTCGCGCCGGCAAACCAGCCTCTCTGCGACCTGCGGGTTTCCTCCTCTTCTGCCGCCAGTTCTGCAGAACCCCAAAGAGGAAAGGGCTTCCTGACGTGGCCCCAGCCCCGGGCGCTCCCCAAGCCCTGCCTGGCTCTGTGCCTTGGTTTTGCTGTGCCGCAGCGAGGGGAAGCGGTGCCGACCCCTCTGATGTCATGTGCGGAGGGGAGAGGGTTCCCATTGCTTCTCCCCGCCAGCTCTTTTTGGGCACATCCCAGCCCGTTTGCTGCTCAGATTTCCCCCCACCTGAAATATTCCCTTTGCCTTTTCAGCTTGAGCCCACTCCTGGGGACCCGTGGGGTGCTCCCCCGGCACAAGCCTGCATCTCACTGCATCCCACCGTCCCATCTTGTTGCCGCCCAGGTTACATGTCATGAGTGGGTCAGTTCTCTTCCCAGCTGGGACCAGGACTGGGGCAGGATGAGTGCGGAGGAGCAAAGCTGGTGGCAGCGAAGTGGCCCCGCAGCATGTGAGCGCCCATCGTGGCTGTGGCCCGCCGGCTGCCCCGGCGCTCAGCACGCAGGAATGCCGTGAGTTTGCAAAGTGGTTTCAGCGAGACGTTATCTAATGGAAGAGGAGGAGGAGGGCGGATTAAGCCAAACCCACAGCACCAGCTTTCAATTAAACCGGGCAAATTTACAGCTTCTCCTTCTGAAACGGTAAACACATGTTCTGAGCGGCCAGCAGGGTCCCGACCCAGCATTTCCCTTCTGTGCCCTGGCACGTGAAGGGAGCAGCATCTCACGGGCGCCCACCTCGTGGCACTGAGAATCCCTCTGGGCTTTGCGTTATTTACCACGTGCCCCAGAGCTGGGGACCCAGACTGCAGGGACAGAGAAGGGATGGGGGAGAGCTGGAGACCTGGGAGAAGAAACACCTCAGCAGCATCCACTGGATGGGAGAGATGCAGAAAGCCCCCGGGCTTTGGGTAACGAAGCAGCACCCTGGGATGGAGGGTGCTGTGGTCCGACGGATGGGTGATGCTCGGTGCAGGCAGCCCTGGTGCCAGGCTCAGTCCTCCCTGGCTGCCAGATGGCCTCCCCCCACAGCAGCTCCCCTCCATGTCCCTGCTTCGGTCCTGTGCAGCCCAGTGCCTCAGTTTCCCCCTCAGAGCAGGGAAGGGTGCAGGCTTTCTGGGTGCAACGGGAAAAGGGCGAGCCGGGCGAGCCAGATGAGCCAAGAAAGGATCTTGCAACCGAGGCTGGGAGCATCCTGCTGGCGCTGTGGACCGGGGCTGGGTGTGAGGTGCACCCGCACGTGTGCCAGGGCACGCCTGGCACCCGCTGCCAGCAGCCCAGCCCTGCCCCGCCGCCTCCTCCGCCCAAGATGGGGAGACGGCAGCAGCCCCTCTCCCCTCACTCTGCAGCAAAGGGGTCCGGTGGGACCAGGACAGTGCACCCTGCCACCCCGGCCCAGCACTGCTGGGCACCCAAGGCTCCCCGAGCCCTTTTGGCCACGGTGGAGAAGACCTGGGCGTCACGCTCATCCCTGGCTATGGGAGATGAGGCGGCAGTACCCCGGTCGGTGGCACGGGGAGCAGCGCAGCCTCCCAGCCCCGCCATGCCACAGCAGCACCTGCGCCCTGGGTGCAGGCACCCGGCCAGGAAGGTGACAGAGGAGCCCGGCAAGGATACTGGGGTGACGTCCTGGCACCGCTGCTGACGTCTGATGGAGGGAAAAGCCCTCCCTAGAGCAAATAAGCAGCCGGGCTGTGCAAACCCAGCTCAGCGGGTGTCTCCTGGCAGGTATCTGGGTCCCATCTGGCCGCTGTTTACCTGCCCGCTGGAATCCACCCTGCAAACTTCCTCCTCAAGCGCCCCAGATAAGGTGAAGGACCCGTGCTCGGCCCCGTGCCGGCCTCGCAAGGAGGACGCTGGCACCCCGACCTCGCTGACCCCGAGCCAGGTGTCCTGGGGAGGTGGTGACCCCCTGGGGATGCCTTGGTCCCTACACAGGGCAGTGCTGCGGGCAACATGATGGATGCCAAAGGGATTTCGGGTGATGTGAGCTGCTCAGCACCCAGCCCCTGCCTGGTGCCTGAGCCCGGGGCTGAACCCTGTCAACGCCAGCCTGGCTCCAAGCAGCCCCAGGAGCTGCAAACCGGTGTCCAGGGAGCAGGCAGGGCTGCTGGGCCCCTTACAAGAGGGTTCGGATGGGTCACGGCAGCCCCGCTGCTGCCTCAGTTTCCCCCTTGGCCGGGTTCGCCTGCCCTGTGCATCACTCCCTGACCCACGGCGGCGGCTTCTGCGGCGTGCAGGGACCTGCCGCCACGCAGGGAGGGGACCGCGCCGGGTACGTGCCCGGCCATTACACTGCCTGACTCAGGCAGGACCCTGCCTGTTGTTTCCACTGCCGACGGCTTCAAAGGCAGCGGGGACTGCCCAGCCCCCCCCCCCCCCCGGTGCAAGCGGGGCCACCGGCTGCACTGCCCTGGGTGTGGGGGGACCAAGAAGTCCCCAACCCACTCCCATCCTGCACCTTGCACGGAGGTCCCTACACCCACCTCACGGGCCGGGGGGGGACGGTGGGTGCCTGGCTGCAAGCGCAGCCTCGTGGTTCAGCCCCTGGGACCCCCCCCCCCAGCCCTTTCATGGGTGCTGCCAAGGCATAGAAGGGACAGCCCTGCTCCTTGTTCCCCCCCCCCTCCAAGTTTTGCAAAGGGGAGATTCAAGCACAGCCCTTGCTACCAGATGAGGGGAAATGAAGCTGAGACCTAGCACACTTCATTACACCTTGCAGTGAAACATCCGCGCTCCCGCTCCTCTTGCAAGCACCCGGGGTTTGCAGAACTCAGGGCTCTCTTCCCACCTCTGGCGGGGGGGGGGGAAACTGAGGCAGGGCAAGCAGGTGCCTGCAGGGTGATGCAAGCCAGGAGAGAAGGATGGTGGCAGAGCAGGGAGTGAACCCAGTCCCGGCCCCGCGCTTGCGGGCGCATGTTGTGAAAGCAGCCGGTTATCAGAGCGGCAGCGTCACACTCACAGCGAGTGGCTTCCAGGAAAGGAAGGAAGTGTGGGGTCACCCAGCCCCGCTGCCGCCCTTTTCCAGCAAACAGCCTGGGCGTGCTGATAATGGGGCCGTGCCACCGGCTGCGCAGGAATTCGGGGCCAGTGGCCACATGCGCCACCTGAAACGCAAGATTTCCCTCCCATAAAAGCCAGCTGCGGTCCTGGGGCAGCGATGGCCGGTACCGATGCCGCCCGGCTCTTGTGTGAGATGCAGAGTGGCATCATGCTTCAGCAGTGCCCCAGTTCCAGCCCAGTGCCTCTTACTGGTGGGAACTGGGAATGACTGGGCTGGGTTTGCTCCTAGACTGCACTGGGGTGTGGGAAGGTGCTCGGGGACATGTTTCCCACCCGGCTGCCCCGGCGCAAGGCGCGTAACCCCGGCGCAAGGTTGAACCGGGACGTGGCAGGTCAAGGGGGTGTGATGGGGAGCCGCTTGCTCCCGCACGCCTGGGTCCTCTCCCACCACACACGGTCCCAGAGGCCGGCAAACCAGGAGGCGCCGGGCAGTCCCACCAAACTAACGGCACCCCGGAGCAGCACTGGGGCAGGATCTGACCCCCTGCCACCATCCTGCCATGAAAATTGCCCCAGCCTGCTCCACCTCGATACTGAGAATAATTACATGATTATGCGATTTGGAAGCAAAGTACAGATTAATCTCTGATCTCGTTAGTCCATGTTTTACCATCTGCTTTGTGCAGGCAGGAGAAGCCCTCGTCCCGCTGCGCAACTTGGGAGAGGTGATGGAAACCCCCAGGGAGAGCCGGAGTCTCACGGCACAGCAGGACACAGGGGCATCAGGCCATGGGTGCTTTAGGAAAGGGGTGCACCGGGACCCGAGTGCATCAGGACAAGTGGATGCCACCCAAGGCACCAGCTGTCACCCACAGCTGCCTTCCCCGATTCCTGGAAGCCAAGCTGGATCCGGCTCAGTGCGGGGCAGGGCTGTGCTGGGACTCCTCCTTTGACCAACAAGGGCAAGCAACTGCAGACACGGCCCTGCACTCCCCGGGGGCTGCCGGGAGGGAGATGCTGGGGTTCAAGCCACAGGGAGAGGTTTATTACACTCCAGGCGGGATAAAGGGATGGAGGGCTCGGACCAAAGACATGCAGGGGGGGGTCTGTGGCAGAGGAGGGGATGGTCCTACAGCTCCTGGGCTCCTTGAGGGCTTCCCTCCAGCTCCTCCACTCATGGATTTTTTTTTTTTTTTTTTTTTGGCCAAGCAGGCAGAGAGGGAGAGATCTGTCTTTTATGACGCTCTTGCCAAGAGAGCTGTGCCTGCCTCAACAGTCCAGGCACAGCGTCAGGCCCAGCTTTTGCACCAGGGCTGCTCCGAACCTGCACGCCCAGCGTGGGGAGAGCCTGGTCTGCAGGCTGCCCTTCTGGGACAGGGCTGGGTGTCCACCAAGATTTCTCTGGGCTGGGGGCAGCACCCTGACCCAGCTCCCTCCAGCACCCAGGGCCCGCTGGGGTGATGCTGGGGCAGCGACCGATACCCAGGGACCTCCGTGTCCCCAGTGGCGCTGAGCCACCAGCACCAAGAGCCAGTGCCTGCGTCGTGGGCATTGCAGGACACGGGGGAAGGTGCCCCTTCGCCCCCCCCTCACCCTGGGGTGTGGGGGGTCCCGGCGTCCTGCTGAGCTGCAGGAAGGGATGAAGGCCAAACCTAATTGCCCATTGCCTGTCTGGGGGAGTCACCGCTGTGACCCGTCCATCCCTGCTCCGCACCGTCCGCTCCATGTGGCAATTCAGCCTCCTCCAGCTTGGGAACAGCGTCCAGCCTCCCAGGAGCCTCCCAGGAGCCTCCCCTTTTCCAGCCACAGACAAAACCCTCTCCCGCTCGCCCCGTGCGCTCCCTGGCCGCGTGTCGGCTAAAGGCCCGGGAAAAGATGAAAGGGATTTCCTGGCTGACCTCCTCACCCCGCACTATTTGCACCTCCTTTCCCGCATGCAGACAGATATTTTTCCCATGCACACAGGGTCAGCACCCTCCCTGCACTCCGGGACAGAGCAATGCCAGGAATGTACCTGGGAATAGGCAGGACTTTGCAGGGCAGAAGGGGAAGAGGAGAGCCGGGCACCCTCCGGTCCCCCATCAGCCACCAAAATAATTTTCGTAACCTTTAAAAGGTGCTTTTCTTGTGCAAACCCTCTGCAGAAAGAAACTCATTCTGTCAAGGCAGGCTGGGGTGCCTGGGTACCCTGAGCCTTGGATGTAGCTATATTTTGTGTCCTTTCCCCCAGGTGATGCCACCCAGGCTGCCAGCCCATGGTGCTGGTCACCGGGCCGGATCCTGAATCCTCAGGCACGGTCAGGGGGTCTCGTCTGGGTGCAGGGTCTCCCCCGGAACAGCCAACGGTGCAGGTGCACCCACTCAGCCTCCTCTAAACAGCACTTGGGCTGAGCCCATCCACATCTGCCCTGGCTTGCAAACCTTTATTGCCCTTTCATCCCCTTTTTGGGGGGATGCTGGCATCTCTGCCATCCCAGGACAGGCAGCTGGGTCGGATCCTGCAGCATCCCTTGGCCCAGCCTGGGGGGGGGGGGGGGCTGCATTTCCACCCTGCAACAGTCCCTTCCCAGCCATCGTATCAGAGACAGAGGATAATAGGGAGTAACACAGGAGAAATGCATTTTCCTCCCCTCTTTCCCACCTTGACCTTGCATCACCCAAAGTAACAATAAAGGGGAAATGAAAAATTAAGTGTTTTGGGACAAAACCTAGTCCCTGGGCTCAGGAGGTAGCGGGGCGATGCCCAGGTCCAGGGGCTACTCCCATCAGCTGGCAGGGCACAAACCCCGTGCCCACACCCAGCACCCAGCCCGTGTCCCCTGCACAGAGCTGTGTGGCTCCGGCTGCCCCCTCCCCGCTGGGTACCCCCTCTCCCTGCCCCTTTCCTGGGACACCCAGCGGGTGGCACAAGCCCTCTGGAAGAAGTGGATTTTTTCCTGCCTGTGCACGGGGATGATCCGGGCATCCCCAACTCAGGGGGACGGGAAGGATGGGAAACCTCCTGGGATCACAGGAGGACACAGCGGGGAAGCCAGGCCGGGCACCCCAGGAACACACCACGTGTGGACGGGACCGGCTGCCAGAACCTCGCTGCGGAGGGGCTCTCAGGGAGGAAACCAGGCAGGGGCCGGGGGCAATGGCCCCGCTGTGCTCGCTGGGGAGGGGATGCAGGCGATGCACGGCCCGGGGGCCCCACCGTCACCCCGATGCATCCCTCTTTCCCCTCTTGCTCTGCAAGAGGTTTTGCTTGTAAACAGAAGTCCCCGGGTAACACTTTTAATACCTCGCCTCTCGGGTATTATTCATCCCCGGCTAACCTTAAAGCCTCCCCCTTTTTCTCTGCGAGGCACCCCCAGAGCAGAGGAAATTCCTCAGCCCTGACGTGATGTGAAACACGAGCGGCTCGGCCCCAGCCGCCCCCTTCCCTGCCCCAACCTCGCCGGGCCATTTCCCAACCCAGGTTTCCCTGTAGCATCCCACTTCCCCCCCCCCCCCCCCTTCCCCCCCCAACCACCCTTTTCTGCTTTAGACATTGTAACCCGAGAGGCTGGAAATGCAGCTCCTTTCATCTTCCATTTCCCACATCCTGAGAGTCTGGGGAGAAGGAGCCCACCCAGATGAAGGAATCCGAAATATGTGGCTCCCTCCACCTCCCCGATCCCCTCCGCCGCCCCCCGTGCGGCTCCATTCACAAAGCAGATTAGCCATGCTGCCGCCTCCATGCACACCTCTCCCAAAAAGCCCGCGCTAAAAGCCAACCTACAAAAAAAAAAAAAAAAAAAAAATTAATAAGAAATAATCCCCACGCCTGCTCCTCCCAGGGAGTGGGATGGGTCCCTGCATCTCCTGCCCCGCTTACAGGTTCCATCACCGCCCTAAACCGGCGGGGATTTGCACCCAAAAGCCGAGGACTAGGTGCTGGCTAAGAGAGGTTTCAGGGTGCTCCAGCACACCAGTGAGGACGTTTCCTCTCCCTGTCCTCAGGTCGCTCGAGACCCAGGATGGGACGTGCGGTTCTCAAGCTGTCACTGCTGTGTTGGGGTCTCCGCTGGGTCTGAGGGAACCCTGAGATACAGAGGATGGGGGGAAGAAGCAGCACCCAGCCAGCACCCTGTGGCTGTGCTGGATCCCAGCATCCACCATCCTGATCCACATCGCGGGGAGGGGGGGGGGGGCAGCACCTCTGCAGCCCCCCCGGAGCCTCTGTGCACCCCGGGATCGGCCACATCACGCAGAGTGACGCCCATTGCCTGCGCCACGATGATGCTGGGGAACGCGCACACATTTTATTGCACTTCCAAAGTCACCCGTGAGACACCAAGGTGCGTTTTCGCTGCTGTAGAGGTGACGGCACATTGGGGGTGTCCCAACCACGGCACCCACTGCTTGGCCGAGGGCAGCACCCACTTCCTCGCCAGCGCTGCCAGGGGTTGCTTACTGTGCGTAGGTGGGAGCATCTTTGCTGGCCCGACTGAGGAAGGTTTCGTGCTTTCCCCGAGGACAGGCAGGTCCGTGCCGCCGCTTCGCCCCACGCCCTGGGCCAGCCGGTTCTGCAGGCGACCGAGCCCGAGCGGAGGGAGCCACGGGCAGACGCAGCCAAGGTCACGCAATGACTCAAAGCTCATGCTAGGAAAACCACAACCTTTCTGTGTGTCACAGCTTTAATCGCCCTGCAATCGTCCCTTCCCTCCTCCAGGGATGCTGTCCCCTCCGGAGGGGGATGCTCATGGGGCTAATATGGGGTTGCGCTCCTGGCTTGGCATTGACCTTGCTATTTTGTCCGCAGGACACCAGTGGAAACCTCAATTTTAACCCTCCGCGGGTTGCAAATCTGCTCCCCTTCCACCCCAGGGACTCCCGGGCAGCAAATTGCCCCTCTCTCCTCCCTGGGTTTCGCCCTGGCCCTCCCCATTTTCACCTATTTGCTAATTGTGCTGGCGGGGAAGGCGAGGGGGAGGAAATACAAAAAGTAAACTGCGAAAACAACACTGCAGCTCCAAGGGCCCAGCACAGCAATCAAGCGATAAAGCAGTAATTAAGCCTGATTATCATGCAAGGCAGCCCCGGTTAGACTGGAATGCCGCTGAAGAGCCCTAAAGCTGCCGGGATTGTTTGCAGGGCTGAGAACTGATCTTTTGATGTCTGCTGGGAGCTCCTCTCCCGCAGACCTGTCACCGGCTCCATGTGCCACCCTGGGGTCCTGCTTCTCTCCAGGCGTGATCCCGCTTGGGTTTTTTTCCTCCTTGCAAGCCCCGTGCAATTCCTCTGAGCTGCAGGCTGCTCCCCGGGGCCTCACGTCAAGGATCGGGTCTGAGCCAGGAGTGGAAAATGGGCAGCCTGGGCCAGGGATGCTGCTCCCTGGTTGGGGCAGGACCTGCAGTCCTGCTTAGACATCCCCGTGTCCATGCAAGTGCAAGACATGCTAAAAGATGGGGGCTACTCTCCTGCACCCGCCGTCTTCGGTGGCTTTCATCCGGGAGGAAGAGGGTTGGGAAAAGAGGTGATCCCTATGGACGAGAGCAAAGCGGGTAGCAAGCAGGACAGGGTTTGTTTCATGTCAGCTTGAATGTCTGACACATCCCAGTGGCCTCGCCCAGGCTGGCAGGGGAAAGGTGAGTATGTGGGATGGGCTTCGGGGGAAAAGGTGGCTCCTTGCCCTAGTTTTGGGGTCATTTGGGGAACGGGGATGAGTCTGGGTGGGTTGCTCTGGAAAGAGATGGATGCGGCTGGGAAACAGGGCTCCACGCAACCGGGGCATGGAGAAATGCCTCCCCATCGCCTCCAAGACAGGGGGTTCTCCCCAAGCCCTGCACCCACAGGAAGAAGCGACCGCTGACTCAGTCCCCCAGGGAAATTAGCAGTTGGGCAAGTTTACGCACAAGGATGATTTGGCCCCAGATCATCCGGGTTGCAAGACACGCTGCTCCCTTCGACGCTAATGAACAGGTTTGGGCAGAGCGAGGAAGAAGGCTGCACCTCCCAAGGAGGTCAGGGGAAGGCAGTCCCCAGCAAAGCCCTGCTGCTCCCGGGGTGAGCTTTGTTTGTCAATAAAGAGCCTGGGTTTCCAGGGCAGCCCCTTCAGCACCTTTCATGATCCAAGCAAAGAATTTGATAATGAGTTTGGGGCCAGATGCTGAGTCACCCCGTCCCATGGCTGAGCACCGACTGGCAGAACCAGTTGTCCCAAATATGCCCAGGCGTCGGGTGGGAATAAGGCAGGAGAAAGGCGCTGCCCGCCCCCCCTCCTCCACCCTCAGCTTGCATCACCCCAAATATAATATTTAAAATTTAAAAAGTAAAGGTATGAAGGCTGCTGAGTCAGATTCCCCATATTTTTCCCCAAATAAAAATATCACCTTCTGGGTAAAAAACAATGTAGGTGTTTCAGTTTTTAGTTGTCTCAGCCCCTGAAAGAGGATGTGCCGCATTCTTGGTAAATCTAAAAGAGGCAACGGCAGCGGTGAGCCCTTCCCGGCCGGCGCGAGGGCTGAGCTGCAGCTCCACAACTGACTTTGGGGTTTGCATTTTGGTTGTGTTTTATTATTTTTTTAAAAAAGAAATACTAAAGGAGTCCGGAGCTCACCAGCATTTCCAGTAAACCCCATTCGATTTCAAGCGATTCATCCCACAAGTATGTGTGGGATGCTGGGAACTCCTCGGTCTCGCTCGGGCGCGGGAGCCCAGATGGGCTTCGTCTGGAATAATTCAGCTCCCGGTGGCTGGAGCTCTTTGCTCTAAATGCTAATAGAGTGAGTAATCAGAGACCTCCATCCAGTAAATTATTTATCTTATCTCTGGAACTCGGGAAAGCATCTCAGCCAGCAACTTCTGTGGAAAAAAAAAAAAAAAAGAAAAAAATCATAAAAAAGAGTTGTTAGTCAAAAGTCCCCAGCTGGGATCGCCACTTTTACTAGAAAAGGGAAAAGTTCAGACACCGGTTTGCTCACGATGAAGTAACAGCAGCGAGGGCGAGCGGGCAGGATGGGGCCCGGGGGCTGCCGAGCACCACCGGGAACGTGTGAGATTGCAGGAAAAAATAATTAAGTGAAGAATAAGCTAAAAAAATTGGGGATTTTCACATGAATGCGGAAGGAAGAGGAGCTCCGTGACTCCCACCCGGCGGAGCTCTGCCACCCCAGCCGCGGGGATGCTGCAGCCGGACGGGGAGAGCCACGGCCGCGGGGAGCCCGACCCCGGGGTGGCGGCAGGGCCGGGACGACCCCTCGTGTCCCCGCACCGCCGCTCGGGTGGGTCTCCCTCTGCCCCCCACCCCCGCCTGCCTACGCGCGCTTAACGAACAATCGCGCGTTCTGTCAAAGCCCTGGCAACCGCGGGACGCGGTGGGACTCCCGTTGAGAACGGGGACGCGAGCAGCCGGCAGGCCGCACCGGCGGACGGTCGCAGCACCTCCCCACCTCCCGCTCTCCCTTTTCTCTTGTTAACCCGCACCCCACGTCGCCCCCCTCAAACCGCCAAGACGGAGCCCCAACCGCCTTTGGCGCCTTTTCCTTCCCGCCACGGCGCGAGCCGCCGCGGCATTTCCTCGGCGCGGCTCTCTCCCTATTGGCTGTGGCGGCGCTGGGCGGGCCGGTGCGGATGGGCCTGGCGAGGCAGCGCCGCCCCCCGGCTCTCCCTGGCCCGCCCCTGGCCCCCGCTACTCCCGGGGCCGGCTGGGGGCGGCCCCGCCACACGGGAGCCCGGCAGAGCGCGGAACAGCCGCGCCGCGGCCGCTCCTTACCCGCCCCGCTGCCGTCAAGCTACAGCCTCCGTTTCTCCGGGCTCCCCCGCCCGACCTCTGCCGCTCGGCAGCCCGACCGCCGGAACCGAGCCACCGGTGCCCGGTCCGGTTCGGGAGGTGCCGGGACCGGCCCCGAAATCGGGCGAGGGGGCCGGGATGCTGCTCTCGAAAATTAACTCGTTGGCCCATCTACGTTCCGGGACGGGTGGGGAGCTGCATACCGCTAAACTACAGCCAGGTAGGAGAGAAACGGCCCGGTTCTGCTCGGCCCGGATCGGTTGGGGGACGGTTGGGGGACGGTTGGGGCCCCGGGCGGAGCGCTGACGGCCGTGTCTCGCTCGCAGGGAAAGAGAAGGAGCCGCTGGAGAATCTATACCGGGTGGGCCCGCTGCTGGGGAGCGGCGGCTTCGGCTCGGTTTATTCGGGTATCCGCATCTCCGACAGCACCCCGGTAAGTGGCGGGGACGGTGGAGGAGGAGGAGGAGGGGGAGTCGGCGGGGCGGGCGGCGTGCTCAGCCCGTCGCTCCCCTTGCCTTGCAGGTTGCCATCAAACACGTGGCCCGGGAACGCATCTCCGAGTGGGGCGAGCTGGTGAGTGACCGGGGGCACCGGGGGAAACCGGGACACCACGGGCGGGAGAAACCGAGGCCCGGGAGGGTGGAAAGCAGGACACCGTGGGGGGAGCGGGCGTGGGGTCACCGGGGAATGCGGAGCATCCCCCGGGCGGGGTGATCCCCAGGCACCGGTAGGGCCGGGCAGGGGGACACTGGAGCATCCCCCAGTGAGACTGGGCAAGGGGGCACCGGAGCATCCCCCGGGCGGGGTGATGCCCAGGCACCGGTGGGGCCAGGCAGGGGGGCACCGGAGCATCCCCCGGGTGGGGTGATGCTCAGGCACCAGTGGGGCTGGAGAAGGGGGCACCAGAGCATCCCAGGCAGGGGCTACCGGACCCCCGGCGCAGCATCAGCTCCACTGACGGCATTTTGGTCCCACTGCAGCCCAGTGGCACCCGTGTGCCGATGGAGATTGTGCTGCTGAACAAGGTGGGCTCCGGCTTCCGCGGCGTCATCCACCTCCTCGACTGGTTTGAGCTGCCAGACAGCTTCGTGCTGGTGCTGGAGCGTCCGGAGCCGTCGCAGGATCTCTTCGACTTCATCACAGAGAGGGGGTCCTTGTCCGAGGAGCTGGCGCGGGGGCTTTTCCGCCAGGTGCTGGAGGCCGTGCGGCACTGCCACAACTGCGGTGTCCTGCACCGCGACATCAAGGACGAGAACATCATCGTCGACCTCGCCACCGGAGAGCTCAAGCTCATTGACTTTGGCTCCGGCACCTTCCTCAAGGACACAGTCTACACCGAATTTGACGGTGAGCCTCCACCCGGGGGGATGCTCCTGGTACCGGGCATCACAGGGCCCAGCGTGGTGGGTCACCAGAGGTTCCGCACCCTTTGCTGGGGGTGGTGGTGGTGGGGAGATTAATTATTCAACCAGCTGCCAAGTTGCTTTTTGGCGCGGAGCGGATGTTGTGAAACAGGAGCCGGCTCCCGGCAGGGCCGACAGCCTCCGCCACCCACCCTGCCCCGGGCTGGGGCGGGGGGAAGCCAGCCCGACAAAAACACACCCGTGGGGGTAACAGAGGGGGGGTTGCAAAACCCATGCGCTGGCCGGTTTGGTTTGCAGGTGCGGAAGGGCTTGGGCTGCTCCGCTCCCCTTGTTTGCCTTGGCTTATTTTTTATTTTTTTGGGGGCCAAGGCTGAGGGGGGGGAAAGGCGTGGTCTTTCCCCACCCATGGGTTTGTTTTTTTTTTTTTTTTGCATGTAACGGTCGGGCCTTCCCCGGGCCCATGCTGCCCTCTTCCGGCACCATCGGCTTTTTTTTACAACCCAAAGTTTGTAAACAAGAGTCACGTGCTGGCGAGGGGGTGGCAGGTCACACCGTGTCCCTCCCCCTGCCAACGGTGCAGACCCCGCATCCCCGGGGATGCTCGGTCAAGGATCTGGGAGCAGGCAGCATCCACCTGACAGCTCTGCCCGTATCCCCTAGGAACACGGGTGTACAGCCCACCGGAGTGGATCCGCTACCACCGCTACCATGGCCGTTCGGCAACAATCTGGTCCCTGGGCGTGCTGCTCTATGACATGGTCTGTGGGGACGTCCCCTTCGAGCAGGACGAGGACATCATCGGGGGCCAGCTCTTCTTCCGACGGCGGGTCTCTCTAGGTGAGTACCTGGCTTTGCAGGGATAATGGGTTTTGGGAGACAGCACCAAGCACACGAGTATCCCGCTCTTACAGCGGTGAAGGTGGTTGATCTCCCATGGTTAGCTGGAGGAGGTGGCACATCCTGCCACCCTGCTGTCCTCCAAAACAGATAATTGATTGGGTGCAGCTCTGAGCACACCCAGCATGGCCCAGCATGGCCCAGCAGTACCAGGCAGACAGGAGCCTTCTCTGACTGACCAGTGGTTTCTGGTTTCTCTCCCCAGAGTGCCAGCATCTCATCAGGTGGTGTTTGTCTATGCGCCCCTCGGACAGGCCATCTTTGGAAGACCTTTTCAATCATCCATGGCTGCAAGACATTCACCTGCCCCAGGAGACAGCAGAGATCCACCTGCACAGTTTGATCCAGGAGCCTGGCAAATAACAGCTCCACGCATCTCCTGGCCAGAAGAAGCAAAGACCACCAGGCTTCTTCCTTGTGACCACAGCGCTGAGCGGGGATCATCGGATGGGACGACGCACATCTTGTCCTGGAGCTCGGCTGGAGACCTGGTCTTCCAAGCGATGGTGGTCACCATCCAACCCAGCTGGCCTGGACTCCCATCTGAATGACTCTGTCTCATTTGATAGTTTGCCAGTAAATTTTTTTTGGTTTGTTTTTTTTTTTGTTCGTTTTGGTTCTGGTTTTGGAGGCTCCCAAGTGTCTTCCTGACCTGCTGAATTCGGGACCGCGAGAAGATCGGAGACCTTATTGCGAGAAAGTCTTCAACAGGGGAAAATTGACTGGGGGGGAGGGCAGGTACTGCAGCTGAATGGCTGTCTTCTCCGCTGTCACCGTGCTCGAGTGCCTTCAGTTGCAATCTGGGCTGTGCTGGAGGAAATACTTGAATTTTCCTACACTGCTGCTTTTCCAAGACTCGCCTGGGTATATAGTTCCTTTTCCCTTTTCAAAAACAAAACGGGTCAGAAGATGCTTAGGAGCCAAGCGGGCGATGCCTCGCCTCCCGTGCCTCCATCTCGCGTGGATTTTCTGGGGTTCTTTGCTTCCCTGTGCCCTCACGAATGCACAAACAATGCAAACCAACAGAGCTGTAAATGTGTACAAAGTTATACAGGAGCGAAGTTTGATGTACAGTTGTTAATAGCGATAACATTTTACCTGTTTTTTTTTCCAGTTTTCGTTTTTAATTTATTTTCATGATATCGTTTTTGTTTTTTTTAAGAGAGTTCTAGCCAGTAGGATAACTTATTTATTTATTTATAATTCATGTGGGTTTCCAACCCACGCCTTGCTTCTACAGCTGCTGATCCCCCCGGTTTTCCATTCGAGTCTTCCCTCTGTGTCTGTCCTGTGTCCATCCCCGGGTCCGTAATGTTTCTGTCGGATGTCTGGTGGAGGTGTGGAGCGGCTGCCTGCTCCCCAGCTGTCTGTGTGCATAGTTCTGGTTGATGTTGTTTCCTCGCCACGTGCAGATCTCAGTTTGCAGATGAGTTTTGGTTTTCCCCACGGGTGTCTTGTCGGGCTGGGGAGGGGGGAGCCAGCCCGGGCTGTCCGCGCTGTCGAGTCTTTACATGTAACCAAGTGTGTAGCTGGCGGGTTTGTGGTTTTGTTTTTTTTGTTAATAGTTAATATTGTACAGGGGAATTCAGAAATCTTATTTTTTTTATGCGGTTTTAAATAAAAACGAACCACTTGACGTGATGGAGACATCCCTTCATTGCGGGGTGGGATGAAGGATGCTGGGAGTTCGTGGGTAAGGTGACCACACCGTGGCTACTGCGAGGACTGCCAGCTTGTCTCTAGCTGAGACTTAACTCCAAAGTTTTGCCGAGCGGCATTAACCAGGACCAGCCAGCTGAAAGCACCATGGGGAAGGCTGGATCCAGCCTTTGGTGGGGTGTTTCCAGTGCCGACTGCTTCTGGCAGGTCTCCTGGGAGAGATCAAAGGAGTGTGGAGCCCTTTTCGTTTCCATTCATCCGCAGGCTGGTGCGGAGCATGTGCTGGGGATGGCGAGTAAACAAAGATCAAAGCAACCTTATGAAAGGCCGGATGTTGTCAGCCAAATTAAATTTTGGTAAGGCAGATCCTGTTGCTCCGGCTCTGTTGGTGCAGAGCGGGTGTTGCATGCCGGGTGCCGGTGGGTGAAGAAAGCCGCCGGCGGGCTGTCCCCACCTCCAGCTCGGCTGCGGCAAATGCGGAGTGAGAGGAAGTCGATCTTCAGATTACAAGAAGTCGGTCGCTATCAGTCAGCAGTGGTAACGCTTCGCTCAAGCTTTTACCCTCCAAACTGTCAAACCCCACTTCCCAGCTCCACGGTGCTTCAGCTTAGGGTGTTGGGGTTTGTTTTTTGTTTCTTGGTAATTTTTTTTTTAAATTAATTTAATATGCTCAGTTTTGAAGCTCTCTTCCTGCTTGACCTCATGGAGCACTTGCTGCTGTGTGCACACAGAGCTGTGTCTCCTACTCCAAGGAAGGGGCACATTTCCCTTTCTGCAGGTTTGTGAGGCCCTCAGCCGGATCTGACACAGAACAGGGCTTTCCTTGGCTTGCCCCATGGCTTTTTTGCTTAAAACCCCCATGCCCAGGGAGTCCCCTCTTTCCCTGGCTCATCTTGGGCTTGCCAGCACCGCTCTGAGCTGTTGGGGCTGCTGTCAGAGGGAACCAGGGGTCCTGGAGCCATGTCCCAGCCTTGTGGGGTGACCTGGTGTGCTGTGTGACTGCAGTGCCTCTGCCTTCAGCAGAAAGCGTTAACTTGGTTGGTTTGTTTTTCTTGGTTTTTTTTCTTTTTTCTTTTTTTTCTTTCTTTTTTTTCTTTTTTTTTTCCTTTATTTTTTTTACCCAGCTGCATCTCTCATCTCCTCCTCGGGGCTGCTAGAAGCAGGAAGCGCAGCTCCAAACGCCTTCAAATTTTAAGCCTATTTTGAGATGTGGTTTGTGTTTAACCTCCTGTCTTGCTTTTTCCCCGGACCATCCAGGAAGCTGCTCTTACACGAAAGCAAACCTCCCCAACATGCCACCTGCTACTGTGAGGAGCCTGAGCCCCTCGGGTGGCCACTGTCGTCGTCCCCCCCCCCCCCCGGCACCACCAAAATGCTATCGCGGCTGTCCCGGCTGCAGGCTGAGCTCGGCCCACCCTTCCCGTAAACGCTTGCTAACTGCTGTGGTGTTTCTTAGAAAACTCGCCGCAGAAAGGCCGAGCAGGTCCGGCATGGGGCTGGGGTGCTGATAGTGACTTCATTTCCGCCTGTTGCTGATGATTTTGTCCCTGCAGGGCTTGTGTTGCAGGAGGGGAATGGTGCCATCGTGTCTCCCGGCAAGATCCCGCTGCCCGGGTACCGTCTTGTCCTGCCACTTTTGGCAACTGGGTGTTGGAAAAGGATGCGTGCATGTTTGATCCCCTGTGCACCAGCCTTCCTGCACAGTAATACCTTCACGAGGCTGAGAGCCACCAGATTTGGGTCCCAGACCTCTGCCATGAGGAAAGGACCATGGTTGATGTGATGGGAGACCTGAAGATGGGCAGCCGCAGCATTGGCTGCTCATTGCTCCCCTCCACGATGCCCATCACCATCACAGCGTGGCATGAGGACTGGACACAGGGGCTGGAGGAAAGGAAAAGACCTTTTCACCCCTCATTTCTCCTTGGTAGAGGGTTGTTCGTTGCCCTTCAGGGCTGTCAGCTACGCCAGGAGAGGATGAAACCACTGGAGTTACCTAGTGGGAAGCGATTCGGAGCCAGCACCGCTCCCCCACCTCCCTTTTACAATTTTTTATTGCTCCATGGTGTCAGCAGGGGAAGTATCCGTAATTCAGAAAGTGGGGGGGAAAAAAGGATGAAGCAGGACCAGGATGAGATTTCAGGCCGTTAGACCTCCCGTTCTAGGAGCACTGGAGTCTATCCCATGTATGACTGAGGACTTGCAAAGCACCAGCACTCATCACACCTGTGACTTCCTGTACACTAAGGTGCTTGGCTGTGCAGAAAGGACCAGCCAGGGCAGCCTGAAGCCACAGCAAAAGGGACATTTCTATTTTCCACATCCCTTTCTGGGAGTGGGAGATGAGGAACAGCCAAAAGTCTGACACTGCTGGAAAAACACAGTTGAGCACAGAGGAGAAAAGCCACCTGGGGAGTGGAGGTCCGGCTCACCCCAGGGACCCGAAGAGCAGAAGACTCGGAGGTGGCATCTCACCCCACGTCCCGTCGCAAGGAAAACATCCAGCTGCCCCCGAGGCGGCATCTGAAACCCTTTGGCCCTTCTCGGCATAGTGAGTCAGTCACAGGAGCTATTTTAAACACCTGCCTTAGGATGAGGTGAATTATCAGCAAACCAGCTGTCCGGCAGCTCCAGCTCCCCGGTAATGAATCCTTGTGGAAGTCGGTCTCCGAGTCCTTTGCCGATGGCCTGTGTGGCAATAGCATTATCTCCACGGGGCATGTGGGGAAACTGAGGCACAGTGCCCCAACTCGCTGGAGATCTTTTTGCGGTGGAGCTTGGGCTCGCCTGCCTTTCCCTGCCCTGTCCCTCCTTGTGCTGGGACCAGCCGCAGAGGAGCTCCCAGCTTCAGACCCCCAATGTCCCCACGTCCCCCAGGCAGGGGATTGAGCCCTCCGGGAGCCAAGACCAAAACCCTGCGCTCCTCAGCATGAACTGGGGGTGAAACGTGTCCTTTCCCAGATCTCCTCCAAAAGAACCCCTGCGCTGTGATGGTGAGGGGGGCCAGGTGTTGGTTTCAGGCACCTGGAGCCCCACTTGAGACCAGAGTCTTGTGTTTTGGGGTTTACACCGTCCTTCCCGAGAGTGGGATCTGCATTAACCCTGCCTCCGTGACACATCGAAACTGCATCGCTCGGCCTGAGAGTTGGTGGGGGTTTTTATGAGGAAAACCACTTTATTCACCTTAAAAAAAAAACCAACCAACTGCAAAACCTTTCCAGTGTGTAAAGTTGAGCCAAATTTAGCAGCTTTGGCTAAAGAAACGTATTTTTAAAGGGGGTAATCAGAGTGTTTCTTTCATCCTTTTCCAAGCTTTTGGTCCCTTTCCTCCAGGGTAATATTTTTGTGTCCTTAATCACCATGTTTATAACAGTTAGGAGGGGGTTAAGTGATTTGAAAAATGAAACAACAGCTCCTGTTTCAAATTCAGTTAACCTGAAATGACACACAGGCACGCGTGTGCATTTGAAGGGCGAACAGAGATCTCACCCCGCTGCGAAAGCTGTGAGAAAAACAGAAGCGGCAAAATGTCACTTCAGGTCAACCCTTGCTGAAGTTCTTCATCTTCCTCCCCCAAAATGAGCAGGCAGGGCTGGGCCCCCTGGCACAGACGCATGGCCTCGTAAGCCATCGGTACCGACCCCAACGGAAACCGCCTCCGCTCTGCCAACCGCACGGGCACGGATGTGCCATGGCAGCCGTGATCTCGGTGCCAGGCTACTACTCGTAGTAGATTGCTTGCTGTAGTGTCCCTGTGTGTGTGCATGGCTGCAGAAATGCGTGTGTGCATGTAGATTCCCCCAAAGCATATGGATTTGGCTCACTTTGGCCCAGGTTGGCTCCTGCCATCGCCTGCTAAGACCTGACGGCCATTGAAGCACAGCTGTGGATGCCAAGGAGTTGGATTTCAGTCCTTTCCCCCACTCTCCGGGTGGGTTTTCTCTGTTTTTGGGAAGAGGAGCAGGATGTGGGCTGAGCAGAGACAATGAGCCACCTTCCCTTGCCGGGGTGGAGTGGTCACTCTCCTGTTGCTCTAGCAGTGCCTTTCTAAACAAAGTCTTTGATAAAGCAAATAAATGAAGCATGAGAAGATGATGTTTGAATTGCTGTGGAAAAGCAGGAGGGGAAACTCCTCCAAGGATGATCTACCCCTCAGGCTGAGAGGGAACGGCAAAGCGAACCCACCCTGCCTAGGTGAGGGGACAGCAGTTTTCCAAAGGAGGCTTTGCAGGGATGCACAAACACCAAAAGTGACTCTAGGACAGGTGGACAGACTCTCCGGCATGCTCAGCCTCTCACTGACACCAAGGGCTCCTGCTTTGATGTGGGATGATTTCAATTCCTCAGAGTTTCCAGTCATGATTCTATGATTCTATGAAGTGATTTGTGATAACCCTGTTTATTGCACCTTGCAGCCCAGGGTTTTTAACTCTGGGTGGAAGGAGCGGCCTTTGGGACCAGCTCCTTTCTGGGAACTTTCCTAGACCAGGAGGGCAGCGATCTCCTTGCAGCTGGGTACTTCAAAATGCTTTATTTTTGCCAGCTCTTAAGTTTCCCTTCTCTGCTTCAGCTTCAGGATGGGAAAAGGAAGTGACTCTTCTCTCTCGGCTTTCGTTCTCGTTCAGAATTGAAAGCTGTCAGAGATCCTGGGCTCGCTGCCACGGTCTTGAGCTTGCTCTGCCCCCGAAACATCTTCTTGGGAGCAGCTGCTGGAGAGAGGAGCAATGGCAGGTTGGGTCAGGGCAAGGCCCTGTGGTGAGCCTGTGCTGCCCTCTGCCGTCAGCCCCTGCCTTCCAAAACGGGCAGGATTTACAGAAATGCACCTGAATTTTTCATTTTTCTTCTCTTTTTTTTGAGCATTCCTAGCCTTCTCGTGTCCCGAAAGGCTCTCCCAGCCTCTCCCTGAGAGGAGGAGCCATGATCCTGTCGAGCCGGGACTCCACCCCGAGGGGATGGTGGGAGCCCCATATGTCCACCCTGGCCTGCAGGCTGAGCTGGGGTGATAATTATCCCTTTTCCAATGTCCCAAACACCCGGGACACCCCGAGGGACGCCCAGCTCCCAGGGAAAACAGGGGAAACTGAGGCGCCTCGTGAGGAAATGACTCATGTGGGACATGGCCATGCTGGCAGCCTGACCGCTGGAGAGGCAGCTGCTAATTCACCAGGGCCCATCACACGTTTTCCCCAGGAGCAGGAGGTCCCCATGTCCCCATGTCCCTGGCAGGACAGTGACAGCACGTCCCGCTCTGCCCACACCTGCCGCCATTAAGGCCTTGATGGCTGCCGGCCACCTCCGTGGCGGGGTTTCTCTTCAGGATACAAGGGGGTGGCAGCGCCTCAGGGGCTGGTGGGGTGCTATGTCACCCAGAAATCTTGTGGGTTTTTGACATCTGTGGGGTTTTTTTCCCAGTTTATCCCCGTTTACTCAAGGGGTGACCACTCGCGCCTCACAGCTTGCCCCATCATGGCGGCTCTTCCCTCAGCCCGTCTGTCGTTATGAGGGGACACCCCGGCACCGGGGCTCAGCTGGGGGCTGGATATGTCACCAAATGGCTCTGAATCCTTCAGGGGACGATGGCAGCGGTGGGTGCCAGCAGAGCCACCCCAGGGCGCCACAGGGACCCAGCTAGGCCCTGTCACCACTCGGTGTGTGTCCCCCGCCCCGCGCATGGTTCTGTCCACTGTTTCGCCCCCCCCCCCGCGGCTCCGTGAGTGGTTTAACGCCCTTGCCCCCGCCCTCTCCCGATGGTTTCGCCCAGGTGCTTTTGCTGGGCGTGTTCCCCCCCCTCCCCCAGAGTGAATGGTCTCTCCCCCAAGGCGCTGTTTAACCCTCCCCGCCCTCCCCTCTGTAGGGTCCTTGCTGTCCCCCGGCCCACGCAGGCACCGCCGCCTCAGCGCCGCTTTCGCGCCCCTCTCCGTGCCCCTCAGTGCCAGTGGTTCGCTCCACAGTCCCCCCCGCCCGAGGCGGGATGGTTTATCCCCTTCTCCCCCCCTTTAGATGGTCTCTCCCGCCTCGCACAACCCCGCCCCGAGCCCTGCCGGCACCGCCCCTTCATCTTACCTCTCTCTCCCTCTCGCTCGCGATTGGCTGATCCGCAACGCCTTGCCCGAAGCGGCCAATGGAGGCGCTCTCCCCGCCCGGACCCAAGATGGCGCCGCCGGCGGCTGCGGGCGGGCGGCGCTGAGGTGGCCTGCGGGGGGCCGCCGCCTTCCTCCGCGCTCCGCCGCTGCGCCGCGGGGCCGGCCGGCCGGTGGGCTCGTTCGCTCGCTGGCTGGCCGGCCGGCCGGGCCCTCCCCGCCTCTCCCCTCCGCGATGGCAGCCGAGAGCGGTAGGCAGTTCTGGAAGCGGAGCGCCAAGCTACCGGGCAGGTGAGCGCGGGCCCGGCCCGGCCGGTATCGGCTGCTTCCCCCCCCCCCCCTCCACCGCCCGGGGAAAGGGGTGCCGGGAGGCGGTGGGCACCGTGTCAGGGCCGCGCTGGCGGGGTGACAGGGACAGCAGGGGAGGTGGCGGGGCGGCCTGAGGTGCCCCTTGCAGCGGGGGGTGCCGGAGCCGCAGCCCCCCTTCCCCAGCTGGGGGGCGTTGGGTTGGGGGAGCTGGAGCAGCCCCTGTGCTTTGGGAAGCGGCTGTCGGGGGTGGGGAGAAGATCCCAGGGGTATCCACCCCGGCTGTGGGCCAGGGGAGCTGGTTGGGGCCCCGGGGTGCCCCCTGCAATAGGGGGGATGCCAGGAGCACCACCCCCCCCCCCCCCCCCCCCCCCGGATATGGGGCAGGGGAGTTTTGCTGGAGGAAGCTCCCCTGTACAAGGGACAGGAATAGTGCCGGGATTATCCCCTCATCTGTAGGGCAGGGCAGGCTGTGTGGGGGCTGCAGGGACCCCCGTGTGCACCCTCTCCCCGTGGGAAGCAGGGTTGAGGGGTCAGGGCCTTGAAGGCTCCCTGGGGTGGCCCCAGAGACAGGGCTGCACCGTGCTCCTTTCCACAGGCGTCACGGAAATCTTGTCCCTGCCCAGAGTCCTCAGAGCTGTCGCCTTGGGTGGTAGCAACCCTGTCCTGAACAGGTGCCCCTGCCAACGCGTGTCCCCCCATTATCCACCCCCGTGCAGGGTGTCAGTCCTGGCCCCGCTCTGCTCGGTACGAGGGGCTGGGACTCTCTGTGTGCACCCCAGCTGCTTAGCTTCCTCTGGCCATGCTGTTCCGGTTCCTGTCGAGGCACCTGCACTCACCTGGGGATGGGAGAAACAAGTGAAATGTCTGATTCAAGTGGGGTTTAGGAAGAAGGGGCTGATGGTGATGAAGGAGATGCTCCCTACGAGGCTTTGGGAGCAAAGCTCCCATGGGGAGAGGGCACCCACCTCTCTGGGGAGGCTTTCACAAGTGCTTTTCCAGCCTGGTGCTCCTCACATTTGCTTTCATTTGCCTTATCTGAACCCTGCCCTTCCCCTCTTGGCGTGCAGACGCAGTCTGAAATGCTTAGTTGGCTTTAAATCCTGCTAGGCCTGTTAAATCTATCTTGCTGATGTGCTTTCACTCAGTCTTTGTCGCTGCACCGGCTCCCTCAGGTTGGTGGGACAATCCAGATCTGTGGCAAGCAAAGGGAAAACAAAGACCACTAGGCATTCCTCCTCTTTCGATCATGGGGAAAGAAAATGCTGTGCTCTCCAGGGGTCATTTTGTCTCCTGATTGCTCCCATCCCTTACCCGGAGGTCACAGCCGTGTTTCCAGCCAGTGGTCTTAGACAGCATCTCTCTTCCGCAGTGGGTGACTTTGAGCTTTGGCTTGGAAAGCTCAAACCAGGTGAACCGGTCTGGGAGGCAGCCGGTCCTGCTTAGACAATATGCTCCAGCGTCAAGTTTTTGGCAAAGTTCTCCCCTGTTCCTGACTGCCTGCTTGGCAAATATCCTGCTGTCCAGGAGGCTTGTTACCACCTCTAAATCCCCTGCGCGCCTGTCCTTTCCAGGGGTGGTTATCAATGGGACTCGGGCGATGCAACCACGAAAAGTGGAGGTGGGATGTGCTGCATCCGTGGTCACTGGACGTGAAGCTCCCTTTCTTCTCTTTTGTCTGAGCTTTGAGAGATCTTCCCGTATGGATTCTTGGCTCTCTCCTTTCTTTGCCCTGACAAGCTGGCAGAGGGAGGCTTTGTAAAGATTTGGAGACTGTGTTAGCTTCCTTTTCCATGACACTTTGTGTGTTTGCTCACTTAGTTGTATTAGCTTTCAGTTGGTGTTTTTTCTCCCTGTAGATTTAGGGTGGTAGAACTAGTAAATGTTTCATCTTTCCAATACTGCTCTGTGACTTTTGCATTGGGAATTCTTGCCCCAGTAATTTTCTGGGTATGTGTTGGCAGGTTGGTCTAGTGT
The DNA here is from genome assembly GCF_028858705.1 of Grus americana. NCBI lineage: Eukaryota > Metazoa > Chordata > Aves > Gruiformes > Gruidae > Grus > Grus americana. The sequence goes on from NC_072876.1 coordinate 818,436, forward strand.
GTTACCCTGTGCGATGGGTTGTTTATTTCCTGTGCTTTAGAGAGATGAGCAGCCAGGCTCTGGGGGAGACTGTTTAAACGCTCTTTAAAAGGGAAGAAACAGAGTCTACTAGAAATAAATATGTTCTGTGTCCAAAGTGGCACTGAGGTTTCGTGGATGAGCTTTCTGCTGCAGCGTCAATAACCCGCACCCTGCGATGATCTCGTGAGTAGTGTAACGCAGATACCACAGCCGTTATATCAGACGCTGTCAGTCACCTGTTGTACCAGACACTGAGCATACGGGTAACAAGAAATGCCTGTCCCAAAGAGCTTAAACCGAAACAGGACAGGTTTGGGAGCATAGCATCAGCTTAGGTCTCAGCTCCTGACCCAGCGGTGTGTTTGTTGAGAGGTAGCGCCTGCCCTGAGCTTTCTGTCCATGCAAAAGTCAGGTGAAGGCAGCTTTGGATGGAGAGTTAAGCTTGGAGACAGCAGATGCATCTAGCTGAGCTGCATCAGGGAAAACCAGACAAGAGTGAGTAAATAAAGTTACTGAGCATCGCTTGGCGTTATTGCTCCCCTGCCTCTATTTTCTCAGTAGGATGAGCTAATGCACCTTTGTGTGGAGTTGTAGGATCTGCTGGGAGTCAGCTACAGGGATGTGAGCTGAAGGAGTGGGATCAGACGTCAAGGGTACCACAGACACTACGACACAAACTTGCTGTCTGGCAGTTGTGCGTGTGCTCGTGTATCTTAGAAGTCACCTGTTGCACACCTTGGAGCGTTTGCACTTCTCCTGTCCAGCCTGTAACACCCTCTGCATGGGTGGATAGGACGGAGAATCAGCAAAGATAGGGCAAACATGGGGAGAACCCGCTTCATGCAGTGGTTTGAGCTCACCGATGCAGGAGGGTGGTATTCAGCCCTGCCTCTGTAACCTGCTGGAAACGAGACTGTCGTCTTCAGCTGCTTGTGTGGGCACGCAGGCTGATGGGCTGTGCAATTAGATCAGTTTGGGGGAGCCTGAATTCATACTCTTTAAAAAGAGCCGCTTGGGAAGTGGGACTCTCTGCTGTTGTGTCTGCCGTTAGCCAGTGAAGGCATTGGCCAGTTGCTTCACAGCTCCAGGAAAGGGTTTCCTCACCCAGAGCTGGCTGCCACATCTCCTCCTCTATCTCTAACACACATCATTCGTTTGGCTTGTGAAGTTCAGGCCTTCTCAAGTGAATCGAAGCGGTCACCCACCTGTGGATCCCTGTGCAGGGAGGAGCAGGATTGTGACTGCTGTCATGAGACGGTGCGAGCTTGGTGCTGGGTGTTGGAGAGGCTTTGCCGGCTCCTCTTCTGCAAGGAGTCGTCGTGAGTCATTGGGAAGCAGCGCTGATCTGGAGGGGTGGTTTTTCTTACTCCTGATAATCTGCTTGCTATGCCCACCCACGAGGGTGCCTCTGCTTAATAGCTGTCCTGACTCCTAGATGCTAATTAGTCAGCAAACTCTTTCCTAGGCTTGATCGCTGGTGGGTAAACACAGTGAGCCTTTTCAGCGCTTCCAGCCACGAGGGACGGCCGCTCCAGCAGCGAGCCCACCCCTTGCTGGGCTTCACCACCAGGATCTCTCTGTGCTGTGGTTGTTTCCAGCCTCTGCTCTGGATCTCTGCATCTCTTCCCCAGCATCAACTGGTTCCCAGTGCGCTTTCCAGCTGCACCAGGCTGCCGTCCCCTCCTACATGGCTGGGCTCTGCTCGTTTTACTGCCGGACACCATCTGCAGCTCCTGGAAACCAGGCCAGCTCTGTTGACCCAAGAGGAGCCTGTCCCTTGTGTGCCAGCTCTGAATGGGCCCTTGTCTCCGCTGTGGGATGCAGGACTGTGCTGTGTACCAGGGGATGGGGAGGACTTGTTTTCCAGAGGTGTTTTTTCAGGGCGGGATGGCTGTGAATAGTTACCCAAATGGAGGTAATAACTCAGGATCCCTGTCTTGCATCCAGAGCCCATGAAACTAGTGATGAGCACTTGTCTAGGAGCTCCTCTCTGAGGTGATGCTCCTCATGTAGTGCTTGCAGCCCTCGGGCTCCCAGTCCCGCTAGTCCCATTCCACGGGGAGGGGAGCCAAGGGACTGAGACATGGTGACTCGCTTCGGGCCACATAGGAAGTAGTCGATTAAGCTGGGACTTGGATGCAAGTCAAACCGTGTACCATACCAGATGTGGATTCGCTGTAGCATTGGCTACGAGCCTGAGAGCCAGTGTGGTGTTCAAACCCTCAAGTGTGTTGTGGAGGAGCCCCAGTGTCGCTGGCTAGAGTCTTTCCCTGTCCCTCAGGGCTCGGAAGGGTGAATTCCCAAACTGGGAAAACCCTTTGATGAAAACGAGAATGAATGTCAGTGTATAAGGCAGGGGACTGAGTGGTCACTCAGAGTGGTGGTGCAGAAAAGAGCAGATTTCAAATCCCATCTCAGGCTGGAGAGAGCCCAAGAGTTTAAACAGGGCTTCTCTTTGCTGCTGCAAAGAACAAATCTTCAGCTGAATGTGGCACTTTGGGTCTAAGGCTTTGAAGACAGAAGGTTATTGAAGGTGCTCTTGGTCCGTATTCAGCTCCTGAAAGCAGGCAAGAAGTGTGACCCCAGTTTAGGCTGAGGAGATTATTCGTGTGTGTTCTGTGGCTTTTTGCACTGTCGTCTTTTTTTCTTTCCCCTTCCTGCAGCATTCAACCTGTGTATGGAGCACAGCATCCTCCGCTGGATCCCCGGCTCACCAAAAAGTACGTGTTTATCTCCTGGAAATGCAGGCCACAAGGCTTTGCAGGTTTTTGGCTCAGTCCTGCAGTAGGTGGAGGTCTCCAGCATCCCCTGGCACTGCAATATTCCAGTGGAGAAGGACAGCGGTGGGGTGCGGTGCTATCTTGAGCTCTGCGAAAGCTTGCAGGGAAAGCTTATCTGCTGGCGCCCTTTATGGCCTGAAATCCATATCGTACCAGCCACATCAAAGGAGATGGGCGTATTTTTTAGCAATGGTGTCTGAGCCCTCTGTTCCCCTTAGGAGACAGAAGAATCAAGGGAAGGGGACGTAAAGCTGCCTGGCAGCTGCAAGGCTGCAGAATCGCAGCACCCTTCCCAGCAGGAAAAGGCAGAGCTGATCTGAACTGTCTCCTCGTCCCGATCTCTGTGTAGCGGTGAAGGTTCCCCCTTTTCTGTGACGCTTCAGGTAGTGGACTTTGACTCTTGTAGCTTAAGGGTAAATGTGAAGGCTCCTCCTCTGCCTGAGAAAAGAACCAGGCTGGTCTGTTTGCTGGCAGTGATTGCAGCTGTATTGGGAGCGTCCACGAGCACAGACCGGCTCTGTCTAACCTCTGACATGCCTCTCCCCAGGTCACAAAACTTTTTTCGAGTGTTAATCTACCAGTTTTCTATAGAGTGGGGGGAGGCGGAGCTGGAGGAACTAATGCGTCTCTCCACTTTGCCCTTCTGAGCCGGGAAGCCTGGCTCCTCTCCAGCTGTCTGCTGGCACTGTGGCCTGCGTGCCCTGCCGTCGTACCAGCTCAGGCTCTGCCTCCTGGCAGCGGGCAGCCCAGGGAGACTTAACATGTTGCTGGCGTTTAGGGGGATGAACGAGGAAATTGGAAAAAGGGACTGGCTGGTTGGAGCGAGGACTTAGGGAAGGAAAGAAAATGGACTCATCTAACAGCATGGCTCTGATACTGTTTCTTTCTGGCTCCCAGTTTCATCAAGGACCGCTCCAAGGCCAATGCGCTGCCTATGAAAAGCAAGAAGGCCTCCAGCTTTCACGAGTTTGCCCGCAACACCAGTGATGCCTGGGACATCGGTGATGATGAAGATGAGGACTTCTCTTCATCTTCTTCCTCTTTGCAAACTCTGAACTCTAAAGTGGCCAAGGCCACAGCAGCTCAGGTTCTGGAGAACCACAGCAAGCTGCGGGCGAAACCTGAGCGGGCTCAGTCTGCCCTCAGCGACATGCCCACCAACTGCAAGGTCATCAAGTCCAGCAGTGAGGCCCAGCTCTCCAGAACATCTGGTAAGAGCCGTCTTTGGAAGCAGCCTCCTGCTACAGAGCTCTCCTGGTTGACCACTGAACTCAGCTGCTTGCTGCTACTCACATGTTATGGGCGAGAGGCTGTAGCGCAGCCTTGTAAGCCCAATGGAGGCTTTTGCCTCCTTGTAGTATCCTGCATTCCAAGGAGCTGGTTTTGGAGTCCTGGCCTTAACTGCTTCAGCCTCCTCTGCTGCTCTATATCCTGCATACAGGCATGTCTGTCCCAGAGGATCCCATGTTCTGGGTGCTAAGGGATTTTGGAGATATGTTAAGTTCTTGCTCAGGATTGCTCACCTTCTGCTTCTTTTGTGGCCCAGTGTACTGCTCTTAGGAAAGGTCTGGATGTGGCCCTGTAGAGCCCAAGTCGGTGCTGCTTGGGCAGGGATCTGGACAGCATCAGCCCTTGCTCACTCTGCCTTGTCGCAGGCAGACGGCTGCCCGTGCTGTGAAAGTCACCCAGCAGGTCCCTGCTGCCAGCAGGTGGCATTGGCAGCCCATCGCTTCCTGTCTCTGCACTAGCAATTAGCTTAATCACTATTTAGATCAGAGATGAGCAAGGCAGATCTGAAGGTCAGTTACTCTGGGATTCTCACAGGCTCCTCCTACCACCTCATCCCCTGTATCCTTCTTCCCATGGGAAGAGGGAAGTCTTATCTGCTGGCAGCTAGGTGTCTGGATGAGGAGGAAGAAGGGGAAGGAGGAGGGAGGAAGTGATGGGAGAGCCACCACAGATGCCTGTGAATCAGCTGATCCCTCAGAGCCGGCCAGCCGTGCTCTGTTTGCTGGGGCAGGGGAAGAGAGGGGTGAAGTCTGCAGCGGCAGGTCTCTGACAGTGGCCAGAGCAGCGGGGTAGGGTTGGAGAGGTGCGGTCCCCTTCCCCGCCTCACTGCAGTGTCTGCTCCTTGTAGAGGAGGCCTGTGTGCGGAACCCCCTTCAGAAGCAGCAGTCCCTTCCCCTTCGGCCCGTCATTCCACTCGTCGCCCGAATCTCTGACCAAAATGCTTCGGGTGCTCCCCCCATGACAGTGAGGGAGAAAACTCGCCTGGAGAAGTTTCGGCAGCTCCTTTCCAGCCACAACACGGACCTGGGTGAGTGTGGCAAAATGAGGGTGCCTGTGGGTGGGAAGGGGAAGGCAGAGGGGCCCTGCTGCCTGCTTCATGTTGCAATTGGGGCAGCTCCAGGGTGGAAAAAATGACTAGCTGCAGTTGCACTAAGTGGGATAGTTGCATGAACTGCTCTGCTGGGAGATGGTGATGTCCTCCACCAGCTACCTATCTGTTCCCCATCTTTCTCCATCTCGTGAATGATGGTTGTGATTGCTGGGGGCTGTTGGGCTCTGCATGAGAACTGAGGCTCCGGTGTGTCGGAACCCCTGCAGCCACCGGTCCTGTGCCCAGGCTTAGCTGAAAGCATGTCTGCTCCCCTTGCTGCAGACCCACATCCTCAGTCGTTGCTAATGTGGAGCCTTCCTGGAGGTTCAGTGTCTCCAGAGCCTGCAGGAGCAGACGGGGGTTTCCTCTCCTTCTAGGTGTAGTGGTGCCTGGACGTGCCTAGGATCTAATCCTTGCCACCACTGTCCGTTTGCAGATGAGCTGAGGAAATGCAGCTGGCCTGGTGTGCCCAGAGAGGTCCGGCCCGTGACGTGGCGTCTCCTCTCAGTGAGTACTTGGAGCTGTGACGCAGGAGTTTGGGGGGAATGTGCCAAGCCAGGGATGCACGCTCCTAGACCTTCGTGTGTCCCGTAACCAGGTTTGCTCATGTATTTGTGCCCAGCCTATGGGTGAGCTGTGGGATTTTTTTTTTGTCAGGGAGTGTAATTGCTACATTCTCTTTGAGCACAAAGCCCAGACTGGTGCTGGGACTATGTGGTTCACGCTTTTTTGGGAAACTGGATCCCGCAAAGTCAGGTTGCCCTGAGATCAGAAAAGGCATCAATGGCTGGGAAAGCCAAAACCCATGAAAGCTCTTTCCCCAGCTCCAGTGTCTCTGTACCTGATGCTTCCACATGTGCAAGCTGCCTGGCAGGATTTCAGGGGATGGTTTGTGATGAGGGAAGAGAGTCTGCCCTGACATGGGTTTTCCTGCCGTAGGGTTATCTCCCTGCAAACATGGAGCGGCGAAAGTTGACTTTGCAGCGCAAGCGGGAGGAATACTTCGGCTTCATCCAGCAGTATTACGATTCCCGGAACGAGGAGCACCATCAAGACACCTACCGACAGGTACGAGCCCTCTGCCTGTTGCCTGGCTTTCTGCCTGGGTTGTCCCTTTTCTCCCTCTTGCTGCTGCTTGTCCGTGCAGTTGGCATCATGCTATGACTTTCTCTAGCTGTAGCTATTAGGAGTCTTCTCCTTGGGGACAGAGCACCATGTTTCTGTCCATCTTCTTAAGGATATTAGTTTAAGCCTTCCCTAAATTGATCTAATAACTAGATTTCAGACCCCAACTCTTTCCCAGCTCTGCCCACACCTGAGCAGAGGAGACTGGAGATAAAACTCTAGATGATTTTTTCAGTGTAGCTGCCATCTGTAGCCCTCACTCTGCTTGTTGGAAAGTGCAGCTCTCACTTGGGGGGACACTAAAGGGTGGATTCCCCTCTGTCAGCCCATGATGAGTTATTGTGCCCCTGAAAAGAATGGCTGGTGGATGTAACACACGCTCTCTTCCAGATCCATATTGACATTCCAAGGACCAACCCGCTCATCCCCCTTTTCCAGCAGCCACTTGTCCAGGAGGTAAGGGGGAAGGAAGCTTTGGGGCATGTGTGTGGAGTTAAACCAGCGCTGCCACTAGTGAGTTAGCTTTGCAGGGAAACTTCTCTGGCTGACAGCTCGTCATGCCAGTACTTGCTGAAACTGGTCTTGTCCCATGTTTCTGAAAGACCTCAGACTTAGAGCTCAGGGATTATGAGATCAGCTCTTTTGTGGCGAGATGTAGCCAAGAGTTGGTAAAAGACCTGAAGCTTTTGTTTTGAAACGAATTCAAGGCATCTGAACCACAACAGGAGATCAGTTCTGGTTTGCTATGAAACCTCCGTGAGCATCTGTCCTCTTTAGAAACAAGCTCAGTGTGCGTATGTGGTGTCTCAGACCGTGGTGTCCTGGGGCTGGGGCAGTCTGGAAATAACACATTGATGGTTGCGGGGAGGCTGCTCTGTTGGGAACTCTCCTGCTCGGTGATGTTTTGCTGGGAGTATTGTGCTGATGGCTGATACTCGATGGTATAACAGATCCATGAAATGTTCAGCAAGGTGCGATGCTCTGCTAGTAGGCAGCCCTGCCTTATGGGTGGGAGGGTCTTAAGCCACCTAATCTTGCAAAGCTGGTGTCTGCATTTCTTCAAGGGGAGGCTTTGAGGAGGAGGCTGGGCTGCCTTGTTCTGGGAAATGTGGGCCGGCCTTGTGTGGGATCTGTGGATCATACAGGAGTCTCTCCTAGGACTTATATGCTTCTTATCTTACCCGTATTGCTGCAGAAAAGCCTGTCAGTGCATGATCTCTGCTCCCTGAGCTTAGCAGTTATGCTTTTCTGCCTCTCCTTTGTGCACGGCTAATGCAGGTACCTGCTTTCCCTCATTCTTCTCTAGATCTTTGAAAGAATCCTGTTTATCTGGGCCATTCGACACCCAGCCAGCGGCTATGTACAGGGAATCAATGACCTGGTCACTCCGTTCTTTGTTGTGTTCCTCTCCGAGTACGTTGGTAAGTGATGTTTGCTGTTCGAAGCACGGTGCTGTCTCTCGACCACGGTGTTTGAAATGGAGTAAGGTGCTGGCATCAGGAAAGCTTGCTTTGCTGGAGGGGATGATGTGTGCTTCCTTCAGCGCCTGTGCCAGGCTGGAGATGCATCTTGACCTCTCACTGTATCTTTGCTGCCTGGTTGAATTGACTTCAAGTTTCATAACCTTGCTGAGCTCTAGAAAAGTTGAAGTGCTAAGGGTGGATTTGCATCTGAATAAACTTAACATCCTTGCAGCTTGGAGGACAATGGGGCCTTCTAGGCACTGAGGGAGTTTAGGCAAAGCCCAGAGGTAAAGAGTCAAGGGAGAGGAGGGCCTTACTCTCAAAGCTTGGGCTTGGAGCTAGTTTCTGCTCTAGGAGGAATGAGTGAACTCTTCCTCATTCTAGGAGGAATGAGTGAAGTATAAAGAGAACCTGCAGAGAATGTAAAATAAACTATTTAAATAAAGATTCCTGTCCCGTGCTGCTAGTATAGGTGTGTTTTTCAAGCTGAGAGTTTCACAAAGCAAATTGACTTCTCCCTGCTGCTTTTGGCTTTCTTGTTGTTTGCTCGTAGCTGGAGATAAGTCATTTCCACCCATAGCATTTTTATTCTTTCTCAAGCTCTAGCTGTTCTGGGGTTGACATTAATGCTGGGATGCCATAATCCCTATTTCTAAAGGCTCTTAGTTTTCACTGTAAACAGAAGGAAAAATGCATTTATAAGAATCTATTAGTGACAGAGAAATCCTGTTGAACAAATATTTTTAAGGTCTGATCCAAAGCTTGTTGAAGTCAGTGGAAGCCTTCTACTATCTAGCGAAGGCTTTGTAAACTAGTACTGATCTGCCCCTTCTGAGGACGTTGCGAAGAGGTAAGCCACCTCTGTTTCCACTGTGGTAGCCGCTGTGGTCGGGATTGATCCTTGGGAAGTGCTGTTGCTCCTCATAGCCTGAAGGAGAAGGCACAAAATGTTTGAGAGGTGGGCCTGTGCGAACCGCATGAAGTTCAACATGGCCAAGTGCAAGGTCCTGCACGTGGGTCAGCACAATCCCAAGCACAGCTACAGGCTGGGTGGGGAATGGATTGAAAGCAGCCCTGAGGAGAAGGACTCAGGGGTATTGATTGATGAAAAGCTCAACGTGAGCTGGCAGTGTGCGCTTGCAGCCCAGAAAGCCAAATGTGCTCTGGGCTGCATCCCCAGCAGTGTGACCAGCAGGTCGAGGGAGGGGATTCTGCCCCTCTGCTCCGCTCTGCTGAGACCCCCCTGCAGTGCTGCATCCAGCTCAGGGGTCCCCAGGACAAGACAGACATCGAGCTTTTGGAGTGAGTCCAGAGGAGGGCCACAAAGTTGATCAGAGGGCTGGAGCACCTCTGCTATGAGGACAGGCTGAGAGAGTTGGGGTTGTTCAGCCTGGAGAAGGCTCCGGGGAGACCTAATTGTGGCTTTTCAGTACCTGAAGGGGGCCTACAGGAAAGCTGGAGAGGGACTGTTTATCAGGGAGTGTAGTGACAGGACAAGGGGTAATGGGTTTAAGCTGAAGTAGGGTAGATTTAGATTAGGTGTTAGGAAGAAATTCTTCCCTGTGAGGGTGGTGAGGCCCTGGCACAGGTTGCCTAGAGAAGCTGTGGCTGCCCCTGGATCCCTGGAAGTATTCAAGGCCAGGTTGGATGGGGCTTTGGGCAACCTGGGCTAGTGGAGGGTGTCCCTGCCCATGGCAGGGGGTGGGACTGGATGGGCTTTGAGGTCCCTTCCAACCCAAATCATTCTATGATTCTATGAATGTGGCTCTGCTACCAGCTGGAGTGAATTCCCTTTCCTGGGAGGTCAAGAGCCTTTTGGGTCTGAGCAGGTTCCCTTTGAGTGGCTTCTCCTGTGCCTTATTGCTCGAGAGGCGTTGATAGCACTTAGTCTTGGCGGAGGCTGGTTGCTCAGGATTGATTTATTGGGTCAGAAGCGGAGTTGTGCACAGTGAGTTACTTGTGCAAAAAGGGAGCTGGTCTGAAGCATCGGAGCTGCCTGTGGGTACCTGCTGTGGCTTCTTGCAGTCCTGCACCGTGTTGGGGCTCAACTCTCTCTACATGTGGCTGCAGAGTTCATGCTGCATTGGACCTCTCTGTCTCACTGGAGCTATGCTTCTCCCCATCTTCCAGGCCTGTTTTCTCCTCCAACTGAAGCTTTCTCTCTGAATGTCGTCTTCCTGTTTCCAGTTATTTCTGAAACTTGTGTGGGAGGGAAAAACACACCTCTGCATGAGACCTGTTGAGTTGAATTTGACCGAGCAATATCACATATCCCATTCTGTCCCCAGAGCCTGGGACTCAAAGCCAGCCTTTAGGTCACAAGTTGTCTCAATGGCTACCTGTCCTGGCTATATAAGCAGTCAGAATTTAAGGGCAAGATCAGTAATTGCCTTGAATGTACGTGGGAAAGAACTGGCAGTGCTCAGTGTTGCGTAACCCCTTTTGCAACAGCATTTAAATCGCTGGTTTGGAGCATTGGCTCTTCTCTACAGCTGCTTTGCTGACAACCCCCTGAAGAGCTGGTGCTGGGCAGGGCAGGAGGCTCTCCGTGTTGGATCACCAATTCTCAGGATCCCTGGATCAGCCAAATCTGTGCTGCACCCGAGTCCTTGCAGCAGGAGAGCCAAAAGAGGCCTTGCACAGTTTGGTAATCCTTGTGCAGCACGTGCCAAGGGACAACTCACCTTTCTGTGGGAAGTCTCTTGCTCAAAGGAAATCCCATTTGTATTCTTCAAGCTGTATCCCCCTTGGGAAAGGGAACAATCTGTACGGTGCAGGCAGCCCCTGCCCACGGAGCCGCTGTGGGCTCATACATCTGTGTGTCATCTGAGGGTACTTCCACATTCAAAGGTGTGTGTACAACGGGCCTGGAGAAGTTTCCCTCACCTTTCCTTAAAAGCTGGCTCTGGGAAGTTGGCACCAGCACTGGCTCCATCCTCAAACCTCTTGGGTTTGCTGCCCCCGCTCTCCTTTCAGAGCGGGTGTTTTGTTGACTGCAAGATGCTCGAAGGGACCTGCTGTGCTGCCAGCTGGCTCCTCTGCTTAGCTGCCCACTGTCTTCCCTGGGATGTTGGTGTTGGAGCTTTTGAAGGACTGTCTCTTGCAGCAGCTGACTCAGCAGGACACTCGCAGCTCTCCAGGGACCATGGTGTGTGTGTGTGTGATGCGGAGCTGACAGGCAGAGGCAGGGGTTCACAAGCTGTTGACTTTGGTTAGCTGTTCAGCACAAAGCCAGGCTGACACCCTGGTCTTCTGCTGTTCAGTCTAGTGGCTTCTCATAAAGCAGGCTCACCTCTAGGAATGGGCTGGTTTGTTGTAGACATCTCCAAGTTTGTTGTAGACTGCTAACCCATCATCCCATGCTTTGCGCAGGCACTGTATTTGCAGGCAACGAATCAACTTTTCTACAGATCAATTAAAATCTCTCCTTGGTGCTCATCAGCTGATTAATGTGTCTGGTTGATAGTGTCTCCATTATGTATCAGTTACTAGACCAAGGCCTAAAACATTCTTCAGAGGGCTTGTCTGGCTTCTCACTGAGGGCTAGAATGTGCCCCTGGGGAAAATGTGGGCGGTTTGTAGCTCATCAAGCACATTCAGGGAAGAGTTTGGCAGCTCCCTTTCATTGAAGTTGACACGAGAACAAACCAACAGTCAGTAGCAACCCAGCAAACTCCCAGGCCCTTGTGTGCAGAGGGATTAAACAGAGCTTGCTCGGGGTAGTAGTTAGAGCAGTTTGGCTGGCTGTATTGCTGTGTCTTTGACTTCATGCCTTTCTGTCGTCACTGTAGAAGGTGTGGGGAGGAAGGGGGTATGCCTCTCCTGGTTCTGAAGGAGGGAAACAGACCAGTGAGTGAAAAACATTTGCAGGAAGTTATTTCTTCTGGCTGCCCTGGGATGCTTTGGGAACTGGATGACACTTACTGATCTGTACCTCCCTAGCCTGACTGAAAGGGTCCTGTTGATATTGCTTCCCTCTTCTGAGCAGTGCCAGTGTGTGTGCCCCTTTGACCAACTTCAGAAAATCCCAGCTTGGCTGAAGCAGGGAGAAGCAGCTCTTCCCCAGAGCTTCCAGTCCCTGTGTCTGAACTCCCCTGCCCCCTTCTCCAGATCCAGTTGGGACCAGTTACTTTTCCCATACTTGCACTGAGTCTGGATGCAAAACTCATCCTTCTTCCAGGTGCTGGGCAGGCTGCTGTGAGCCCTTGGCAGATGGGATAGGTTTAACTGCTGTGTTTTCCCCTTTCCCCCAGCGTGGCAAGCTGGCTCACCTTCTGTGCTGCTCTACCTGCCTCCTGCGCGAACACGGCTGCCTCAGCTACTTGGCAGCAGCCACGGGTGCTTTGGGCTCCTGCCGCTGACAGATCCATAGCTGGAGTGATTCCTCCTCCCAGCTGATTGATGGCTTCTGCTGCAGACTGCTGAGCGCTGCTTGTTTTCAGCTGGTGCTGCTGTGAGGAAGAGCTCGAGGGAGGTGTTGAGGCTGCAGCAGCAGCTGAGCCTGCTGTTGCTGCCCTCCGGGTGGGATGGGTGCAGGCTGCCAGTGCCACTGGGGAGGGAGAGCTTGAGCAATGAGGATGGAGAGAGGCAGTCTGGTGTCCGAGGAATTGGAGCAAGGGATGACACCTCAGTATCTGCTGGAGGGAAACCGTGTGTCCCTTTTTCCAGGTGATCAGAGAGGGCCCAGAAAGCACAGGGATGCTGAGGTGTCAGTCCTGCTAAAACTGCCTCCCAGCTCAGGTCCCACAGCCCCTCCTGCTGCACTGAGTCACTCCCAGCTCTCAGGGCTTGTGTTTGCATTTACAATGCCAGTAATAGAGCTCAGAAATGAGTTCAGCCTCCCCAGGTAGCGTCAGTGCTGGCCCCTGCACCCTCTCCCAGTGCTCTCTGACCATCTCAATGTATGACACTGCTTCCATCCCCCATCCAACACCTTGCATGAGGGATTGTCCCAGCTTTGGGAGCTGTTTCACATTTCAACGAGTCTGTAGAGGGGAGCAGTGCCATGGAAAGTATTGATCTTGCTCGCTCCGATCTGGCTTTGTTACTAAATCCTAATCATGGTTAAATTAAATCTCTCTTTCCCTGTAAGCAGGAGCAGAAATGGAGCTTAGATGAAGGGAAGGCAAGCCTTGTATCGGGTGTTACTAGTCACACTGTGACTGACCCAGCTTGTTCTGAACTCTGGTTTTGCCCTAGGCTGGTTGCTCACTGCACGTGGTGCAGACTTGCCCGTTACTGTGCAGAGCTATGAGTTGAGACTGGGTTCAACTGTTCTCCAGGTGTCTAGTCCTGCACTGAGCCCCAGCTGCCGGAATATGGCGTGTCATTAAAGCTCTCCTGTGGAAAGCAGGGATGTGGGAGGCTAGAGCCCTGGCTCCTCTGATCTGCTCTGAGCTATGCCCTGCCTGGCATCTGAGGCAGGGGTTCAGGTGGGACTGTGATGCCCCTTCTCCTGTGTCAGCCCTGTCAACACGTCACTGGCAAGAACTTTGCTCTCCCCAAGCCCCAGCTGCCCTCGGGCATGCTGTGACAGTGGCCACGGTGTCCTGGCTGCCCCCAGCCCAGCCGCAGGCAGCTGTCACTGTGCCGCTGGCTCCTTTTCAGTCCCTGTCAGAGCCATACGTTGAGTCTCTCTCTCCTTTCCACTGGGCCTCTTTAATGATGCTGCTGAGCAGATGTTTGTGCTGAGCCCCACACTCCAGAGACCTGGGTTTTTTTTTCAAAGCTTCTTGTTGTGTGTTGGCTTATGCTGGGGATCTCCTACCACGGTTTAGCTTTGGCACCGGGGTGCTGGCAGGGTTGCTCCTCTTGTCCCCGTACTGGTGCAAGCAGCAGGGTGTTCCCCGTCACCTGGGCAGGTCACCACATCCCCTTCTCCATCACAGTCCTCGGGAGCTGCATGGGGAGGTCTTCTGCGCGAGGCTCATTCCTGCATGGCTGAGCCTGCCTCTCCCACCAGTCCTGGCTGTATGCATGTGGCCCTGTCCCGCTCCTTTGCCTGCCCATCCTCCTTCCTCTGTGGGGGAAGTTATCTAGAGAAGGAGGTGGGTATTAAACAGATTTTTGCCTGCCTTTCTCATTACCCAGAACGTTTGAGAGTGGCTGCAGAGAAACCAGCAGAAGAGTGATAGTTTTGGATGATGATCTGCAGCTGGAAAACAGCTTTGCTGCTCTTTCTGCAGTACAAGATTGCCAGATTAATGCAGAGTTAAGCCCTTGTTTGTTCCTAAAGCTCCTGGTGGCAGTTTGCTCCGGAGCTGAGCTCTGCCCCGGAGGAGGAGCAGAGGTGGGAACAGTGTTGGAGTCACTGGCTCCGCACTTCCCATCGTCCTGCAGGCAGGATCTGTTAGCATCAGTTTTCACAGTGCTGCCAGCCTGCGACAGCTGCCCTGCGGTGTATGTGAGCCAAGAGGGTGGCCTGGCCTGAGCCCCGAGTCCTGTCTTCTCCCTTTCTTGCTCTTTTCCAAGGAAGATCAAAGATGCTTGTTAGAATTTCTGAGCCTCTGCGTTTGGAAATGGGCCGGTTTAGCCCTGGTAGCTGTTGATCCGATTTAGCAGTGTGACAGCTCCATCAGCAGTGTGACAGGCACTCTCCTCCTGAGGAGGAAGGGAGGAGCTGCTGGGTCGGCTTCCACTGCCTTCCCATGCCTGTTGCCCTCCTCAGCCTCCAGGTTAAGGTGGGCCTGGCCTGGAGCAGGCGATCTCTGCTTCCAACTCAGCCAGCGTCACCACCATGCCACCCTCTAGGCCTCAGCTCTCTCCCCCTTGCCCTTCCTGGGAGTTCATAAACCCATTTAAGAGTGAGGGCAGCTTTTGCACTCCGTGAGTGCCCTTTGGGGACAGAGCTGCCACTAACCCTTGTGCCCTCTGACCCCAGGTTCACAGGGTTTGAAAAACAAGCTTGTACAAATCTCTTGCTGCTTACCCCACAGCAAGGCTCTTCTGTGCGTGGGGCTGCTTCTGGTGGCTGGAGCTCTCCTGTCAGCCGGGCTCAAGGAGGAGGAGAGGCTCTGTGAAGCTGAGCAGGCTCTCTGCTGCATGGCTCTGCTGTCAGGCTCATGCTGGATTTAACTTGGAGCCTTTTGCTCTCCAGGAGGATGTTTGTGTGCGTTTTGGGTTCTTGCAACTGTGCCCAAGAGTCCTGCTGTCCTATAGAGGTTTCTGAGGCTTTGGCTGTTCTTCCTCATGGGTTCTCAGAGTTGGCAACTGCTTTTTTGGGTGCCTCTGTTGTGCTTCAGTCCTGGGATGATGCTGATGAATCTGACTGGGAGTGGGAACTGAGCTCCCTTGTGCTGCCCCAGGCCAAGGGCAGCGTTTTCTTCCCTGGTTTCTGGCTGCAGTGACAGATTCACCTCTCCTGGTTCTCCCTGGGGTGCTGCCAGCTGGCAGAGACCTGCTGTCACCCAGGCCGGGATGTGCTGCAGCAAGAGGGGTCCCACATACTCGGAGCTTTATCCGTGTACAGCCCTCACCCCAAAGGGACAACAACAGTGGCAGCGCCGTGGGATCCCTCCCACGGTCCCCTGGGGCTGCGTTCAGATCATGGCCACTGAGTCTTTTGGGGTCCTTCAGCCCTTTGCCTGGGTTGGAGAAGTTGGTCAGTGCATGGGTGCTGTGCTCTGTGCCAGACAGGCCACCCATGTCATGCAGGGAGCCTTGTAGTGCCTCTTGCCCTGCCTTGGCTTGATAAAGCCCCTTGGGGTGTCCTGTGAGCTGCCTGGTGTCCCCTGTCCTTCTGATGCTCTTCCCTCTCTCTTTTGCAGAGGAGGATGTGGAGAACTTTGATGTGACGAACCTGTCACAGGATGTTTTACGGAGCATCGAAGCTGATAGCTTCTGGTGCATGAGCAAGCTGCTGGACGGGATACAGGTGAGCCTCTGGGGCCACAGAGGTTTCTCCCCTCGCTGGGGTAGCAGTGCAGTCATCTTCTCTGTGTTTGCATGAGCTCTCTGCATGTCCTAGCATTAGGGAGACTTTGCTACTTCACAAAGCTAAAATCTGTGGGTAAAATCCTGGGGAAATAAGATGCTGTGGCTGTCTGACCAGCGCTGTCCTGACTAGGGAATTCACAGCAGGTGGATGATCCTGGTGCTCAAGAGCCATGTCTCCTTGGCTCATGGTGGTCTCAGCTCCCTGTGGAGCTGGGGATCTGGTTTTGGTTCTTTCTAGCCATTGTTAGAGCTGCTGCTTCTGACTCGTGGCCTCTCCCCACAGGATAACTACACCTTTGCACAGCCGGGGATCCAGAAGAAAGTCAAAGCCCTGGAGGAGCTTGTTAGCCGGATTGATGGTAGGTGACAAGGGGATCTGAGCAGGTTGGAGGCTCTTTTGTCACAACAGCAGGAGGCCTCCTTTGCAAGTAGTATCCTCAGGGCAGGGGTAGACACTTGCCTACAACATGTATGGAAGCAGGGCAGGGTAGGGTCAGCCAGAACTCTCCTGGGGACAGGGTTTTTCTGGCCAGGTAGCACAGGGTGAGGAGTGGAGGCATTTGGGAGAGCAAGGTCTCAGCCTGAAAGTGCGTGAAAGCTGGTGTCTTGGGGGCAGTGCTGTGCATGGGAGCTGGGACACCATGGTCCCCAGGTGTGTAAGCGAAATGTGCTGTTTCAGAGCAGGTACATAATCACTTTAGGAAGTACGAGGTCGAATACTTGCAGTTTGCCTTTCGCTGGATGAACAATCTGCTTATGAGGGAGCTGCCTCTTCGCTGCACCATCCGCCTCTGGGACACCTACCAGGTACGCAGGCTCCCACTGCCTTCCGTGCTTGGCTGGTCGCTGTGGGACCAATTCTGTGTACACGGTGGGGATGGAGGTCTTCTGCAGCACCGTGCAGCTGGGGACGTGAGGGAAGCAAAGCAGTGTGGCCCCAGGGCATTTATAGCCGGTTGGGTGATGGGTGGCCCAGTAGGACATCTGTGTCTGGGGAAGCCGTGCTCCAGCTGAGCTGCAGGAGCTGACCCAGAGTTTTGTTGTCCACAGTCGGAGCCAGAAGGATTCTCACATTTCCACCTGTATGTCTGCGCCGCCTTCTTGATCAAGTGGCGGAAGGAGATCCTAGATGAGGAGGACTTCCAAGTAAGTCCTTGGGGCTGAGGGTGATTCTCTGGGGGTTGAGGGGAGGGAATTGCTCTGGTTGGGATTCCAGTGTGGACACAGTCATCCATTGTCTCAGAGCTGGCTCCAAGAGCATCCAGTCTCGGGATCTTTGCCGAAAAGTAACTTCTGAGCCTTAGTGCTCAGGATAGAGAACTGAGCTGTTGGAGGGTTCAAACATCAAATAACCAGCTCTTCCCCAGGCTCGAGTTTTGATCGTGGTAAGTCCCTTCATGTTTGCCTCCTGGTGTCCAGTTGTAACACCGAGGTAGCGCCCTTTATCTCAAGAGGTTTGGGGGCATCTGAGGTGCTTCACATATTCAGATCTAGACATGAGCACATCTTAATGCTGACTCTGAGCCTTTCAGACCTGTGAGCGTGGTGAGCAAAAGTTACTGAGTGCTGCTGCCTCTGGTCATGCTGGCCCCAAGCCTGCTCTGGAGCTGTACCCTGCCTTCAACTGCCCCAAACTAAGCACCTTCCCCTCTTTCAGGGCCTTCTAATGTTGTTACAAAACCTGCCCACGATACACTGGGGTAACGAAGAGATTGGACTCCTGCTTGCAGAAGCCTACAGACTCAAGTACATGTTTGCAGATGCCCCCAATCATTACCGCCGATAGGTGCCAGGACTCGACTCCCTCCTCTCCCCCATGCCCACCCCCTCATCCTGGCCCAATCTGATCACTGTGGCATTTTTGTCGTCCCAAGTCCTCGGACACTCTGGCTGGGAGCTGCTTCTCGCTGTACAAAGCTCACATCGACTCCTGTCTTAACTCTTAACGTGTGCCTGTCTGCCACTCCATGCGCCTGGATGTGCCACTCCAACGACTGTCAGTATTTCACTCCGTGCCCGTGGCTTGAGCCAGGGAGAGAGGCTTGAAGGGGCTGGAGGAGGACATGGGGCACAGATAAACTGAGCCAAGGACAAAGCCCTCCTGTCCTCTCCACCCCCTGCCCTGGGCTTGTCCTGCTGGGACCACCTTGGCTTCGCTGCCTCGTGTTAACCTGCCACCACCTGCGCTGACCCATCTGCACCCTTTCTCTTCCGACACCACTCGCTCCAACTCCCAGATGAAAATGCCTTATCAGAAACCCGCCTGGCTGGAAAATCCTTCCCCTCCCCGAGGGTGGCAGGGCAAGAAGTTTCTCTCAGGGCCTAGCTTCACTCCCAGGGTCCAGAGACCCCCCCCCAAGCACTTTGTGGGTTTGCAAGAGAGCCCCTCACACCTGCCCTCTCTCCTCTCCATCCTCTTTGCCTCCCTCTCCCCTGGGGCAGGCACGATGGGGGGGGGGAACACCACTCCATCCACGTGCGGTTCGAATGATGTGCGCCAGCTTGACGGGACTGATGTGCTGTCGGTACGGCCCCCTCCGGCCCCGGGGGAGAGGTGGGGGGGGGGGGGGGCTGGCAGGGGAGCGGCATCTCCCGAAACCCCCCACTCCTCTGAGGCATTCTGTGTATATTGTGTTCTTGTGTATATGGGTCAAAGATGTACAATATACGTCTTCTGTTTGTAGCAGATAATGATTTTATATTTATAACGTGCACTCCTTGTTCTCCCCCTCTCTACGCCTGGGAAGGACGCCTGGGAAGGACACCTGGGTACGGCAGCGTAGGGCTTTAGACTCCTCCAGCGATGGGGGGCATTTCAGAGCCACAGGTATTTCTGCCCCAGCGTGGTTTTGCAGTGTTGGATCTGCCAGGAAGAGGTGCGATAGAAATACGTCTCTCGAGGCTTCCCCTATAAAGAGGATTTGGGCGGTTAGTGGAGATGGGAGCTCCCAGGAGGAAGCGGGGAGAGCTGTGTTGAGGAAACAGGGTATCTGGGCTTGTGGCTGCTGGCACGTGCCCCTCTGAGCGCTGCGGGGCAGAGCTGTGCCGCTGCCGCCAGCGGGACTCTCCGGGGATGAACAATCCCAGATCTGGCACTGGCTTCCCTGGGGCTTCTCCCACGAGGCAAGGACCGGGCTGGCCTCGCCACCCTCTGCTTTTAAATCGTGAATGTTTTAATGGGCCATTTTCTTCCTGCGGGCAGGCGCTGGCCGTGTCATGCCAAGGGCTGGATGCGGGAGGGCATGGGGGGATGGACCCGGGTCACCCTGGGTTTCTCCCAGTGCTCCTGCGGGGCGATGTGGGCTGTCTTGGCAGGGCGTGGAGCCTCCCGGTCCCTCTGCTTTCCGTTGCTGTTCCCGATGGGAAAAGGCAGTGGGCCATGAGGCCGGAGCCAAGCATGTGAAAGGCAGAGCCTTGTTGCCAATAAAACTCAAAACAGTGTGTCAAGAAATGCTTTCCTAACCTGGAGTTGTTTTTCTCAGGCATTTGGACTTCTGTTTTATTTTTGTGTGTGCCTCTTGTTGTTTTCTCTGAGAGACAGACCTGGTGGTCCTTAGTTTAACATGATGAATTAAAACAAAAAAACCCCAAAACCAAACCCCAAACCAACAACTGAACCGTGTGGTCTGGCAAGTGTTTGCGGTGGGGTTGGGGACGGTGAGTCCTTGTTTGGCCTCATGAGGGGCTTTGGGCAAGTACCCCCCTTGTGCCTCAGTTTCCCCACCTGTAAAATAAGGATGAGACTCTCCTCTTTGTATGGTACTGGGAGACTCAGTGTTGTTGTCTGAGCTTGCTGTTGGTCTGATCAGCCTCCCTCCATGCTGCTTTAAATGCCCCCCTAGTCACCTTCTCTCCCTTATTAATTACTTTTTAAAGTTCAGCGGAGAGGAACAACTAGCATTACTTCTGGGCGAATCTCATTACCTGCGTTTGTTGCCCAGGCTTTGTTTTCATTGATTGCAAAGAGCTGGCTCTCTGGCTCCTTCCCCTGGGTGCCACCGGGGCCGTGCAGCCCCTGTCCCCATCAAGGGTTTGTGTCCCCAGTGCCCAGCCATGCCCCAGGACACCTCTCCTGAGCTCTGCTCCCCATGCCCCTGGCTTTGCAGAGGTTAAATTGAGGAGACTTCAGTCCGGTGGGGCAGGAGAGCCCATCAGGGCTGTTTCTGGCCTTAGCGCTGGCAGCAGCTGGCCCGGGTTTTGGACTGCCTTGCCTGGCCACAGGTCCTGCAGCCTCTTTTTGGAGTGAGTGTCCTTTGGAAATCAAGGCTGGTACCCCTCATCCTGCAAGGTGCTGAGCATCCCTGTCCTGGGGCAGCCCAGGGGGAGGCCACATCCTGCCCGAGCAGGATTTCTCCTCCCAGCCTGGGAGCATCGGCGTGGCTCGGGATGAAAGTTGGGGTCCCTCCGGGGAGGGGAGTGGGGTGGGGTGTCCTGGTGGCACTGGAGGGTGGCCAAGGCTGCGCTGCTGCAGCGGGGCCCTCCCTGCTGACCTCTGCATCAGGCACAGCATCGCCTCCAGCCCGGGGGTGGGGCCGGGGCACTGGGCACCCGCCAGCAGCAGTGGATGGGGTTTCAGCCGGGTTTTGGGAGCTGCAGGTCCTGCCTGGGATGGAGCAAAAGAGGCAGGGAGCCACTGCAGGAAGTTTATTAGCTGCAGGGCTTGTTATTTCTCCCTTAATTATCTCTATTAACACAGCACCGTGGGTTTGCACCTCAGCTGAATGTGGTCCAGCAATCAAAACACGATTACCTCTGTCTGGGGCTGCAGATGAGCAAACCAGCAGCTTGGGGAGGGAGTAGGTCCCCAGTGCCGTCAGGACCAGCCACCACTGCGGTGCCGAGGTTTGAGTGCCCATGTCCTGGCACGTTCCCATGGCTGACCTGTGTCCCAGCATGGCGCGGCCCTTCTCCCGTCACCCGCTTCCAGCGCAGCCATGTGAAATAAAACACTTTCAGGTGCTAATGGGAGCAAATTCTCCAGTCCTGGGGCTGGCAGCAGCAGCTTTTCTTTGCAGCAAAGCTGGGATATTCAAGGGCTGTAAACACCTCGCGAGGGTTTTGTGGAGCCTTCTAACCCAGGAGTGAATTTTTGGCTTTTTTTTCCTCTCCTGAATGAAGCCTTTATGGAATCCCTAGGCAAAATTGCATTTTGTTCCTGTGCCATTTGTGACTGTATCTGCAATCCTTTTTCTGTTGGTTGTGACCAGGGCTTTTATTAACTGCAGTAACGGAGCCCTGAGTGATTCCTGCCGGTGCAGGTAAGTGGGCTGAGATATGTCCTGAGCACAAAATAAAATCAGGAGGAGGGTGGATGAGAGAGGAAGCTCTCGTGGTGAGACCGTGGCCACTTTTAATTGTGGTCCATGTGGGTGAGAAATGGAAAAGAGCCATGAAGAGAAGCTGATGGGCTGGAGGAAGGAGGAAGAAGAGGCGGAGGAAGGGCTCCCCAATCCCAACCCTGTGCTGGGGACATGGGGCAGTGGTTCATGTCCCTCCCACTTGCAGACTCATGGTTTCAAACCGGGTGAGCTGAATGGTCCCCCCAGGAGCAGGGCTGCAGCCAGCCCAGAGCCAGAGAGGGGTTTCCAAGTGGCTTAAAATCCAAGGCCCCCCACCGCGTCTCCTCCTGGCCCTTCCTCGGGACCAGACCCCACCCGGGGACGTTCAGCTGGCTGATGGGTTTCCCTGGCCAATGCCACATGCACTGGCCCTGCCGCAGCCTCGTCCTTCCAAGCCACCCCTTGCCTTGCTCCCGGCACGCGCTGGCTGTGCTGCCCAGTTACCGGCTCTTTCGGAGCGTTTTTGGGAAGAGGAAAAGTTTTCCAAAAGCTCAGGATTTTTAGGGCTTCTTCCTGGGAGGTGGAAAGGGCCAAACCAAACACCCGGTGTGGAGATGTGGAGCAGGGACCTCGGCTCTTGGGGATGGCCATGCCGTCCGACCGCTCAAGGACAAGTGGACACTGGCTCTGGTTTTCTTCCCTTTTTCTGTTTCCAATGGCCCCGGGGTCCGGGGGGGGGTGGGGGTGGGGGTGTGTGGGGGGGCGGGTGTGTGTGTCTGCGCTGCCTCTCCCTGGAGCATCATCCCCTGGGATGGGGCAGGAGGGGGCAGCTCCCAGCAAGGGGGAGCAACTGGGGAGTCGGGGGGGGGGGGGCCACTGGGGATAGAAATGGGGGTTGGAGGAAGCTGGAGACAGGGATGGGGATGAGGACTGGGACAGGGATGGGGGCACTGGGGATAGAGGGGGGCTGAGGACTGAACTGGGGACAAGGCAGGATCCACCCCGAGGGGCTGAGACCGGCACTGCAGGATGGAGGGCACCTGCCCGGGATGCGGAGGGAAGCTCTGCACCGGGGCGGGGGAACCTGCACAGAAGGGGGGAGGCTGCACCTTCTCCCCTGCGCTGGGGGTGCGGGGTGGGGGTGTCCCTCCGGCCGCATGGAGCATCCCCTCCAGCGCGGGGCGGCCCCGGGGCCGGGCGGGCCGCAGCGCAGCATGCCGGGCTGGAAGGAGCGCTCCGCCGCCGCCCCCATTTACTGCCACCTCCTCCTCCTCTGCTCTGCCCCCCCCCGCCCCCCCCGAGCAGGTAACGCCGCCGCCCCCGGCCCTCCCCCGGTGCCCCCGCTGCCCGGGGGGAGCCCCCCCTAGAGAACCCCGGGGGGGGGGGCGCGTACCCCGTTAGCAGCGTGCGGAGCGGGGCACAAACTTCCCCGGGGGCTGAGCCCCCCCCCCCCCCCCGCGCTGGGCTGGGGTTTAGGGAGGGATTCAGCTGTGGGCGGGGGGGCTGGGCGGGGGGATGCACATGGGAGCTCCCCGGGAGGCTGAGCTGGGCTGGGGGGCTCTGGGCAATGCACCCCCACTCCCTGCAGGGTCCTCACCCCCCCCAGAGCTGCTTGTGAGGCTGCGGGGAGCCCCGGGGTGTCACTCCAGGGGAGGAGGGACATGCACCAAGCTGGGGGCACATGGAGGGGCGGGGACCCCAGCCACTGGAGCCACTTCAAGCCATGGGACCCTCGGGAGGGCGCTGACCCCATGCCCCAGACAGAGAAAAATCCCCAATAAAAGCACCGCAAACCCCAGAAAATGCCACCCTTCTCTCCAACCCGACTGAATTTTGCTGCCTTCAAACAGTGCCACATGTGGCTGCGGTCCCCAGTGTCCCAGCAGGACCTGCAAACTGGGAGAAAAGTGGTTTAAATCCATTCCTGTGTGGCTGGGAGGGTGCTGGGCAGTAGGCAGGATTGCCCCAGACCCAAAAGGTGAGTGATTGGGGGAGGGGGGTGTGTGTCCATGACCATTTTTGCCCCAGCAGATCCCACCCCACCCTCAGTCCCTTCTCTCCGTAAGGTTTGAGAGCAGTGATTTGTGCATAAAAGATCAGTTTAAAAACTGAAAAAAATTAACTCAGAAGTTAGCTGAGGAGGAGGTCAACCATCCCGGAGATGACACATGGCATCTCCTTTGCATTGCACAGCCTGTTGTATGTAGCGTAAAAATAACCAAGATAGATTTTGCTGGAAAATTTCACCTAATGGAGTAATCCCAAGCCCAACTCCAGGCTGGGTGGAGAATGGATGGAGAACAGCCCTGAGTAGAAGGACTTGGGATGTTGGGGCTGCGGGCTTGCATACCGGAGCAAGGACTCAACATAACACCTGACATGACTCTCAACCAAAATCAGCTTCCATCCTCAAAACTGTAAACGTCCAGCCCCTGCTCCCAGGCCAAAGCTGCCAGCCCCAAAAGGCCTGCCTGCCCTGAAACCTCCCTCAGCGGCCCTTGCACAGACCCACTCACATTGGGGCTGCGGGCTCGCCTACCGGAGCAAGGGTTCAACATAGAGCCTTACGTCACTCTCAACCAAAATCAGCTTCCATCCTCAAAAGTGTAAACGTCCAGCCCCTGCTCCCAGACCAAAGCTGCCAGCCCCAAAAGGCCTGCCTGCCTGGAAACCTCCCTCAGCAGCGCTCGCACAGACCCACTCACATTGTGTTTTTTCCAAATTGGCATCATTTTCCTCGTGTGCAGTACACCAACACACATAGTAGGTGTATTTTATTTCTTTCATCTTTGCATAGATACATGCATTAGGCAGCAATTCCACACAGCTAGCACACTACCTGTAACGTCTACCACGTATTTATCTTGTTACAGGATTAGAGAAACCCGCCTAAATTTATGCTAATTGGCAATTAATTAGCACATCATCTGCTATTGGTCAAGCATCTTTAAAATAACAGGCATGCTTCTTCACCTTTTGGGTGTTGTAATTTGCATAGTTCTTTTATTGGCTAGGCAGTGGTTAAACCCTCCTACTCTGCCTACCACCTTTCAGTCCCCCTATTTGCTGATGATTATTGTTGATTTCAGGTTTTTCTGGCAGTCACCCAGCTCTGGATGTCTTCTCGGGCATGATGTTTCCTATTTATCAGCTTTTCAGCTCTCTTTCAAGGTTACTCTTTAGCAAAGCATGCTTTTTTGTCAGTCTTTTGGCTCTTCTTCAAAGTTGTAGTCATCAGACATGTAAGCAGTGCATTTAACCCTATTTAAACATTTTCTAAGCACTAACCCAAACACATTTCTGTCCATGTAAAGTGGAAAATTCTTCTTTTGGATATTGATATGAGTGGGGCAGGTGGTTGCTCTTGCCAGGTGTTGGTGGCTGGCTGTCCCTGACAGTGCTTTCTCTGTCCCTTTGTCCCCTTTCTGGCCTCTACACCTCCCTCTCCTACTTCTTCCCCATAATTTGACTACAGTGCCCTGTACACATCTTTTTGTGGTCTCCAAATTGGTCCCATGTTGGCTGAGCTCATGTGCTTCTTTCTTTTATCTCTCCCTTTGTCCATCTCTTCATCCATCCATTCCCCTTCCATTCATTCCTCTGTGTCCTTCCACCTCTTCCTCTGTCCATCCTCTCATCACTCCCTCCATCCACACATGTATCCCTCCATTCATCTACACATCTGTCCCTCCCTTCATCTATCCATCTCTCACCCCTCCTTCCATCCATCTGCCCATCCTTCCATTTATCCCTATGTTCATCCCTCCATCCACCCACCCTGTCATCTCTCCCTCCCTCTATTTCTCCTTCCACCTCCACCTCTCCACACACCTCCACCCTCCCAAATATCCTCATCCCCATCTCCCCCGTGCCACTGGCAGCCTGGCTCATCACCTGCCAGCAGTGGTGTGGGATGGAGCCGTGTGAGGAGGGGGAGCAGTGCACTCAGCTCTGAAATTGCTCGGGCTGGAGCTGCATGAGATGACTGGGACAAATAAAAACCATCATGGCAAGTCTTCCCCCCCACCCCACCCCCATCCCCTCTGTCCCTGCTCCCAACTTCTGGGGGGAAAAACTGAGGCAGGACTAGGTGCAAGGTGGGGGGGAGCAGGGAAGGGGACGGGATGCTGGAGCCCTGAGAGGGGAGCCTTTGGTGGCGGTGGGGAGAGTACATATCAATGACAGGGGTGGTTTATTAGCAGCAGGGAGGGGCTGATGGGGTGGGGGAGAGGGTCTGGTACCCCCACGCACCCCCCTGGTTGTGTGCACTGGGACCTCCCCCAGCCCCAGCACAGCCCTGGCTCGCCCCGCGCCTGCAGCACCACTTGGCACCCATGAAATATTCTCCTGATATTTTTTCCTGCAGGTGTCCTGACACCAACCTGCACGTGAGGATGAGGGGACTCGCTCTGGAGCTGGTGGGACGAGCCCGGGCAGGGACCGGGGTTTGCTCAGTGCTGCCATGCAATGGCCTTGAATCCCCCATCCATTGATGCCTGGGTGAGCCGAGGGACAGGCTGCGGGACCGGCCGCCTTGGGGACAGTCACCGGGCCAGCGCTGGGGACGTGCAGGGCAGTTGCAATGTGGGCAGGGTGGCTGGAAGGGTCGTCGGGTTCCACTCTCCCCATGGAGCCTGTGGAGGGTTCCCCAGGGCCACCGTGCTGGGGAGGAGGAAGAGGCCATTGGGGTCCCAGTTTCCAGCTCCGACACCCCCGCCTCACCCTCCCCGCCGGTCTGCAGGTCCTGAATTCTGCAGCAGTTGAGCGGTGTCAGTCAGTGCCTGACCTGCATTTGGCACCTGTCAGGGTGCAGGAGGGTGCAGGGAGCTGCAGGCGCTGGGCGGGGGGTCCTGGGGACGGGGCTGCTGCAGGTGCCCAGGGACAGCGGGGTGGGGGGGTGGGGGCTTTGTGGGGTGTTTCACTCCCACAGACCCAGCTGGTGCCGTCCATAAGGGGCCAGCGAGGAGACAGGCAAAGCCATCAGCCTTGCGGTGTCAATGGTGCGAGGGAGTAAAAGTCAGATTTATTACACAGCTGTGAAAAGTGCTACTTGGGTGAGGGTGGGTGGAAACTGGCCCTCTCCAGAGCTCCAAAAAGGGTCTGGGGAGCTAGGGCAGCCCCAAGCCCCCAAATCCCTTCCCCATCCACTGCAATCAGTCTCCAAACCGCTAATTTGTAGCTCAGCTTAATTACCTCAACGGGATTTTCAGGACCTGTTGTCCTGGTACAGCTCAGTGAGGAGCCATGGGCGACACCAGTGGGGACCCATCACAGACACCCCACCCAAAAAACCCCCACAAACCTGTGCTGAGACCCCACACAACTTCACCTCATGCCCCTTTGGGCTGCCCCCCCTCCATCACTAAGGCATCCTCTTCGCCTCACTGCGGTTTGAATTTCTTGCCGTGACCCCTCGCACTCGCTCCTCTCCCCCATTTCGGGATGGGGAGGATGAAGCTGGGGGCAAGCGCTGGGGCTGGGGCCGGTGTGGGCACCATGGTGCAGCTGGCGTGCTGGGAGGATGCCATCGTCATGGAAATCTTTTAGCCGCAGAGTAATTCAGTAAGTTATAATTTCATTTTTTAAATGAGGAAAAGATGGGGTGGGAGGGGAAAAGCTATTTTATTAATATGTAATAATTTCATCCCAAAATGTCAGCAGGGAAGTTAATGGCAGCAGCTGGGCTGAGGGAGGTCCACGGCCACTGTTTCTCTGTGCTTTCCTCTGGAGAAGCAGCTTCCCAACGTCCCTTCTTGTTGCTAAATCCTCCTTCTCCCCCGTTCCTTGCAACAGGTCGAAATCACAGGAAAAAAAAAAAAGTGAAGAACTCCCTTTTTAATACGTTCACCTATGGCTGCAGCTCTCCCTGAGCCAGGAAATGTTGTGCACAATAAAACCTTCCCAGTTACAGGATTCCAAATTAAGATATAAAGGCTCGAAATACAGATAGTAAGACTTTTCTTTTTTTTTTTCTTTTTTTTTTCTTTTTTTTTTTTCAGCCCCCAAAATAACTCACTAAATTACAGTACAAGACATTGTCCAGGGCGGATTACCGCAATGGGAGGAAGCACCTGAGTCCCCAGGGATGCCACAGCAGGTGACAGCCAAGGGTGCCAGGTCTTGGGAAATTGGGGTTTTTTTTGGCCTCTCAAACCAGCTGCCCTTGGGGAGAGGGTGGGAATGGTGACAGGGAGCTTCTTTTTGTTTTTAAACATGAAGGCATTCAAATTGCAGTGCAACAGCACCAGGAAGGCAGTGAGGGGATGGCCGGAGCATCCCGGGGTGGCAGCAGCGGGACGGGTGCCTGGAGCAGTCCCACACCAGACAGACCAGAGCTGGTTTGTGCTTTTTGCAGCCTTGGGGCCAGGTCGATGCTTCCCTTCCCTCCTCCCTGGCTCTGCCCATTGCTCCTGCAGCTCCACCGGCTCCCTGGAGCCTCAGCCACAGCTAACGGCTGGGATCGGACTTAAGGGTCTGCAAAGATTCATATTCCAGCTCCTCATGCCATTCCATTTCAGTTAAAATCAGCCGGCACTAGATACAAGGCTTTCTTTTAAATCAGCTGATCCCCACCCTAGGCTAAATATTCTTTTCTTACCACCCCTCACCCCACTCAATTAATTACCTGCCGGTCCCCTATCCTGGTCTCTTCCCAAACTTTTGCCCTCGCTCCGTGCCGTGTCCCAGCCCAGGCACAGCCCCTGGGACCCCCACACCGCAGGGAGCGGGTCCTGCAGAAGGAGCTGGGGTCGGGCGATGAGAAGCAGCTTAAAATTTCCTCGGAAGGCAGAAGAAATAATTTTTTGAGAAATGAAAGTTCACTCTTCAGCAAGCATGTCCGCCTGCAAAATTTATTTTATTTAGCAATGCGAATGGCCTAATTAAAATATGTTAGCATGACCATTTCTTTTCTGATCAGTGTCAGTGTAAACAGGCAGAGTTAAAACACACGAGCTACGATGCAAATCCTTCACCGGCATCCCCAGAAAAGCTCCCAGGACAGCTCAGCGGTGCTTGCAGCCATCCCGGCTTTCCCCTGACGTCGGGAGCTCCCGCTGTCCATGGATTTCTCTGACTTGCAGAGCTCTGCGGCTCAGCACTGGGCTCGAAAATTAGGATTTAAAATTTAATATTGTGCTTTTTAGAATGAATTGGGCTCCAGGGCTATTTTGGGAGGCTGGAGCAGGGGAGGATTAATCCTCCGCGCGGTGGCACGACTGGGATCTGTCACCTGCCTCTAAGGAGCAGGCTCCATGCTGCTCCTTCCCTCCCTTCGCTTTTTCTCGCGCAGAGAAGCCCAAGGCCAAACCCATGCACAGCACCCAGCGTAAACTCCCCTGTCCTCGCCAAAGGGGACTTGGACCCTCCCGAGGGTCTGGCTGAGTCACATACAGAGGGGAAAGATGCCCCCCAGTTTTCTCCTGGAGCATATTTGCATTGCACATATATGCTACATCTGCATCGAAAGTGCTAATTATAGTTACAGACAACTCCAAGACCCTTCTCTGGGCCTGAGACATGACTCGTTCTTGGCTGTTACCTGCCACCCCTCCACCCGGCACCTCAACATAAAACCAAAATTCAGAAAATTAGGAATGGTTGCAGAAATTCAAGGAACTTCCCCTCCCCTTGAGCAAAACCTGCTGGCCTTCGGCATTGCCTTAACACCAACAACGAGCTGTGTCCTTCCCTGGCCAGCACGCCGAGCCAGGGGAATCTCCTCATTTTCATGGATTTTGTTTCTTCTTTTTTTGTGACTCTGAGAAAAAACACGGGGAAGCGGATGGGGCAAGGCTGGGGGCTGCACCCGAAGTACCTGACACCACCAAGCAAACACGCACCATGTCATCAGGGGGAAATTAACTTCTCTGTCAAGAAGTTTTGCTTGCAACACTACAAATTAGTTACTGGTTTCAGGCAAAGGTGCCGGCAGCAGCAGCCCCGGGAGATGCTGTTTGCAGTAGCTCCGGAGGGACGTTGGATCTTGGCAGTTCCTGCAGACGCTGCTGCTGGGGCCAGATCCAGGCAGGGAAAACCCAGCTTTGCAAACTGGGACTGGAGAGAATTTGTGGTGCTGGGGCTGACAACAGGGTGGGGGGAAAGGAAGGGAAAAACATCCCCAGGCTCCTGCAGGGTTTTTGCGCCTCTGGTTTCACACTCGTGGTGCACGGGAATGATACCTGCGCCCTCGGAGAGCAGCAGCCTCCAGTGAAAACCGGGGTCTGCCCCAAGGGGCCAAGCAGCGAAGGGGTCCTGATGGTGCACCATGGTGCAGGATCCTGTGCAGGGAGGGAAAATGCATCTTAGGGAGAGAGACAATGCAAGAACCCTGCTCAGGTGAGAAACCCTCCCCAGCCAGGAACCAGGGACGCATCGGGCTCCAGCATCTGGCCCCATCGCCACCACATCGCTCAGCACATCTCCATCTGCTGGCAAATCCCCCGGCCCATGGCCCAGCATCGCAGGAGCACCCAGACCCACCAAGGGCCATCAGCATCACTAGAAGATGGGATTCAAGCCTCAAAATTCCCAATTCCATCCCTTCGGGGCTCTCAACCCCCGCCAGGCCAGGGGGCTGCCATGCACAGCACCCGCTGGGATCCCATCCTGCAGCACCCAACCCCATTACCCATCGCACAGGGAACAAACTCACCTCCAGGAGATGTTCAAGGCAGCACAAGAAATCCCTCCGCACACCCCTTCCCCATCGCTGCTCTTTGCAACCACTTTTATGCATCTGGGATGAATAAACCTCATCATGGCAAGTGATGTCCTGGACCTCAGGACAACACTAGCAAGGAAAGACTCTTTTTTTTTTTATACATTAGAACATTTATTTCTCAGAGAGAAAATATAGTCTCAGACAGTCAGATTATAGTAGGTAAAATTAGCTTTTTTTTCTTTACAAGCATAGATTTTCTTATTACCTCTCTTATACCATCTGATATAAACAATTCTAGAAAGCAAATAAACTCACTTTCTACAATAAATAGAGCGATCTGTGCTTTACAGCAGACTGACAGTAACATTTAGGTCCCGTAGCAACAGCAGGATATCAGCCAATTCAAATTCTAAAATGTCATTTAAAAAAACCAAACAAAAAAAAAAAAACCAACCCCAAATCCCAAGATCTTAAAACATATACACAGGTCACAAGTCCACAGCTGAGCTACCACCTGGAAAAGTGTATGTTCCTTTAAATAAATTACACTGTGTGCATATAAAAGACCCAGCAACACAACTGAGGACTTCAAGAATGGTGACAATAGGTCTAAATAATTTAGAACAATATTTTACAACTATATACACAACATCCTTCCCAAGCCACACTCCATAGACATTATTATTATTATTATTATTATTATTATTATTATTATTTTTACAAAATCCTATGCCCCATCTCTATATGTTACAGGAATCTTCCTTAAAGTGTGGTTCCATGTCCCAATGTATAAGAAGTGGTATTTTAAAAAAGTAGACCAAGTAGAAATGGCAGTGATTACTCCCCGCTATTCATTATTATTAATTATTATTACTATGACCCCACATTCTCTTCAGTATGAAAAAGTTAAAATAATAAAAAAATATTGAGTTCAAAAGCGAAATGATGATATTCAATCTACAATCTTGCTCTGCACCTTTGGTTCTTAAAATGGGAAAGCAAAAAGGGATACACAACAGAAGAGAGAGGAGAAATCATAAAGTCCTTGGCTAATAGAAAAGGTTTTGTCATCAAGTTTCCAAACATCAGTTGTCCCTGTTTTTGCAATGCAAACCCAAAAAAAAAACCCCAGGGATTGTCTGCAGAGCTGGGTTTCCTCGGGTTTTCATGGATGCCAATGCTGGGGACCCACACACCAGGGAAAGGATATGTGTGTGTGGGAGAAGGCGAAAAGGCAAAATGGTCGTGTGCTCTAGTTAGTGCTTGGTTCCAACCCAAACCGAGCCAGAGGAAAACATTAGAGACGGAAAAAAGGGAAGAAAGGAAGAGGAGCCTTACACCAAATGTGCGTAAACCAACACAAAAGATGTATCTCCCTCCAACCCTGATCAACCTCAGTGCCTGCAAAGCTGCTCCAGCTCATTAGACACCTCCAAAATTAGTTTTTCTTCTTAAAAAAGGAAGTTATCTTTGCTTAGACTCAGTATTGTACTAAACCATGATATGAAATGTTACTGGAACAAGCACAGTCACAGAAATCAGAATTTAAAGGTGAAACTACCAAATAAATTTCTAGGACATACACACACACACATAAAAAATCAGGTAATTTGCTTTTTGTATTTAAAGCTCTGTGCATGTAAGTGTGTGCAGCAGAGGGGAAGGTTACCAAAACATCTCAAGCTTTTCTAAATGCAGTGAGAGAAATCAAACATGAAAACACTATGTACGTAGGCAGGAAAATTGTAACACAAACTCCCAGCTACGACTTTTTTTTTTTTTTCAATGTGATGGGACAATCAATGTCATTTAAAAAATTAAAAAGGCCAATGACGGTTAGGGTAAATTTGGCACAAGAAAGTCCAGTTGGGATTTCCGTAAAGGATCCTGGTTCGGTTACAGTGGTGACAGGTTCCCGGGAATTACTCGGGGCTAGCTGATGACTTCAAACCCCCGGCAGCATGGGGGAGGCAGGGGCGAGGGAGGGTGCGTGAGGTCCGAACATCCGAGTGCTGCTCTCTGCTCACTGCATCAGCTCACCTTGGCCCCCGTCACCTGGCAGCTTTTCCTAACTACCTTCCTCTTGGCCCTGTCAACTTTACATTTCACTGCCCTCCAGCTCTTCAGCGAGACACATTCAGAAAGAAGCTGGACAGGTTTTTTTGGCACATTTCAGGGTACTTCGAGGAGAGCTGACAGCTGCTGGGAACGGCATCCCCCAGTTGGTCAGTGCACGAGACGGTCCACTCTGCCAACGCAACGAGCGCGAGGCTGAGGAAAAGGAGAACCAGACACCCCAACCCCTTACAGATAGTTGGACGTAACGAAGGGATGATCTCCCCGCACACGGCTCATGTGGATCATGGCTCGGTCGTATGCCACTTGCACAGACTTGCGGATGCTGGTTTTTCGGCCTTCCATCATTTTTAACTTGTCCACTGTGTCATCCACGCCAAGGGGGTAGACTTTGTCACGCGGAAGCCACTGCCTGCAGTGGAAAGGAGAGTGCAAAGCCCCGTCACCAAGGGCATCGAGAGGGGAAACGGGGAAAGAAGAGCAAACACCTGGAGGCCTCTTGCCCTTGCAACGCTACGCCTGAGCTCTCTGCAGGAGGCTAACTGCTCCGGTGTGCCTGGGTCTCCCACCCGCTGCATGGCTTCAACAGGCCAAGGAGTCTGTCCCAAGAGTTTCTGAGACATGGCCAAGTACTCCAGCCCCTCAAGTGTTCCCCACATATCTCAGCAGCAATTAGTCACCGGTTGTCATCTCCTCCCCAGGAGCACCTATACTGGTGCGATCTATTTGTTTATAATTAACACCCCACAACGATACTACAAATGTTGAAATGCCTGCATTTGACATGGAAGAGCGACCTGTAGCCAAAATGCCTTCCTGCAGGAGCACAGATGCCTCTCTCCTTGGAGCCCTTACTCAAGGCTTTCAGTGCTCCTCGGAACTCCAGGGGAAACTTGGAAATTCCTGTGTTCCACAGAGCAGCAAATACAGGGGCTTCCATGGTGGAAAGTAAGTTTTTATTCCTGAGAAAGGCTCCACAAGGCTGTAAGCATCAGGGTTTGGGTGACTACAACTATCTGAGTGTCATGCAGAAACAGGCAGCTTCCAGCAGACATGTTCCAAGGCAACGCTGACCCCAACGAACTGATGACTTAAATTGCAAGTGCCTTTTCTGTAGCAAGTTTTTACTGTGCAGTCATTAGCCCAGGTTAACTAGTTTACTCAGAAACGTGCTAGCCATCCTTCCTAAGGAAGTCCAGCCCCTAGGAGTTAAATCTCAGCCGCTGTTAGCATGGTTCAATGCATCTCCCAGCCAGCCAACATGGGCAACCCAGGGCAGCTCAGCTTATCTTCACCACGAAGACGAGGGGCCAATTTCAGTCTTTGTGACTCTTTGGCAGCATCACTGAAGTCAGCAGAATTTGGATCTGGCACTAAGAAGGGTTTTTAGGACTTTCCTGAGGTGCCTTAGCTTCCCACAAACTGCAAACAAGGCTCTGAATGGCCACTTAAGAGTGTAAACATCCACCAGAGCTTGTCTTCAGCAAGAGCAGGGCAAAGCCAAGGAAATGCTGATTTTTATTGGGAAGGTAGTTTCAATTACAAGTTTGGATTTAAATTTTTCAAAACTGATGACTACAGCAACAGGAAGTGTGGCACTGCCATTGATTTTCAGCTAAAAATCATTAGTACCTCTTCAAAGAACATGCCCTATATCAAGCGGTTCTGGTAATCAGGGACAGTGAAACAATGCAGTGTACTCACAAAGAACCTCAGAGCCTGTCTCTCAGCACCTCTTTTCCCCAGAGGACAGAAAACACACTCGTCAAGCTATACAAACGTGATCCCTTTCTCAGCTTCCCAAGAAGACAGCACATGCTTTTCCTTTGCCTGTGTTGTACCTTGCTTCTACTTCTTTAAACTGCATAAAACACTGTGGCAGCCCCAAAATGGAAGGGGAAACGCTCCCCCTTGCTGCTTTAGCCTGCTGCTCACCTCTTTCCTCCAGCCCCTTGCCCTTCCCTGATCTTGTGGTTCCCTGCTCTTCCAGGGATGTCGGCAAAGACCTTCCCCAGGAGAACAAGGAGGAGAAGGGTTCTTGAATTACCATGAGGCTTCTTTTCAAACTTTTGGTATCTTATTTTATAGAGGCAGCAGCAGAAGAGGCAAGCCTTCTCTCCTCTGTTCCCATGTGCACCCCAAAGGCCAAAATTTATTTGCTTGGTTCATGTTCCCACGTGGCATTTGCTGGTTTAAATAATCCAGTGGGTTCAGCGTGCGGCTGCCTGCAGGGACTCCCCTCTTCCAGCATAAAGCTCCAATTTTACAAGTTTCCCATTCTTTCATACATGGATTTCAAAGCCTTATTGCTCATTTTTAAGGCACTTCACTGGTTTGTGGCTTATTATATCTGGCTGGGTTCTTGTTACCATGTGAGCACGGTCAACTGCTGATTCTAAAATCAGCAGATTCAGTCTGTCCGAGACAGAACAGTAAAAGGCCTCGAGATATTTCACGTGCCCTGAACCAGGTGCTCACACCTACATTTTCCATCTTAAATATCTTGATTTGAAAACAGCAGGTACACGGCACCTCTGAAAAATCAGGCGCATCTAAATATGGAATAAACCCAACCTTTTGAAAATGTTACCCTGGAGATTTTTGGCAAATCTTTTGCACAGCAGTGGAACTGGCTGCTCAGTCTGCTGGTGTTTTAAAGTCAAATGCTTTCTCTAATTTGCTGCAGATTTTGACTACTAAATTGGCTGTTCATGTGCCTCAGTATTGTGGTGACGTGACCCCTGGGTGAAGGACATTGGGCTGTTGTTTGCTGTGGAAGTGCAGCAGTGAGATGGCATGCTCTTGGGCCAAGGAAAAGCAGGCTGTCTTCCTCATTTAGACTCTTCTTGGCTGCTGCATGTTTAAATTCTCCAATTTACATGTAACATCATCATCATCATAATCCCTGTACACTCCCATAACCAAAGATTATGTTAAATCTTCCCTCTCTGCCATAGCACTCACCACAGGTCCCCGCCTGTCTGCACACACTCACCAGGTTCTCTTGTTGTCAAAGAAAAGGACAAGGAAGAGCTTTTCTCCTGCCTCTGTCTGCCTCTGCTCCCCCAACTTCAACACGTCCATGGGTGGGACTGGGATGGGGACTCCATTGTGGAGCAAACCCTCGCGCGGCATCTTGGGATCGATTATCTAGCGACACAGGGAAAGGATATTTAAGCACAAAACCCTTCAAGTACTGCAGAGTGTGCAATTTTTTTCTTCTGTTCTTTCAGCCTATCCAAGCTAGACAATTAAAATCTACTTAGGATGGGTAAGCAAAATTGCTTGCTCTGTCTCAGCGGCAATTTTTAAAGAATTTTCCTGTCCTCAAGGCTTCCCCTATGGAAGGAAAGCCAGTCAGACCAAAGGTCAAGCACCCGATCTTAAAAAAGGGAAAGGACACAAGTATATGATTCTGTGTGGATGTAGATTACACTAATTGGTAATTTAGTACAAACTCAGTATTGTTGTGTTCAGCAAAGGATTTCCTTTCTTCACTCCTAACTTGTACAATAAACGTAACACCATTGCTGTACTCGGCAGGCATAATGCGATTTCACAACAGCTCCATTCTGGGGCAATTCAGTTGACTTCAGCGGCATTGCTCAGATTTATACTCCTATTAGATCAGAATCAGGCCCAATATTTGGAGAGAGTCGACAAGCAGTGCCAGCTTTATCAGAGGAACACAGACTGTAGTCATTTTGGAGAGAAGTAACAACAGATGCACTGATTCTGCCTGTATAAAGCAGAAATGTCAGTGTCCAACATTTGTGCTATGAAATCACAGGAGAACAAAACAGCGACAGGTGGATGTAATACTGGGTCTACTCTTCTCTGCCTCCTGGTCTTGGCTTTGACATTGGCCAGCTAGGAATTTATTAGGACACTTTTCCACCACAACATATTGCTGTAAAAATGCCTTTTTTTGGGGCAATCTCAGCGTTTAAAGTCATGCTCAAACGCAGTTTAACTTTGGTTGTAGCCACATAAATATGTAAAAATGCTTTGGCTGGCCAACACGACTAGCAGATCCGTAGCTGTTGTCTCCTCTGGGCTCCAACTTAAGAGCAAGAGCATGGATGAGGGTCACTCTTTTAGTAGAATCTGCCCTTTGACGGCATCAGAACTGTGCTCAGCCACAGCATACATGCTGTGTCAGCTTACGGATGGTTTCACAGCTCTGCTCCTTGGGTGTAGAGACCTGTGTAATTTCCGTGATGACTACACTTGTTTTCACCCCCTACAATTTCTCAGCAGTCACAAGCTCTGTGTGTCACAGCGATCCCAACCATAAAGATACTTAAGGGGATGGCTGTAGCCATGCAGAAATTACACGGAGCAGAGATGGCAGGAAGAGCCATGTCTCAAGGGATATATTTAAATGCAGCAGAAACAACAAAGCGTCGTCAGCCTACCTCATGTTCTTACTTCCACACTTACTTCAGCAATCGCTGTTGATAACTTAACAAGCACTTAAAAGCCTGCAGTGGTACTGGCACTTCCACGCAATCACTGCGTGCCATGTCTGGCTTTGGAGCTGAGTATGTTGCTCACTGAAGCCAGGTTTATGGATTTCACATTAATAGTTAAATATCCAAAGATGGATAAATATTAAGGAAATATCGTTCAAAGGACTAGGTGCGAACATATGCATATATTCTCATATTTAAATCAAACATATGGTTATTGCAAGAGGATACATATATATACACATCACAAGGCCAGCTGGGCACCTACATATGGAGTTGTACTCACTATACAGGAAAATGTGTGGGCAGTTAAAAGACATCAGTGGAACCTGGTGCCTGCCTTTATAAAATGTAGGTCTTCTCATGCAAACAGTAGTGATTATTTTCCCCATACTTGCAGAGTGAACAGGAGAGGAGAGGAAAGATCTCCTCCTATCCCTGGCACCAAGAGAACAAAGTTTTATGAATCATCTGCAATACTCTGAAACAATGAGACCAGGGAAAATTAACTGTGCAAAGGGGAAAACAAAAAAAAAGCACATTGCATGATTTTGGGAAGTTTTCCTTTTCTTTCTGGTTACACTGCACGCTAGCGCTGTGTTCTGGGCTACCTGCGCTGCAAGTACAGCCTGAGAGCGCAACAGGGTACTTACCAAGGCAGGGTAGGAGGGATAGCCACGGCACTTGGCCCACACAAGCTCCAAGGGCTCCAGCTCAGCCTGACTCTCAAAGGACATCAGCAGAGTCCTGCCTAAGGGACAGAAGGAGACGTGGCTTAGGAGGGCGACTCCTAGCAAGGTGCTGATGGTAACACAAGAAACCACACCATCATCTAACCCAGGCACGATGGCCTGCATTGTCTCAGCTAAACGGATGAACTACTGTTGTACTTAAAACATACTGACCACATTTGTTTTAGTTTTTTTAACCTATTTGCTTCTGCAGCAAGCAGAAAGCTGGAATTTTGCCTTTTTTTTCTTCTTTTTTTTTCAGACCAATCCAGCTATCCATCACATAAGAGCATACATTCAATCATTACTGTGGGCACATATGCATAATTCCAGACAATTTCTCTTAATCAAGATCTAGAGCATAATGGAAAGCCACTTATTGTTTCTACCTATATGCACTGGGTATCCAAACTAGAGGTGATAAGACACGCGTCTCATCTGCAGTAAGTTTATGATAAACTTTAACGTGCGGTGAGATCCAGCCTGGCCACAGTGAACCTCCAGACTTCTTTATGCTCTGTCAGTACAGTCATGGTCTGCCTCAAGACAAAGTCACAGTCACAGCCTCCCAAATAATGGGTCTAAGTCCATGCATGCACACATAGGCAGCTTCAGATGAACTCTTTAATATGGAAATATTGATCAAATTCAGATCTGGAGTGAATAGCTGCTATATCACTGAAATAAAATGGGTATACCAGAGATTCATTTGGTCCATTGAGCTCCACCAAGCCAAATCCATCCACAAGGGAACTGATGAAGCTGTATCTGAGATTAATTTGGACCACTGTTCAGAGAGGTCCTTTTTATTCCTCCTAAATACAAATATCTAGACTATTCTGATGCCATATACTTTGATGCTATTTAATCTCTGCAGGAAATGCTTGTTCTAGTTGATGGAAGTCTATTAGCCGTTAATTTTTTCAAACTAAAGTCAAAAGTATTGCAAAAGATCCGTTCAAGACATGAATAACTAATCTGTCAGCTCCTGGCTCTGGAAAAGGAGTAACCTTCATTAATGTGAATTTTACAGCAAGTAGTGCTTGCTCTGGAGGGGAATGACCAAACACCAGCTTTACCAGAAGTTGAACTGAATGTAGAAAATGCTGAATACAACCCAAATGAGCACCCTGCCCAGACGGATCTGATGTGCTTCTCCACTACTGCATTCCAGATGTATTCTTCCATTAATGAAATTATGTTCTACAACACAGAATTGTCCCACTGATTCTAATTCTCCCGGTACCAGCCCTGCTCTGTAAGCTTATCTCTAAAGCAGATTGCTGAGCATGCAGGATCCAGGATAATAACGGTTCCCAGAGAGACGGGAGCCAGCACACAGGAGCTGTACAGAAGGGCACAGGTGTACCAGGGAATCAAAACTGAATTCTGATTTCAGCATAAACCTGCAATAGCTCTAGCATTGACACACCGTAAGAAAGACGAGATTCTGGTCATGCGAGTGCTGGAAGATTGGTGTAGTGCCTTGGATAGCATCAGAGGAGTGTTGACTTAATTTTACTGATGTATAGCACAGTCTGACAAAGCTGACTTTTTGTAACAAAGACCTTGAAAGCAACAATAGCAATACAAGAGGGAACAGCTATGAAGTCATCTCCAGAGAGACCCCTCTTATAATTATGATTTACTGTTTATACTGCAGCATCATTAAAGAGAACTAGTCCCAAATCAGGAGAAGACAGTGCCAGGGACGTTATACCTACTGAAAGCACCCATCTGAGGAGAACACAGGGCATAAGGCAACCAGCATTTTATGCAATAACCTAAATTCGTAACAGAACAGGTGATAACGCACAGGCAGGTCAGCAGCCTGACTGTACAATCTGCATAGTTCATGCAGGACTGGTTCCTGGCGTGCGTTGAGACCTGCTCCCCCCGGTTCAGATGGATGTCAGCCCTATGGCACAGTAGGACCGCAGCAGGGTGTTCCCCAAAACGGGGCTGCTGTGCAGCCATTCTCACCTGAGCTGCCGTAATCAGAGTCTCCATTCACACCTTCCAAGAAGGGCATCCGAGAAAGAGCTGGCTTGCCTCGACTTCGCTTGGGAGGCATCAAACCACTGTTAGAAATATGTGGAAAAGTAGGGCATTAGGAGAAAAGAGATTACCCTTGAAAACAAAGCCAAGTCATTCCTCAGCTCTGTTTAAAATACTGTACTGGTGCACCCTTGACATGAAAAGAACACTGAATATTTGAGGGAAATGCACCAGAAGAGACACATTGATGACAAGTACACTGGACATCACCCCAGTTTTGCCATGAGCAAGGGAAGGGGCGAATGGAAACCAAGCTATGAACACGAGGAAGAAACCTAAAGGCTTCACGCCGGAGAGCAAATATGCAATTGGACATATGTCAGCCCATGTCCTGAACATCCTTCTACCTCATTACTACAAGCATTTCAGAAAACGGACTATCTCCACGTCGAGCAATCCTATTTTTTTCCACTTATTGTAATTCTTTCTTTTTATTTGTAAATTTATTTACAATTTTCTAATAACCAGCCCATTCTGAGTGAATTTGGTGCTTAAAAAGTGGAGAAAAAGCAGTAAACAGAGCTGTTCCTAAATAGAATAATTGTACAAGTTATCCACGAGACATCAGCTTGTTTTTAATTCTTTGTTTTGTGGGTGTCACACAGCTCTAATGTAATTTTTGCTATGTGAATTGCTTGCAATTATTGTAATAAGCACTTACATTGCACTTTCCATCTTCAAAGTACTACACAAACATCGACTAACAAGTCCCCACGCTCCCCTGTGAATTCAGATTTGTCTCCCTCACTTACAGATGGGGAAATGGAGGCGAATGCGGTGGGGCCGTAAGGCCACGACATGGTTTGAAAGGGAATTTCTGGCTCCTTGTCCTGTTCTGACAGCATCCTCACCCCATGAAGGATTTCTGCATGAGTCAAGAGTTTATTGCAGTAGCTTCTTGTGAGATCTGCATAGGGGTCCGGCTTACAGAAGAGGCAATGACTGAGCTGCAGATCTGGACACACACGGCCCAGAGAAGAGGGGACAGATGGAGAGGTGTCCTCCATCTCAGAGAAGAGCTGGAGGTCCCATGCCTCCAAGGGGCTCAGCATGTGCTAAGAGAGAGAATTTACTGGGGCACCACGTGTTTCCCCTGGGCTGCCCCGCACCTGACTGTGGAGGTGGGATCACTCTGCCCTGGGGAAAAACCTTTGCACCAAACTTGCTCCTCGGAACCCAGGGCCTTGCCCCTTTCCTTGCCATAAAACCCTTTGCAAAAAGAGATATATAATGGAAACACTAATCGAACCTTAGCTATGCTGCAAAATTATACACCTCTCTTGAAAACTAACATTTAGAATCATTCAGCATAGCAGAGCAAAGTTTTTGCCTAAAAAATGCTTCTGGGATTGAACCCCGCTGCAGAATAATTTGTTACACAGCTATTACTTCTAAACTGTAGCCTCAGTCCTGAAATGGGGCGTGTATGGGGAGCTTTAGGATTTTAAGTGCCCAACTGACATTGCAAGCTCGAGGTCTTACAGGACTAACTGAGCACACGCCTTAGGAGGAAGCATAAAATGTCTGAACATATTTCTCTAGTGATGGATCATCAAAGACAAGCAGAGGGCAATGACATGTTCAAGGCACTGAAAATGTGCCTAAGAATATCAACTAAGAAAGTCTTGCTTCTGCCTGACCCGGACAATCTTAGCCACCAAAGTTAAATATTCTCAGCCTGCCACTCACAACTCACCAAGACACGATTCTGGCATAACACAGATTTTACGGTGTAGTGAAAGGGCGGTGAAATGAGTCAGTGTTTGGAGGGCTGGGCAGGTAGATAAGACCAGAAAAAGGATGTGGTACCCATGTATGCCTACTGCATCTGAGCAGAAGATGACAGATGTTTGCTTTAGGTCTGGTCAGTCCTGTTTGAAGTGCCTGGTTCTGCTTCTAAACCTCTGAGAGGAAGAAAGCAGCAATTCAGTAGGTGGTAAAAGTTCAGATTCACCCACAGTGCTGAGCTGGACATTTGAGTTCAAGGTTTTTCTAGATTTCATAGAATCATAGAATATCCTGAGTTGGAAGGGATGCATAAGGATCATCGAGTCCAACTCCTGGCTCCACGCAGGACCAGCCAAATCAGAGCATATGACCGAGAGCATTATTCGGATGCTTCTTGAACTCAGTCAAGCTCGGTGCTGTGACCACTTCCCTGGGGAGCCTGTTCCAGTGCCCGACCACCCTCTCAGTGAAGAACCTTTTCCTGATATCCAACCTAAACCTCCCCCGTCGCAGCTTCATGCCGCTCCCTCGGGTTCTATCACTGGTCACCAGAGGGAGGAGATCAGTGCCTGCCCCTTCGCTGCCCCTCGTGAGGAAGCTGTAGGCTGTGATGAGGCCTCCCCTCAGTCTCCCCTTCTCTAGGCTGAACAAACCCAGGGACTTCAGCCTCTCCTCATACGTCTTCCCCTCTAGACCCTTCACCATCTTTGCTGCCCTCCTTTGGACACTCTCCAATAGTTTTATGTCCTTTTTGTACTGTGGCGCCCAAAACTGCACGCAGTACTCGAGGTGAGGCCGCACCAGCGCAGAGTGGGACAATCACTTCCCTAGACCGGCTAGCAATGCGGTGGCTCTGGCTCTCAAGAATTGAAGGAAGGTATGCATCAGCAGAGAGGATGTGTATGTTACACAGAGGCGTAACAGATATCCATTTGCTTGAAAAATCAAGCACTAATTTTGGGATCTATAGCTTAAGAGGACGGGATGGAACCCGAGAAGCTTTTTGTCATTAGGGTTAACACACAAAATAAGTTAACAGTTTGGGCTGGTTTCGAGAAAGAAGTCGAACGATAAAACCAGGCAGGTTATCCAGACACGGAAGGTGTTCTAGGGAACAGTTTTGCACGGGGCACTTACCTGCAGGCTTCAAACACCAGCGCACCGCCCCGGCCAGCGCTGCACTCAGAGTCAGAGCTGCTTTCTGCGTGCTTCACAAAGCCGTTAGTCACTCCTACTGAGGAGACAAACGGGAATCAGCCCAAAGAACCAGCAGCAACACACAGAGATGCTACCAAGGCTCAGGTGGGGTCACTGTCCCATGACTCACAGCCGCGAAGATGCTGAGGACTTCAACTAGAGAGGGCAATTCTGCACACAGTTCCCAAACTCAGCTGCAACCAAAAAGTGACTAATAAAAGGTATTTCTACCCCCAACACATGAAAAATTAGGCTGTCTCTGAACAAGCAAGTGCTGGGGAAGTGCCCAGGGATGGTATAGGAAATTTCCACGCAGCACCCAGCTTGCCGAGGAAGCCCAGAGGCCAGGAAATGAACCACTTGCTCATCTGGCTTCAAGTGTATTTGGAAAAGACACAGAGGCTTCACGCTGACTGCCACGGACTTCTCCCTGCCTCACCACAGGCCTGACTGCCGGGCTGGTCCCTGCCCATGGGAACAGGCATATAAAACCATAACTTACTTGGTTACAGGTTCCGTGCTGAGAGAAAACCACTCTAGGAAATACTTGTTGCTTCAATTTCTCAAAATGAGATTTTCCAGTGCACATAGCAGACACTGAGAAGCCAGTTCTCCCTGGGTAGAAGAACACTCCCCACCACCTTCCTCTCCAGCCAGTACAAATGTTACTGTAGGGGTAAGCAGAATATTTCACTTCTTTGCCCCAGATGCCAACGACACTGGAAATCTTCCCTTCCCTTGCAGGTTTCCTGCTCTGTGCACCAGAGAGATACCGACGCAGAGAGCTGGGATCACCTCTGAGCTTAGAGGAGATCCACAGCCAAGGCCAGGCAGGGGTGGGCAGGGAATGACCCCCAAGAGCATCCCCAAGCCCAGAGCAGGTGCAAGAAGGCCAATGACCACTGCCTTCCCCCATCCAGGGACCCATCACCCACAGGTTTCCTGTGGGCTCATCAGAAGCCCATCAGCCATATAAAGAGCAAATTCATGTCAAGGTTCCTATTGTTTTTCCAGCTGTAAATATGGAATGGTCACAAGAAGCAGATTTCTGGGAAATACCTTGTTCTGACAATTCTGATCATGCTGACCTGCTCCTGCAGTAACATGGATTCGGCACACCAGACACTCCCTCCAGTTAGGAGAAATCAATTGTGTTTGAAACAGGGGAAGGAGCTGATTCACAAAAGCAGTGCTGCAACTCATAGGAAAAAAACACCAGTGCTGCTTCAGCAGAGGAAAAATGAGACTGCCTATTTATCAGTGATTTTCCAGCACCATGACTGTATTTTTCCTTTTTTAATTTCAGTCTCTCATTCTGACCTGTATCCATTGTGGGCAACTCCTCTCTGTTTTAATTATTGGCAGATGATGACGCTGAGTCCCTTAACTCTTTGGAGAAGCCATTTGTGTTTCCTTTAACGTGCCCTGGTAAGTCAATCCCCACATTCAACTGCTTTCCTCCCACTCTTGGTTTGCTAGCAATCTTCTGACAGCCAAATAACTTTAAGATAATATTTGAGCTATAGGCTAAGTCAAGCCTTACAGATGGGAACTGCCCCACGATGGCTGTTAACACAGAATTAAAAAAAAAAAATCACATTGCTGTCTCTCAGATGTTCCTTTTCACCTTGTGTCTTTTCCAAATTTGATCTCAGCTGCTTATTCTTGTTTGCAGATCTAATTTGAAAAGAAACCTGCTCAGTATTCCCACTAATTTTATTTAAACCCCAGAACTGAGGGTACAGATGATGTTAAAGTAATATTTAACATCTCATCCTAAACAGGTGCTGTGATTCCGCTCCACTGCACACCTCCAACCAAATGCACCATCTCTGCAGCAGAAAACTCTCACTCCTAAGAGCGGCCGAGCCAACACAAGCCCTTCCACAAGGGCAGGAATGCAAACACTTCTCAGCCCTTACTGGAAAGCCTGGAGTCTCCAGCCAGGCCATTCAACAGCTTTGCAAGCAGCTGGGCATGTAACCAACAAGGCTGGTAGGCAAACCCTACAAAAAATGGCAAACTCTCTTTTACAGCAGTCCTGAGGACTGGCAATGGGAAGAGTAACTTGTGACCCCCCTGGGCTTCATCTTGGTACCTTTAAATGTCTACAATACAGGTGTCTAGAGCTAAATTAAGCTACCACAAACTCCCTGTAGAGTCAGTGGAGAAGAGAGGTGGACTCATTATGGACGTGTCCTGTCTGCCTTTTAGAAATCTGTGGAGAAGTTGAAGCTTTCGTCAGGCACG
Source organism: Grus americana (assembly GCF_028858705.1). Classification (NCBI taxonomy): domain Eukaryota; kingdom Metazoa; phylum Chordata; class Aves; order Gruiformes; family Gruidae; genus Grus; species Grus americana. The sequence continues at coordinate 862,593 of NC_072876.1, forward strand.
TCTGGGGACTATGTTTCCCCCAAGCATAAGGTGAGTTTCAGGTGAGTAGTCTGGATGCAGACATCTTTACTCGGCCCCAGGATTCCCACTCCCTCAGCCCCATCTCACAGTTTTCAAGGGTACAGAAGGAAGAGAAATCCCGAGGAATTACCTCTCTGTCCTGCCTGCCTGGGCGACTTCTCTCCATCGCTCTCGCTGCCGGTCCTGCTCTGCGGCCGCTTCCGAGCTTGTCGTTCCCCATCAGGGCGCGAGGGTGAAAGCTGCCCACTCTGCCCATGGTCCTCCCCATTCTCCAGGGAGCAGTCCAGGCCTCTTTGCAGCTTCACCCCGTTCTTAGCTTTTTTAAAAAGGACAGATGTCCGTCGGCCCACGCCACTGAACGGGGGGCTGGCTGGGGTGTCTGCAGGCGGCAAGGCCAGCCCATTCAGGCCGTTGTCGCTGAGCAGGCGCTGGAAGGCTTGGCTCTCCCGCTGCAGAGTCTTCTTGTCAAAGAGCTCCCTGTCTGACATCACCCTCTTCTGCAGCTGATTCAAGGACTTGCTTTCACTGATGGGTTTGAGCATTGGAGGGTCCTGCAGAGAGTCGAGCTCTGAGAGAGAGGGCGCAGGTCCTGTGGGCTCCAGGGTTGGAGGGTGCGGGGGTTTGGCATCATCTGCTAAAGGAATAAAGAATCTGCTTGAACATTTTAGAAAGAGTTATTCCCAAAACTAACAACATTCCCATCTTTTGCTAGGGCCACAGACAGGAGAAACAGCAAGTCTTGACTGCTGACATGCACTAGGAAAGCTGGAGCTAAAATCCTGCTGCAACCTCTCACCTTTATCCCCTTCCTCGTCCCCTTCCCTCGATGCTTTATCCAGCCCCTCTTCCCGCAGTACAGGCTCCCCGTTGGGCATGGTTTTGTTCTGCTGCTGGGCCAGTTTCTGCCGAATGGAGTTGATCTCCCGTCTCAGGAGCCGGATGCGTCGTGTCCGGGCACCGCTGGACCGCATGGTGCTCACCATGTCTAGCTTCTCCAGCAGCTCCTTCAGCTGGGCCTCCAAGGAGAGATGAGCCCGGTTCTCTGGGAGGAGGATGTTATCCACTGCATCAAAAGAGAGTGTAACAGTGAAAGGAAGGAGCACAGCTTCTTGAAGAAGGGAAATCCACTCCTGCATTTGGGACCACTGCCATACCTCATTCCCATTGCTGCTATTCATGAACCAATCACTTTAGTTCATGGATTTAGGAACTGTTAACCTTGGAGCTTGGACTGCCTTCCTTTGGGAAAGAGCAGCTGATTTAACTTGCTCTGCTCTCCAGTTCCCGTTACTGTCCCAGGGGCAACAGTGAAAGGATATGTGTCTCCACCCACACAAGACACCGCACAGTCCAGGTCCTTGGCACAAACCTATTTTATTGCCAGATTAAACGACAAAATCAGACCGCAAAAAGGACTGGCCAAAACATAACATGTTCTGGCTCCGCTGAAGGGCTGGTATCCGCTGGAGCAAGGCAGACAGCTGAGGGCTCTACTATCGTACACCAACACAAATTTCGTAACAGACTGTCCGTCTGTGTCCAAGAGGGCTGCAACATTTAGGAATCAGATGGCAGACCGCGAGCTTTGCATCCTGGATGGCAGCAGTATTCTGTACTAAGTTTAGCTAAGTTATTCAGCCAGTGCTTTGGAGCTGCATCTCAAGACAGCTATGGGAATGGATGTGGTCATGTTGTGAATGGAAAAACTCAGCTAGAAGTACTGCTTGGGTCCTAGTACCTTAACTCGATATCACCCCCTCCCAGCCCTCAGTGCTCCATCTAACCCAGTTGCTCTATACCTTGCCAATTTACAATGAAATGTATGAGCTTTCCTCAGAGCAAAATATCCTAGATCCATGCTCTTCTCAGGCAGAAGTGCCCTGGAGAGCTGGAGTGAAGCTGCACCTAGCTCCGAGTGCTCAGCTCACCTGAAATCCTGCTCCTTGACGCTCTAAAGGAGTTAGATATATGCTTAGGTAAATAGATGGATAGGAAAATTCTTGTATGCTGAATGACAGCTATGATTCTGACACAGGCTGAGTGACATGCTCCAAACAAAGAACACAGTATAAAAAGTTAATACACACTCACCATCCTCCCAAGAAAAGCGGTAAAAGTCCTCGGTTTTGGGTGACTCGGGCAGGTGAATCCCCACATCAGTGTCAAAGCCGATGTTTTCAGCCTGCCGCCGTGCATGACGCAATATCGCTCCTCCAAGGTCTCTGAGCCGGACAGCTGCTCGGTGGAAAATCGTGTCTTTAGCATTATACCTCATGCAGTTGGTAACTATAAGGTTAAAGTCTTCCTCAAACTCATCCAATGTTCGGTACAGGTGGGACTCCAGCTTCCGCCTCATGGTGGAAAAATCCATTGGGTTGGAAATGAATTCCAGGTAATCTGGAACCTAAACATATAAAACCTGTACAATTACAAAAACCATTTACTAGCCAACTAGAGCGCATCCATCATAAGCACTCTTAATGCCCTTTCCATTGGCAAGGGGCAGCGCCAGCAGTTCATTTCTGTGTCAGCCAGTCAAGGCAGACACATCCTGGCTCTGCAAAACATTGCTTGTCTGAGACGTGCTGAAGCTTCCAGAAAACAATACCTTTTTTTTTTTTTTGGCCTGGAAGGATACCCACATTGTGAGTCCTCTTTGAGATATTCTTTAGTCCACCAGCAGCTTGGGACAAGGTGGTTTGTGCTTCCAGGGTTATGACAGCACGTGAGCTTCTGCCCAGCAATACTTCATCTACAACCCGTTAGACGCCTCTAGGAAAGAGACTTGCCTCGTTTAAGTTAACGGGCTCTGCAAAGATCTGGGCAGCATCCTTCTCCTGCAGCAGGTCCAGAGTTGTGCGTAGAAGTACGTTGAAAGGGGTCAGCTGTAGCTCCATTGCAGCCTGCTGAACCTTGACCTGGGAAGGGGAAAACAGCCATGAGCAGTTATCGAGGACAGGGGATGCGAGTGGCGTCTCCCTGATTTCGCCTGAATCATCACCCCAGCTCTACTCAGTGGTGGAAACCTCAGGTCATCATACCAATAGCCTGGTAGACTCATTGCTGAAGAATTTCTGGCAAACACCTTGTGCTCTCCATGTGCAGGATGCACATTAGCAGACAGCACTTTGCAGAGTCTAACTGCTCAGTCCATTCCTTTTGTATGGGGAACTCCTGTTTATCCAATCTCATAAAGCCAAAACAAGAGAAAACCCCATAAAATTAAAAGATAATACGACTAAAAATGAAAACAGGAAGAAGCCTTTCATGCCTGGTATGTTATCCTGTAGAACTCCCTGCCTGAAGACATTATTATGCCAATTAGCAACATGATACAAAAGTTAAAAGTATGTAGGCATTTACATGAACAACATCATCCATAATTAGACTAGAGAGCATAAACAAAGTTTAAGATATAAGCTCTCACACTTCAAGGCAGAAGCCAAACAACAACAGTAGTTAAAATGTTTGCAAATTCCTAATACAGTTTCTTACATCCTTTATGAAGTGTCTAATACTGTCTGATTTCGAGCAAACAAGTTGTAGCACCAGTTTGATCTCTTACACTGAAACTCTATTCAAAGGAGACTGGAACAGGATAGAAATATTCCTTTCTCCTTTAACGTTTTAATTTCTTTGATCTCACAATCCCTCACTATGTTGTTAAATCAACCACTTCAGCAGCAAAGGAAAGCAAGTGTGTTTACACAAAGCAAACTGGATTTGATAAGCTCAGCAACAAGACAGCATCAATAAGAGAATGAACAAAGATGGATATAAAGACCACACTCTTCCTCCAAAATGGGAAAGAAGCTGAACAAAGACTCAGGACTCTGGAGCATCCTCTTCCACTCACCTAAAAGCTGGCTGGGACAGAACTCCAACTAGATTTCTGTGATGTCTTACCTTTTATAAGGCATACTGCAGTTTCAACAAGCTTTTATGGATTTAGCCAACTGTGATATAGATATATCAAGATATCAAAAGCAAACAAAGCCCAAGAGTGGGGGTTTTTTGGTGGTTTGGTGGGGTTTTTTTGATCCTCCTACCTAAAATATGTCCACACAACATCCAGGACTGAGCCACTGCTCTAAGTCAGGGACAACATAGCAAATAAACCAGCACTGGCATCAAAAAGACCCAGAAAAGCTGTGGGCAGTTTCTGGCCACAAAAAAAAAAATAGCTTGCAGAGGGGCTGTGATCACAGAGGATGCTGCTTTCCCTCTGCCTGGCTCTGCAGACAGCCTGAGTGCTGAGCAGCAGGGAGAGCACCCAGGCAACGCCTGAGGCCAAGCGTGCAGACCCTGCGCAGGGCCAGTCTTTCACGAAGCTGTCCTTGCCAGAGTTGTGGCTGCACCATACAACCAGGTACGGCAAGCGAAGACCCTCAACAGGCAAAGCTGGCAAGCCCGGGAAGTAACGGTGCAACTCTGGAGAACTGCACACAGATTAAAGTGGAAATCAGTAAACGGTCTCCACCTTAAAACTGCATCTTCTCAAAAATGTACTTAGAGGGTAAAATGCAGGAATTTTTGGCTTTCAAAATGCAGACCAGAGTTGTGATTTAGACCTCTTCTCTGAAGCAGGTGTTATCAAACTCCTGAAATAAATATTAAAGGCGATCAAACTTCTACTCTGCAAAATATCTGGTCCATGCCCAGAAACACAAGGGGTGCTGTAGATCAGGAAGCAAATCCACTGTTAGTTACGCAAACACATTTTCCCAGCACTGTGCAGCCCAGCACCAGCTCTGAGGGCAGAGGCTGAGCAGCGCAGGCCTGTGACTGACACAGGGAGAGATGGCTGCTCTGCACATCCAACAGTCAGGCTCTAAGAAAAGGCTCAAGAAAAACTCCCCGTGTTCCTCCTCTGCCTCAGTGCTTGCATGGGACTGAAGCAAAGTGCAGCAACCCGACAGCCTAAACTAACCTACCTGCTCCCGTTTGAGTTTTTCCCTCTTACGGATCAGCTCGATGAGCAGCCGTGCCCGCTCCAAGTCATGCCGCAGCTTTTGCCAGTACTTCAGCTCTTCCTTCACAGCACTGGTCTTCTCATCCTGCTCCTTCTGTAAGGCAGCACAGTGGGGTGAGATGAAAAACGTGGCTGGCTTCCTGCGTGTCCTCCTCTTTCTAGGTATCCCCTGTGAATCACTCTCACAGTCTTTCTCCTGTCTACTTATCTCTTGTTCAGACTATGTCCTCTCCTTCCTACAGCATTTAGCTAACAAACACAACATCAGCTTTTCTGGATTTTATATTATCTGTAAAGTTAGGCCTAAATCATACTGTAGCTATGCCCTCGGAACACATTTCAGTGCATGCTCATGTACACCCTCCCTGCTTTTATACACAAGTTCATTACAGAGGCTGGAAATTCTTTCTGTTGGCTGCTGTGCATCGAAAAGGCAGCGCAAAGCATTTACAGTATAAAGGTAAGGCGAGCAAAAGCATGGGAGAAAAGAGGTATTATTATCCTCTTTGTAACCAATAGGAAATAGAGCCACAGAAAGAGATTCACCAAAACACAAAGGAACAGCCAACACTGGGGGATGAGCTCACACCTTCCAAGACACAGTTCAGCGGCTCTGCAATGCAATCATCCTTCCTCTCCTAAATCTGTAGCTTTTTTTAGTGGTTTTGAGGACATAGCTGAAGTGCATACACCTTCGCATGATTGTCAAGAGAGGACAATTGCTTCACAAGATCTTGATGGTTTATATTTACAGGACATTTATTTTTAAGAACTTACGGTAAATTGCCAACTTAATAAACCAAGGAAATGCTGCACTTCCCCAAGCTCCAGTCTGATGAGTGGGAAATTTTTTTTAATTAATCACCCAGAGCAGTCTTCACGCAAACCAAAAGTCTATAAATTCCTCCAACTACAGTAAAAATATACGTGCATAATGTGCACAATACCTACTGACAGGCTACATCAGAGGGTAGAGTCCGACTGCTTCATTACTTCACCAACTACTTCTCATGCCAAACGCAGTGCTATTTAATAGCAACGAGATTGAGTGACTCTGGACACCAGCTCAGAGGAGGAAGCAAAGGAGGCCAGAGCTGATGATTATGTCTAAACTTCCATATGAATGTGCATGGGAGGGTTGGAAATTCAAGCAGCAGGAACAATGACCCAAACTGGAGTTTGGCCAGGACTCTGGAGCTAACACCCATTTTCTTGAGAAGGGGATCTTTAATCACTCGTGAGGAACGTGAGTTTATGATTCATCTAGGAGATCCGTCCACCAAGGGCCCATCACACCCTTGCACAATCCTGGGTCTCCTGACTCAGAGGAAAAACTCTTACCTGCTGGCTCATCAACACCAACCCTATTGGCACAATGGACAGCCCACTGATACGCTAACTCAGCTCTTCAGGCATGAGCATACGAAGAGGAGACCAAAAGGGACTTAAACGAGGTCGCGCTCTGATCGTTTCACCCTCATTCCCCTTCCCAGCCATGCATCACGTACATCTTCCCCAGGCTGCATGCTCTCTGTCCTCCCACGTGGGTTCAGCTGAGGACCAGTACCTGCTCCGCGTTCCTCTGAGACTGGAGATGTGAGTGCAGGCGCCGGATCAGGGGCACCCCGTTCCTCGCCTGTCGCTTCAGCAGCCAGTAGCTGTGGAGCCTCCTCATGAACTGGTTCTTCCTCTGGAGGGAAAGGCCGTGGCAGATTTTGTTCAGCCTGCAGGAAGCAAAGAAGCATCACAGAGCCAACTGCAAAGCAATCGTGACTCTGCATACCCTGCTGATACCAGCAGGTTTCCAAGCGAAGCTTTGCAGTGTTGTGTCAATGCACACTTCAAACTACACGTGCAACTGGTATAATCTGGGATCTCCCCACTGCAAAGATGTATGTGTCTACTTTACACAATATATAAGTCTGGGAAACTAACTTGACAGGAGTCCAAGAATAATGTATCACCTATTTTAACTTTTTCAAACCATTAGTTAGATTATATATGGTGCCTTATCAGCAGCTTTCCAAAGCTTATCTGTTACAATACTGGCGACACATCACCACACTTCCTCAGGCACCAAAGGAAAATTTAGCACTACCTAGTTCTGCACGAGAGAGAGATGGGAGAAAAAAGACCAACACAGCTAAATTCAAAGCAGCTTGCAACACTGACAAGTTTGAGACGCTCTGTAATAAAAGGAGGAATTAAGAAACTAGGAAATGAGATTAAAAAATGAAAAAAAAAAAAAAAGCAGGACAACCCCTACCTGCCTGCCAACTTGTAATGCCTGAAGTATTTTAAAAACACCTTCACAACCATCTGTGTCAATTTGGATGGTAGATGGGTGTTTGCCATTAGGGACTACTGTGGATTCTGCACTATGCGACAGTTTGGGATGACTGCTTGGCAAAGTACGAAAACCAGTGTGCCAGTGCAACTCACATGGAAGAACACTGGTCAGGGATGGGTCTGCAGAGCACGCTTCAGACACAGTTATTGCTAGGTCTTGACTGGACACAGCGCTTCCAAGGTCAATAACGAGAGGGACCACGTCCTCAAAGCAGACCCTCCAGCTGTCCAGCTCCTTTCCATCCACCTGCAACACTCACCTGTAAGAGGGGATTTGTGCGACTGTCACCATGGGCACAGATGAACGCCCATTGGTCACAGCACCAGGCTCCTTTTTGATCTTCTGCTTCAATTTCACTTGGTTCTTTTTCAGAGACCCTTTGGGAGGGCTGGAATTGGCTTCCTCCTCCCCCTCCTCTTTCACAGTGTCCTCCTGTCCCTCGCCACTAGCAGCTGGAGACCCTTTTTTCACGGTTCCAGGTGGGGAATGACTCTCACAATAGGCAGTCTTGCGCACGGTGAACGTTGTGCCATTGATGCTGGTCTCCCTCATGGGTTCTATCTTCATGAAGAGGCCAGCCCGCTGGGCACAGGTGACATGGAAGGCAGCATAACAGTTCACCTTGTGGCATTGGATAGCAGCTCCCATGCCCTTCTGCTTGCAGATATAGCATGTGAGCTTCCACCGAGCCGGGGGGATGTTACTTATCCCTTCAATGGGCTCCAGGAACACCGTGTTTGCAAAGCAGACCTCTGGGATCCAGATGGCACAAACCACATGAGCCCAGCGGCCATCGCTGGTCTGCTTGAAGGCTCCACCTTTGTTTGGGCAAAGGACACAATCCACAGGGCGAGAAGGGGACTGTAAGCAGCAGCGGCAAAGCCACTGCCCCTCAGGGATATAGGGCACGCCGTAACACTCCTGGTGCACAGCCAGATTGCAGATATCACAGAACAGGATAACGTTGCTGTTGTGACACTCATCATCCATGCAGACACAGCAGAAGGCATCCTCATCGATGACAGACTGCTGAGCCCCATTGTTCCGGCTCTCGAGGTACGACTCCTTTTCCAACCGGTCCACCAGCAGCTCAAAAGTGTCAGCACTAACTGTCCCATAACCATCATCCCTTCTCTTCTCGTTGACTATTTCCAGCCAGGCCAGATCCTCCTCATCCATGTCATACTCCACCTCTACATCAAGGTCCTCGGGAGGCTTTTCAATGTACCGGTAGTAGGCAGCGGGGAGAGGAGGAGCATGTGGCTGACTGAAGGAGTCCACCACACGGAAGTTGGGCTGGGGTAAGTGTAAAGACGTCCCTGGTGCATGTTTGGAGCAGGACTCCTTCTTCTTGCCTTTGGAAGGTGTTTTCTTAGATTTGGAAGGGAAAAGGGGCTGCTCGCTGTTTTCCTTGTTGCTGTTGCACTCTGTGATGTCCTGGGCTGTCAGCTCATCCTCTGTGATGATTTTTAAGGGATCGTAGATGCTGATGCGATGAAGCCGCCCATCAATGTCTACCTCCACGATCCGCTGGGCCTGAGCGTATGTCAGTGTCTCCCGAGTCGGTGAGCACTTGAGGCTGTAGGGTGAGGGAGAACGTCTCCCCTCCAAGTTCTGCCGGGACCTCCTCCGAGGCTTCCTCATCACTGCGGTCCAGAGACCCTGTCAAAAAAAACAGACGGAGGACAGCGTAAGCCAAGGAGGCAAGCAAGGAGCAGCGCAGATTCAAAAACTCACTCAGCGTTGCAATAGAGCAACATTTCTACTAGAGACTCCAGCAATCTCAGGCTTGCTGAGGCCGCTTCACCTTCTTCCATACAAGCAGGTAATGGATATATCAACCATTTCTTACAATGTGTGTCACAGCGATGCACAGCACCCTCCAACCTTCTCTATTTGCATGCCAGGAGATGTATATACCCCCATACCGCCAGATGAAAAGAGCTGAAATATATTTTATAGCATAGCATCCAAACAATCTGCTGTGCATTCAGCTCAGCAAACCATTCAGATCCCTCAAAATTCAAACGGCACTTATCACATCTGCTTGTACTGCTCACATACTAAGCTCACACAAGCCAAGGAGTTCTTCTCCATTCTTTTGCCTGCGGCTTTTCTTTTATATTCCCAGTAGCATGCAAAATGTGCTGGGTGTTTTCCAGACGGAAAGGAAAGCACTGTTCCTGCCCTATGAAAGCAGTTCCAAATTTTTTTTGTCACTGAGCTCCATATGAAAAAACTAGCACTGCTCCCTTGGTCCAGGAGCTCCTCCAAGTTTCCCACCTCAGGGCTGCCACCGCCATTTCTTCCTTTCCCACACTGCAGATGCAAAAAGTCCCGTAATGAAAATCATCCTTCAGCTTTGCTTTCCCTTCTCTCGCAGGCGTTGCTGTTCCTTACACCGCTCTCCAGACAGTGCGCTGAGTGGACTGTGTCCTTCCCAACACACAAAATGGGTCACAAAAACCCAAACAGGGGATAAACTGAGCAACGGAGCGGGTGCTCGATGTACACCCCTTCTGCCCTTCAGTGGGATCCATGAGGAAGCAAAGGGGAATACACATGGGAACAAGCGGCATGAATCCAGATGGACTTACTAGTTTTGGCTCAGTGTTAACCCCTCTGGAGCCACAATCTGTGTTCCGGCACCTGAGCAGGTTCTGCATGGAGGATCCACAGGGGTATGAGCAGGAAAGCAGCAAGATTGCTTCTAGACCGCACCAGGAACCGTGCAATGGTGTTTACTCAGAGCCTTAACGAAAAGCCCAAGCCAGCTCTGCCCTCACAAACTGCTAATCAGCAACCCAGATAATTATTTGAAAGTCGGCTCCTGACATTAAGGAGGTGCCCATCAAGGGGGAGCGGAGCAGAAGCCTGGAGCTGGTGAGATGACCTGGGGGAAGAAGGAGATGTGGTGGCAGAAGCCCAGCAATCTTGAGGGCGAAGGAGGGAGGCAGCGGGGAGGGAAAGTGGAGAGGAAGCCAAATGAGTAACGCAAGCAAGAAGGGCAGTGTCAGGGATAGGAACATGAGTTATGGGAAGAAATGGGCTGAGGCTGAAACAAACCAAGGAAAGAGGGAGAGGAGACAAAGAAAAGCAAACGTAAAATCTCCCCGAGAAGATAAGTCAGCCCAGAGCTTATCTGTTGCTACGCAGAGGCCTGAACCAGCACCTCACCCTTATTTAGAGCAATCCACACTTTCAGCTGCTTTCTGTGGGACCCGCAGGCAAGAAAACACCCTACAAACCTATAATTTGTACTTAGCTGTTGCATTATTTCTGCTCTGTGAAGGACAGAGCTCCTCAAACCCTCAATTGTGTGAGCTGGAGCAAGCAGCACATCGCAGGACCAGGATCTGCAAGAAGTCCTGAGCTTATTCCAGAAAGAAGTAAATTCCAGAAGTGATACTTTTTTCTTGAAAGTACTAGCTCTGTGAACCACAAGATTAAGCCATGGTACAACACATGTCCTAAGAAAAAAATGGGCTTTGGGAAAAGTTTCCAAACTCTCCTTTGCATCCACAGAAATAAGCTGCAGGTGCTTGAGGCACAATTTAATTTCAGATGAAAATTTCCCCCCCTGCAAATATAGGTACCACGAATTTCAGGACCTTTGTCTTAAAACTCTAATCAGTCACTTGATCAGCTGACTGCAGAGACCCAACTGCCAAGCTCTGACAGCTTCAATCAGTAGCAAAAAAGAATTTTAAAATAAGGGAAAAAAATCCTGCTGGCAAACAGCTCTCTTACAATTCAGGCGGACACGAGTGAAGAAGATATTGGAGGCAAAAAGATATATGAGCAAAAAGATATTGGAGGATAAAGTAATTGGCATGAGCTGATCACACTCGTAATTAATATTGTGTGAGAGCAAATTTCAGCAAAACAAGCACCTGAAGGAAGGGTTAGTTTATCTGTCGACGGGGAAAAACAAGGGTATGGCATTCCTGTTGCTTTAGTGAAACAATCAGTATATTGTCTAGAGAAATTACCCAAAGTGGGCTTTCCACCACCAGCAACCGACTGCCAGAAAACAGCTCGTTTGTAAAACACACAATTACTTAGCGCTATGGCAGAAGCATCTGTACCAGCATGGAAATTGCTGCCAGCGAGAGCTGAGCGCCTGGGATAAGACATGCACCCGGATATTAGGAGAGACACAGCTACCCACCTCCACATACCTAGAAAGCAGCAATGAAATGAGCTCAGACACGCTGAGCTGAACACCACAACCTCGTCTGCAACAGAGAAACTTTGAAGCAGCAATCTAGGAATGTTTTGATCTTCTTGGCAAACTTGAAAACACCTCCCAGCCACAGATAGAAAAGAATCCCTCTGCAAACAGCACCCATGCACGCTGAAATGCTAAATGGACTTGACTCCAGCGGGGTTAAATGCTACTTCAGCCCTTGCTGATTCTGTCCCACCATGGACAAAGGTTGATGTGAAATGATTATACATGCAGCATTAAAAAATCCAGCACAAGTGGATCCTCTGAAGAAAGGGCTAAACATTGCTGTGGTTTACACCCATGCAATACCGCGTTGGCCATTTCCAAGGGTCAGAAGCACTCTCTTGCACCACAGAAGACCTCAGTCTCCTTCCCACCCCTCCTTCCCGCTGCAGCCCTTCTTTCCAGCCTTCCCACGCTGAACAACCAAGGATTTTCTTTCCAGCACCAGGGTTTTTTTGCTAACCTGCAGAGGACACAAGGCTGGACTCAAGGCAGTGCTGCTGGGGGAGTTTCCTGGCCCTTTCCAGCATGGCTTGGTGAGCCCAGTGAGGAGCTATGTCCCTTGATGATGGAGATCTTCAGTGATTTTGAGAGAGGAAAAGATCACCTGCACCTCAGCAGGCAGCAGCAGATGTGAACAACATGGCTCTTGTTCCACTCTGGTGCACCGTGATTACTGGCAGTGGCTTACAACACTAAAAAGTCTGGGGTCCAGCATTACCGTAAACCACCCCTCTCCAGAACACCAAATCAAACATGAGGGCTGGAGACGCTCCTCCTCGTCACCGTCCCACGCTGGCAGCCACGCAGCTCCAGGCAGCCACTTGTTGCTGTTTGCTGGGATTTAAAACCCGTTCCTGTGCAGCGGGGAACGGACACCTACGGAGCTATTTAAGAAACACGTCCATAAAATAAAGGCAATGGATGCCACAGGGGAAAAAGACAGTCTGGAACAATCGTAGCCTCTTTGTACCTTTCTCTCACCAACCAAAAAGCCGGGTGAAACTCCTGCCACCCTCACTGATGTCCCTCCACGTTCCCACTGTGTTCATGCTCACCATGGGCCCATATTCCCCCCCCGCGCCTGCCCAGGGTTTGCGTTCCTCACGCCCACACTGACGCCTACAACAAAGTGTGTCAGTGCTCAGCAGAAGTCGTGGAGAGCCACCTGCCCCGGCACAGGTCAAGATTTTTATTGACCCCTGATATTTCTGTAACCAAGTCAGGCTGACGGGAGATGCACAAGGCCACAGGAGGGGAGCTCCCTCCAGAGCAGGGCAGGTGTGAGACATGATGTCGAGCTGTGGATGAAGTTTAAGGTAATGTCTGGGCTCAGCAACAAATAACACATGCCATGAGCTGTGTCTGGCCCCAGCAGCTGTGCTCTGAGGGAACTGTGGCATGCCATGAGCTGTGTCCGGACTGAGCAGCAGCTGAGGGCACCATGACACACCACAAACTGTGTCAGGTGCCATCCGGGAGCTCCTCTCAGGAGCTCCCTTGTGCTGCTAGGGCCACGGGATCCCTGTGGGGAGCCCCGGCAGCAGTCAGCGATCTGGGTCAAGACACAGCAGGGACCCGAACAAAGATAAAGGCGCCCCCGGGGAAGGAAAAGGCGCGGCGGGGGTGTGCGATGAGCTACGCCGGTCCTCAGCACCGGGCCCTGCCCTGGCGTGCCCACCGTCCCCAGGAGAGCGAAAAAAGTCCTTAAGAGAGAGGGACCAGGCGGTGGAAAGCGAGAGAGCGCAGGGAGCGCCAACAGGCTATTGGCTGTTGCTGCCGCCCATCCTAGCTCCACCACCAATAGCAAAGCAAGGCGCTGTGGGTCTAAAGAGGGATGCGCTCCGCCCCGCCTGGGCCAATAGCGTGGGAGAAGGTGGGCGGGGCCCCCACGACCGCCGCGAAGAGGGGGGGCCAAGATGGTGGCAAGGGGGGGGGGCCCGGCTGGCACGGTGCTGTCCGTTCTTCCCTCCCCAGGCGCTCGCCGCCGCCCCCTCTTCGGCGAAGGGCTGTGGGCCGCTCCCGCCGCGCGGGGATCGAGCAGAGCCGCGGGGACGGGCCCGCAGGCTGCGGCGCACCGGCCTCCCCCGGCTCCTTCCCGCCCGCCCGGTCACCTTCCCGCGACCCCGGCGCGGGGGTGTGTGAGGGAGGAGAGACCCCCTGAGGGAAGGGTGTCGCGGCCTCCCGCGCAGCGCTTTACCTGGCCGCCTCAGCCCGCCGCCGCCTCGGCGGTCTCCAACGTTGCCGCCGCCTCCTTTTTGGGGATTTTTTTTTTGTTTTGGGGTTTTTTTCCTTTTTTTTTTTTTTTTAAATCCTCTCTTTCCGCCTCCCCCTCCCCTCCCCCCTGGGGCGGACGGGCTCACCCAGCCGGCGGCGGGAGGGGAGGGCACAAGATGTCGGCTCGGTCCGCTCCGGCTACGGCCGCCTCCTCAGCGCCGCCTCTTCATGCCGCTGCCGCCGCTGCTCCCGCCGCTGCCGCTCCGGCCCCGGTGCCGCTTCGCCCCCCCTCCCCACCTCTCCCCCCCCCCTCCCCGGGGCCCCGCTCGCTCCAGCGCCCCCGCCGCTCCCGGTGCTGTGTGGAGGCGAATGGGGGGGGGAGCAGGGGACACACGTACAAGATGGTGGCGGCGGCAGCGGCGTAGCCCGGCCGAGCGGCGAGGAAAGGCGGCAGCCAGCGGGCAGGCGGGGGAGGGGGCTGCCGCGCTTCGCTCCCCCCCGCGGGCAGGGACCGCCCGCCCCTCCCCGGTCCCTTCCCCCCCCGGGCCGAGCGGAGCGGGAGGCCCCCGGGGGCTGCGGGGTGACGGGAGGGAGGGGGTGTCTCTCCGCGGTGGCCTCATGGCTGTTGGGGGGAGCCGCTGCCGCCCGCCCGCCCCCTCCGTCCCTGGCGAGGCGGAGAGGAACGGGGGGGCTGCGGAGCGCAGTCTCCCGGCCTGGCTTCTGGCTCCGGGCTGGCAGAGGGGTTTGTTCTCCCCTTCCGCGGGCTTGGGGGCTAGGGTACAGCTGGGGATCCCTTCTTAGGAGGGAGTCCCCAGGCCACAGGAGATCGGCAACCTGGATTTTTTGGGGTCCCTTCACCCTACACCCACTTTTTTGCAGGAGGCATGGTGTCCCCCAAATGCATGGGAACCTCCTTGGGAACGTTACCCGGTGCTGGAGCATGGCCCAGCTGCACCCCCCAGAGTCTGTGGCCTTGTCTCTACCATGGTTAGCCCAAACAAGCAACATCAAACAAACGATGGGAATAAAAGCCCGTATTTATTTTCTAGTCTAATACTTCAGGTCCAGATGGCCACCTCAGGTGCAGAGGTGCGATGGGGTGGAAGGACAGAGAGGGACTGAGAGGAACGAGCAAGGAAGAAGTTATGTTTGCAACTGAGATAAGTGGTGAGATGGGAGCTGCAGAGGCTCCTACGGTTATTTTTTACAGAGCGTACCACATACTTGGGCATATGTATGCTCCACCTCCCACTCAGATTGTGCAGAGTATTGCATAATATTACCATCTGAATTTATAGAATTAACCAAATTGTTCTCAAAGGAAAAAAATGAATGCTATTTTCCCTCATTTACAGTCCAACTATAGATCTTTTGTCTCTTAATGTATGTTAACCATGGAATCTGAGAGCAGCCAGTCTAGGACAAGGCTGGTTGGACCTAAGGTTGAAGCCTTAAGAGCATGAGAAAATGTTACTTAATACTGAACACTTACATGTCAACCTCTAAGTATGCCTTTCTGTGTATACTTTTTAAAGAATCTACTGTTAACATATCAGAACTCAAATAATAATGTATTCTCTTCTTGTCCTGTATGAAAATAACCTGTCAAAGATTTAGAAGTAAAGTCCAGATACTCTCACTGATTTACATAGGATCTCACCTAACCCCAGAAGAACAGCTATGCAACAGCACGATCCTATCCACAAAGGATAAAAAAATATAGGGGTTTCTGCTTCTGTGTTGGGAAGACAGTTAAACAGTAAATAAAATAATTTCAGTAACTGATGAGCAACTTCACTATCTAATTGTCCTTCCTTATGTGAGAAATTAATTTTGATTTTAACCAGGTTTTACTTGTGGGATTTTTTTTCTAGCATTTTTTGCGGTTTGTTTTTATTTCCTTAAAAAAAGACCAACTTTTGCAAAATCTTTCATTTTGACCTCAGTTTTGAAACTCTGTACTCTTAGATTTGTACTGGAATTGGCTTACTATAATCACATTAGGTTCTAGTCTTGCAAAGATATATGCTTAACAAGCATGTGAATAGCCCTGTTAAGTTCAGTAGGATGTCTCGTGCACAAAACCATGTACAGACATCTCCAAAGATCGGGCACCACACGTTAGAACATCAAAACAAGCTATCCACCACTTAATTTTAAAATGGAGCCGTAGAACTAATGTGTTATTTGAAAAAACATTCTGAACTTATCACAAATCCCAGAGGCACAACTTAATTCAATTTCTTTGCTCTCCTAGTTTTTCAAGGGTGCAAGTTCAAAACCAGCCATGTTACTTCAAATGAAAGCGGCACCCAATCATATTTTAATTTCCTTCATCTTTATTCAAGTATATAAAACATGAAAAAGGGGAGAAAATTATCCTTTGAATTGAGAACTGACCTTTTTTGTTTGTTGATTCATTAAGCCTCAAAAATTACTCATTACAGTCATGTTTGTGCTTCAGGTGTTTGTTCTGTGGCCATTTTCTTCAGAATCGTTGAAATTAATGCAATTGCTAAAAAGGTTAAAAGCCTGAGATCTCAAAGTGATTCACCTCAGCTGCTGTTTATTTCAGCTGGGTTTGCAAGTGCTCAGCTGCACTTTCTAAGACCCTAGTTTTGTGGGGAGTGTATGTGTATTTATATACATATATAAATGACCCTCACTAACTTCAGAGAGATGACACAAGCATCCAGCACTATCTCCTCAGTGGTGGTCTTTTTATTTTTATTCTTAACATGCAAATCACAGTTTTAAAACCCTTTTTCAAGTAAAGTGTTCTGAAATTATGGTTGATGGTAGAAGAATTATTTTTTTTCCAACCAAACTCAGCTAAAAGGAGTTAACTCACTCCCATTGAACAGAAAATCAATGAGGGTTGAAGATATATACTAACCTTTCAGTATTATTTAATAGAGCGCAATCCAACAAAAAGAACAGGAGTTATCAATCAGCCAAAGTGCTGACTGAATCGGTTGTGAAGCAGCACTTTGGCTGAACATTGCATTAAAAGCTGTATAAACCCACATGCTCAAAAAATGGCCTTGTAGCGAGAAATCAGGCAAAACATCCCATAAACCACATTCACCTGGAAACTCTGACATTTTCACAGTGTGGTAACGCTGACGGCCTTGAATGTAACTGCAATTAGTGCAGCGAATAGGAAAAATTAATTAGTACTGGCTATTTTGGTCTTCAGTCAATCTTACTCTTTCATGTCTTGTTTCTTTTAGAGGGGGAAAGCCCATGCTCCACTGACCCATACTACGGGAAATGGCAGAGGATCGGGAACGCTTTCCCTGGTTGCTCAGATGTGGAAATATGAAAAGGTATTACTGTCCTTCATACAGTTATCTCAGTAGAGTTCTCAGATGTGCTTATAATTCACTATGTTTTTCTTCTCTTCCATTATCACATACTTAAAGCCTGAAAATTATTTGTTTAGTCTGCGTATGGTTTTCTAAGAGGCCGTAAATATTTTCAAAGCTCTGCACTGAAAGATTTCTAGGTGGTGTCCAAACGTGGCAAGTATTGTGTCTCTTAAAAAATCCTGATAATTTTGTAATGTCTCTTGAGAAAAAAAAAATTTAAAAAAATCATTGCTTCATCTGCTTTTTCTTTCCCACTTACATCTGGAAATATCTAATAAATACGTCCAATACAGTTGCAACTTCACAGACCTGATTAGCTATCAAAAAAAAGGCACAGGGAAAGATTGTTTACGATGAGGGCTTCCCTTTCCAAATTAAAAAAAAAAAAAGCTTAGATAATAAACTCAGAAACAAATGCAGGAATAACAAGTAAATAGTATTTCAAGATGATTGTCCGTATGTTATGTAAGGTAGGCACAAAGAAATTGTATTCCTATAAATTTTTTTCACATATCCTTAATATAAACAGCAAATATTCTGACTGGCCTAATTTATGGAATTTTGGGTTTTCACTTAAATGGAGTGATTTTTATCACTCAATTTTGTATTTTTAAGTATGCAAACTAAGCAAGGGGAAAAAAAACCCTTGGGAAAGGAACATACATCAATTATGTGTCATGTGGGCCATGCAACAGGCACGCCTGCGCCTTGGCTAAGGTCAGTTCTTCTTTGACTAGCAGTGTCTGTCAGGGTCATGCACACCACACCCCCCTTTCTTGTACTGATTTTGAAGTATTTTAAACCTTGTCCTGAGTCACTGGCTCCATCGAGTAGATGTTTTTCTGTCTCCTTTCATGAAATGCAAATGTGATCTTTATTTTCCCCTTCAAGTAGCTCATTCCTCATTGAAACACGTCCTCAGATGCCATACAAGCACTGGGACGCTGGGTCTTTACAGATACTGTCTTTCCACTACCAACCTGCTACATTTCCTGGCTGGTACATACCACAAAAACCAAATCTGTGTGTACCTCCAGGGTTCCTGGGCTTGCAGAGCACCAGCTCCCCACCCGCGTTTGTCAGAATATTGGGAATTGCAGGAGAAATAGTGTTTGGCTCTTGGACAGTGTGCTGTATCTGTATGGGGTCAGTGGGTGAATGAATGAGAGCAGAGCATGGAGCCCACATACCAGCTGTTGAGATTGCTCTTGCAGTTTCAGAGCATTCAGTGTAAGCTCACAAAAGAGAAAATCTACTCAGAAAGCTAGTGCCTGAAACAGAAAATACTTTCTGGAAGTATATTCAGCAGAAAGATTGATACTGAAGAGTCTTTACGTGCTGTCCCTGAAATAAGGGGGACTAATTCGCTCTCACTGACAGCAGAACCTGTGTACTCTGTTGTGTTCACGCTTGTTCTTCTCACACCCATTTGTATCTGAAGTCCCCAGTGCCTCTTCCATGCTTGTCCTCTGGTCAGGCACAATTCCCGAAGGACAGCTCAGGTTATTCCCTAAAGCTATGGAGGCCCCTCTTCAACTACCAGGAGGTTGCTCCTGGTAGTTTATAATGCTTTATAATGAAGATGTTTCTCTCTGTGGTCATCATTACAGAGAGCCAAACTACAATCCTTTCCAGTTCTGCCTATCCGCTTTTGAAGGGAGATTAAGATTAAGAAATCACACCCTAAATTCCCATTTCAAGTGGTTTATGAGTTCTGTCTGAACAGGTTCTTCACCTTAGCAGATGACTTTTTGAAAGCAAGCTCTATACTCCAGAAACCTCCATAGATTTACTCAATTTTTCTCTACAATGTTGAGCTTTTAAGACTCTTCTCTGCCTCTCTATGTTCATAGCTACGTATAGTCAGGAGGCCAGTCTGCCTTACCCTTGTCCTGAGACATCTCCCTGTGCGTTTGCACACACTCACCTGAATGATGACCCTCTGCTGCTAACCACCAAGCCTCATTTTACAAGCATAGACAGCTTTAAATGTCTGCAGCGCTCCAAGACATTTATGGCAGCTGCAGAGCGCTCCCCTCTGACCTCTGTTAAAGATTATGTAGTGGACATGGCAGCCAAGTCATATGCCAGGTTCAAAAGGACAGTATTTCAACTGCTGTTTGACCGATGCAGCTGGAACTTCTCCCTTCCACCGTTCAAGGTTGTCTCACACTTGGGAAGAGGAAAGGATGGTCTCTTACTCTCATCATGCTAGGATTCTTCAAGACAGAGTCAGTGGGACATCATTGCGTGTCCTCCAGCTCCACTTTTTGCAGTGCTTTGTAACAAACCCGTTGAATTTCAAGGGAATAGAGGGAACATCCCAACGGTTCTGTGCTCACTGTTCTTACTAAGAGTGGAGTGAGGCAAAGGGCTTGTGTATGGCCCAGAGAGATACAAGCCAAGCAAAACCGCATCTCATCAGCGTGGAGCATCTGTGCAGTTACAGCAGGATAACATCAACACCGTCATATCAAAAAGCTACAGCCACTGTAGGGCTATCCCAAGTACAACGTGGCATGAGCTGCAACAGAGAGACAGCCAAGAAACACAATCTCACCTTGTCCGGTGGAAACGAGAGCTCAGAAAATTCTGGTAATGTTGCAGTTTTCCCTTATTTGAGGTCGTATGGCAAAACCGGATTTCACTGAAGGCAAAGAAGAAAATTAGAGAGTACTGAAAGTGTACGTCCTGGCTAAAACAAACCAAAATGACTCAGCATCTACAGAAGGGGTGGAGAGTTGAGAAATACTGCATATATTACTGAGTTCTTACACTTTCTCAACAAATACTTTTCTATAGCCCGGGGGACTGCGTGCTCTGAGCACGGAGAAGACACTTGTCCCTTGGCACATGTCCCTTGGGGTGGACTTTGGAATGACCAGCTGTACCTGACCGACCGTAATCAGTCAGGGAAGAAGTTGCCAACTAGGAAGATATTTATGCTGCAGTCCAAAGGTGTTACCACAACTAACAGTCATACTATCTAGTGACTGTATGAATAAGCTGTTGATCTGCAGATACACCACATTCAGCACAGGCTGAAGAACTTTCTGAAGATCCTGAGTAAATATTCAGGCTAGCTTGTACTTCACAGATTGTGCTATTAATAATTTCCTCAGTAGCTTTAAGCTAGTTCAGATAGGCTTGTGTGAGCCGCAGCCACACCTCGGGATCACAGGGGGGATCTGCGCGTTGCCTCCAATGTACAGGAAAGGATTTGGGATGGGATTGCAATAATTTAGAGATATTTGCAGGTTTTGCTGTCAACTGCAGGCAGAATACATTGGCAGGAGATCTTAAGATTTGGACAGCTCTTCAGCAACCAAGCACCTGCAATCTTAGGGGAAAACTGTAGATCCCAAACAGATCTATATTCATGTACATACTTTTTACATCGTTTTACATCTGACAAGCCTGTGTTACTGTTGGTGAGCCTCATACTTGCTAGCTTCCCAGAACACCTCTACAACAGGGACCAACTGCCTGAGTCTGAGTTTCTGCACAGACTGTCAGACCACAGAAGATGCTGAACCCAAGTTAATTGCAGCTGCATTACTGTTCAGGCCTTTCTCTGCACTAACATTAATATGTAGGGACGTGTAACCTATCCAGAGGTTTATTAGAGTCCATTCAAGAAAACTAACAATTTCCATCCATCAGCAAAGCTGCAGGTAGATGCTTGATTAGAGAATCACTCTTTATAGATGGCTGGACACTTGTATCCTGCTCAGCATATAACCAGCAGAAAATTATTTCTTTTTTTTTAGAAGTACCTCTATAAATTTTGGGTTAGCAATTAGCATTTCCAGGACTGTGATTATTAATCAAAGTAGTGTTTAAGGGAATATGTGACAGGTTGGGGGGCGTCCTAATACATATTTAAAGATTTTTTTTTGTAGGAGTGAAGCATACTCATTCATATTTTGAGCAGGAAGAAATAAAAGCCTGTCAGAGGAAAAAAATAATCTATTCTGTAGCACTGCAGAGAGGGGATAAATAGCCCCCAAAGACCCCATTGTACTTTGGAAACTCTAGCAATTAACTGTTCAGTATATAGACAATGAGAACTTCCAAGCATAGAGGAGGAAGGGAAAAATTTTCAAAAAAATACTGTCCAGTCTCCTGGATGTCACCTCAGATACCACTGGTCAAGACCCAGAAGTTACATCTTTAGAATAAGCCACACAAGTGCATATGGGATGTATTTCTAAAGGACTAATGAGATGTACTGTCTACAAGATCATCAGGATGAATTAGAGAGGGAGCCAGGAGTTTACATAACAAACGTATCAGACTTTGAAAGTACCTCAGAGTCCCCTTACTCCCCAAAACCCCGCTCTTCCACACCAGCTGTCTTGAGGTGTCCCACCCTGGGGATAAGTTACACTTGGTTTACTCTGACCACAAGCATTTAGATGCTCAGATGAGACCCAAACTCACCAAGGCAAGAACCTGCAGACACAGCTGTAATAACACTGCAGTCACTTTCAGATCCCATTCGCTTATTTTGTTCGTGTAAATATTTTTCATTTCTTCTCTGTTGTAATGGTAATAACATTTATAGCAAACACCCATGGACTTGAGTGGTGGCTTGGGACATACTGATGCATACGCATCAAAAAAATGCCAGGCTTCAGATGATGTCAGTATACCTCCAGTACATCAAATTACTTTAAAGATCAAAACATACTTTTAAATTTGAATGACTTAGTGTATTGTAGAACCAAAAGATGGAACAAACTTTCCCTGGAGGGAGGATCCAGATGACTGGCTGGTTGGTCTGGGTTCATCAACCAACCTCCCTCTGTTTATGTATCACACTCTTCTTATCATGATGCTGTCTGAACGCCTTTCCAAAGCAATTAAATCCAGGCAAGTTGAATAAGCATTTCCTCACATCATCCTACATTTTTTCTTGTCCATATGCAAGAGCAAAAAAAAAAAAAAGAGATTATTGTGTTCGTTTTCATCTCATATAGAACTCCATACCTACTAAAGAAACCGTGTTAGAGCAGAGCTGGATGCAGCTGGCTGGGGACATGCGCTCTCCCCAGGTGAGTGCCAGCAGCACTGCACAGTCCCACCTTGGTCATGCCAAGAGAAGGTAATTTCTGGTAGCTACTAAGAATTACTAAATAAGCGAATGAATTAAAATTGGCATAGGCAAATAAATGGAAAACCTCAATGAAAGTGCAGTAAAGGGAATCTGTGAAGCTCTTATTCACAAGGATGTTTTCTAGCCTGTAGTGGGTTTCATGCGATATTCTATTTAATAAGATCAACTTAGATGAATTTATAATGATGCTGACTGAAGGAGCTAATCTAATACCGAGAAACTAAGATATCTGAACTTATTTTCTGTGCTGAGTTGAATTATTGTGCCCCTCTTTCTGCTAATGCTAGATTGTTCATGCTACATATTTTTATGCTTGTTTCCCCCTCAATACATGAAATTTTTGTTAGTTATTTTGAGAGCTGAGCCTCAGGACTGACAACTGACTATTTTCCAAAAGATCAGTTTAAATGTCTCTCCATATTGAGGAATGAGCAGCTGTTAAAGAGAACTGAAGCAGAGGATCCCTGGTTTTAACTGATCCCGTGGGGCAGAAGGAATGTAAGGGCTGTGTAAGGAAACACCAGCCCTGCTGAGAGATAAAGACAGGCAAGGTGACTCCAGGGGGAGGGTGCTTAGCGAGAGATAAGGGTGAAGAGAGAACTAACGGTTGGGGAAAACAGGCTGATCAGAAAGATGGGGCAGCAGGACTGTTAATGATAACCCAGCTCCTTGGGATACCCAGTCCATCAATGTGGGAAGGTGGCCTGGAATTCCCACGATGTGTTTGCAGTTAGCAAGGAGGAGGAGACAGCACTGAACAAAACCCAGGGAATGAAATAAGCAGAGAGAGAAAAAAAAAAAAAAAAGAGGAGACAGTGGCTATTTGGAGGGGAAGCACCCCGGCAGGGAGTTGTGCATATAGCAGGAGTTTGGAGCTGCTCTGAACACAGATCCCATGATCGACTGGATTCCCATGGTGTCCTGGAGCCAACACTGTCCCAGCAACCTCGCTGTACTGAATGCTGTTTGACTGCTCAGGGGAAGGGGACACACTCAGAGTTAGATTGGATAAAGTCTCGTTATGCTGAATTTCACTATTTCTGATTATTTTGCTTGGGACTCACTTCCTGGACAGTTTTACCTTTTTCTTTACCTTATCCATAATTAATGTACTAAAACCTGTGCTTGGAAAGACTAATGAGAAGGGAGCAATGAAACCCCTGCTCTCTCAAGTGGAGAAATATGAAAAAAAGATAAATAAACACCAGGTAAAATTCTCCCACTTAAAGTTTCAATGAGAATATATTTTTCTTTTGTGTTGAAAACTGTTTGGGGTGCTTCCCCCTTTAATAGAACAAAGTCCAACGCCCACAATCTTTGTGTTTGCACACAGAGAAGTCCCACAGGCCAAACGATGGCCACCAGCAAGGCGGAGAGGAGTACATCCCATCAGTCATCCAGGAGAATTAAATCCCAGCCACAGCCGTGCCAGTAACTATAATGACATCCCGTTGCGCTTCTTTGAGTCCTTCCGTGCAATGGGACTGAAGGACAAGATCTCCTTGTAAATATGCTCTTGAAAAACAGAACAAAATAATTGTGAATATCACTAGCATGTGTGATTTTAGAGGACAGAAACAAAAGTTTGACTGTTATACATGCAGAGAGGAGGTATTCAGTGGAGAGGATATGGCAGGTGCAAGCTGGGAGGAAGAGACAGAAAGCAGAGGGGCAAAAAAAAGAGTCTGCCTGGAGAGATGGAGGGATCTTTGCCGAACGCATAAAAGCAAGAGCAAGGCAAGGGAGATGTGCAGAGTCATCAGGGCACCAGCAGGCAATTGCAGCCT
Organism: Grus americana; assembly: GCF_028858705.1. Lineage (NCBI taxonomy): Eukaryota > Metazoa > Chordata > Aves > Gruiformes > Gruidae > Grus > Grus americana. The sequence goes on from NC_072876.1 coordinate 886,664, forward strand.
TACTCAGCATGTGCACTGGAAAGAGAGAGAGGCAGGAAAGTCCCATGCTAGACAGGAACTTCAAAGAAGATAAACTGCTTACTTCTCCACTCATCTATTGAATGCTTTTCATGTTCCAAAGAATCATCATAGGACTGTTGCACTTCTGTCTCCTCCTCAACATCTCGGAACTGGTCGAAATAGGGGTGAGCCAACACCTCCGTCGCTGTAAGGCACTTTTCCACATCCAGCTGCAACATCTTGTCAAGCAGATCCACTGCTGTAGAAGACAGGAACAGGGCGAAGCAAGGTGCAATGGAGAACCTGTGCATGAACCCTGCAAGTGATGGGACTAACGTTTCCCCAGTACTACATCTTCAGACCTGAAAATGAAAAGTGATTCCTCAACCTGGCCAAGGCAGCATGGAGCTCCCGTCAGTGGGGATACAAACCCTGCCCCACAGCAGAGCTCTTGCTAACAGAACTGGAGGTGTAAATTGTGCAGAAATAACAAATTAGTCTTGAATAAGGCTTGCTGCACAGATGGGGCTGCAAGAACCTAAAGAGCAAGCTAGTAACTTCAAGATATTTTTCAGTTTTAATCATTTGCTTTCACTCTGACCCCTGCAACTCAAAGTAGTCTTAACATGAGTAATCTGTGTAGAAATCTATACATCCCTGCTAAACAGGAAGGCAGGAAACCCAGATACCAACTAGCCTGTCAGCCCTGTTCTCCCTTGGTTTTAACATCTTAATGCTTTCTTCCTTTCAGCTTTTAGAAGAGTTTTGCTCACTCTCACCTCTAACCTACTTGGGAAAAGAGCTCCTTGTAAGAGATCAATTTTTACCCTGAAAATGGCACATCTCGCTGCTTGTTAAATATCAATAGATCCAGATGTTCAACAAACAGTTAGGATCTAAGCTGTACTCTAAAAAAAAAAATTAAAAAAAATACTGGAGTGGACTGTGGGGCTCTCTTAGCACTTTATCAAAATCCACGATGCCTTAGATGTGGGGCTGGGAAATAATAACGAACAAAGAAGAGCTGGTTTGTTTATCTAAATGCTGCTGATCATAATGTCATCTGCTTGGCTACACGCAACAACCTCTGGAAGCCAATATTAGCCAAAATTTATCCTAACTCTCATACCAAGTGGACCTGATACCTGCAACTGTCCTAATCCCACAATTTGCATCCCACAACCTAGACATCCCGTTAGATCCAGCACCTGCTCTCTTCTGGCTTGTTGATACAAGAGTTGGGAGTTTATATCTTCCTTAAATATTGTATGTTATATTGTATGTTACAGGCTGCATAATTTTAAAATTAAAAAAAAAAAGGTAGTAAATGGCCAAGAACAGTAGAACATTGCCATTGCAATGCCAATAAAGAATAATTTTGCTTTTAATTCACACATATTTGCCCTGGGGAGGGGCAGAGGCACAACCTACAAGGGAGAAAGTAGCAAGAAATTATGAGAAAGAGGAGAAATAAGATGATTGGAGCTGTGACGGTCAGCCTGCCTCCTTTCCAGCTGCGAAAACTCATGAGAAACCCAGAGATGACTTACCCTGAGGATTGGCTTTGGGGAAAAGCACAGACAAATCCTTCTTGGGGATTTTAGGAAGGGAGTTGACGTAACTCTTAGCCTGAAAGAGAAAGCACCTTTACTGCATGTGGACAAGTGCGAGGGGGCTGTGAAACACAGCTCTGAGGTCTCACAGCTCAGGTGAGCAAAGGCAAAGGAGAACAGCAAATCATCCCAGATGTCACATTTTAGTGACTAGTTTGCAAGAAACTATTTTTATCAATTGAGATACAGAAACATTCCTGCTTTAAGGGCCAAACTGGAGAACAGGGGAGGCTGGTGGTTTGCTGGGAGTCAGGCACCTCACCCGGGAGCCCCTGCATTCCACATCAGTTCCCAATGCAACGCCAAGTCCATCAGATGTCCCACTAGCAAAGAGAAACATCTTCCTTGCCGGGGGAAAAGACTGCTGCCACTCCTTTTTGTTGCTGTAGAAGCAGCACCTCTCCCATCTCAAACTCACAGCCAAGTTAACCTCTCCCCACCACCCCTCTGCCAGCGAGACCTGAATCCACAGTGAACTTACTTATCGCTTTGTCCTCCACCTTCTCCACAACGTCTTCTCCTGGATGCCCTGTTACTTTCAGGATCTGAGTCAGTTGATCTAGGTCTGGCAGGCTGTGTTAAAGATCACCCATGGTTTGTAAGGGTGACTTGGTCCCCTCCTATCTTCTTTCACCAAAAAGACCTGCCAGTCCCTGCAATTACCTCCTGGTAAACCAGGCTGACACCTGTTTTTCTCAGTAGCCTCATTCATAAAAGCCCTTTCACACACACACCAAGAATTATTACTTCCCCCAGGGAAAAGGTTCAACTTGAAAGGATACAGTCTTTTCATTTAAACAGTGTTTTCCTGGTCAGCATTTCTGCCATGATACAGCCAATAGACTGGATATCCACTGTCCACAGAGAAAAAAAAAGGCGGGGGGGGGAAGGATAGTAAAAAGGCAGCAAAGGCAGCAATGATTGCTGGGGCTGTTCCTTGCTTTGTTGCTTGCAGCAGGCACTGATTTAAATCTCACTCCCATTTTCCACCCTCCCCTGTTCTTTCTATGCTGCTAAAATCTCTGCTTTCATCATTTCCCACAGGCACTGGCTTTGCGAGTCGTGCAACAGCTTTGGGACTCGCTCTGCTCCAGGGGATGCTGATGATAAAGAAGAAAAAACATCTGGAGGATTACGTGAGATTTGAGCCAGGCATGACAGCAGGATCCCCAGGCTCATCACCAGAGAGTAACAGCATTGAAGCAGCCCAGCTCACCTGTCTGGCTGTAATGCATCCAGTTCAGAATGACTTCTGGGGCTCTGTACCAGCACATAACCACATAGCCGGCCATTTCAGCATTGGCGTGTCTGGCTAAGCCAAAACCCAAGATCTGCAGTTCACCGAAGGAAGAGGGAGAAGGGAGGGCAGGAAAGAAAAGAGAAATCCTACAGGCAAGTGAGAATCTGCTTCTAAGAGAAAACGAAGCGGATCCAATCAGATAATAACAAAACTCCAACTACATCACAGCCACCCACGGAATGGTTCAAAGAACTAACAGGTTTGTCTTAATTCCACTGTGAGCTGCAAGCCAGGTTCAAAACCAGTTGTTGTGTGAAGACCCTGCAGAAGGGATCAGTGCTGGGTGCTACCTGGAAGGTCACTTCCTTTCTTGAAGCTTAAGTTTCAACTCTATGAGCCTTATTTAATGGAGTTCTTTCATAAGCTGGGTGAAGGCATGCTCCCAGGCCACCAGGACTCACCCTTTCCTATAAAAACACCTTGCAGCTGACAGGGGATGGCCTCTGCCTCAAAACTGGAGATGAACATGGCTTGACTTAACCTTTATGAGGACAGGCTGAGAGAGTTGGGATTGTTCAGCCTGGAGAAGAGAAGGCTCTGGGGAGACCTAATTGCGGCCTTCCAGTACCTAAAGGGGCTACAGGAAAGATGGAGAGGGACTGTTTATCAGGGAGTGTAGTGACAAGACAAGGGGGAATGGGTTTAAACTGAAGGAGAGGAGATTGAGATGAGATCTGAGGAAGAAATCCTTCCCTGTGAGGGTGGGGAGGCCCTGGCACAGGTTGCCCAGAGAAGCTGTGGCTGCCCCTGGCTCCCTGGCAGTGTTCAAGGCCAGGCTGGATGGGGCTTTGGGCAACCTGGGCTAGTGGAGGGTGTCCCAGCCTATGGCAGGGGGTAGAACTAGATGGTCTTTGAGGTCCCTTCCAACCCAAACCATTCTATGATTCTATGCTTTACAGGCAACGGAACCATTCCCTGGAATATACATTACAGAAAACATGTGCTAGACCACCACTCCAGCGAGCTGCAAGCAAACTCTTCAGAGCAATACTGAAAATAACTTTGTCTGGAATCACAACCATCATGTCAATGAGAACCAAAGAGTAACTGTGGTTGAATCCATTTATCCTTCAGGGATCGTTCACCTAATGCAAGTATTGCTCAGCAGTATTGAATTTATTTGGGAAGTCGTTACGAACTGCTGTGCCGCAGGAATTACAGCGACAGGATGTTCATTCCAAGTCTTGGGCCCTGATTCAGCAAGTTACATCAGCAGGTGAGTACTTCCCACCACCTGCAACTACAGGGTAATGAAACGCCTTGAACTGACTCTCAGAAGACAAGAGGAAACATGACAGTGCTGGATTCCTGCTGGCAGAGCAGTTCCTCCACCATCTGATACACTACGTGCTACGAAGGGGTGCTTTTCCGCCAACCTTTAGCTGCCAGTCTTCGTTCACAGCCAGGTTGCCTGGCTTCAGGTCCTGCAACAGACAAGAGCAGAATAATAAGGATGTTTTGATTTGCAACACATCAACACAAGCCTCAGCTGAACCTCTGCTCGTCTTTGATGGGGTCCCATAACATCCCAAGTCCGGTATCGATACAGCAAAGGCAGCACACCTGCTATACTCTACAGCTTTACATTACTACTTTATTTTTTCTGAAACCGCTTTCATTCAAAAAGCATCATAAAATGCTTCTCAGCTCATCAGAAAACACGGCATTTCCTCAAAACACTGCACAAACGAGCAAATCCAAACACATATAAGGTGTAGGAGGGAAAAAAGGGAGGATGCCAGAGAGACCTTAGAGCAGACAAGGCTATTAGTGAAACCATATTTAGGAAATTTTTAACTTAACAACTGAGCTGTGTTTCTCCTAAACAGACAAAAATCAGGAGTAACAACACACGTGAACTTAACCCTGCGGATGATTCCAGCTGAATGAATATACTGCAATAAAAAGAGGAGCCACAATGTGATCACCAGCAGACAAGACTTTCTGTTCTCCAGCAGAGAAATGAGAGCTACAAACAAGAACTTGCTGAGAACACAACTCTGCAGCCTGCTGCAGGTCCTCAGGGCAGCAGTTTGAAAAGGAATCTCTGCACTGAATTTCTGACAGTAGTTGTAATTATATTGTCAGTCTAAAGAAGAGACACAGAGCAGAAGAGGAGATACGGAGCAATAGTTCCTTACAATGAGTAAATGAATAGCTTAGAACTATCAAAGGCATCAGGATTACTGGTAGGAACATGGTCAGTAGATGACATGAAAACTTTGTTGGTTTGGGTGTTAAACTATGTGAAAAAAAATCTCATAATTAAACCACAGAATTGGAAATCAGATTCAAGTTGCAAAAACTGACTACATGGCTTTTATCACACCAGTTAAAACACCTGTATGTTTTTATCCCCTTTATTTAAACACAAGATAACAGTGATCTGGGGAAAGGTGTTATTAAGGTGAACTCATTAATGCATGTAAGGTGCTGCCATGGCTCCCGATGAGGGATATTACAGAAGGCAGCATTAAGACATTGTCTCTGCATCTCAGGGTTTGCAATGATTGCTTTCTGCTCTCTCCAAGCCAGTTAAAGCAGCATATTCTTCCCTTATTCTCAAGGGATGCCATAAACCCCCCAAATCTCCCTATGTGGTGTTGGAAGGGGGTTTTGTTATGGTCAACCCAGAGGTGACATGTAGAGGAGACACAGGGAGTCACTAAACTCCTACAGACCCACCTACAGACCCTTTCAGCATTTGGTAGACCAGGTACCAGATCTTTTCATCACTGAATTCGTGTCCCATGATCTTTTGTAAATCTGTCCAAATGTATGGCATCGCTGGGTAGCTAAAAGGCAGTAAGACAAGGCCCTGAGTCTAGAAGAAAAGCCAGAGGGAACCAGGCTAGCCTTGCTCTCACTTGGTTTTTCCCTGTGGCTGCGTACCTCACCGTAACTAAGACTAACTGTTGTGACAGTGTTCCTAGCCTGCAGTGATGCTGGGATTTCATCCTGCCCTTTCTCCTCCCCTCCAATCAGGTATCTGACATCAAGTAAGAACAGGGATCTTCCAAACTTTAACAATCCTGAATTAGTTTACTGTAGACCTCAAGTGATGTTCAATTCTGGATGATCTTACACCATCTGGGAGCTGAAACATCTTGCGCAGCTTTAGAGAGTCTTGCAAAACTGCTGCGTTGGCTCCTAAATTTATCTTTGTAATCTTCTCCAGCCCTGCCTCGGAAGACAGCATCTAGCTTCCTTCAGTCTTTGGCCTGCCTGCTGAGACTGCTAATTAGTTGACAATCTTCCAGCAGGAACTGCTCGGAGAACCTTCAAACACTTTTCCTGCAGGCTGCTAAATACTGAGCCAGCAGCCAACAGCCCAAACCCAAGTGCACGCTGCTTGCGCCCAAGGATGGGGAAGGGAAAATGCCTCTTCCAATCTGACCATCAACACTGAGGGAAATCCCAAAAAAACCACAAATCCCAGCCAGAATCAAGATGACAAGAAAGCCAGATCTTTAAAATTCTCAGTTTAATTACCCTAGGGCCTGATGATCAATACTCTCCCATTCTGACTGCAGCCTCTTAGCTCAGCAGTCACAGGCAGTGTGTTAGCATGGATCATGCTATACGTGCTACACCATGGAATGTAATGCCTCTGTTACATACGATGGTCTATATATACTGTGTGCTCCGAGCTGTGAGCATGGCATGGGATCTGTTTATGTATTCTGGATGTTTTGGCCATGGAACTGACTTGTGCTTTTCATTCTCCTTGTTATTTGGGGATGTCTGACGTTAGTCTGGCCCCTTTTCAACTCTGTTGGACTGCACCTCGTCCTGACCTGTTACCCTGCTGCTAAGTCCCAGGTGTCCAGGGCAGCAGCTGAGTCTAGACAGGGTGAATGCAAACTCCAAACTTAAAAGTCCTGGAATCCGTGGTAGGAGGCGGCAGAGGTGAAGACATCAAGCAGCTCAATGATCTGATGGAGAAGTCCAAACTTAAACCTGGAAAGCATTTGCTGTGCATGTGGGACTCAGGTAGCAGCTCTCCGTTGGCACACGCATGCGGGCGAGCACCAAGAACTCCACCTGAGGAATCCGAGGACTCCTCACTATGCTCCCAGCTGCTTTTCCTCTAATGCACAGGAGCACCCATTACACATCTGCTTCAGCCTGGTGCAAACTGGACACAGAAGACAGGTAGCAGTTAAACCTTGAGACTACCTGCATGTACCAACATCAGGACCTCTCAACTGAAATTAAGGTGATGCTGCCAGAAAGGACTTGCTCCCAGGTGGCAAGAAAATCCCCCTTGTTTCAGCAGGAACAGAGAGAAATGAGTACTTACGTTCTGGTGTTGCATGTGCTTCAACAGCATCAGCTCTCTGTACACTCTCTTGGCAAAGATCTCTGACTGGAATGGGCGGCACAGCTTCTTGATAGCCACTTTCTCCCCTGTCTTCTTGTCTATGGCTGAACCACAGTGGACAAATGAAAACCAGTTCTAACGTGGGCAGTGTTTTTTAACCAATTTTGCAATACCAAAGGTCTTCTAGAGAAGAGCTAATGCTGGACCTCGCAAAGAAGGGCCCCTTGATCCTTCCCAGTGGATCTCTGCACACAGAGCCTGTTTATTCCCCTTAACCTGCAGAAACGAGCTGGAGCTAACAGAGCCGTGAGAAGAGGGAAGCACAAATGGTTAAAGGTCAGGACTAGGTCTAACTCTGCCTCCTCCTTCCCTAACACATGGAGATAAGGGAATAAAGCAATTTCTCCTTTGCCATCTGCCTGGAGGTTTTGTCTTTTAAGGTATGTCAGCTGCCTTTGCTGTATTCTGGAGCAAAGACAGTGGATGTCATGCACTGAAAATACAGGCTGTTGGAATTAATTCTTCTGTATGCGGGATCTTTGATGCTGTATGTATGCTGCTGTGTAAAAGCAGGTCCAGCTGAACATGAGAGTCTTTTATAAAGCTAATGAAAACATCGTACAAGGGCTGTCACTGGAGACATGACGTGTTATTCCCTGTGGTCACATTTACTGTTTGCAGCTGGATAGGACAATCCCGTGACACCTTCTCTGCTTTTGGAGGCTCTTTGATCAGGCCCCAGGTTTCACCAGAGAAGAAGTGGGGAGGGAGCTCCTCAGGCAGAGGTAGCTGTAGTTTAGGACTCTCAGTGCACCCCATCACACATCAGTGCCTCAGCCCTTCCATGGCACCTCCAAGAGGCAAACAGATGAAGAAAGGGTTTTCCCTGCCAAATCTTGCTGTGGGTTTCCAGAGTGGTTCCCTCAGCAGCCCTTTCACAGCCCTGCTAACATTGAGGCTGCAGGCTCACGTAGCCACCTAAACAGTCCTAACAGCACCTTACATCTCTCTCACCACCTACCAGCATCCAGCCTCCAAACTGAAAATGTCCAGCCCTGCTCCCAGGCCAAAGCTGCCAGCCCCAAAAGGCCTGTCTGCCCTGAAACCTCCCTCAGCGGCCCTCGCACAGACCCACTCACATTGGGGCTGCGGGCTCACCTGTCGGAGCAAGGGCTCAACATAGCGCCTTATGTCACTCTTGACCAGTATCAGCTTCCATCCTCAAAAGTGTAAACGTCCAGCCCCTGCTCCCAGGCCAAAGCTGCCAGCCCCAAAAAGGGTGCCTGGACTGAAACCTCCCTCAGCGGCCCTCGTACAGCCCCGATCACGTTGGGGCTGCCAGCTCACCTAGCCACCGAAACAGTCCTCGCAGCGCCTTACTGTCTCTCTCACTGTCTATCATCCTGGGAGCGGATCTGGAATAATGAATTTTTGTTCAAAAACTCCACGCTGAAATAGGAGGAAGGCCAGAGCTGGACTCAATCTGAAGGAATAGATCACAGGAAAGCAGAGGTGGGACTGTAGTCATGCGCGTCAGGGGTCTGGGGCATCTGGGGATATATTCCATTTTCAAGAGAAGTCAGATCTGGAATAGAGCTGCCATCCTTCTGACTGAGATTGCTACAGAGTGGAGACAGTTTGCAGAAAGCACACGACAGCCAACATTTCCACTGCACCGACCCAGGGGCATGCAGAGGGAATCCTGCAGGTTGGGGACACATGCAAACCTGTGCACGTGCAAAGCAGCTCTGCATCCCCCAAACAACGGTGGGGTCCAAAATGGCAAAGCTCAAGCCATTGCATACAACCGGGGAATAAGCCAGGCCAACCAGAGCAGCAACAAATGTCCTGTAGCTGCCTCCCAAGATGAGAACTAGAAAGCCAACCACCTCAAGGGTGTGTGTAGCTATGGTGGACCCTCCTGCACCCCTCCAGGGAAACCTACATGCTCGATACCTCTCTGAAATGCCTGCACACCAATGCACACAGCACAGGGAATACACAAGAAGAACTAGAGGTCTGTGTGCGATCGCTGGGCCATGATCTCATTGCAATTACAGAGACATGGTGGGGTAGCTCACATGACTGCAATGTTGTCGTGGACAGTTACATACTTTTTAGGAAAGACAGGCCAGCAAGGCAAGGTGGTGGAGTTGCTCTTTATGTGAGAGAGCAACTGGAACGTATCGAGCTCTGCGTAGGGGAGGATGAAGAACGAGTCAAGAGCTTATGGGTAAGGATTAAGGGGCAAGTTGCTATGGGTGACACTGTTGTGGGAGTTTACTACAGGCCACCTGATCAGGATGAGGAAGTTGATGAGGCCTTCTACAGACAGCTGGAAGTAGCCTTACAATCACAGGCCCTGGTCCTCATAGGGGACTTCAATCACCCTGATATTTGCTGGAAAAGCAACATGGCCAAGCATGCACAATCCAGGAGGTTCCTGCAGAGCATTGATGACAACTTTTTGACACAAGTAGTGGAGGAGCCCACAAGAAGAGGGGTGCTGCTGGACCTTGTACTAACAAACAAAGAAGGACTGGATGGGGAGCGAGGTTGGGGGCAATCTTGGCTGCAGTGCCCATGAGATGGTGGAGTTCAGGATCCTATGTGGAAGGAGCAGGGCAGTAAGTAGGATTACAACCCTGGACTTCAGGAGAGCTAACTTTGGCCTTTTCAAAGACCTGCTTGGGAGAATCCCATGGGTTAGGGCTCTAGAAGGTAGGGGGGACCATGAGAGGTGGTCAATATTCAAGCATCACTTCCTCCGAGCTCAAGATCAGTGCATCCCGAAGAATAGGAAAACAAGCAAAGAAGGAAGGACACCTGCATGGATGAGCAAGGAGCTGCTGGAAAAACTCAAAGGGAAGAAAGAAGTTTACAGTATGTGGAAAAAGGGCATGGCCACGTGGGAGGAATATAGGAATGTAGTGAGAGTATGTAGGGATGCAAGAAGGAAGGCTAAGGCCCACTTGGAATAAAAACTGGCAGGGGATGTCAAGGACAGCAAGAGTGGCTTTTTCAAATACATCAGCAGCAAAAGGAAGACTAGGGAAAATGTGGGCACGCTGCTGAATGTGGTGAGTGCCTTGGTCATGGAGGATACAGAGAAGGCGGAATTAATGAATGACGCCTTTGCTTCAGTCTTTACTGCTAAGGCCGGCCCTCAGGAAACCCAGACCCTGGAAGTAGGAGAGAAAGTCTGGAGAAAGGAAGACCTTCCCTTGGTCAAGGAGGATCGGGTTAGAGAACATCTAGGCAAACCTGACATCCACAGATCTACGGACCCTGATGGGATGCACCTACGAGTGCTCAGGGAGCTGGCAGGTGTTATTGCTAAGCTGCTTTCAATCATCTTTGAAAGGTCATGGAGAACAGGAGAGGTGCCTGAGGACTGGAGGAAAGGCAGTGTCACTCCAGTCTTCAAAAAGGGCAAGAAGGAGGACCCAGGAAACTACAGGCCAGTCAGCCTCAACTCCATCCCTGGAAAGGTGATGGAACAGCTTATTCAGGGGGTCATCAGTAAGCATATAGAGGAGAAGGTTATTGGAAGCGGTCAACATGGATTCGCCATATTGAAATCATGCCTGACCAATCTGATAGCCTTCTATGATGGTGTGGTGGGTTGACCTTGTCTGGAGGCCAGGTGCCCACCAGACCTGCTCTCTCACTCCCCCTCCTTAACTAGACAGCGGAGAAAAGGTATAATGAAACGCTTGTGAGTCGAGATAAGGACAGGGAGAGATCACTCACTAATTGTCATGGGCAAAACAGACTCAACTTAGAGAGAAAATTCATCTAATTTATTACCAAGCAAAACAGAGTAGAGGAATGAGAAATAAAATCAAACTACCTCCCCCCACCCCTCCCATCTTCCCAGGCTTAACTGTACTCCTGGTTTCAACCTCCTTCCCCACTCAGCAGCACAGGGGAATGGGGGTTATGGTCAGTTGATCACACATCGTTTCTGCCGCTTCTTCATCCTCAGGAGAAGGACTCCTCTCATTGTTCCCCTGCTCCAGCATGGAGTCCCTCTCATGGGAGACAGTCCTTCATGAACTTCTCCAATGTGAGTCCCTCCCACGGGCTACAGTCCTTCACGAACTGCTCCAGTGCGGGTCTCTCCCACGGGGTGCAGACCTTCAGGAGCAGACTGCTCCAGCGTGGGGTCCCCCACGGGGTCATAAGTCCTGCCAGCAAACCTTCTCCAGCGTGGGCTCCTCTCTCCACGGGGCCACAGGTCCTGCCAGGAGCTTGCTCCAGTGCGGGCTTCCCACGGGGGTCACAGCCTCCTTCAGGTGCCCCCACCTGCTCCAGTGTGGGGTCCTCCATGGGCTACAGGTGGAATCTCTACGCCCCCTCATCCTTCCTCCATGGGCTGCAGGTGGAATCTCTACACCCCCTCATCCTTCCTCCATGGGCTGCAGGGGGACAGCCTGCTTCACCATGGTCTTCACTATGGGCTGCAGGGGGATCTCTGCTCCGGCGCCTGGAGCACCTCCTCCCCTCCATCTTCACTGACCTTGGTGTCTGCAGAGTTTCTTACATCTTCTCACTCCTCTCTCCATCTGCAAAAGCTCTCTCTAACTTGCTTTTTCCCTTCTTAAATATGTTATCACAGAGGTGCTGATTGGCTTGCCTTGGCCAGCGGTGAGTCTGTCTTGGAGCCGGCTGGCATTGGCTCTTTCAGACACAGGGGAAGCTTCTAGCAGCTTCTCACAGAAGCCACCCCTGTAGCCCCCCCACTACCAAAACCTTGCCACGCAAACCCAATACAGATGGCATGACCCAGCTGGATGGATGAAAGGAGACTAGTGGATGTTGTATACCTTGACTTCAGCAAAGCTTTTGACACCATCTCTCATAACATCCTCATAGGTAAGCTTAGGAAGTGTGGGTTGGATGAGTGGACAGTGAGGTGGGTTGAGAGCTGGCTGAATGGCAGAGCCCAGAGGGCTGTGATAAGTGGTGCAGAGTCCACTTGGAGGCCTGTAGCTAGTGGTGTGCCCCGGGGTCAGTGCTGGGTCCGGTCTTATTCAACATATTCATCAATCACCTGGACGAGGGAACAGAGTGCACCCTCAGCAACTTTGCTGATGATACAGAACTGGGAGGAGTGGCCGACACACCAGAAGGCTGCGCTGCCGTTTAGTGAGATCTAGAGTTGGGCAAAGAGGAACCATATGAGATTCAACAAGGGCAAGCATAGGGTCCTGCACCCAGGGAGGAATAACCCCAGGTACCAGTACAGGTCAGGGGTTGACCTGCTGGGAAGCAGCACTGCGGAGAAGGACCTGGCAGTCCTGGTGGACAACAAGCTCTCCATGACGAGCAGTGTGCCCTCGTGGCCAAGAAGGTCAATGGTGTCCTGGGGTGCATTGAGAAGAGCATGGCCAGCAGGTCGAGGGAGGTTCTCCTCCCCCTCTGCTCTGCCCCGCTGAGGCCACATCTGGAATATTGTGTCCAGTTCTGGGCTCCCCAGTTCAAGACAGACAGGGAACTACTGGAGAGAGTCCAGCGGAGGGCTGTGAGCATGATGAGGGGACTGGAGCATCTCTCGTATGACGAAAGGCTGAGAGAGCTGGGTCTGGTTAGCCTGGAGAAGACTGAGAGAGGATCTGATCAATACTTCTAACTATCTAAAGGGCAGATGTCTAGAGGATGGGGCCAGACTCTTCCTAGTGGTGCCCAGTGACAGGACAAGGTGCAACGGGTACAAACCGGAGCACAGGAAGTTCCATCTGAACATGAGGAAAAACTTCTTCACTCTGAGGGTGACCGAGCCCTGGGATGGGCTGCCCAGAGTGGTTGTGGAGTCTCCTTCTCTGGAGAGATTCAAAACCCACCTGGACACGATCCTGTGCGACCTGCTCTGGGTGATCCTGCTCTAGCAGGGGGGTTGGACTAGATGATCTCCAGAGGTCCCTTCCAACCCCAACCAGTCTGGGATTCTGTGATCCCAGCCTCCAGCGACCTGCAGCCAACAGCCTTTCTGAACAAAGGACAGTGGCTTTGTATTTATGAGCCTTGATTGATTTAGGGCCGTTAATGTCCTGTTGCTTTTAAAGCCACCTCCACAGCCAGCATCCTTCCTGCCCTGCGCTCAGGAGCTCCGTACTAAACTGCATGTTGTGTGAAGCCTTTTTCCTTGTTGCTCTTCTCTGAACCAAACTCCAGTTTTGTGATTTTAGACTGCTAATGAACCATGATCTGGCATTTCTATGAATATTTAATAGCCCTTAATGTGGCCCCTAATTCTGTTCATTAGAGTGGTTCGTAGTAATTTACACACTGGAGATATAAGATACGCTGCACTGTAGTTCCCGGGGTTTTCCCTGGAACTCTGTTGAACACTGTTGGTTTTTTTTTTTTTTTTTTTTTGTTAAGACTAATGAGCAAATGCCATCTGGTCTGGGGGAATTTATCACTGATCATTTAGCAGCGTGCTCGTTCTGCAGTTCTTCTAACGAACAATTTGAGGCAAATCCTCTGTTTGGCAGCTCGATGCCGCAAAATAACCTGAAGAAGAGGGGCAGCCCCTCCAGACAGCACGATAAACGCGCTCAGCTGTCAGCCAGCAGACCGATGCTCAGCACCTCCACCCGGCCGAGCCAGGCCGGCGCCGCGGGGTGCTGCGAGCAGGACGCTCCAGCCACAAGAGGGGGCTCAGAGAAGGCGCAACGCAGCCGCTTCAATCAGCTCACCCGGCAACGGTCACCGTTCGGTTTGGCTGCCGCAGGTAGAGCGGGAAGGGAGCGGCCTGCGGGCCTACAGACACGGAGCCCCCCGCCGGGGCTGGGCCTGCAGGACGGGGACCCGCCGGCTGCGGTGGCGGCGTCCCGGTGGGTCTCTGCTCCTCGCCTCGCAGCTCTCCGAACTGGTGCCGCCTTAACACCGACTCGTCTTCGCCTGGGCTCTGGGTTTAATTATGGGAAAAACTGGAAACCGCCTCTCCGGAAGCTCAGCATCCTCCTGGCCGCCTCAGGGACACCTGCGCGGGCGGGAGAGGCAGCTCCGGCCCGATTTCCCTGACAGACGGGGCTCCCTCCTGCAACCAGCCATTGCTTCTCACCCTCCCCCGACCCCCCAGCCGCCTCGTCCCCACACGGGCACCGCGGGCTGCCCCGGCCCTCCCCGGCCCGCAGGCGGGGGCATGGCGCCAGCTCCTCCCGCCACGCACAGCAGCCCCGCTGAGCAGGCGGGACGCCGGGCTGAGGAGCAGGAGCGGGGGCGACGCGGTTGGCAGGGCGCAGCGATGGCGGCCGGGCGGGAAGGAAGGCGGGCGGGGTCGCTCTGCGCGCGGGGGCCGCTGGGAAATGCAGTCCGGGTCGCGCCCAGGTGCGGCGGAGCGCGGGGGCCGCCGGGAGTCGCGTCCGCCCCGCGGGCAGGTGCGGCGCCGCCCGCAGGAACTACATGTCCCGGGGTGCCGCGGGGCGCGGGTGGCGCGGGCGCGGCGGCGGCGGCGGCGGCGGCGGGGGCGTTGCGAAGATGGCGGCGGGGGCGCTGCGCCCCGCTCCTGGCTGAGGCGCGGCGCGCTCCCTGCGCCTCAGTGCGGCGGCGGCGGCGGCGATGTCGGAGCCGGAGCACCTGGGCGGGAAGCGGGCCGAGTCGGCGCGGCTGCGGCGGGCCGAGCAGCTGAGGCGCTGGAAGGGCTCTCTGACGGAGCAGGAGCCGGTGGCGGCGGGGGGCGGCCGGGGCCGGTACCGCGGCGCCGGGGGGTCCCGCGTCCGTTTCGAGGAGGGCGCCGTCTTCCTGGCCGCCTGCTCCAGCGGGGACACCGAGGAGGTGAAGCGTCTGCTGGGCCGCGGCGCCCGCATCAACACCACCAACGTGGACGGGCTGACAGCCCTGCACCAGGTACCGGCAGCCCGGGCTGAGGCGGGCAGGGGGGAGCTGGGCCCGGGGGGAGCTGCCCGGCGGTCCCTTCCCTTCGCTGGCCGCCCAGGGAGGGAGGGGATCCGGGCAGTGGGTTGCTGTGCCCGCGGCTCTCGGCCCCGGAGCAGGGGGGACCCGCGGGAGGCAGAGCGGTACCTGCGGCACTGGCGGTGGGTTGTTTATAAACAAAGCGATGACAGAAAGCTTTGATCTGAGCCGCGTCCTGCATATTTAGTGTGTGTCTGAGGCAAAGACCTAGTTTGGAGGGTAGTAGCATATTCCAGTCGAGCAGCTTGATGTACCGAGTTCTCACAGGGATATTAAGTAGCTTAATTAGCAAAATAAAGCGTTGGGCTGGCAGAGCTGCGAGCCTGGCTAAGTGGCCAGTGTATTAATGTTTGGAAAACTTCTGACTTTGTGCTTGGAGTCCGCTGAAATAGCAGCAGTACTTGGAAAATTTCCCGTGGGGGGTGCAGTTTTTGCAAGGTCAGAAGCGTCTCCTCGGCTCCTGTGTTTGTGTGGTATCAGAGTTGCCTTGAAACTCCCCAAACTGCTCTTTGCTGGCAACCTTTACAGAGTCCAGAGTGCCCCCGCATCTCAGATAAGCGACGTAGGTTCTACTCGTATTTACCCAAATGTGCTGAAGATCATACCAAAGTGGTCGCAGAAGTTATTTTCAGAGGGATAAAGCCTTGCCTGCCCAGAAACGTGTGCCATGTTTCATCTGTAGCTTTTGCTGTCGTTGTGTAAATGAACAGGAATGTAAGGGAACATGCGAAATCATGACCCTTTAATATTGGGAAATCTGTTGCTATCTAAGACTGATTCAGAATTTAGCAGGGCATGTGAAATCGGCATCCCAGATTGTTGCATCTGGTCAGTGAAATGAATCCGTGTTGAATCCCGGCCAGCCTCAGGAAGAAAATTTTCTTAGCTCAAGATCTCGTAGATTAAGCATGTAGTGTAGCGACGGGACCAGGGAAGAGAAGCACAGTCCAGGAATAACATCTGGAAATAATGTGTTTGTAGAGAATAATGCTTTAATAGCACAAATAGCAGGACAATAATTGAGTTGATTAGACTTTCTTCCTTGCAGGGCTGGTATTATTGCACTGAAGCATCTGGGACATTGAAAAGCTCGATTCACAGGCTCGCTTGCTCGTGGCTGTCAGTGAACAAGAGGCAGTGATATTTATTCATTTTGTTCTGGACTTCCAAAAATAAGTTATGAAGCAAAGAGCATGGGAGCTTATGGACCGTCAGGTTGAATAAGACTTCAGTTGGCAAGGCAGTGAACTTTGTAATGGCTCGGCTTTGGAGCTTTTTGGTATAGCAATAACAAATAAGTTGTGCTGCTTAAGTAATCTCCAATGCAGTGTGTATGCATTTATTATCAGGTAAATAAGTAATCATATAGACACAAGTAAGAGCCAGTTACTGAAGAGCTGGTTATTGAAAGCATTTTGACAAGCAAGAAGGGTGAATCTAAGGTAGATAGAAGTATGGTAGAGTCAGGATGGCTTCATGAGGGCTTTCCAGCCAGGATTGATTATCATCCCTTCAGAAGGACCTGGGTACCTTGCTGGTGCATGTAATGTGACACTTGGCCAGAAGTGTATCGTGAAGTGCATCGGACTCGTCAGACGATGGGCGATTATCTCTGCAAGGTCAAAGTTCTTTAATATATGACAAACCCTATATTGACAGGCAGGCTGCAAATATAATTCTGTGTATGTAAAGAATTGTGTCTTAGGAGCTAAGTGTCGAGTAACATTGAACAGTAACACCTAGAGCTTGATTCTTGGAAGAGCTTTTAGATGCGTGAGTAGTCAAGCAGATGTTAGCTGTACAAACAAGTCTCTTACATGAAGTGTTTTCTTCAGAAACTTTACAGGAAGAGAGGTTAACCTTACTTTGAATTTAATAAAAGCTTTACTGCAGTATTAACATTTTCTCATTTGCGTATCTCGGACAACACCGAAGAGTGCTGAGATGTTCTTGCACGCCCAAATGGCACAAGCACTGATTTGTTAGGAGTTTTGTTGTGCATGTGTATCTTGAGTCTGTAAATCTGTATCAGATGAAAATGTGTATTATTGTGAAGAGGTTGTTATGAGTTCCTTATAGTCGAATGTTTGTTTTCAAACAAAATATATTTGTTTTCATGTTACTTGGGGAATGATACTGTCTATGGTAAAGTGTTGGCTGAGGTCCAGTTAGCTTGAGGGTCCCCAGAGTGCTGGTTGACAAATGAAACGAATGTAGTACACGTGAGGATTTTTTAATAACTTCTCTTATTATTAGAATCGTAACATTACGAGATATAGGGCAGATGGTAGTGACCCCCTCCATTCGCTTAATATTTGTAAAACCAAATGGCCATGCAGTGAGGAAGGAAATCCTACACATTGAAAAGAGTTTGCTTTGTTGAAGGAAAAAGTGGGTAAAATTTTTTTTCTTTGGTTAAAGAACTTAACGTAAAGTGAGACTTGCTCTATACGTGCAAATGGCTTTAGGTAATGGCAGGGCTAACAAAGTCAATTGACTTAGTTTGTCAGAGTGGCATCTGCTCCTACAAAACAGAAGGCCAGTCTTACAAATTGAGTTAGTTTGAAGCGCACCCTGGCCCCAAATGTTGCGTGGCCTTCAACAAAGGTAAAATCACCCTTTCTCTAGTATCTGGGCCGTGATGACTAAGAACCATTGAGTACTTTCTTGCTGGGTGAGAAGCTGATTTGCTATTTATAACTATGAAGCTGTATTTCAAAAATAACTTTTTAAATTACAGGTGGTGTTTCTGAGCCTCCAGCTTGTGTCGTCCTCCTCTTTGGAGGTATCAGGTGCAGCATAAACCTACACCGCAGGCCAGTGTCTGTTATCTGTACGGTGGCTTCAGTTATACATGTATCTCTACCCCAGTGCCAGCTAAATGCTTCTGGATGAACATCAATCCCATATTTTCAGTCAATAACTTATTTCATTGAATATAGTGTATTTTTGGCAACGGTTTTGTGTCTAATGTGGAATGGAAAGGGAGATATTAGCTAAATGTGAGCGGACATGTAGAAATCATCAAGAAAACAGCTACCAGTAGCTGAAACGAACTATTGGTCGCAGTTGAACTTCTTTGGTGTTTGCACATGGTGGAAGCGGGCCTGAAATGCTCTCTCTTCCTCCTGAGCGACAGATGTAACCGAAGAATAAGCTTTTATGAAAATTGAGTCTTAAGGGAAAAAAATTCTGATCCTTCTAGTTGGGAAGGCATCTCCAAATGTAATAGGCAACGCTTGTTTGTCTTTAAGGACTGGTTCCCAAGGGATGACAACAGAAAAGATTGTTTATCCTTTGTCTGCCCTTTGATTTACCTGCTGTTTCCCTTTTGTTTGTTCCATGGAGAAACGAGTTGCTCATGAAATAACTCCTGAGTTTGTGTCATTTACAATACTTAAAGTAGCTCGGCACTTGCTTTTGACTTATTTTCAGCTGCTGGGCACCTGGGGTGGTTCAGAAGCTGCTTCATGAAAAGTCAGGTGCTTTGCGTGGTGATTCTGGATTAAATAGCAGGGGATGTAACTTCTCTGGCAGTTCTAGTTTAAGTTATTCCTCCTTCTGAGCCAGAGCTGTAAGGCTGCAGGCACGTCTAGTTGCTCTTCAGAGCTCGATAAAGCGGCGCCCATGTCAAACTAAGCCTGGCCAATTTTTAGTTGCTGCTCAGCAAATCTGGCCCTTTACTCACTTTCAAATGTTGTGTGCGGTCCTAGGAAAGCAGAAGGCAGCAGAGTTTTCAGACTGTCCAAAAAACACAGCTGGGGGGTTAATAATGTATTCAGACCACTCTCCCCAGTCCCAGCAGTTTGGAGACTGTTGGAAGAATCGTCGAGGTGCTAACACTGGAACAAAATCCAGGAGACTGAGGGGAAGGAAGAGAGGATTCCTTTGTGGATTGGTGTATTTTTCTAGCCAGGACATCACTGCTAGAGATCCTGGAGCAAAGGGTTGGGACTGCAGCCGTGGCTGAAGCAGCCTGGGTTTGTTTTGCAGGATAACAGAGATAGATCCGACAGCCGTGACTCACACAGAGAGCGCTCATAGAGCAGTAGCATCTAGAAGTGTCTTAATCACTAAAGGTAAAAGCTAGCTTGTGCCTTGACATGTGATGACATAACGCAACGTACAGTGTCATGAAAACTCTTGAATGAAGTATTCAGGTACCACGTACATGTGTGTTTGGGGGATCACAGCTGTACTTTGAGGTGGTTTAGCTTCTGATCTTTTTGATGATAGTGTCATACATCAGGCTGCATTGCCTAAATATACATTAATCCTAGGAAGAGAACATTATCTAGGGAGAGTCATACCTTTTCCACCGTACTCTGCAAAGTTTCTTTCCAAAGGTATGCTTCTGCCAATGAAAATAGAAGTTGCAAGCTGTTTGTACTGTATTTAATGCCACTCATCAAACTGACATATGACACTGTAAAAAATAGGGCTTATCACTAGGGTAACTGAACTACTTTTTTGGGGGTTTCACTTATAAATGAGAATACAATAGTATGTACTCTGAATAAAGTGAGAAAGCTTGGAAGCTGCCAGGATTTTATTAGACACAGCTAGTTAAAATCTGAAGTGCTGTTTTACCAACCTAATGCTTTTTTCTTGCTTTTAGCTTCTCAGTCTCTTTTTTGGCTTGCTGTCTTGTCCCTGTCGGTTAGTTCAATTGTCTGTCCCTTGCATCTCTATTTCAAAACAATCTCCTAAGTGGGCAGAATTAACTCTAGACTAAACAAACTAACCTTGAACTGAAATGAGTTAGAGCCTTGGAGAATTGCTGCTCCTTGCAGCAGATGGAGGAAGTCTTCCTTTGTTTTAGTTAAGGGCAGTTTCTCAACTGGTTAGTTAAGCTTCTGGAAAGTGAAGCCAACCACTCCACTCAGCTACTGGATGCTGGGAGGAGAGGTGTTCTGGTTTAGTAAGTAGATGGATATTTGTGATGGGAAATGTGCATCTTCATTGTTTCCTTCCTCAGCCTCTGTTTATCCTATCTAGTGATTAGATGAGTCAAGCTCTGTTCTTCCCCATAAACAGTGAGCAAGGGAACTGGCAGGATTTTCAGCTACAACTTCCTTTATGGCAGCAGCTAGAAGTGATGACCCTGGTCCCTTGGTGCCATCTGTGGAAACGTTCTCACCTCTACAGCGGTGCTGCTGGGCAGTCCAGAGCTCTGGCCCCATGTGGAAATCTCTGTTGGGAAGAGAAGGTATTTTAGGGAAAGCTTGTTAATACATGCTGAAAGCTTTCTGACTTCTGTAAATAAAATTCTTGAGCCTGCATTAGAGATGGAGACAAGTCTTTAATGCTGCTTACTTGTCTGAATCAACATTGTTTGATAAGATTGAGAGCCAGCTCAGCAAAAAATGCAGGAAGAGCAATGAATGCAGTGCCTGGAACGGTCCACTGTTCCAGAGCAGTGTCTTGCAGCTCCTGTTGGCATGGCTGAGACCTGCTGAAACATTAAAGGCAACCTTTATGTGCAGAACTCTCTCAGCTGTAACCTGGATGAAACTACCGTCATCCTGTATTATTTTTGCAATTTATGATGCCTCTTGCTTATTTTAACAGTGAGTGTTAGGGGCTGGGGGCTGTTGCTGTTACAAACAGGTTTAGAGACTTAGAATTCAGATTAGGTACTGTGTGGCTTGTGAGACATCTTAAGTAATGTGTGTTGTAATATACTGAGATAATAGCTGACTAATATTAAAATATAAGACTTTTGAGTCAGTATGCTAGCTCTCAATTGAGGATTATTACATACCGTAAGTCAAAAAGGCCTGTCAGACTCTGCATATTAGAGCAATCTTTTTAAGAAGGTTGGGAGAGGGGAATGTTATGTAAGTGGCTGTATACGTTGAGAGTTTTTCTTTCTTACTGTTAAATACAAATGAGGGCAGGGGGAAAGTTAAATATTCTGAAACATCTGCTCTGCTTTTTAAAAAATTGTGTTTGTGCACAGGGCTGGGATAAAAACAGAACCAAAGAGAAACCCAGAGCCTTTCAGGGGAATAGCAGCCCCCACCCTCCAGTTGCAAGCTCTCCAAACGAGTGAACTGTTTGACCTAGTGATAATGGTATGGCCCCAGCACCGCGAAGGTGCCCAGTATAAATCCTGGGATCTGAGTCTGCAGTTTATTTTCAGCTGTCCTTCTGAAAGGAGGTGCAACAGCTGTCCCTGCAATCTCCTTTATTGGGCTGCAGCAAGCTGATCTGCATGGGGATGGAAGGTGCAGGAGGAGGTGTTCAAAATGCCTTAGCAGGAAAATTTCAGTTTATAAGAATTTTGAGGGAATGATTTGGTAGGGATTTAGGTGCCCGTTTTTACAGGGCTCACTGCAGCGGGAATGGATTTTAGAACAACTTGATGGTGAGTATAGTCCATGCAGGCCTGTGCAGAAAAATGTTTCAAGCTGCTGTCAACTTCTTGAAAATGGAGGGGGATGTGATCTGCCTGTGCTGTTGGAACTTTTCAGAGCATGACTGTGTGATGGAGCTCCAACCTGCACAGCTTATAGTGCCAGATTTTATTTCCTCTCTTCACTCCAGAGATGAATCTCTTACTGCGGTGGAACAGGCCTCTTTGAGAGTTGTAAAACGGGACTATTCTTAAATACCTAATTCTTAAAATATGTTTTTCAGAGGACATTTGCTTTTCTGGATTCCCAGGCTAGTAAGAATGATATCCTGCACTGCTGACAGCTGAATCCTGAGCGTCAGGCCTCTCTCCTCGTCAACCTGTTGAAAATCATGAACGTCAAAATTCTTGATTCAAACACCTACATGGTTTTTCATGACAGCCTTCATTCGTAATAATTACAATGTACAGTACTTACAAATGACTGGTGTTTTAGAAAATACATCTATGTGCACTCTTGTTAAATATTTTCATGTTAAATTTTTGAAAGATCAGTCTCTTTCCAGCTTTAGGCTCTCAGCTTAAATATAGTCTTTGCTCATCTGAAAATAACTGAAAATTCACTCTTTAAGAGTAAATGGTGTGATTTTTTTTTTAATGCTGCTTTTTCTCAGTAGCTTGTTTCCTGTAGCTGAAAAAAATAGAACAGTCTTCACTTGTAAGAGTCTCCCTAGAAATGTTTCCATAATACAATAAGTTGACCTTGCAGAGGGACACAAGCAGTTTCAGCATTGCTTTTCCAGCATTCAGCCTTGCTCATAAATCTTTGTGAAATGTACAGAATGCAGAATGACCACCTGCCATTACCCTTTTATGTGTCACTGCCTTTTCAGGGTAAAACTAAACCTGGCCCCTCTCTGATACTCTCAGCCGGAGCATTGATTTGCCACAGCG
Organism: Grus americana; assembly: GCF_028858705.1. Lineage (NCBI taxonomy): Eukaryota > Metazoa > Chordata > Aves > Gruiformes > Gruidae > Grus > Grus americana. The sequence goes on from NC_072876.1 coordinate 909,136, forward strand.
ATGGCTCACCATCCATTTCTGGAATCTGTCTGAAGCCACCTCCTATTTATAATTTGTCATTCCTCGTTGTCTTAGGCAGTTCATGCTATTTTGTTGCAAAGCTTTATGCTTTTTTACATCTGAAATCATGCGACAGCAACAACCCGTGGTATCAGGCCTTGTCTAAACACAACCGCTGGTTTAGCGAGTGGTGAATCTAAAGTGATTTAGTGAACCGATGCAACTTTGTGCGTGGGCTTTGCTGGCCTAACCTGGCTTATGTCTCTTTAGTTTGGATTTGTAAATATAATACCATAACCCTAATGGATGTAAACCAGCTTAAAGCTGGTAGGGCCCACAGACGGAGCTGCGCCCAATTTACCATACTGGTTTTGCGCTTGAATTGATGCACCCTGAAGTACTGCTGCGATGCTTCCCTTCTGAAGTCAGAGTATGAAGCAGGGTTGCTCTTCCTCTTCCAGGGTTTGAAGTCATATGAGTTGTCAGCCTTACCCAAAACAATTATTAATTATGGATTGATCTTGAGTGACAACTTGATACTTTGTGCAAGACATGTTAATAGGGATTTCTCCCTTGGAAGATTGCTGGGGGAGATGAACTCTGACCCGGCAGGCTGTGAGTAATGGGGCTTGCTTTAATTGTTTTGGTATGGCCGGGACACTGCTAACAGAGACCCCGCCTCTGCCAGCAGAAATCATCAGAATAATTACCTTAAATACCGTTGTGGTTTTGGAAGATGAAATGTTCTAAATTTTTATCTAACAAGCCATTTTTCTAGCCCGTTTGCAGGAGTTTAACTGGCTAGCAAACAGCGTGCCCTTGCTTGAGTCTTTTAGTGAACATCATGAGCGATGATCGTACTGTTGGTATAATCTACACGTTGCATTAATGTAACAATTTCAGTTACCAAAAATGAATACGCTGGCAAAGATGCTTTCAAAGCAACTTGATGGCACAAGCAAAATACTGTGTTCTAGCCTATTACCACAACATGTTCCTTTTTTTGATGCAAGAGGTGGTTTTTAAGCTGTCTGCAGCAAGTATTTCAAGCAGAATTATCAATACTGAGCTGAAATATCTCTCTAGAGAAGGTTAGAAAGTGCTACTGACTTCCTTCCAAAGGAGGTAGCATCTAGGTTAAACTTTCAAAGCTGATTTCATCACTTGTTGCTGGCTTTCAGTTCTTGTCTTCATGCTTCTTCACCGTGTTCTTAGGAAGCTGACTGAACTACACCGTGCTCCAGCCAGCTCAGCTTGCTGCGTGCTGATATTCCCATTAGTTCTGTTAGCTTTTAGGGGAATCTGTGTACCATGCACAAGCTTTGAAAGGTAGAACTTGTGTTCAAAAGTACTATTTCAAAGACTTTTGAGAAGCAGAAAGTCAATGTTGTGTGTCAGAGTCTCTTCCAGACAGTTGTATTGATAGTCCATAAAAGCAGTTATCCTGACTGCCTCTCATCTGTCCGCTCTGCCTCCCCCAGAACTTGATAGGTCGTCTTCTGCAGATTTGCTTTACAGCCAGTTGCCCCAGTCTGTGTCGTTGCAAGGAGTTATTCTGTCCCAGGGGCAGGACTATTGCATTTGCCTTGGTTGAGTTTCACAAGCTCGCCGTCAGGCCACTTCTCCAGCCTGTGTAGGTCCCTCTGAGAAGGATCTCCTGCCCCAGCCATGCCAACCAGTTTGATATCATCTGCAAACTTGAGAGTGCTCTTAGTCCCTTAATTGGTGTTAATCAAGTTTGTTGTTAAAGACATTGAATTGTACTTGCATCAGTATTAATCCTGAGGGATCCCGCTGGTAATCGGCTGCCAGCTGGACTTTGTACGTCTGATCACCTTCTGAGCCTGATATTCTACACAATTTTCCATCGCCTTATCCTTTGCTTCTGTAGCCCAGCTCTTGCCAGTCTGCCTACTAAGGATACTGTCAGAGACAGTGTCAAAGGTGTACCACCACACTCGCTCTCCATCATCCACCCAGCCAGCCTGTCGTTGTGGAGAGCATCAAGCTGGACGAGATTTGCCACTGGTAAATCCATGCTGGCTGTCCCCAGTCACCACCACCTCCTGCATGTGGCTGGAAGTAACTTTCAGGAGGACTTACTACATGGGCTTTTCAGGCACTAAGGTGGGACTGACAGGCCTGTAGTTGCCTGGATCCTTCTTACGTGACAGGTGGTGTTTGCGTGTCATCAGGAGCCTCCCTTTGTCACCACGACCTTTGAAAGATGATGGTGACTTTGCAGTGACATCAGCCAGCTTCCCTCCTCAGCCTTGTCTGCATCCTGCCGGGTCCCAGAAGGGATCCATGGCCATTCCTTCCCCTTTAGTCCCTGGGATGGGGCTCTGGCGCTGCACAGCATAACTAGCAGGTCCAGTCTGCTTTTCCCAGGAACCATCCTAGCCTGTTCCTTCTAGCCGGTCTTGTTGTACCAGATGCCAGCTGCAGCGCTTCTGTAGCGTGCACCGCATGAAACTTCAGTCTTACTTGCCTGTAGCTCTTTGCAGCAATTCAGACACTCATGTGCACAGCAAACTGAACATTTCTAGGGCATTTTCCTGATTGCCTTATCTCCCTGCTATTTTTTTTTTCTCCTTCTAAAAAATTTTACGTTTTAAGGTGAGGCCCCTGCAGGAAGGAAATAGGAGGAGTTCTTCCTAGTTGACTTGTCTCTTAACTTCTTCAGAGTTCAGTCTTGCAGGAACATGGCTAGTGAGCAATTGCTGTCATCTCATACCTGCGATGCCTCCCCTACTTTTTGGTGCAAACTTGCACAATGACTTAACCAACTATTCAAAACTGCTTATCAGTCAGCACCAGTTCAGTTTTAAGGCATGTCGTGACCTCTTTTCTTCAGGAGTAGACGTGCAATAAGCACTGCCAGGTAATATCTCCCAAGGGAGATGATGCTTGTGGATTTCTGTTTCTTACCACTGATTTGGTAAATGCTTCTTAATAATCTTGCAGTACAGACATCAATGGCTCTTAAGGCTAGGGGTATTCTTCTATCTTTCCTGGCTGCCTTAATTTTATTAATTGTCTTCCAGTTGCTGAAGAATGTTTCTTGCCGCTCCCGTGCGGAATGGCTGACGCTGTAGGAAATGCTATAAAGGCAGCTGAACTGTCAGTTTTGGCTTGTGAGTCCACTTTAATGGAGCCCTTTTTACTTTCAGTCTAGCTACAAATTTAATCACTGCTGCGCTTCAAATATTAACTGTTGCTCAGTGCCATCTGAGTGTGGGAAAGGGGCGCAGGAGGTGCTAGGGTACGGATTAGGCTCTGTGGAGGGGGATGAGTAGCGGTAGCTGTTGTAGCCAGCCCATGAGTGATGCCTGCTCCGTCCCTGTGCGTCAGCTGTGAGAGTGAGCAGCCACAAGCCAGCAAGGCTTAGCTTTTGTCCTTGCAAAAAGCATGTCTTAGGGTCCAGCTTTGCTTAACCTTAGCACCCACATGGCCTTGTGAAGAGCTGTTGGGGCCCATATGCCCGGCCTGTGCCCAGCAGGCAGATACACTGCCCTGGGGAGCTGGGTTTAATAAATAGCTTTGAGTGCCAAACCTTCACACGGGCAAAGCACTGCTCCTGCCAGTCGGTGAGGAAACCTGGCAGGTAGGTAGGGCTAAGGAGCTCCCACCATTTGCAGACTGGCCTTTCTGCAAGCAGGGCAGTGAGGGGAGAGTGAGTTTTGGCAGCTGAAGTCCCTCTCTTGGACCATGCTGAATAGCCTCTGGCTGGGAGGAGAGGGAACCGGTGAGAAAATAGCACTGTGTGACAGCTTGTTGCTCTGTATTCCTCTCGATAGTCCTGGGTGGGATCTGACTCCTGTTCGTTTGCTGTTCCTGGGCAGTTCCACCATGTGCTGGCTGCTCTGGCATCCCTGAGGTGTGTGTGCTGCTCCGGGGCAGCCTGGACGCTTTCTGGACCAAAGTGCTGCTCCAGGGGTTTGGACTGCCCCGGCGCTACTGAGCTTGTCTCCAGTCCTGTCACTTGCCCACCCACTGCCATTTATTTCCCAGACCCTCTGTCACTTAGCTTCTCTCAGTCTAGTTAATCTGGGGGGAAAGCTGACAGGCAATGAGTCCCCTGTCCCCTGCAGCTTCTCAGAGCCACGCTTTTCGTCCACATACCATCCCCAGTGTGAGGTGAGCTGCGTCTGAGGTACTGGGTGTGCTAGACCTCTGTGCAAAGGTTCACTACGGGCGCCTTCCAGCTTCAGGTAAGATTATCCACGCCTTTCCTCCTCGAGTTTACATCCTTTCCCTCTTCACATGGGTGTTCCTTGGTCTCTCCTCTCTTCTACATGGAACTAGAAGACGGAATATATTTAGAGAGGTGGGTGCATGAGGGGGAGTGTATTTGCTGCAAACAAATAGAACTTTTGCAAGCTTCTGCATATTGTATCTGTGGAACAGGGGAGCTTTCAATAAAGAAAATTGAAAAGCGATGATTTAGGAGAATTTAAATCCTAATTATTTCAAAATTGAAAGAATGATACATTGTTTCTTGTGAAATATCTTTTACATGGGGTGGCCTGTGTGCTTTCTCCTCTATATCATAAATCACTGTAACAGATATATGAACAGATATCTTTTTTGGGTTGGGTTTTTTTTTTTTTTCTGGGGAATATTGGGAGAGTCTGTCTTGGGTACAGCTCAATTAATAGTTTCAAATGACAGATCTGTCCCAGTTTTGCCATTGTGTGCTAAACAGTTTTGAATTGCTTCGTAGTGATACTGTGTCTGCATACCTTCAGTCTTTCCTGTACAAAGATCTCTTAAAATAAAAAATAGAAATTCAGCTTTCTGAGCTTTACCGGGCTGCAGTATTGACAGAAGAGGTTCCAGAACTGCTCAGACAAATCAAAAGTGTCGGGTCTTCAGCACCAGCTGGTGTTTGTTCAGGAGGAACTGGCACATGAAGTCACTAAGCTATTATCCCTTGTGTATAACATATCATTTAACCAACTACCACAGGACCATCCCTGCAGCAGGACCATGTCAATGGAAGTGACAGTTCTCCGTGTGGTGCTGGTTCCTAAAAAGGTCTCTAGAAGAACCAGGGAAATGATAAACCCAAAGGAGTCCACAGGCGAGCGGAGGGGAGAGATCTGGTTGAGGTGGTACATTTGTCAAAAGCATTTTGGAAATCCAAAGTTCATCCGTGGGAGCCCTAAGAAACAAAGCTGTCATGAAATAAAATGATCTTATCATTGATTAGTTACTGCCTGAAAGAGCTAAACCAAAGGCTAGGAAAAAAAGATCAGTTTACAGGAGGAAGGGGAGTTACCCTGTGCATCTCCCCTGGAGTCTGTGCTGCTCTGCACACCCATACATGAGATGGAAAAGGGAATAAAGAGTGAGGGAACAGTTTGTTGATGGTGCTGCATAGTCAGGACAATAAAATGAAAGCTGGCAGTGAAGGGTTTCACAATACTGGTTAATTTGCTGATAAAATGGCCTGGCAAAATTTGGTCAGTGATCTTCATGGGGAAATGGTAGATTCTAATCCATCTGTTACAGGGTGGAAAAGGTTTTCTGGGAATTTAATGTGAAAGCATGGAAGTACTGCAGTAGCTAATAAGCAAATAAAACATTAGGAGTTATTAAGAAGGGAATAAATAATGTAAAAGTCATAAAGCCAGCATAAGTTCATGTTGTGCCCATCTGTAGGTTAGTTTGTGCAGTCTTTTTTCTACCACATAAAATGTAGTCAATAGAAAGATACGGGAAGTAACACCAAGGTGATCAAAGTCATGGAGTGGTTTCTTTACAATGAAAGATCAAAACTGTTTACGATTCTTACTGGTGGAAAGTCCCAAGCACAGATATGATAGAAGTGTCCGAAATTATATGGAAGATATGATTAGGAATGTTTGCTTTTTCCCACAAGGAAGAATTAAAAGACATCAAAATTTTAAACCAAGTATTTTTCATCCAGTGTAAAATTCAGCTGTGGAACAGCTTAGGACATAGTTCGTGCCAAAAGCTTAGATATGTTCAGAAACGGCTTGATGGGTAAATTCGAACTCTGTAAGTTAAGCTGCAGATTGCCAGGCTCTAGGATGGTGTGGCAGGAAGATTCCCTCTATGATATAAAGAATAATTAAAAAGGCATTATTTATTACAGATTAGAGTCAAGAAGAGAAATGAGATATGAGAGAATTAACAAGGCCAGATGCCTTCTCAAATGTTAAAGCAATAGTTTTAAAATTAAAATCCAGCGATTTTTAGAAGACTAAGTAATACTATATTGTATAAATGGTGGGCAATTATGCTTTATGTTTAATAGGCAATTTTACTGAATTTTTGGGTAATTTGCTGCAGTGGCATGAAGATTGTATTTCATAGCATCCTCTAACCTAGAAGAAAGAATATGTATATGTATGGGATATTACCTTGCTAATCCACGAGTTTTTGAGCCTTTTTCTGTTCCTGGCGTGCAGTAGCCTGAAATAATGTATCTGACTGAACACAGTATCTAGGTATTCCTGCAAAGGATGGATTTCATCTTTGCTTCGTGGTTTGCACTTGCCTTTCAATTCTTTCTTGGATGGCTGACAAACAGAATTTGACCTTCGCAGCTCTAAATGGTTTGTCTTTTAAATGGATATCACTTGAGTTGTTCTGAACGAGCATTCCCTCACGCTGAAAAAGATAAGTGGTAAATTTGTCTGTCTCTTGATGAGAGACTTCAGGACCGTGCCAACCTGTATGCCAGCAGAGCCAAGGTTTAAACTTCAGAGCATATTGCATGAGTTCTTCTTGATCCCTTGTTAATAGCTGCTGTAGAAGGACCCTATGCTTATGGCCAAATATTGTCTTAGAGCTATTTCGAGTATTGGCTTGTCTTCAGCCTACAACTCGGTCCACAAAATCCATTCTTTTCCATTTAGTTTAGGTGCTGTTAATCTTTAAGAAAATTGTTCAACGTTGCAGGAAGCGAACAAGGATCAAAGAATTGATTGTAGTCGTTGGGAGGGAATCCGTGTCCAGCTTCCTGCAAATTGTGCTAGTGACTTAAAAATTCAAGCCCTGTCCAAAACAAGAACTGCTGCATTAGAGAAAACAAGACATTTTAATGTAATCTGATTCCAGGGTTATCTTTTAAAATACAATGTTATGGTGATGAAACCTTCAGAGTCTTGGAGATTTGGGGTTACCTGTTGTTGACAAAGCTACCAGATCTCTTATTTATTTATTTATTTAATTTGTTGCTGTGGCCTGGTCTCAGTTACTCTAACCACTCATCCCTTCTCCAGTCTATCTAAGCTGCTTTCCTAATTCTTTGACTTCTTTGAGCAGTGCTTTTATAGTTCTTCTGTTGTACGATGCCGAAAGCTGCATCTCTTCCTCTGCTGTTTGGGTTTTTGTCACTTGCTCTTTCTCAGCGCTGCCTGAGAAGGACCAGCCCGTGCTGCCCCTCAGAGAGGACAGTCTGCTGCAGTTGTGGAATTACAGCTGCGGGGCTGGAAGAGATCACAGATGACCTTCTGCTCCAGTCCTCTGCACTAAGGCACAGCCAGGTTTATCAGAGCTTTTTCCAAAAGCCAGTTAATTAATCTGTTCCTAAGCATCTTCAGGAAGAGCTGGTCTATGCCTGCCCTGGAAGCCTACTCCAATGCCTGGCGAGCTGAGCAGTTCGGAAACTCTTCTCAGTGTTTGACCCAATTCTGCTTTCTTCCAAATGAAACCGAATTCTTTGTTCTCCTCTGATTGCAATTGCTTTCCCTTTCGTAACAGCCTTCCCACTACTGGAAGACTGTGCTCTCCTCACAGTTTTTTCTTTTTTTCATTTACCTAGATATAGTAAAGCTGGTTTTATTTAACCTTTCCAACTAGTTGATGTCTTCTAAACTTGCAGTGAGCCTTGCTGTTCTCAGGGCTTCTTAGGAGTATGTTGCTTTCAAATTGAATGTGATACTTACGGGGAGATCTCTCCAGCCCAAGAATAATTTTCTTCAGGGCCTTACTAACAGCAGTTGTCTGCAACGTATTCCAGCATGAGATCTGTTTTCTTCTTCAGCAGCACCCCACTGAGTCATTAGCCAAGCCTTAATTACCCAGTGGGGACAGAGATGAGGGGATGGTAAAGCAAAATTAGAAGTAATGGTATAAATCATTAATGCTATAACAATATATTTAGTAAATGTTGCTTGGAAAGGCTAAGGCCCTAGGCACACAGCATGCTCTTGGCAGCGCAGGAGCTGTGGGAGCCGGCATGGTGCCTTGGCCGTGGTGGCCAGGACCTGGCAGGAGCTGAGTTGCCCTCGCAGGAATGAGACCTGTTGCACAGCAGCATGGTGGTTGGGCTGCTTTCAGCGCGGCCTGTGTGGAGCAAATATGTAGTCAGTGATCCACTCTGATGCGGTTTCCTTTTTGTCCTTGTTTTGCCTTTAGATGTCTCCCACCTAAGTGTAGGAATTTTCCCACTTCGCTTTGTTTTAAGAACATTTGTCAGGAACGCTTTGAGTCTGGCTTCTGTTCCCTGGAGCTCTCCACCTTCTCCACTTTGGTTTCATCTCACACCGGTAAAACATGATCTCTGTTTCTATGGTTTTGTTGAACAGGAGGAATCGAGCTGGACTTTATTAGTCTGTGCTGATGAGACTTTCAGACAGATGTTTACGCAGGCTCAAGGTTTTGCAGTCTGTGCTGACTGCTGTGTTCTACATACTGGTACAGCTGCGGTGGGTCGAGGTTACAGCACAGCGCGGAGCAGATGTGGAGCGAGCGTCCTGTTTTCCCCAAACCTTTTACAACATGTTCTCTTCTTATCTTTCTGAATTCTTCTTTAGCCAGTTGTGTTGGGTTTTTGGTTTTTTTTCCCCCGAAAGCACTGTTTGTTTCTTTAGTGCCCTACAAATAGTATAAGCCATTTTTGTGATGCCACAGAAATCCATAAGAAATACTTTTGGAAACTGGGAACAGTCGTTTGGGTTTTTTTTTTTCCTCATTTTTTTAAGTTGAGCTTTTTCTAATTCATATCTACAATATCTTTTTTTTAGTTGTGGAGACTAGAATTTCTTATGATACTGAAAATCTAGTGCACTGTTACATAGGGGCCTCGTGATATTTTCTGGTTTGTTTTGTTCCATTCCAAATAATTTCTAGAATTTGCTTTGATTTCTGAGCTTGGAGCTGATATTTTCCTACAGCTATTTGCTATAATCCTAAGAGCTTTTTCCTGAATGGCAGTAATAAGCTCAGAGCCTTTCATTTTGTTACATGACGTTAGGTGTATTTTTTGCCTGTGATTCACTTTACAGTTATCTGCATTGAATTTCATCTGCCGTTTTATCACCAGTTGCTCAGTATTGTAAGATTCTTCAAGTTTGTCCTTTTCTTTACCCTCTTGAATAGTTTCATCAGCAAACTTTATCACCTCACTAATGACCTCCTCTTCCAGATCTTTTTATTTAATTTGGCAGCACAGACCTCAGGAAAGATTTCTGTAGAGATCTCCAGGAAGAAAATCTATCATGTAGTCTTGTCTCCCCTTCATGAAAACACATTTAAGCGTACAAGGTTCTTCTCTCTTGCTTGTGCAATTCAGTGTCTGTAGGAGCCTTGGTGAGGGGTCTGGTGAGAAGCCTTTGGGAAGTCTCTGTGGGTTGGATCACCTGGATCTCCCTTGCCTCTGTGCTTATTTACCCTTCAAAGGACTCCAGTGGCTTTGTCGTGTGCCTTCCCTCTGTAAAAGCCTTGGTGGCTCTTTTCCAAACCATCACAATTTCCCATGCATCCACTATTCTGCATTATACCATCTGCTAGTGTAACACCAGCACCTTGTTCTTTGTGGGTTTGATAAGATCTCTCCTTTTCTATTCCAGGATTTTCCTCACTTCCCAGCGACTCCTCCTTTCTGTCTTCTCAGCCGTACGTTGAGACACTTCCCACTTGTCCATTTGTCTGGTCCTACACATAGCCGTGATGTGATTTCCAGGAGTGAGACCCAACAAGTACTACTGTCCAACTTTCTAACACAAGCCATTTTGTTTGTAGAGCCTCTCCTGGCTGCATGTCTGTCATGCCTCCAGCAGGCAAGTCACCGCACAGTCCGTGGTTCTCACCTGTCTGCCTGATCACGAAATCACTTGCTCATGGCCTAGCTCTTGCTTCCAGCTGGGAACCCAGCCTGCAGCCGGGGGCGCATCCATGGTCTTGGGGACACGCAGTCATGTTCCCAGTGAGACAGACCCATCTGCAGGATTGTTCTCCCAACCACCAGCTCGCTGCTTCCTCCTGGGAGCTCTTCCTTTGCAGCTGGCATGGAGATGGGCCCGCAGTGTGATACCTCTGGAAGCCGTTCTGCATGATGCTCTTTGCTTCTCTTCCCTCTTCAGCAGAAATGGGGGAATCCGCTCAGAAATGAGACTGCTTCGTGGCTCTGGCAGCTGGGCTTTGTCAACAAACCTTACCCTCTCCTAAATTTCTCCTGTTTACCATCCAGGTTATGGTAATTTGTTTCAGAGGATTGTCTGTGCCACCCACCTGCAAGGCAGAGTAATGCACAGGTGACACAGCGCAATAAACATGGAAATCACCATCCTCTAGCTGGACTTCCACCGGGTTTTGTTTTGCTTTAAGGATGAGTAATTGCTGCAGTTCACCTGTAAGCCTCGTTGGTCTGCCTGGCTGCTGCTGCTGTAAATGGTAGTTACAGAGGTGGAGAGCTTGCTTCCCCCCCCCCCCCCCCACTCCTCCCTTTGCTGTGTGTGTTCGTTGCTCTGTCCATTTCTGGCTACGTCCTTTTTTCGGCATCTGCTAGCCAGGGCTGTGTGACACTTTAGAAGTCCTGACAGAGCGCTCAATCAGGAGTTCACGCTGGGCTGCCAATATCTAAACCATGCAGGGCATGTGCGTGGCGTCGGAGCATGTAACTGGGTTTACGTTACTCTTATGAAAACAAAAGTTTCTGTCAGGTCTGTATTTCTTTGATCACAGAGACCACGGGTCTTGATTAGACTCAAAACATCATTAATGTCACTGGGGAAAGTTGATAGCTTAGTTGTGTCCGTCTTTCAAACTAGCAAGATATCTGGTGTCGTGCTCTGAGGAGAGTTCAGCGCGTGGCAGCATCCTTAGTACGCTTACAGTGCTCAGTTACTCCATGAAAGCGTCGGTGCGAGGGTCTAGCAAGGAGCTGTCAGTCAAGCAGCACTTGTCCCTTTTCAGTGATCTTATTCTACGGATCGCTTTCTTTAACAGACCACTTGTTCCCGGTACCGTGCTTGCTTCCACCTCTCTTTTTCCATGGGTGTCACCAGAACAGAGTCCCTGACCTCTGTTGGGGCTGCTGATGGCAGCGTGAGGGTGATATGCTCAGAAGCCATCACCGAATGATTTTGTTACTGGTGGCCACGCCAAGATTTGCTTTAGTTTGTTTCCTGCAGGATTAAAAAAACCCCAAAACAGCAAAGCCACTTTCCTATGGATTCAGCAGCCCTAATAGTGTTGATTTGATTTTTTTTCTTTTTCTTTTTTTCCTTGTTTTCCTGTGAATAAAGGCACGTTCAGATGAACTCTGCCTGAAAGTGTAGTTGATATTTGAAAAGTCATGCAAATCAGATTCTCAAACATGTATCAAGCACACGGCTTTTTCCAGTATTGGGAGTTCTCGAAAAGTTTGTTACTGAAGAGATGCGCAGACTCTGTGGTAGGGCTGTGAACTCCTATATTCTCCTTCACCTACCACTCTAACAATGCCAGCCATGGTCCAGACCTTAAATTGCTATGTTCAAATAGGGTTTTTTGCTTTGTTTTAAGAGAGTATATAGCTTAACCTCTGTTGTAATAGCAAATGATATTAAGGTTTCACAAGCATTTAAAAGAAAAGATTTCCTTAAAGCTGCACCGTTTTAAGTGCTGTTGCAAATCTAAGTGAAGTGATTGCACTGGAAACAGAAATGCTTGCGAAATCTTAGCTATGATCCTGTCAGGGAGAAATGTGGAATCTCTTTTTAGAAAGATTTCTTTATCCAGCACCCTCTTTGTCTGCTCCATCATTTGTTACGCTTCAAAGAAAATTCTGTGTCCTGTGATTGACGTGCTGCCTTTTCCTGCCGGGAGTGACAATGCTTTGTGGTGGTGGAGCCATGGTGGATACCAGCCTCTTGTTCAGGTAGCGGGCAGGAAGAATGGGAAAACTCAGAAAAAACACTTGTTTACTTGAACGTGAAGGCTCCCAGTTGCACAGGACTGGAAAATCACTGAGCAAGTTGCTACCTCTCTGTCTAGTGATGGTTTTTGCTGAGCCCCTAGGAGTACCATGGGATTGATACTTAGAGGGTATTTAGCCACCTAATCTTTAGCTGCAAAGAAGAAAATTTAACTTTTCCCAGACACTGCAGGGTTGACAGTGAGAGTGAATAAGTAGAATTATTGAGTGTATGTTTTTCTTTTTATAAACCAGCTTTTTTTTTCTGGTCACAAAGGTGAGATTCAGATCTTGAACCAAAGCCTGATGTGGCTGCAAGACGATGTGCACGAAAAACAAGGGCCTAATATTCTGCTTCTGAATAAACTGTCTATGAATCCACCAAAGGAATTTCCTCTTTCTTCTCGTTTGCAGTCGTGTTGGTGTTTCTGCATGTAGCCGCTGTTTTCAGCATCTTCGCCCTTACTTAGTGCTAATTGGGCGCTTCTTGGCGTTGCAGGAGCTCACGGTACTTCCCCTACACAAGCTTTGGCATCTGTAAGGAAGAGCTGGTTTCCATGAAAGTGATACTACCCCTGGAGTGCCTTTGTTGCTTTCTCTGCCGAAAAACCAGTTTTTCCCTGGGCCATGTGCAGCGTGAGCTGTCTGTCCTGACATAAGTGAGATGTCCAAGTGACTGGTTATGCGGCAGCTTAAGACTATCTCAGTCCTGCCCTTCCTGCTGCTCTTGTCATATGCTTTTCATACCAGTGTAAGTGCTTGCCTGGTCCCACTGTGAGCCCGTCTAGCTCCTGGATCTCTGTGGTGGGGTGTCAAATGAGTATCAATGCCCCTTGCTGAGGGAGAGGGTCTGCTGGCCAGGTGTAAGGCAGGGCAGGACAAAGGCAGCCCTACTTCAGCCAGTGGAGCCTGCTGCAAAATCCTACCATGGGAGAGACTAAAGAAAGCCTGAAGTCACCAGCGGAGATTTTGGGTAACACAGATCTCATCTTTAGTTTGCTGAGTTGGAGCTAAAATCACTTGCAACTGTTTTTCCACGTCTGTGACCAGTTAGGAGAAGACCCAGAGAGATTCCTCCTGTAGAAGACTGCTGGAGAACAGAGTGGTCCTGCCATGCCTTCCTACCCCGTCTCGCCCTTCTAGCAGGTATGGTGCAAATGGAGTAACCTTGCCAAGTGGGCCGAAAAGTGAATTATTTATTTTTTCCCCATTATTGACAAGGTTAGTCTTCATTTGGCATTGGCCTTACCACGCTGCGCTGCAACCTTCAGTGGCCGTTGAAGACAACGGAGCGAGCGTCAGCCCTGGGCTGCAGGAGACCACGGTAGTTTGGCTGAAGCTGATCTGGATCATGGAAATTTAGAATATGTTTATGTAATATAGCTGATGGCAGAAACCTCATTGTAAAAGTGCCTTTAGGAACTGTGTTAAATAGGTACAGTATTACCACGGGTGTAGCACCTGTAAAGCTGAAGAACAAGGGGGTTGTTGGCAGAACATTTCTTTGCTAAGCAAACCTGCAGTAGCTAAATTTCCATTTTCCACACAGGAGTGAAATGCTCGTGAGCTTTCTAATTATGAAATGTAGAGTTATTTCAGGCAGGAACTAAAATTTCAGTAATTTAAAGGCAAGATTTTATATATACTGGCTTGATCCAGTGCCAGAGAGCACTGGCTGAGTGGGAGAGAAATGACATGCTTAGTGGTCAGAATGACTAAACTGGTGAGACTTGAAAAGCTAATGCTGCTCTACACCATTAGAAAACTGGCAGTCCCTGCTTTTTAGTGACAGAAAGACTTTATTTTTAGTGTTGGCGGTTGATCAAGTACTGGACTTGTTTCAAGCTCTTCTCAGATGGTATAAAGAATTAGCCTCCAACTGCTGTTGAAATAATGGGTATTAAAAATTGGTTGGAATTAGAGGGATGAAGATGATGAAAAGGAAGGGAGTAAAATGATAATCTAGATTGGATTTTAAAGTCAGTCCCACATGGCCTGTCTCTGGTTTAGAGCTATGTGTTCTGGTCTGTGAATGCAAATGGGAAACCTGTCCATCGAGTGCAGAGGAAGAGCCCTATGGAAGTGGAAAATCACTGAATTGGGTCCTGTTTGAATGAGAGGTGAATTAAGCGTAAGTTGCTGGACACATGGGAGCACAAATAGTACACGGCTGGAGGGGTTGGCATAAGGGGTTGATGTGGCTCTTTGCATAGTGAAATACTTCTATTTGTGGTCCTTGCTGATCTTCCCAGATTTGCCAAAATGCTATTTGATTAGAAATGTTAAATGAGGGGCAAAAAGATGACAGTCCTGTGTACCTATGCCTATCATCCTAGCAGAAGTAAAAGCAGACCAGTTTAACTTTCTTTCCACGTCAGCAACACGGAGTGCGTGAGTGTCCAACTGACCTTCTCCTTTACAGCGGTGGTTTCTTTTTGTCCTGAAGAAGCAGAGTCGGAGGCTTTGGCATGCCGAGGGCTACCTCGGTGAAAGCAGATAACGTACCAGCCAGTGGTGAAGTGAAGCGTGGTGCTTCAGTGTTCACTGGCAATGCCATTGCTGCATAGCTAAAGCAGAAGTCCTGATAATTATGAAGAATTTCACAAACATTTAGCTAAGCCAGCTATAGTCTAGTGCAGCAGATATTTACATCTACCTCTTTTTAAATAAATTGGTGTCCCTAGTGCACATATGAAGGCGTGGAGAGTTTCAAAACGTGGCTTCTATTCAAAGCAGCTCTTCACCTGACATTTCGTGCTGCTATTTCATCTTGAAAATGCTACGTTCGTGAAATAATTATGCCTTTGCACGTATTCCTCTCTTCCCTTGTGCTCTACTGGGTTTTTTGTTGTGCTAATCATCCTAAGAGGTATGTTGTTGGTTTCTTTTGATGACTGGCATGGATACTGCTGAGTACTTCTAGTTGTTGTGGGTTTTTTTCCAGTGGAAAAATCTGACATAATTCATATCTCTCTTCCTGCTTACATGAGAAGTATGACTCAACTGCTGTTAAAAAATGAAGCAACATAGCTAATTAATCAGAGAGAAAATGAATAATACCCTTTTTATCTCACTTCCCTCACTCTCCCCCTGCTCTCTTTAAAACAGAATTTACCTCTTTCTGCTGGTTCTAATACGATTGTGTCAGAATTAGATTTGCACAATGATTTTAAAGCATAAAGATTTTTAAACTGAGTTGATGGTACAGAGGTGCCCGTACAGGATATCGTAGCCATAAGCACACCCTAAAGCTGGGGCTGAGAAGGCAGAAGGGAAGGCGCAGAAGCTCCATGTTTTTGCAGGAGCAACAGTAAGAGCTGTTTGCTGTTCCCAAAATCACTGGTGAGTGTAATCTGTGCTACTGGAGATACAGGATCACTTGAAAGTGGAATTTTTGGTAGTGCGGGTTCTGACAAATGCCCCCTTAAGAGTATAGCTGTGATCATGAGACACAATGGCAAGGTCATACCTTCCAGTGCTGACAGTCGCTGGTGGTGACAGTTGCAAGGCTATTTTGGGAGTGCTTTTCTCTTTGTTTTCTGTGAACTCCTCTCTCTGTGTTCCCAGATTTAACCCTGATGCTGTTCAGCTGTCATCGGGCTTGCCTTCATTTGTGGAGCGCTGGCTGGTTTGCAGTATATGTTGACATCATATATTTACTCTTACTTTGCATTCAGTGGAAGATTGACTCCCTTCATCTCCCGGCTAACCTTGTTCCATGTATTTTAGACTTATGACAGGAGAACAGTAGAGAAGTAAGTCTTGTCATTTAATCCCTTTGTGACCTATGTGTTAAGACAGCATGACTTAACTGGCCTGCTAATTCTTCCAGCCCAGTGTGTTAACAGTTAATGTTGCTGCTGGTATCAATGTCATCCTCTGGTTTGCAGTAACTCTTTAACCATTTCTAAATCTCCTCAAAAAGCTCTAGTTGCACTAATCATATAGTATAAGGTTGTGGTAAAGAAAACCATCTCAAGCCTCAGGTTAAGGAGCAACCTGGTAGATCTTGGCTCTTGGAGGTTTCTCCTGAGACTGCTGGTAAGTCATTGAGGGTGGGAGTCATCTCCTCCTGCTGTAAATGGGTTTATGCTGGTCTGCAGGCAGCAGGAAAGGACAGGTACTGTGGGGGTGATACATCCCACCTAGCTTAGACAGGCAACACCCTCCAGGTACATCTATTTCTTTACACTTTGAAACTGTGGATGAAATAAATCTTGTGCAAGGAAAGGTGTGGGAACATATGGCTGGGACAGGAGGGACCCTGGCAACCTGGACTTAAACCTACTTAAGCTGTTGTGGGGGTCTCAGGTTGAATTCAAGACTGCGTTTGTGTGCACACAGAGAATGTTCTGCTTTTAGTTTAGTGCTTTTTATGGTCTGTGTTCACTGCAGTAACTCTCTGGCTCTTCATTTAGCCCAGAGAAAACCTTTTAATCAGTTTGAGTGTGTTGTGGATCTGTCTGATCTTGTCAAAAATGGTCCCACTGGTAGTATTAGGAAGGGATGTGCTTGGGTTGTATGAACAAAACCCAATTTTGTTGCCCCATAGCTAATGCAGAATCTTTTGTAGCTCATGGGTGGTGCAGTCTCTGCCACCCAAATGAGTCTAGGTCAGATTTCTAGCATGAGAACATCATTTAGGAGGAGAAAACTAGAGACTTGGGCAAATAAAGAATCTGAGCGATGGAGGTGAGTCAGTTCTCGATCAGAATGGCTGCAGACACATGGCACAAATGTGTGTGTACTAGTCCTTCCCCACCACTGTAAGGTCCCCTGGATTCACAAAGAATAAATATGAGTCTCTGTGTTTGTATCACAGAATCCTAGGCTGGTTTGGGTTGGAAGGGACCTTAAAGACCATCCAGTTCCAATCCCCTGCCATGGGCAGGGACACCCTCCACTAGACTAGGTTGCCCAAAGCCCCATCTTTTCTTTTTTTCTATTTAAATTTTTAAAGGAAAACTGAGGTATTTTATTTCATACAGAATCAGTTTCTTAGAAGTACTAATAGTCCTGTAGAGACCTTGCGAAGCCGAGAAGAGAGGCAGCCCTGCTGGAGAAGTCCCGGGTAGCAGTACCTGGGCACAGTCGGCATCGTGCCCTCGCTGCGAGGAAGGCCAGCCAGACCAGGGATGGCATCGCAGGGTGCAGCCCACGTGGAGGGGTGTGATCCTCTCACCTTTACTCAGCGCTTGTGAGGCTGCATCCAGACTGTGCCCCTAGAAGATAGATGTTGGTCCTCTGGGCTGACTCCAGCTGAGGATGTGAAGGTTGTCAGAGGCTGGAGCACTGCAAGGCAAGGCTGAGGGAACAGGGTTTATTCACCCTCGGGAAGAGAAGGCTTTAGGGACACCTAACAGCACCCCTTCCCACCCATCCCCCAGACCTATGACAAGGCTGCTGAGAAGACGGAGCCAGGCACTTCACTGAGAACAAGACAAGGAATATGGACTAAAACCAGGCAGGTTTCCTGGAGGAGAAAAAAAAAAAAAGTTCCATCTTGAGAACTTGAGGCAGTGAGCAGAGGCCAAGAGAGGTGGTGGCATCTGTCCTTGGGCATTCCCAGGCCCGACTGAAGAAGCCCTGGGCAACCTGTCTGAAGTCAGTGCTAGCCTTGCTCCGCACAGGCATCGTACCAGAGCCCCCCCCACGTGAGGTCCTATGTGTGTAGATAGATGCACAGGCGTATGCATCCACAGCCTGGAAAGCTGGTGAGAATTCACTGCAGACCCTGCCTTGAGCAGGAGGCGTTAGATGGGAAGTGTCCTGAGGTCCTTTCTAACTGCAACGATTCAGTGGTATATATGTTGCTGTTCTTTACCTGACTGGCACTGATGTGTGTTGAGAGCTGGGTGCTCTTTAAGCAATCGTAGATGGCTCCTGCTCTGAGGATCTCATTGTCTAAAATATAAACTGTTTCACCATGTGGAAGAATGGGGTGGCTTTCTGGGCAAACTGATGTATGGAGAAGGGTCCTGAAGATCAGGGCGAGAACACCCTACCATGAATGTGGGGTTGTATGGAAGAATCTCAGAGGTGTTTGTTAATACTTTGACTTAAGAGTTACAGAAATTGGGATCAGCGATGGAACAGAGGGAGACAAAGCATGTCAGGGGAGGGCTGGATGTATAAAGAGCTTTGAAGATGGTATCAACACTTGATTTCTGAATTGGAGGAGAATCTGGTAAAATAATTAATAATGGGGGTTTTGTGAGCAATCTGATTTACCAGCAGCATTTTGCACAGGCCAAGAGGTACCATACTCCTGGGAGGTTCAAGAGATGAATACTGGAGTAATTAAGAAGAGATGAAACATGGCCTCGACTGGCCTGACATCTCTAATACTCAATTAAAAAAGACAGCACGTGTCTGACTAGCTAGTTTACGTATTGTATTTACACATGACAAGTGGAGATGCCAAGTATGATTTCCATGTGGCAACCGTGAGGTTTGCTACCCAAGAATCCGACACAGTAGGATTATGAGATTTTCACTCTTCTGCACAGAGCAGTCCCTGAGATGGGGTTCTGTCACAAGACTGATGTATTCACAGTAGAAACAGGTCAGACAGAAGCCAAGCCAGCAGCCCTTTCTTCTTTTCCCTTCTTGCATCTTTCCTCCGCCTTGAGAAAATGCAGAGGGTTTTCTCTCTCAAATCCTGACCAATCAAGGAGGGAGCACCAGGGAATTAAATATAGCCAAAATTAAAACCACAGCAGTTATTACAGGTTTCCTGGCTGACTTCAGTTCCAAGCTCTTGTATGCACACTGCTGCTATTTTATTACATGATCATATGACACTGGGTGATGTGACATACTGTTTGTAAACTAAATATTTACTCAATGGGGCTGCATTTAGAAATGCAATATGTTCTCAGCCAAGTTCCCCCTTGGTAGATGCATTACTGTACGCAGTGCTTACCAAGTTCTGCAGGTAGACGGCAGCTGAAGTGCCCGTGTCGCTAAGGAGCTGTAATTCGGAGATGTAAAGCTGAAATGCTGACGAGAAGTGTTCTGCCTGAAAACAGTTGCACTGTTGTTCATGTATTTATTTATGTTAAACAACCATAATACTGGGTAAGTTGTGGAGAAAACAGTTGCCTTAATCTGGGTGCCTGTGACAGCACTGCTGATGTGCAGTTATTGCCACAGCTGCTGTGTTCTGGGTTTGTGACCACCCCCCTCTCACACGTAGAGGCGAAAGGTGGGGGGTTCTCACTCGGCTGAGCCCAAGTAGTATCTCGGGAATTTGTCAGGTGGTTTAGTTGCTCTCCTCCCTGCTATCCTGCATGTAGTGGGAACGTAACACCAGTCATAGGCTGGGCGTTTGCTAAATCTAATGCACACCCTAGAAAGTGAGCAGCATTATACTTTTTACACCTTGTTGGAGCTCGATTCTTGGTCCTCTGAACCCTTCAGTCTCATCCCATCTGGCTCCTATTACTCCCTGATCTTCCTCTCTCCGTCCTGTGGGGGATGCCCAGGAGACATGCAAACCAAAAACCTTGGCAGTCAGTTAGGGCTGTTGCATTGCTGATACTCATCAGAAGTTTGACGACGCTTATGTGTTCTGTATGCTCTGAGGAAGGAGCAAACACTAACAATACTATTATAATAATGAGGTTTCATTCAAGATAAAGATCAGATTTTGTCTGGTGGTTGAACGAGCCTTGCCAGACGAGCAGAGTTGTTCTGTAACGTTTCCTGGTGTCCCCTGTTTCGTTATTGTAATGTAAACTTTGTGCTTGAAAGAAGAATGCCTTGGCAATAGCTACTGGCAAAAAAAAATATGCAGTGAGTGTCCCTGGCTGTAAAGGGCTACACCTGTTATCTAAGAGGGGGAAGCTAATATGCCGTATCTGCAAATTTTAGAAACTGAGCGCTTCCTCCCTATGGAAAAACTGCTAAATGCTGGTCCCCTGCCAGGAGCTGAAGGAACACCATGAGCTGTGGATGGAGACTTCCCCAGCAATGCCCGGGATTTAAACTGTACGAGCCAACTTTCTTTGAGTGGTTAGCGGGTAATTCTGGGCACTGGATGCAGTTTGCATCAAAGACTGCTAAAACTGTAATACATTAGTGCCATTCCAGAAGCGCTTGGAGCTAACCAACTGCCAAGAAAAATACAAGGATGGCAAGAGATTAGCCTGCCGAAGATCTCCGATTAGAGGGAAAGATGGTCACTGTGCACTCCCACCCCATCACCTTGAAAGTTGTATTATATCTTTTACAGAGAAAGAAGATAAAGAAGGAATTAAAAATGTAGAGACAAAGATATTGTGCTCTGTAGTTAACCTTGCTCTTAGCCTCTTCTATGTGCATAACCAGGCAGCTGAGGGTTAGCAGTGCCTAAAATGGAAAGAATTAAGCCTATCCGCGTATGTATTTTTCTTTATGCAACGCAAATTTCAAGGGCAATTTAGGGGAAGGAGTGTTTCCTCACGTTAAATAACTACCTGCCAAAAAGGCAACGTTACTTCTCACCCACCTTTTTTTGACTTTGCTTCCCCCCTTTGGGGGTTGGAGGGGCAGGTCTCTGCTTTGTCATATTGCCATCCAACGTTGGCATTCTTACAATGTTCCCAAGGAACACTGCATCAAATAAAAGAGGAGAACTTTGCATAGCGATAGATCCTCTCAGGTTACTAAACTTATCCACTCTCCTAAATTTAAGGGTGGAGGATTAATAGTACTTAAAGAAGGACACATCTACCCCTTTTACTTCCTCTGTCCTCCTCTTCCTCCAGTAACCTCAGGTAACCCATTTTGCTTAGTTGTGGCTTGCAGTGATTAATTTTGGCAGACGTGCACAATAAAACATACAGCACAGCTTTTCTGGAGGGGTAGTGGCAGTCAGGGTGCTCAGAAGTTTTAGGTGGGCAAGTGTGTGCCTTGAGCACTTCTATGCAGTGAGAATTTCTGTTCTTTAATTTAGAGCTTGGTAAGAATGCTATAAATATATGTGAAACTACATATGAAACATTCATATATGGAGTTATGAATAGCATAAATGTGTGTGCAAATATGAATTCTGTGATAACATATAAGCGTTCATAAGTTGATACTTTAAATATATACACAGAAATGCATTGCATCTTCTAAAAGCTGCCAGTGATTCTGCCATAACTCTTACAGATGTTTTTAACGTTTGGAAGATCTTTAGAAATTCCTAGTTTTATTCATTATCCTAATTGTTTGCTTCATAATTATCGCTCCAAGATGTGCTAAATATGCCGTAGCATGGACAGGGATTGTTCAGTGCCACTATTTGGGGAATGCTGTTTTCTGAAACTCCTGCTCCACCTCACTTGCTAAAATCTTGGCCAATGTGATTAGTATTATGTAATATTACAAAAATGCAAAAAAATTCTTGCATTTCGATATTTGAGAGGGGCAAGAAGTCATACCTGCTACCATTAACGCAGCCTCAAGTCATTTAAAAAACTGTTTGTGTTAGCTCTGCTCATTTCTATTCTTATGTGTCACTAACTAATACTAAAATAAATATTTGCCGAGCAGTGTCACATTGCTTGACCACATACCTTGAACAGCAGTTTTTCAAGATACGTAGCTGCAGAAGGGTGGAGTGAGGGTTATTTTTCTTAGATATTAAGGAATACATTGCTGCTCCATTAAGGACTTAGTACACCTTTGTGCTTGACTTTATCTTCATGGCAAATGCAAACAGCAGGCATGAAATGCGTTACGGTTCCCTTGGGGAGCAAGCGAATGCCTGCTGTTGTCAGCACCCATGGAGCTTTGTCACTTTGTCATCGTTTTATCTCTTCAGAAGCCAGGCGAGTCAAATTACTGCCGATTTCTCTGGAGGAACAGGTGGGGTTTGATCCCATTATCCCTCCTGTTTCTAGCATGCATTCCATAGGAACCACACGAGACGGGGACCAACAGAATGACAAGGCCAATAACAGGCAGAAACTTAAAAGGAGGAGTGGAGGGGCTCTTTTATGCATCTAAATAGATATTTAATTTTAGAGTCCACTATATCCAGTGGCTTGGGCAAGAACGGGTCTGTTTTTTTGGCCGATTCCCAGTACGTGCAGAT
This sequence comes from Grus americana, assembly GCF_028858705.1. NCBI lineage: Eukaryota > Metazoa > Chordata > Aves > Gruiformes > Gruidae > Grus > Grus americana. The sequence continues at coordinate 931,356 of NC_072876.1, forward strand.
GTAGTGGGTGTACTTGGGTGGTTTAAATGATAAACAATGTCAATATAATTCTCTGTCAAATACATACAAAGCTCACAGCATAGAGACATTCTTGAGTCTAAATTTAGATTTACACTCAAAGTGCAAGTAATAAACAAATACAGTAAGTGTGCACAGGCATGAAATGTCTACCTCGCCGCTTTGTCAGAGCCACGCTGATAAAATTCTTCTTTGAGGCTATAATTCTTTAGTCAGCCAGAAGTGATTGTGCTCACAAGAAACCACTGCGTGGGCGAACTCGTCTTGGCTATTCTCAGAGCAATATGCTTTTGGATGAAGTCAGTTTTATTTAAGAAGTGGTATGTAATGCTTGTGTTCCCAGGTCAAAACGTAAAGAACTCATCAATTAGATTGTAAGTGTAATTTATTTGAGATGTGTTGGGGGAAAATTTGAAGTATATCACAATAAATACGGGTGGCAAAAAAATACAGATTAGTACTGAATTTTGCAGGCTCAGACTCAAATTCCCAAGAAATTGCTCCTTGAACTGAAAAGGGATTATGATGTTCCTCTGTGTATCCATGTCCACCTCTGTATTCCTACTGCATTCTAATGCATTGTTATGGATGTTCGTCTCGTAACAGATTTGTTTGCATAATTTGCAGGATTATGGAACTCAGGAGTGTATCCCTTCTAGAATATGTCTCAAAATTAATTGCGTGCATATTGGGTGCACGTTAGTTCTCCTGTATGAATATTTGGCTTGTGTTCGTGCTCTCATCACCTGCTGAGACTTAGAGGCTACATCTGTACTACTGCAGCAGAAGGCATAAGTTGCAAGAAAAATCCCGATTAAATAGTAAGAAAAATCCCCCACCGAGAGGATGGTGAAGCACTGGGACGGGGGCCCAGACCAGCCCTGGGGTCATATCTTTGCAGACAGTAAAACCAGGCTGGAGCAGGCCCTGAGCAACCTGATCTAACATCAGATTTAGCCCTGCTTTGAGCAGGGTTTTGGACCAGGCGATTTAAATAAAGGAGGACCAAGGAACAAACCTTGCTCCTGAGGCTGGTGGTAGAACCTGGTTTGGACCTGGTTTACATCCACGTTGCTGAGACCTAACCTTGTCTTACCCCATCGTGCTTGGACCTGGGGCTCCTATGACCTCAGTGTGATGCTCTTTAGTCCCCAATATTTTTTTGTTGTCTTTTTCCCAGTTCTACTGCCTGAAATGATCTAAGGGAAGTCCTGTAGAGCTGGGTTTACAGGATGAAGCTGTTTCATGCCTGAGGGTGGGAGAGTGTTGATGGACTGAGCAGGGTAGACGGAGTCAACCCAGGAGCAGTCTCATCCATTTGGAAGTAAACTGAAGTAAACTTTTTCTAGAATTATGCTTGTGCTTTTCTGGCAAAAATTAAGGTAAAGCAGCCTAAAACAGGGCCAGGAAACATGCTAGCCTTTCAGCACAGGCTCAGTCCAGATTTGGGCGCTTGAGTCTGCTCCTGGGGCATCCCTTCCTAGTGCCGGAGGTGTACCCTGTGTTTTCTTGTGTTTGCCAAGTAACTGTACGTGGAGTTAGTTTTCTGGAGTGTGCTTCCTTAGAGGCAAGAGATTTAAAAGCTAGTCTTTTGCGTGGCTGCTTGTGAGCCAGGCAAACGTAGGAGTAACTTGTGTTTGTGGGGTAAAAGGCTAGTTTGGGATTTGCACTTGCAGTAGAAATAACAAGAGTTGGATGCACGACTACAAGCACAACCACAGACTGGGCGGAGAATGCATTGAGAGCAGCCCTGAGGAGAAGGACTTGGGGATATTGATTGATTAAAAGCTCGACATGAGCCAGCAGTGTGCGCTCGCCGCCCAGAAAGCCACCCGTGTCCTGGGCTGCATCCCCAGCAGTGTGACCAGCAGGTCGAGGGAGGGGATTCTGCCCCTCTGCTCCGCTCTGGTGAGACCCCCCTGCAGTACTGCGTCCAGCTCGGGGGTCCCCAGGACAAGAAGGACATGGAGCTGTTGGAGTGAGTCCAGAGGAGGCCACGGAGATGATCTGGGGGCTGGAGCACCTCTGCTATGGAGACAGGCTGAGAGAGTTGGGGTTGTTCAGCCTGGAGAAGAGAGGGCTCTGGGGAGACCTTAGAGCCCCTTCCAGTCCCTGAAGGGGCTCCAGGAAAGCTGGAGAGGGACTGGTGACAAGGGCAGGGAGTGACAGGACAAGGGGGAATGGCCTGAAGCTGCAGGAGGGGGGATGGAGATGAGATGTGAGGCAGAAATCCTTCCCTGTGAGGGTGCTGAGGCCCTGGCACAGGTTGCCCAGAGAAGCTGTGGCTGCCCCTGGCTCCCTGGCAGTGTTCAAGGCCAGGTTGGATGGGGCTTTGGGCAACCTGGGCTAGTGGAGGGTGTCCCTGCCCATGGCAGGGGGATTGGAACTAGATGGGCTTTGGGTCCCTTCCAACCCAAACCATTCTACAATTCTATGATTCTCTCTCCTGGTGCAGCACATGCCTCTCCTTTGAAATAAGCAATGCAGCATAGATTGAACGTGTTAGATAATACAGGATTGTCTCTTTTGGGGGAGTGTTGGTTAGAGACAATTTCCTCATTTTCATTACTTGCTAGGATAGGAATGGATAATCAGGGTGGCCTGTGTTAGAGGAACGATCATCTGCAAGTCACCTGACTGCCGTAACTGGTAGACGTGCCCACATCAAGCTATGCAAAAGGATCAAGTGCTGAGATTTTGAAGGAAGTTCGACCAAACTGTTTCCCTCTCTAGTAACGAGGAACGAAGTTTCTGCCTGTGGATGGACACAGTAAAGGCCAGTCCTTTCGCCTCCTGGTCATGCTTCGTGCTTCTCAGCTGAGGCGCATGCGTTTGGATGTATGTATTAAATTGCCAGCTCATCCTTAAATAGCAGCCTCCAGTGAAGTGTAAATGCAACACAGAACGTGCTGTAGTCAGGAATTTGAGGAAGGAGGAATTCCACCCAGCAGAACTGCTGAGACTTGAAAATCTAGCTAGGTTTTCTTCTGGCAACTTCAAAGCTAGCAGGTCTCTGTAAGTGCAGGCTCTGGAATTAATACAGCACCTAATGAAGGGTTGTCGTTTTCTTCAATAGCTCACAGGGTCTGTAGAACTAACAGGGAAAGTTGTACTTTGTTATACTCCAGAAAATGAATAGACACTGCTGAATAAAGTTACTTCTCTCAAATTCTGCTTTTGCTGTGGTTATGTCTGTCAAGGGCAACATCCAGTGTACGGATGTTCTGCTTTAGTCAGGTTTCTCCAGCTCATGCTTTCCCTGTTCATCCCTACTACTAGTGAGATCTCATTTCGTTCATTGTTGTGATGTTATTTCATTGACATTTTGAGGGAACAATGTATTCTAAATACATATATAGCTTGCCTTGCTTAGAGGAATTTGATGCCATACTTAAAACTAATACAGATATATCATTTTACAGCACGTCCTCGCTCCGGGGAGATAACAGTGTGGGCGAGAGGAAGGAAACAGATCAATTGGTGAGAAGTAAAGCTTGAGCAAATTTAGAGGTTGTCCACCTGGGGACTCGCTGAGTTACAATTAAATTTTTGAAAGTCCTGAAATTAATTTATTTTAGTTCACAAATTCATGTTACCTTAAGTTTTAAGGTGTGCTAGCTCGCAGTGTGGGAAATTCAGCCCAGCAATTACCTGCTGCCAAAAAACTGCAAATCGATGTTGTACACTTGATTTGACACCAACACCTTTTTTTTTCTTTTTTTTTTCCCCCCTCTTCCTTTTCTCTTCAATCCTTCCCTCCCCTGGACGTCCCCCCCTCCCCTTCTCCCTCAGGCCTGTATAGATGAGAACCTGGATATGGTGAAGTTCCTTGTAGAAAATGGAGCCAATGTGAACCAGCAAGATAACGAGGGCTGGACCCCTCTTCATGCAGTGGCATCGTGTGGCTATCTGAACATAGCAGAGTGAGTGAGTTTCAGTCTGTTCTGGGTAACACTTTCCACGGCTTCCTCTGTGGAGCAGCTACACGGGCGATTGATGCTCTGAGACTTACACAACGTCTTGGGAAGCAATGCTGAAAATAGATGCATTTCTCCTGTTACTGAATTCTTAATTTGTGAGGATTAAGGTGGAGCCTGCAACTGGTTGGCTTTTGTTGATCCCATTACAGTGACTTAATGATTCATTAGATACTTAAGCTAAAATGCCAAGCCAAAGGGAAACACGATGGCTGACGGGCAGGCACACTGATCCGGACACGTAGTGAAGCACAGCTCTGCTCCTGCCTGTCTTTGCTGTGCGCTTCCCTCAGCAGGGAGCCCAGGTAGAATTCTCAGTGTTACCTAGGAGCGATTTGGGATTTTCTTCCCCTCTAACAGGAAAGAATTCTGTCTCTCTGCAAAATGTATGAGTGTAGTTACAAGCATATATTTATTCTGGCGTAAACTCCAAATAGTAGATATGTGACATGCTATTCAAAGGGGGACTGCGTCGCTGCTAACCCTTGTTCTGAGGCTTTGCAAAGTGACTACGTTTTCTTACCATAGACAGGCCTAGGTGAGCAGTACTGCACTTGCGTGGGGACTTTCGAGAGAGAAATGCAATGTTCTGGGCTCCGCAGTCATCAATATGCCAACAGCATCATTTCTTTTTCTTCAAATTTGGGTCTTATGTTTCTGTTTCTTGTGTGCTGTCTGACAAAAGATGGAGAACTACATAAAAGTAACTGCTTGTTATTTAACCCACTTACAACTGGAGCATTATCTTCTTTTATTTTTTTGTTTTGTTGACAACACAAGATACTGGGCTCAGTTTGGACATAACCAGGTGAAATTCCGTAGCCTGCCGTAGAGTAGATAACCTAGTGAGTACAAACATAAAATACATATGAAACAAGATACAGTAAATATAGCGGAGTTTTGCCCAGTAGATGTTTAAAGCAAAGCAGTAACCTGCTGTAAGTAAGTGACTTCCAACAAAGATTTGACTCTTCTTGGCATGGTTTCTGATTCCAGGATTTGAAATAACATTCTGCATCTGATCTGAGCGTTCATTATCCTCACAAAGGACTAATAGTCTGTTTGTCCCAGAGAAGATACTGATACCAGACTACTTGTTGTGCACCAGCAAGTGGCTCTGAGAGTTTGAGAGTTGCTCAAATATATGACCTGGAGTGCTAGAATAACTGGAACTGAAGAATAGGCAAACGTAAATGGTAGTTTCCCAACTGAAATATTTTTTTCTGAGATAAAGGCTGCATTATAGGTTAGAAGAATAAGGGAAAACAATAGTATTTCTCAAGATAGTCCTCTACAATATATTCTACAAAAAAAAAAAATCTTCTGTGGCTTATTTATTTCTGTGTCTTGTACTCCTTCTGGAACAATTCTTAGCTCTTTGGATGATCCTTTATCAGTTTTTTTTTTCATCTTCCCAAATACTAGTTCTTCAAATGAAAGATATTATTATTCTTTACCAGTCGTACCCTGCTTATATATTTAGTCCACTACAGCTACCAAAAAGTTACCAAAATTTAAATACTGATAACTATTTCTCAAAAGCGTTGAAAATAAATTTTAAAACTAAGCAACCTCACCCTCCTAGATTGGTGTGTTTAAACACACGCTACTTCTACTTCCCAGAATTTTACTGGCTACAGGATGTACAAGCCAAAGAACACATTAATTCTATTTAAATGAACTTTTGGTGTAGTTATAAAAAGACAAAAAATCAACGATGGCTTGGCTTATGTTGTTGTTGTTATTATTTTATTATTATTTCCTTTTTTTAAAAAAAAAAGCATAATCAGATTAGTGCAAGAACTCAGGGTATTTGAATAACTATAGAGAAACAAAACCTATGAGCCACTGGCTGGGGACCTTGCATTTAACAATGAACTTTTTAGTCTAGAAATTTGATAAGAATAAGGCACTCATTTGTTAATTGAACTTCAATGAGAAAGCCAAATTTTTTGTTCTGCTACTTGATTTACTGTAGAAGTTGCACTGAAGCCTGCACACAAGGTCTAATATGTTGGTTTGGGTCTCATTCATGTAGGTACTTAATTAGTCATGGAGCCAACGTGGCTGCTGTGAACAGTGAAGGTGAAGTCCCGTCTGACATCGCAGAGGAAGCAGCCATGAAGGACCTGCTTCTGGAACAAGTAAAGAAACAAGGTAAATCAGTAGCAGGATTGAATATGTGAGAGTTGGACCTCTAAGAGTTTCTGTAAGAAAATTCTGTCGGCTTACTGTCTATGGGTGAAGAGATCTGAAATCTGGCCCAAGAGGCAGCAGACAAATTTTGTCTGCGTAGCAGACCAGTGGAAGAAATGCAGAAGGTTCGTGGTGTGCAGTCTCTGTCCTTAGGATTCTTCAAAGCAAGACACCACAGTACTGAAATCCAATTCATTAGATCTGTTTGCTTTTAAAATGAGATTTAATTCTGATCTCTGGTATCAATCAAAGGCCTTGTTTCACTAAGACTTGATAATACAGAGGTGAGATTTACAGCCCTGCCAAGAGTAGGGACCAGGAAGTGAGTTTGCCTGGCCTGGAGTGACCTGCTTTATCCCAGTCCTTCCCGAGACTTCTCCTGCAGCCCATCTGCTCTGCCATTTCCCCTTCCTCATCAGGTACGCCTGGCTGAGGGGCTGCTCTCTGTCCTCTCCCTGCAAAAACATCACTGGTAGAAGAACGTTTTGGACAGTGAAACTTGTGTTATAATTAAGAAATGCTTCATCAGTGTAAAATTTTCTTCATACTCATGAAATTCATCTGTGAGTGGTTAGGTGTCTGTACACATGCATGAGACGTTTAAATCCTATCTATGAAGCTCATCAAGAGTGTTCGTGGAGGATGCATTTATCTCGACTATGTGGGAAGTGATGAGCTGAGACAAATTAAGCTGATACGAACCAAACTATCCACCCTGGAGATATATGGACTTCTTTCATAGCCTTGAGAAGAAGATTGATGGGGGGATCTAATGGCCGTCCTCCACTGCCTTGAGGGAGGCTGTAGAAGCAATGGAGACTCTTCTCAGAGCTGCAGTGTGACAGGATGAGAGAAAAAAGTCATAGGTTTGAACAAGGGCCATTCTAACTGCATATAAATATATATGGAAAAAATGTTTCCCAGGGAAGTGGTACAGTGTTGGAACAGGGACCCAAGGAATTTGTGGAATCTCCACCATTGGAGGTAGTCAAAACTCAGCTGCATTCAGCTCTGAGCAATTTGATCTGCGTTTGAAGTTACCCTCCTTTGAGCAGGGATTTGGGCTAAAGACCCCCAAAGATTCTTTCCAGTCTAGATTATTTTATGACTGCAGGTTGGTGTTGGGGTTGTTTCCACGCTGGATTGAATCCAGTCCTCTCTAACAGATGTATTCTGCTTGGCACAATGTGGTTACTTGATTTTTGAAGCTATTTTCAGGTATAGTTAGGAAGAGATCAGTCCCTTGCTACTTCGTCAACCCTGTTACTGTTCCACTGGCAAGTTTGTAGCTGTCCATCTGAGAGCTAGTTGTTATTTGTGTTAGTGTTCCTCTTGGAAAATTGATGCAGGATCATGTTCCTTCTGGTAAACAGAAACTTTTCACTTTCTAGTCTAGTGGTACTTGTGAGAAAGTTATTCTTATTTTGTTCCCCTTTTTCCTCCACTTTGAAATAAGCTTAAATAGCCCTTCTCCCTTACACTTAGTCTGCTCACATATTTAAAAAGAATTGTGTCTACGGTCAGCGTTTGTGTTACTGGCCTGTCCAAGCCATGCCTGTCTCCTCTCTGCAGTCAGGCTTCCTTGGATGCCCAGAAAGACAGAGATCCTTTCTTTACATCAGTGTAACTTGTCTCTCTTTAAAGTGGGTATCGAGAACCATACATGGTCGTAACACAGTTGAAACCTTACAGGACATTAAGGCAGTAATTCTGCTTCGGCTGCAGATATTTTGCCTGATGCTTCTTGGGATCCTGTTTGGCTTTTTCATGCTTCACCGCATTAGCGGTATCCTGCTAAGATGCCCTGAAACAACCATCTGTCTCCACCGAGAAGCTTCCCATTGACACAGTTTAAAAGGATCATAACTGCTGGAGTAAATGTGGTGTAAGCTTTAAATAAGTGTCCATCCAGCTCGGTAGCCTGTCTTCAACGGGAGCTATAAGCAGACGCCTGCTGCAAACTATTCCAACAGGACAAGCACGTGTGATTCCCCTCCCATACATTTTCCTAGCCTCCAGCTGCTGTGCCTCAAGGAATTCCTCAGCCAGATGGGCTTTCTGTGTACTTGTGAATCCCCTGTGGCTTTCTCTTTCATGAACTTGTGGGGTCCTTCTTGGGACCTCCTGCCATGTATAGCATTATGTTTAATAACTACAGATTTCTCTAATCCTTGTTCTGAAGCCAGTTGTACTTCGAATCTTTGCAACGTCCTGCGGTAGTGACTCTGAGTTGATAAGTGTTTTCTTTTGTTCTGTTTTAAACCTAACGCTCAATAATTTAGTTGGGAGTCATATCATTTTTATACTGAAAGAACTAACCCACAGGGACAGTTGCTCTTCAACACCCTTCTTGATTTTTGAGATTTTTCATCTTCTCCTTCATATTTTTTCCAGAGTCAGCGAGCTGGAGTCTGATTAATCTTGTATGGAGCTGCATTGTACTTCTGATTGATATGTCATCCTTACACGACCTCATTATCATAAAAACTCCACTTACGAAAACAAGTCTAGGACAGTTTTGCCTCTTGTTGGTTTAGTGACAATTGACACAGCCCATCAGCCAGACCCTCCTGGCCTCTCCACCTTGTAGCAGTTGTTTCCCAGGGTGGGAAACTTGTCCCTTTTGTTATCGCAAAGGTCCATAATCTGTGTCTCTGTTATACCAGATGTGTGTATTGATGAACTTACTTGATCTGACTTCATCTAAAGCAGATCTCTTAAACCATCAGAGTAGATTTTTTTTGGCCTTCTATCCCCAAAATGATTTAGAATTGTGTTTTGTCCGAATCTGGTGGTTTGCTGCTCAGTGGAATTCAAATACTTCCTTCGGCGTGCCTGGCACGAGTGGCTCTGGTGCAGGACAGATCTCTGGATGTGCAGCTTGCAGGTGGTACCGAAGTTTGAGTGAGCATACAGTTGGGGTCGTGCTGTTCTTGCAGGAGACGTCTTAGGATCATCCCTTCAGATCTTCACTGTAGATTATACTCTCACTATAGTTTAATTCAGTTTGTTAAGCTGTTGTTCATGACTTTATTTCAATCTAGGACACTGCATATTTAGAATGCAATCCTTCCACCCAGAGCTCACAGTTGAGATAGTCATTAGTCGGGCTGGTTTGCACCCAGTGGCTCAACTTTCAGATTTTTGAAGTCAGACAGCCAAAAACTTTCCAATTTATAAGTCTCTGTCAATGATGCGGAGTTCTCCCAACTCCTAGAAGATACTTTTGCTGATTCTTTTTTTCTTTTTGTTTTTTTGTGGAAGTTTACAAATAGTTTACTAATATTGTATAGCAAATGAAACATAGGGTAAGTTTAACAAGTACGTGAGAGCTTTAGCTTGATAATATCTTCTTCTGTGCTTCACCCTCTCAGGTGTAGACCTAGACCTGGCAAGAAAAGAAGAGGAGCAGCAAATGCTACAGGATGCCCGACAGTGGCTGAACAGTGGGAGAATTGAAGATATAAAGCAGCCTCGAACAGGTGCCACGGCTCTTCATGTTGCTGCGGCAAAGGGCTATTCTGAAGTCATGAGGTAGGAGCTCCTTCCCAGGGCTGGTGCATTGAATTAAGGCTGGTTTTGGTAAGGAACACAGCTAGCTTTACAGTTGAGAGAAATTTGTTTCATACTGAGACTTTCAGGCTGTTATTTCTCAAAAATCTCTGTAGATTTATGTGCCCAACCATAGCGGTTCACCTAGAAATACACAGAGACTGGAAGATTCTCTTTCATACCCCTAGGCCTTTAAAGTCACGAAAGCTTTTCAGAGAGTGAGACATAAATTAGAAGGTTTAATTTTCACTATTAGAGTAATAATTTTAGGACTAGCAAGTTAAACACTGTTAGGGGGTACAAGTATAATTTCAGCCTACAAAGTGACAATAGTAGCTGCATGACAATCACGAACACTCCAACACTTTACATGACCGGTCTAGTGGAAAAATGCAGTGTCCACCCCTCCCTCACTGTCCCTTGCTCCTTCACGCTCCTGCAGCCATCAGCAGTGACAGACGGATTCCAGCACGTTCTGCTTTTACTGCTCTGGCACTAACAAACTTATTATGAAGATAAACTTGCCCAGTGTAGGGTTTCCTGGCAATAAAGCATTAATATTTTTACAGGTAAGGTCAAATTAAGGTTTCTAACAATAAAGCTTCCTTCTCTACTGTTTATGTGTAGATGGAGCTGCCCATAGACATCAGCAAGGTCACTATTGCCCAGGTTAAAATCCCTTCTGGAAGTCGTCATCCATTTGGATCCTAAATCTCATAGTTTTAAGTGGCATGACTTGATGCGTAAGAGCTGTTTCTTATCAAGCTCTAGTAATTTTGTTGTTATCCATGTTTTCGATTTGTATTCATTTATTAGAGCTTATAATTGAATTATAAGATGTCTGTGCCTGTACCGCGCCCAAGAACACTGATCTAACACAGCTTGTGTGGAATAGAAATGTAATGTCTCCTGGGTTTGAGGTGTTGGTCCTGTGGACTTTCAGAGGAGGTTTGAATATCCAGTACTCGTCAATGAAAGCTGTGTTCGCTGTGTGCAGGGTAACTGGTCCTGAGCCGTTACTCCTTGGCATTCATTGTTATAAACAGATCTCACAGATAGCTGACGTTGTTTCACTCTTGTGTATTTTATGGCCACTCTGTAGGTTCAAATACAAAGCTTCAGTGACTTAAACCAAAGGGGCTGAAAGCCAGGCGCTAGCTAACTCTCAAATGAGATGTGGAATTTGTCTGTGACCTTGAGTCTCTTAGCAGCTATGTTCCTCCCTTTTGCCAGCTGGAAAATCAACATAAAGTCAGCACCTAATTTAAAATTTCTTTCACAGAGAAACACATTGCTGCTATAGGATGACCGTGTTTTATTTAGCACAGTAACGCATCAGTGTAAAGCTGCAGGGGTTTCAAAACTGTTGGTGCCATTCTGGGATCATGCTGGATTTCCCTTGTCCTGTAGGATGGTGGAATGGATGGTGGAATTTCCCACGATGGAAATTTTCAGTAGCGGTTTTACCAGACTTGCAGAATTCCCCTGGGATGTTCTTCAGTATTTAAGCAACTTGGATAACAGTCAGTTTTGATACGTGAACCGCTCAGTACTTTGATCTGATCGCTGGCGTGCCAGTGTGCATACGTTTGTTTGGTTTTTAAATATTCAAGCTGCAGATGCTATGAAACACTACCACGCTGGTCTGATTGAGAAGGGAGTGGGTGGAAGGTGCCTAGCAGTGAATGTGATGCAAGGGTGTTCCCAGGCAGGTTCACTTGGGTAAGATTTGCTTCAACTGCGCAAGGACTAGTCTGCAAAAATGCAGTTTGGGTTGTTTAACCCAAATGTGGGTCATTTAACTCACAAATTTCACAGCTGTCAATCACAGTGATGTCGCTGCTTCTTAACTGGCAGTCCTGCTGGCATCGTCTCCTTACGGACTGTTCCTACGGCGTGGCCTTGTTCTCTGGTGGAACCAAGACTGAGCTCCAGTTCCCAACTGTCCTGTTCGTGCCAGGTGCTGTGCTCGGCTCCTTGCGATAGAGACGGCAGTCTGCAGAGCTGTCGTTTCTTTGCTTAGTGCCTGAGCAAGTCTGGTGCCTCTCGGCCGTTGGGGCAGGAGTTCAGACTGGGTCACTGATGCCCGATTAGAAATTAAGGTGTTCTCCCAGTTTAGGACATGCTGAAAGGGAACCTTATCAATTAGACACATCCCAGCAAGCTTTACAGCAAAGTCACTTTTCGTTTACTGCCCTTTTCTGTATCAGTTGCAGGCGCATCAAGTGGGATGTTCCTTAGGTGAATAAACAAGTTAAGAAACTACTGGCTCATTGTGACCATTGTTATGCTGTGGCTTGAACTCTTCTGTGTCAAGAACCCATTCTCGGGTGGGCAGAAATCAATATTGCTTCTTTCCTCAGGCTCTTGATCCAGGCTGGGTTTAATTTGAACATCCAGGACAATGACGGCTGGACTCCGCTTCATGCTGCTGCGCACTGGGGAGTGAAGGAGGCTTGCTCCATCCTGGCTGAGGCTCTGTGCGATATGGACATCAGGAACAAGCTGGTTAGTATGCACGGATCTTGGCACAACTTCTGCCATGTATTTTGTAGCCAGGTGAATATCAACTTTATCGCCTACCAATGCCACGGCAAAGTTACATGATGAGCAGTTCTCCTAGCATGTGTGCTGGAGCATTTAAAAATGTCAGAAAATAAAGAATCTTGACTGGATGAAGGCAGAAGAGATTTCAAGTATTACTGGAAAAGATGGGTGATTCAACTTTGGACCTAGATTGTAAGAAAGGATGGAGGTTAATCTGTGTCTTCCTGTTTTACTGTAATCCTGACAAATTAAACAACAACAACAAAGACAGTCTTGGAGCGCAAAATAATATGCTAATATTAAGGTATAAGGACCTGGAAACTAGTGAATCCTTGAGAAACTGGCAGCTTTAAATCTTTCCTGTTCTACTATATTGGTCATGAAAAGGGAAATTGAAAAAATTGACTCAGATTTGTGAGAAATGAGTGAAGAAAAAGAGGATGGAAGAAAAAAAAGGAGAAAAAAGAAATCCTCTTCCATCCTAACAGAAGTTTTTCCTTGAAGAGCCCCATGATTCTCAAGAGCTGACGTGTGCTTGTCCAGGGTTGTTCTTTGTGTTCCCCTCCCTGCTGCGATGCCCAGGCAGTGCCTGTGAACCGCTTCCTGCTGGGGCAGGGTCAGTTGTGCCGTGGCTGCTTCTGGGGGAGGAAATGCGGTTGCGTGTGCTTGAAACAGCACCGGGGAACGAAAGCAGGCAAGATAATTTGATAAGGGAAGTGTGGCACTGTATGGTTTAAGTGCATCTGTCTCTCTGGACGCTAAAGTGAAAGAAATGGCTCTATGAGAAGGAGCCGTTTTAGCGTGGTGAGCTCTTTGGCATCCAGAATACGGGGAATGTTTTCTGTCTGAAAAGTGCCATCCGGTGCTCTTCAAAAGTGTTCAGAATGCATGTGGGTTTTGTATTGTGCTAGACTTGAAGAGAAACACACATACACAGTTGTGTTTGCTGCATTACCTGCTCTTCCCAGTCGAGGATTGTTACCTCGCTAGGTCAGATGGCCAAGGAAACCTGTACTTATTTGATCACTAGCCATCAGGTTTCATTATATGTTATTAATTAAATGGTTATTACAGCTTTAGTTACGGTGAAAATGTAACTGATTTCTTGTTTTGTGCCCCAAACTAATTTTTCTGCTTTGTTTTATTTTGAAACTGCTGATGGATGTGGAAATGACTCCCACATTTTTGGGCCTGCTGATGACTGGCGGCCTTTTGGAGGTTCCAGTACACGATGATACAGTAGGACAGGTTGATCGCGTTCCTTCTCAGTACGAGAGTGTCCTTTCTAGGAACCTGGAAACTCAAATATATTAATCCTGGCTGTTAGATTTGAGCAGCAGCAATTAGGGAACTGCATTTCATGGTTAAGGTTGCTCTGACCGTGGATTGAGTCCTACCATCACTGTCGCATGGCTTTCCCTGCTCTGGGGTGACACAGAGCATGTTACTCAGCATTTGGGGAGGAAGCATGTGGAGCGTGTTCACTTTTGTTCTTCACTGGTAAATAGTGCTTTTTTGAATATTAACAGTATTCCATATCAGATATCCTCTTGTCTTCTCTCATTGCATCAGGGCCAGACGCCATTCGACGTGGCTGATGAGGGACTAGTCGAGCATTTAGAAATGCTGCAGAAGAAACAGACTGTGGTGAGTTTCTGGCAGATCATCTTCCACCTCTCCAATTACCTTTTCACACACAGGTGTTCTCCAAGACGTATGGCATCAACAGGCACGGGAAGCTGAGGCCCAGCTATTTTTTTTGTTAGTCATTTGGAATCATTTAATTACACCAATATTTTTAATAGCTAGAAATCTAGAACACTGGATGACTGCATCAAGAAGGTCAGTAGAGCGCTGACATGCAGAGTTACATAAACTGGTAAGAAATGTATAGTTCACATTTGGAATTGTTATAATTCTGCAGTTGCTTTTGTTAGCTGGCAAGCTCTCTAGCATCAAACTGCACTTTTCTTAATGAGTGATTACTCAAGTCAACTTTGTGTTTGCATCCAAGGAAATACGCTGTCAGTGTTGAGAAAGAGATGTTACCATGTCTGCCTTTCTTACAATAGGGAGACTTTTGATTGAGTGAGGAGAAATTCTAAACTTCAGGGAATTCTGGACTAAAACAATTGGTGATATTAACCATAATAAACCATATTAAACTGCCATTTCATAATGCCATGGAGATATTGGAAGGGGTTATAAGCAGAAAGTTGGCATAAAAAAGGAAAGCAAAAATATATCTTGCTCAAAGGAAAGCCGGTTGTCAAGCCAGAAAGTTGGTTTTGGATTGCATTTTTTCCTATTTTATCTCATCTATTCAATTACCTCATTTGGGTGCTTCCAAAAAACAAACCAACCTTCTTTACAAAAAAAAAAAAAAAAAAAAAATTAGTAAGTATCATTTAAAACATGAGATTCAGAAACAGACATAATGAGAGCACTGCTGATAAAACCCAGTAAAGTATTTTGAGGAACTGACAATGTGGGTGGGAGAACTCAGGCTCTGATCATAACACAGCTGCCGTCATCCTTAAATAGCATCCGTAGCACTCACAGAAACTTTTTAAAAATTAATCAGCTTCTCCCTAAATGAGGTGTTGATAAATACTATCAGTGTTGTATTTTGGATTTCCTCCTATCTCACTACCCCAGGATGCTGCAGATAACTGCACTCCTCAGAAGAAAAAAGAAAAGCAATGACAAGAATTGTTTTGGATGGGTGCTAGCCAATTTTTAGGCCTGCTTCACAGGGGCTAGCAACCCCTCTTGTTCTCTGTATAGTAGCACTATATGAAGGCCTTCTCCATGTATTAAATTAGTGTAGCAAGCTATAGTAGAACTAGGAAGAAGAGAAGAATCCAGATTTTATCACACTTTTTTTTTAGTGGATATGATTTTTTTTTAATAGAAATGCCATTTTATCATGTGTCTTTATCATGTGCCATTTTTATCACTTAGAATAGAAAATGTACATTTGTGAAGGATGAAATAGGCAGTTCCATGACATTCCTCTAAGTACATTATTTCACTTTCCAAATGGCTCTCAAATCAGATTTTTTTTTTAAATCTAAAGCTTGTAGCAGAACAATGCACCGTCCTTGCTAAAAAAAAAAATGCTGCTGCTATGGGAGAGAAGAGGGGATTTTGCTTGCTGGAAGCAATTCACATGATTTGGGTTTGGATTTTTTTTTCCCAATCTCTGAATTACCTGTGAGTGGAGCAGGCTGTTCCCTGCCCTTCCCTTTGCTGCGCCCCAGCAGCTTTGTTCTATTTAACAACATGGTGTACCCCAAATACTGGCTCTTCACTCCATGTAGCTTTTCCTACATTCAGAATGTGCAGAGCTTTTGCTTCTTGTGCCTGGTGTCAGCTCCTATCAAAAGAGAAAGAACAATTAGGCTAGACATGACCCAAAGAGGCAGCCTCAGAAGTGAGCCTCCAATTGCCATCCCTTTTTCTACCTCAGCTGTGTCTGTGCTTCTAGAAGGTACTGAAACAAATATTTTTGGTTACTGTTTTCTCCATCAGTGGTGACAAAATTAATACTGCTGCTCTCTGGGCAAAGCATGTCAGTTGTTGCCCTGATCACAGGTATTGTTGTGCAATGACTTTGGCTGGCATTTGAGAGATTTGCGAGGTGACCCGTCCTCGTGGGAGATCTGTCGGTTGCCTGTACAGGGCCTATTTGAATGCTTTCCTCTCAGAGCAAGTAAATGATAGCTACAGAAGCAGCAGATTTGAGTCTAGCCTGATTTCATGGGTGTACAAACGCACGTGGACAGACCTCCAGCACTGTGTCTGCATGGGCAGAGGTAGGGCAGTATGGCGGAAGTCAGGATTTGACTCTGGGTCTCAGCAGGGATGCTGCGGACTTCTCTGAAGGTTTTAATAAATTCCGGCTTGAGTCTAAGGACGTGCTGAGTGTGTAGCTGTGCTCTTATGGAGCTCTAGTCCAAGACATCCAGTGCTCTTGCAGATGGGCATCTGTTGAATTGGCTTGTTAAACAAATCCACAGTATTTTTCATCTAACGAGGCTGGGGTGACCTTATGCTGTGGTAATTATCAGATTGTGCTGAGGTGGCTTGTTAAGATGTCTCTTTTCATTCTTTCTCCAACCTACTTGGACTTTTTGACAGTTGCGAAGTGAGAAGGAGACGAGGAATAAGCTAATTGAAGCCGACATGAACGGCAAGCCTCAAAGCGGACTCTTCACCAAGTACGTTTCTTTTCTCTTCGTTGAAAAGAAGCTGCGCAGAGTGTAATGGGAGGCCAGCTTCATCTGTTAGCAGTCAGCTGGCCTCAGCTGGTTTAAAATAGTTTACTGCTGTTCGTGTTCATTTCATGGTTTCTTTTAAATTTGAGCTCTCTTAAATACAATTTTAGCTGTTTCCTAACTGACCCAGTGAATGGTACAACAGGGAGTTGGGCCAGTGCTTGGTCCCCCAGCTTCTGCTCTTGCCAATGATCAATTTTGGGCTGAGAACTGCATCTTTGCAGTTGCACGGAGTTGTACAGCCCAGCTGATGGGTTGTGTTGCACTAGGAGAAGTGACACCACATTTTTTTGGACCGAGAAATGCTTGCAAATTTAGGAAATGTGAGACTGGCATTGGAATCCATGGCAAATGGGCAGCGCTGGAAGTGCTGGGATGTTGAGTCTGTAGATGGATTTTGTCCTTTTGCTTGTTCTATATGTAGCAAATCATGTCTATGTGTTCCTCAGAAGCAGAACTCAGAAATAACTCGCTCACCTGGTAGTCCTTAAAATTTCTGTATCTTGCAGCAAGGAGAAGATTCTTTATGAGGAAGACACGCTGAAGTCCATGGAAATGGAGGAAGAGAACAAGGACTCTAGCAGTTCTAGTTCTGAAGAAGAGGAAGAAGCTGAAGAAGATGAAGTTTCAGAATCCGATGCTGAAAAGGAGTCAGGTAAGACTTAGTACAGTCTCAGTTTAATAATTAGCCTAGCAATTTTAGGGGAGCAGTTTGAGAACTGCTTTTTTCTTTTTGCTTAGTTGTTAAAGACATCCTGAAAGTCTTACTTCCAGTGTGTATGTATAGAATATGGAGAACTCTGTACGTAGTGTACTGAAAAATCTGATCTAAATGCTGAATCCCAAGTCAGCATAATTTAAAAAAAAAAAAAAGCTGCAGATAGTATTTTAATTTCTACTTCCAGCTCACTTGAATTTAAGATAACACATTGTTCGCAGGTTGTTCTTAAACAGTAGGTTTTTCCTCCTTGGCCAATTTCAGGATGAACACGTCAGTTACTGCAAGATGGTAGAAATGCAGTTGAAGGTGTAGGAAGGGAATAGCCTGTTGTGTTTGGATCAGAGAAATGAAATGAAGGGCTGAAGCTGTTCTGTGTAATTGTGGAGATGAGGAGCTTTTTTCTGACATGTATAATAATTGCAGAACATAGTGGAAAATAAGGATTAAGTACATCGAGTCATGTTAGCCTTTACATTATAGCATATTGCTGCCATCCTGCTTCCTTTGTATCAGTCTCATTCTCTTTCCATAATTTCTAAGGCTTCCTTAATTAGTTTAAACAGCGTATATGTGCAGCACAGAAAGTTTAAATAAAGATACTTAATTTTACAGTAAGCCAAGACTTACTTGTACTTAATTTTTCTGCAGAGAGAGATGGATCTTGGGCTATGATGTGTTAAATGGTTAAACTACTTTTACCATCAGCTTACTTGGCCTATATCCCAATATACTAATAAATAAGTCCTTGCAGGGAAGTGTATTTTAAAGTTTTATCCTGCTTCTTGTGCCATTAAAATTGTCACCTGCATTCCAGTTGTATCAATTACGATGTTTATCGCAGCATGAGAGGTGTTGAGAATCCTGGCTGGTCTTTGCAGAGCTGGTAGTTACAGAAGCTGTTTGGGTATGACAGTATCACGGTGAAATAATGTTTTGGCTTTTAAATCAAGCAAATGTAGTGGAGAAGTCAGTGGCAGAAACAGGCATGCAGTAGAAGTCACATTTATTTGCTCCATGAATCAGGGTTTTATTAGATAGCAGCCCCGTATAGCTATGGGCCAGTTCTTGTGAACATGGTAGGAACTTGACCGAAGCACCTCTAATGTACGTATAGCTATAAGAATTGGAGCCACGTGGTGTTTAACTGATTTGGGAACAGCAAGGAAAGTGCTGCAGCACTTGGCATTACATTTTGTGTCTTTTTATTGAGTTAATTCACTGAGCCAAGCCCGTTATACTAATCTATTTCGAACCACTAAAGCTAAAACAAATTGAAGACAAAAAGCATTCAAGTAATGCTAAGCATCAAGCTTCAGGCTTTGTTACCTGTGCTCTCCTTTCCGAGAGAAGTTATTAGCTCCTTTGAGAAATTTCAATCGGAATTGAAACCTTACCTTGTAAACTTCTCAAATCTCTAATAAAGTGAACATGGACTTGGCCAGCTGGATGTAGACATAGTTGTCGGTTGTTGTGAATGGGGCGCACATTTTCGGAACTCAAGGTTCAGGAGATAACAACATCAGCCCACATGGAGTAGGAGGACTCCAAAGAGAAGTAGGGATGAAAATAGCTTTTCATAGAAAATTCTAAATGTCACAGTATTACTAGTTTCAAACACAATCGTAAGAACAATTATGCTTTATTATCTGCTAGACATTTTAAATGCTTGGATGGATATAGGAGGCATGGTTTTGAAAACATGGAAATTATTTCCTTGTTCCTCTTCATTTTCTTCTGAGATTTAATATTCACATCACTTTGTAAGTCTAAGCAGTCCTGGACAGATAGAAGATGACTGTTGTCCTAAAGTGTTCAAAGTCCAGATGAAGGGAAAAAAAAAAAAAAGCCAAAATATTGTTATGAGTGATCTTTTTAAATTAAAAAAAACAAAACAAAACTCCTTTGGTAACTGAGCATAAGGCAGGACAAAGTAGAACCTGGCAGTATAATACAGCAATTTATTTTGAGGTATGTTTTGAAGGCTCTCAGGTTGCGATAAATTTGTGGAATTTGCAGAGACTGTGGGAGGAGAAGAAATTTGAAGAGGTGAGCAGTGAAATTGTTGGAGTGCCTCAGGGAATACCACGTTTCTTACAATCTGTAAGAAATATGTGTTTTTTCAAACAAAAGAAGCTAATTGCAGTAATGTCATTTTATTCATCTTGAGGACAATTAACAATTTGGCATTGGGTTGTATATAAAAAAGAGAAAGATCAGTATAAAATTCCATGGTTGTTATCTGTGCTGGTAGCTATTACAATAGGTAATTATTGTGAATTAAAGCAGGCCAGGGAAACTTTCAATGTTTAAAAAACCAAAACAAAACAAAAAAAGAAAGTCCAAAAAAAACCCTTAAGAAAAATTACATTTATGCCAAATTTGACAACTAAATTTTCAATCTCACTGAATTTGTGTTGGGGAGATTGAGCTAATCCTGACCTGTTTGCCTTGATTGGATTTCATGATGTTTACTGCTGAAATTTTAGTAAAATAAAATGTGGGATCCTCCCCTGTGGACAACGATGCCTGTGGTCGTGCAGTCTCACGCTGCCGGTACAAAGTCCTTTTGCCTGTCCTTCTCCTTTCGGTCACATTGCTCATGGTTAGAGTTCTTGCCAACCTGTCATTACCGCTTAAGCTTGTGCCCTTGTAATTAGGCTTGACCTTAAAAGTTGACCCGTGTACTACAGAGTTCCCGAACGGGCTCCCAGTCACCATCTAGCCCAGCCCGTAAAGCCTGCTGGCTCTCCGGCCAGGTCTCTTCTCCCCTTCCTGCAACATCGAGGATTCTCCTGTGTTTTACAGGCTTCACCCTCAAGAAATTGGCAGATGGCAAGCATGTAATTTTTTTGTCTGTGTGCATTTCCATGGCCTGCTGAATGCCGAGTCAGGGCTGCAAGGAGCAATGGGTAACCTGCTGCCCCTTCCTAAAAGGGCTGTTTGGAAGGGGAACGCACCTGCGCGTTAGGCTCAGGAAATGCAATGCTCTGTTGAGGTGACTTTGGAAGTTCTGAGAAAACACAAAGCGAGGGAGAGGTGGCTGAGACTTCAATATCATGCAAACCTTCCTAGGGGAGGTGCATCTTGGTCTCTAATTCTGGATCTGTTAGTCCTGCTAACTGCCTGTTGTTTTTAAATGTTTCTCTTGGCTTGCTTTTTTCTGTTTTCCGTGTCCTTTGAATCCTGTATTCTAGGAGTGAGAACATTTGTTTCAGAAAGACTGATCTTCGTGCTCCAAGGTGCCGTCCTCGCAGATGCTCCGTACCAAACCGCTTTTTATTTGTAATGGAAGATCTTTGTTCACTGCACATACCTCATTTGCTGGTGCTGTTTGGGTGGTTACACTTAAAATGACTTTGTTTTTTCAAAACCATGACTCTGTGAGGCACTCATAGCTGCAAGAGGAAAACGTTGTTTCGTTGGTGTAGGTGCATCATTTCTCAGGCACCTTGCATGTGGCTGTGTTTGGTAAATAGTCTGTCGTAGAGCCCTGTGCACTCCGGTCAATTGGACCTATTGCGTGAGACATAGTTTCTGCTTACTCTCCCCCTGGTAATTTCTGGTGGATGTTCTTATGTCAAGCATGGGGCATATATTAAAAAAAAAAAAAAAAGTAGTACTGAAGGATTGCACTTGTCTAACAAGCAGGGAGCCAGCTGTGAGCTGTGCTTGTGTTGCCTTAGCTTGCTTTGAGCCCTGTTAAAGATTTTTTTGTTGGGAATCAGTCCTAGCTTTGTGTAGAAAAATGGATTTTGCTGTAGAAGACCAGAAATTCTGCCCGCTGACATAAGCAACTGCAGCAGAACCGTGCACTGAAATCCACCGCCAGGCCCACTCGGGACGTGTGCTCTAATGCATACTCCTGTACGATAGCAGGAACGGCACGTTCGGCCTTTCTTCCTGAGCGTTACAAGGGAAGAACAATCCCTGAGAGGAAACAAAGTTGTGAATAAGAAAAAAATCTGTTTGTTTTCCATAAGGTGCTTTCTGCAAAGATTTTGCTTGTTTGTGGGGGTGAAGTTCAAAAGCTTTGCCTGGCAAATGTCTCCATCATTTTTTTTAGTAAGTAGAGAGCCTCCTTGCTGAAAGCCCTGATTAGCCTTGGCACTGACATCATCTTTACAATTTAAGGCGTACCAAGGTCACAGCAACTCTGAACTCGAGTTAGCGCACGCTGTGCTTGTAAAGAAGGGCCTTGGAAGTGCAATACTGAAACACTTGGTTTCTCTTCTTGTTTAAAATTGTAGAAAGGAAGGAAGAGCCCTTTGCCAACCACTCCAGCCATGAAACCAGGCCTAGCATCACTGAGCAAATACCACCACCCGAGCCCAACTCCTTCACTGCATCTACCAGAAGAGTAAGTGAATTTGGAATCAATGGGTACTCCAGCAGAGCTTGAAAGCAGTAGGTTCTTCTGGGAAACGAGCGCTCTGAAACCGATTTTCAGAGGAGTTGTAAGACATGAATTTAGGAAAGCATGATAATATGCAATTTTGATACAGATGCCATGTTAACAACAGTGTAGGACTGGCACAGAGGAGAACGTTTGTACGATAAGGTTCCTCTTGAATCTCTTACCCTCTGAAGCAAATTGCACTGTTGACAAGAGAAACCCTGAGGACCACAAGTGCTTTGTGTCACTGTCAGCTCTGAGATGGTCGATGCCAATCTCTTACCAGCAGGAGATCTTTCACCAAAGCTGGTTCCTGCTGATGTATCAGCAGTGAATTTGGCATCATCATCTAAAGTGCCTCCGACTTGCCAAACTCCCTTGGTTCACTGGCATGATGTTATGGCCCAGTAAGCAGAGCGGATAAAGTTTGCATCTGACTAGATAGCTAGGCTATGAAAGCTTTTTAAAGGTGAAGTGGAGTTACTGAAATCTTATCTGAATTCTCCAGCTCTCACGTCACTCAGCTAGATGGCACCAGGAGACTCTGTGTTCTGCTGAGGACTGGTGTCTTAGGCTTCTGGTTTCTTTTTGCACCAGAATACAGAGGACAGCTATACAATGCAGGCACCTTGCAAAGGTCTGAAGCACTAGGTAGATGTTAGAGGGAAATGTTTCTTGCTTAACACAGGGGGTTTTTTTTATTTTTGACGTGCTGCTAAGTCTAATTTCTCATCCAGATCAAATGAAATAGAGCTCCTCTGGGCGTTGTTCAACTTGGGCTGACTTGGCAGGGGAAGTATTAAAGGTAGAAGGATACCGGAAAGTGTGAGCACTTCACCTTTTCCCAGCTGCAGAGTATTGTTCTCGCTTACTTGAGCTGTTTAACCCAGAATAAGGCTGTTAGGGTATAGAAGAGGATCTGTGTGCAAAGCTGTTATTAATTTGAGCTCCATCACTCAAGATCAGCTACTTTACCTCTTCTTACATGTTTGATTCTTCTGTAACTCTCTCTGTCGGATTGGGTTTTATATGAGAAAATAGGAGTGCTTGTGTTGCCCTCCATTTGTGGAGTTATTAGTATTTGCTGTTCTTATGTTCAGAAATTACAGAAGGCAGCTTTTACTGTGGATTTGAGCTTTCTCTGACGAAAGTGTCAAAACTACATTAAAGTGTTAGAGCTCAGTAGACTGGAAGTGTTAGAATTAGTGGAGTACAGCGATTAACTCTGTGCATCTGCATTAAAATAACATTAGCTAAGAAACACTGCTAAAATACTGCAGTGATAGTTTTATCTTTGCAGTCTTGATTCAATGAGTTAGAGGGCAGAGCTCCCCAGTAGCTTCATTTATTCTGGGCAGTGTCGGATGTTTTGTGTTACGTAGAATATGGTATAATGCTTGTATCAGCTTTGACCAAAAGCCTTGTCTACCCAGAATCCTGCCCTTGACAGTGACCATCAGAAGATACTAGAGAAGACAGAATCTGGCTGGACTGCTCTCCACTTTCTAGCGATTTGCATTTCAGGGACTGGCTGAACCTGTGGTATTTTTTGTATTCAGTACCCCCAGTTAGACTTCTTCTCTATGAATTTATGTGGTCGCTTGAGTGCCCATGATGTTTGGGATCCTATAATGTCCAGTGGCAAAGGGTTCTTCAGCTTCATTACATATTGTACAGAGCTTCCCACACCTGTTTCTTTAAGCCTGCCAGAGGCTGGCTTTGTTTGCTGCCCCTACTTCCTTTAGGGGAAGGAACAAGGAATAATTGATCCTTATTCACCCTTCTGTGTGCCACTGAGGGTTTTGTGTCTCCTCATCATATCTCAGCCTGGAGACTCCTGATACACTGAGTAACTCTTCACACAAAAGCTGTCTTGCTCTACTTGTTCTTGTTCCTTTTCTCTGAATCTCCTCTTCCCCTTCTTCTATGCTGCTTTTGAGCTGTGGAGCCGAGCTGTGTGTGATAGCAAAGGTGTGATCATACCCTGCAGTAACACAGAGGCGTAGTGTTTCATATTCTATTCTTTTCCAATCATTCCTAATGTTTTGTTTGCTTTATTTCCTATACAACTTGGTGTTGAGCCCCTGTCTTTGTAGAATTCTCTCTGGTGGTGCCCAGGCTCCATTCTTGAATGGCAGTAGGCATCTTTTTGTACGACTTGATAAGTATAACTAAAGTTGTACATTTAAGCAGTTGTATACTTGAGGAATAATATATGCTTGTCAGAAGTGCCTCATGTAACAAAAAGCATTCAGGTCCGTTCTGTAGCATGCATAGAACATGCAGTTACCTGACTGTAGAAAGGCTTAAGCTAGAACAGGCCTCTGCAAGCTTCTAGTCCAACCTCTTGCTCGAAGCAGGGCCAACTTCAAGCCTATGCCATGTTGCTCTGAAGTACTTGAGCTCAGCTGAGTATTGAAAAGTCTCTGAGGATGGAGATGTCCCACTCTCTTGCTCCCTGTCCCAGCACAGCATCGCTCCTACCAGGAGGTATGTCTTCCTTCGTGTCGTTTGGGATTTCCCATGTTCAAACTTGTGTCTGTTCCTCCTTTTCCTTTCGCTGTAGGCTGTTGAGAAGAAGTCTGGTTCCATATCCTCTGTGAACTCGCCCCCAAGTAGTAAAGCAATTAAATGCTTTCTTTGCCTTCCCTTTTCCATGCTGAACAAGCCAGATTTCCTCAGTCTCTCCCTTTACGTATTGTGCACTCCAGCTCCTTGGTGATCTTCACAGAATATCCTGAGTTGGAAGGGACCCATAGGGATCATCGAGTCCAACTCCTGGCTCCACACAGAACCAGCCGAATCAGAGCATATGACCGAGAGCGTTATCCAGATGGTTCTTGAACTCAGTCAAGCTCGGTGCTGTGACCACTTCCCTGGGGAGCCTGTTCCAGTGCCCGACCACCCTCTCAGTGAAGAACCTTTTCCTGATATCCAACCTAAACCTCCCCCGTCGCAGCTTCATGCCATTCCCTCGGGTTCTATCACTGGTCCAGAGGGAGGAGATCAGCGCCTGCCCCTTCGCTGCCCCTCGTGAGGAAGCTGTAGGCTGTGATGAGGCCTCCCCTCAGTCTCCTCTTCTCTAGGCTGAACAAACCAAGGGACTTCAGCCTCTCCTCATACGTCTTCCCCTCTAGACCCTTCACCATCTTTGTTGCTCTCCTTTGGGCACTCTCCAATAGTTTTATGTCCTTTTTGTACTGTGGCGCCCAAAACTGCACGCAGTACTCGAGGTGAGGCCGCACCAGCGCAGAGTGGGACAATCACTTCCCTAGACCGGCTAGCAATGCCGTGCTTGATGCACCCCAGGGTACGGTTGGCCTTCCTGGCAGCCTGGGCATGCTGCTGACTCTTAATGGCTTCTCCTGGCCTCTCTCCAGTGTGATCTGTGTAAGGGTTTTATTTGTGGCTAGTCCAAAGGAGTCGATTACTTTTTTTGGTTTTCTGCCTTTTATTGAGTAATTCCCCCTTCTTAAACAGGTGCTAATAAAAGCTTCATTGTTCCTTATATTCTTTCTGCAAAACTGGAGGAGGGCATTGCGTAGGCAAAGGGAGCTGCACAGTGACACAAGATTTGTCATCTGTCCTTGGGGACGAGGGCACCTCAGCAGTTTGCATCCCCGTGAGTTCACCTTGAGCTATGTCCTGTAATTAAAGCTAAGCAGGAAATCAAAGTGACACCATATTACGTTTACAAGTGTAGCCCAGCAAAAATTTGGGATTGTTGAAACATTTTCAGAACTTAGATTGTGCCTTGCGGTGCTCTTACTTCTTCCAAATGTCCCTTTTTCTCTTCTCCAGTTCAGTTGGCTCAGCAAGGCAGACGAGCAGAAGGATGAGTCACCTTCATCGTGGCGGCTGGGACTACGGAAGACAGGCAGTCACAACATGTTGAGTGAAGTCGCTGCTACTCGTGAGGGGCAGAGAGATAAGACTTCTATCTATCGTTCTTCATCAAGTCCTCGGATATCTGCATTATTAGACAACAAAGAAAAGGTTTGGCTTTCAGCAAAGATGTTTTAGTGCATCCCAGTTGAGCAGACTTTGCCTTACAGGTTTAAGACCCTTTCCCTTTTGTTTTGAGTTATTGCTGGGTTTTGTATCCATAACAAACTTAGGCCTCTCTCATTCTCTCTTCTTTTTTTCTTTTGAAAGTTATTCCTACCCTATCAGTTTTCCTTGCAGAACTGAAGTTTGATGCCCCTTTGGCCTAAATCCTGCTCA
This sequence comes from Grus americana, assembly GCF_028858705.1. Taxonomy (NCBI): domain Eukaryota; kingdom Metazoa; phylum Chordata; class Aves; order Gruiformes; family Gruidae; genus Grus; species Grus americana. The sequence continues at coordinate 957,264 of NC_072876.1, forward strand.
GTTTGGAGTGGGCTGCCAGCGAACAAGGGCTGCCGATCTGGCATGGCCCATTCTTTACCAGAAAATATCTAAGCCAGACAGTAGCACATACCTGCAGTGGCGATTCTCCTTCACTGTCATCTGTATGGATTCCTCCTGTATCCACCAGCTGTAGTTGTGACTCCCATCCCGCACAGTCACTGGCTGTAACTTTGCTGCCCAGGGGTAAATGCCCCATCCCTGGAAACACTCAAGGGCAGGTTTGACAGGGCTCTGAGCAACCTGATCTAGTTGAAGATGTCCCTGCTTGTTGCAGAGGGTTGGACTAGGTGACCTTGAAAGGTCCCTTCCAACCCAAACTATTCTATGATCCTGTGATTTATAAGTAGTTCTGGTTAGAAGCTGCTTTTATTCGCTAGCGTGCTCTTCAGGAAATCCTTTTCAGAACTGATGCTGTTATGCTGTGGTATGTGTTGCCCAAGAAAATGCCTTGAACCAGTTGTCCTTAGACAGGAAAATGCTTTCTTAGTTGAAGAAATTTGAACATGAATTTAGGTGTCACAGAACATGCTGGAAGTGTAACAGATGTGCAACTGAAGTACTTGTTCTGCTTCACCAGGATAAAGACAACAAGAGCTATCTTGCCACAATAGCGCCCAGAAGACTAAGCAGTACGAGTGATATAGAAGAAAAAGAAAACAGGTGAGACTGAACTTAATGCTCCACTTCTGTTCTGGCGATAGTTCCTCCGGAATACCTTTTTTCTATATTCATACTTCATGTATTTTCTCAGCATTCCCAAGTACACAGGAATTCACAATATCGAGAGCTCTCTCTGATCTATAAAAGTTCTGGTACATGTCTTTTCATTTAGGTGAGCAGGGCAACAGGCTGGTTTCTTCCCCCTGACTTCACATACGTATGGTCTCCATCCAGGAAACTAGATTTATGCCTATTTTTTCCTTTTATATGCAAGTGCCTCATTTTGTAGCTGGCACCTACTCTTGTACTTGTGTCACTTGCTCAGTAGTCACCTTTGGTCCCTTTGTTCACAGCTGTCACTGTTTGACTCACTTGAGTCTGTGAACTCTCTCGTGTATGGAACTGTTTCCATTGCAGGGGTTGTTTTTACGGTGAATCTGTGCAGTTGCCCCTGGACAGAATCACAGAATAAACGGGATAAATATCTAGTATCTCAAGATATAGTTGAGGAGCTAATCTCTGCACGCAGGTTCTGCACAGTTTGTGCTAGGAGGAATAACATTTGAGCTCAGCCTCATTTCCAGCCACTTCCACAATCCCGGTAGAAAGGCGCATACAGAGAAGTCATTGTGAGCTGTAATTGTTGTGAAGAAGTCACGGCAGATGACCACCCTGAGAGAATTTCAGCACGGTTTCAGATTCTTTGCTGATCTTTTGCTGGCACTTCCCCGCTGTGTTCTTGTTTAATCTCAGCCAGTCGGTGTGATTTGGAGTTTAGCAGACAGTTCGTGTCTGCTGATAAGCTGGAGCGGTTTTGGCACTGGCTGGGATTGAGTGGCACATCCAGCTGACTGCTGCTAAGCGTCCTTTGCTTGGGGAAGTAGGGAATGAGGAGAACTGGCCTGCATGAACAGATGGTGCCCAGATGTACTGTGTAGTACTGATTTTTCCCGATATTCTTTCCTTTCAAAACAGCTGAGTTTTACCTCACAGAACCCACAGGTGTCTGAAAGGGGCATCAGCATGGACTTGGCAATTGCAAATTGAAAAATGAAAAATAATTGCAGGCTGACGAGGGAATGGATTTGTGTTGTGTTACAAGCTCGAGGTCGTGTCCAAGACCAGAAAAGAATAGGACATACTGCCAAAGTGTGTATTAGGAAAAGGAGCCCTGATTACTATGATAAATAGGACTACTAGTAATTTATTGATAACTTGTCACGTAGTTTTAGATTTTGCCAAATATTTTGTTTGTTGTTTTCTGCTGCTAAGTATAGCAAAGGATTTGCCATACCGAATTGCTTTACTGTCATTGCCTGGATACCTCAGAGAATAAAAACTTCCCCTGCAGTCGCACTATCTGTCTATTTATGTAATGTTGTTTGATACAGGATGGCAGAGAGAATATCAAGTGATGTTATTTAATATGTTAAATTACTTTTATGGACAATCGAAATTTCAATTGCAAGTTTTCTGACTAAAAAGGATCTTGTTCCTCTTTAAGCAAGACATTACATCCTCTGGTGATTCTTAAGTAATCCAGCTGGCAGTAACAGAGACTGATGTTGAGGCCAGAAGAGGTGGTTCAGTGAGTTGTCTTACCTGTGAACAACAGTGCATGTAGGTGTAAGGAATGATTTGTGTTCTGGAACCATAAAGGAGCCGAAAGCAGACTCCAAAAGTTTTTTCCAAACAAACCTTGTGCTCTCTCCTGCTTTAGAGAATCAGCTGTTAACCTGGTGCGGAGCGGCTCCTACACCCGGCAGCCGTGGAGGGATGAATCAAAGGGAAACGAAGCTCCCCATTCGGGTGCGCCTACTACCTACGTATCTACCTACTTGAAAAGGTATGTCCAGTTTGTCTTACACGGATTCCCAGGCAGTCAGATCTGCTCTTAACGCACCTCCCACACTTCAACCTTCTGCTTGCTGCTTACTGCATCGGTGTAACTGGCCTTGGGACGCTCTTCTGCCGAGAGCAGGAAATAAAAATTAAGATTTGCTGGCATTTGTCACGCTAAATAGTATTTTTATAGGCCGTTATTTTTGTTGATTTGTAAAGTGCTGAACTGAATTTAAACACTTTTGTTCACATAATTCAAATGCAAAGTGTTTTCCGAGTTTTATGCTAGTGTTACGGTTAGATAATAAAACAAAAATTGATCATAAAAAGAGAATAAAGTAATTACAGTCTGAAAGCATTGTTCAAATAGATATTGACAGGTAAGTTGTAGTTCATCTCTAATTTTGGTTTATATTAGTCCATGTTTATGGCATCATTATCAGAAAAGTGACAGTGTTCTTGTGCATGACTTATAGCACTTGCTACCAAGTAAGAATGATGTCGCCAACCATTTTCTTATGGCAGCAAGGAAGCAGTTTCTACACAGTGTATGTGAAATTTTAGAGGCTGATTGCTGGTAAACTAGGCAAGCAGAATCAGGAAGGCAATCCTGTGCGTAACTTCTTTAATTGGCGCTATCTTTTACCCCTTTGGAAGGCAGAGACCCAGTTTCTTTGAAGTACCATGGGTGTCTCTGAATGAGGTGAATGAATGCCCTGCTCTGTTAACGCAAATAATCCGTTACTGAGTTTTCATCTCAGTGGTGAGAAGGAGCATCAGCCCTTTGCACAAAGTACGGTTCCATCACCTCACCTTTATTTTAGCTAATGCTGAAAACCATCAAAACAGCACGTGAAAAAGGCAGAAATACTTCAAGGTTTTAGATTGTGTTTCACCAAATTCTAGACCCTGAATGAAATAAGTGTCCTGAAGATGGAACAATTGCTTGAGGTATCTGGGGAGAGGCAAATTTTTTGTGTTCTAGTACTTATGTTGGTAGGGGTAAGTTGTGCTCGAGGATGTGTCTGTCCAATTGCTGAGCATGTACAGTCCCATTTCCACAAAAGGTGAAACAGCCACGTCCAGCAGTAGACTTCTCCTGATCTGCTGATCCGTTCCAGTGACTTCACATCTATCCTGGGACATGATGACAGGCCAACCTCCATAGCTCGTCTCTCTAAAGGCAGTCCAACAAGCCGCAGCTGATTACATTGGAAAAATTTTGCCTCTTGCAGCTGGCATGCCTTACTGTTCCTTAGTCTGAGAGACAGTCCAGTCATTCACATGGCTGTCCATTGAAATTTTACAAACGTTGCCTGTTTATCTCAGCTAATCCAGACCCAGACTTAGTATTACATTTGCAGAGTTGTACTGTATTTCCTTGGTTAAACTATACAGAGACCAGTGAAGGTTTTGGCTGGCAGAGGTATTTTGCTAATACTGATTTCTTGTCACAAAGGCTGAATTCTGGCCTTTCATAGGAGAGTGTTGGTTTACAAGCAATTACAGAGAATGGCTTTGCCAAGTAGGAATAAAGTGTACTTTTTTAAAAGAGATCAATGATTTTGCATTTTACGTACAAACAGTAAAATCATGATCGATTTGACATCTATCACATATGGTTTTCTACAGGAGAGCACACAGAAATTAAATATAGAGTCGTTATAGAATCATAGAATGGTTTGGGTTAGAAGGGACCTCAAAGCCCATCCAGTCCTACCCCCCTGCCATGGGCAGGGACACCCTCCACTAGCCCAGGTTGCCCAAAGCCCCATCCAACCTGGCCTTGAACACTGCCAGGGAGCCAGGGGCAGCCACAGCTTCTCTGGGCAACCTGTGCCAGGGCCTCCCCACCCACACAGGGAAGAATTTCTGCCTCACATCTAGTCTCAATCTCCCCTCTCTTGTCCTGTCACTCCCTGCCCTTGTCACCAGTCCCTCTCCAGCTTTCCTGGAGCCCCTTCAGGGACTGGAAGGGGCTCTAAGGTCTCCCTGGAGCCTTCTCTTCTCCCTGAGCTGGACGCAGCACTGCAGGTGGGTCTCACCAGAGCGGAGCAGAGGGGCAGAATCCCCTCCCTTGACCTGCTGGTCACGCTGCTGGGGATGCAGCCCATAGCGAACCTCTGATTTCTCCAGCCTTGTGCATCAGCCTCTAAGACAAGGAAGGGAACCTGGTTGCCTGTTAAGGATAAAGCTCTTTGTCATTTCCAAGTATTAACAAAACTCTGAACACAACTCCAAAAGATAAAAGCTCGTTCTGAGAGAGGAAGAATGAAAGTGAACATGACATACCTGGATGTTACTGAGCGGATGACTTCTGTATATCTGCATTTCTCCTTTACCTTAGCATTTAACTAATCTCCATAAAGATGCCTAGTTATGTTCTATAAGTGCTCTATAAGTGCTTTATATGACCCCCCAAATAAAGAGTAAACACCACCAGCAAATCACCTTAAGATGTTGAAAATGGCTTTTCTTCTAAAAAGGAACAAAATAACTTGCAGCAATGTTGCAAATGTTCTCCAGCTTTAGTTGAAGCAAATGTTAAAGCTCTCTCTGTAATGGTAGTGACTGTCATTCATCCGCTTTCTGTATGGGTGTACTGCTAGCCCAAAAATTCCCAGAACCTTGTTCTGAAAGCGTGTTCTCTGTTTTAATGCATATTGGCCTTCAGATAGCCAGTTCACTTCACCTGTATATTAAAGGATTTGGAGGAACACTGGCATAGCACATTGAATTAATTCAGCGTCCTTCCTTTGACATCACCCATAAGTGATGCCTCACGGGAAGGGATCACACACACCAGAACAAAATCACTTTGTCACACAGTTAGTTTCTCCTTCATTTTACATATTTGCACCTATGCCTTCTTACTGGTTTTGTTCACGTAAAAACCATCCCAGGGAGTCAGGCCAGCAGTCCGTGCAGACTGTTTCTGACAGCAACTGGTTTGGAAGGACAAGTTGCAAAGGCTGGGAGAACTCGAGAGCGCTCTTCCACCTCCCACACTCTCCTCGCTTCCAGCAATCGGGAATGTCGGAGCCAGGGGTTATACTTAACCATTGTTCTTAGTAGCCACCACTGTGGGCAGCTTCCATTAGCAAATCCGATTTTGATCTCTGCCACACCCCATGGCAGTGTGTTAAAATAGTTACGTGTTTTGTGCAAAACTTTTTTATTAGTGTATGTGGAAACTTTTTAAGGTTTTTAAAATTTTGAATTCTACTTGCCTTAGCTGTTTTCAGAAGTATTTCTTTTTATTGATTTGAAATGCTGCTTTCCATTTCATTGCTCGTTCCCTGATGGTTATGTGATGGTGATTACATTAGGGAGCAAGTAGCAGTGTGCCGGTGCCTTTTTTTATTTCTAATGTTGAATTCTTTAGCATAAATTCATAATCCTCCCTTTTACAGATTCATATGAACACAGCTATTAATTAACAAGAGTCCTCGGCTAACCTTTTTCTTGCAATTTTCTGGTCCTGTTCAAACCCAACATGAACAATTGAATAACTGCCTTAGAGTCCTCCTCAGACTGCGCAGTGCCACCCACGGAGGTTACAGGGTGGGGAGGTGAACCCCTGCAGGGCTGGCAATGCCTCAGCTCCCTTCTTGTGAGCAGGAGTGTGCACGCGGTGCCCCGGCACCACGTTTCTCTGACCTAGGACACATGGATGTAGGAGCTTCCCAACGCCCTCACCGTGCTCTTTTCCTCCATTCCTCCTCCTCCCTCCCCTCTAGGCTCCCCCACACCTCTGCTCTCCCAGGCACCTGGTGCTGCTTCCATCCTCTTGTCTCCCCTTTTCACCCATTACCTTTCCCTTCTGCAAGACTGTCCTTATCAGGTCTTACTTTATAACCCTCCCACGTCCTCCCTTCCTGACTAGGTTCCTTCTCTTTTTTGCAGCCACCCCTCGTGCCCAGCCTCTCTGCCTTGGGCTCTCCTGGGATGGTGCCACGTGAACCCTGCTCCCTCCAGGGCTGCTGCCACCTTCTCCCCTGCTGCTCCCCTTGTTCCTTCCCCTGCGCACACTCCACTCCCCTCATCGCCTCAGTGCACTCAGTTCTGCGACTTCATGGCTGCTTGCTCTGCACGCCCGCACCAGCCAGGCTGAGCTCCCTGCTCTCACCCTGCTCCCAGCCCGTCTCCAGGGCTCAGCCTTTTCCTCTGGTGCAGAGAGCCAAGAAGGGAGGCACTTGCTTCCCACAGCACTTCCTGCTCCCCAGGGCTCCGGGCAGGGGCTGGCTTTCCAGAGAAAGTTTTGTTTAGGGTCTGGTGGAGGTTGCTACCTGGTGACAATAACTTGCTTGTTCCCTTGTGACCTGGATGTGGCAAGCAGCCATTGACTGAAGAGCCCAAATGTAAGGTTCCTCCCTGTGGAGGCCATCCAGGATGCCCCATGCTCTCCTTTGGCTGTCTAGGGACCAGCTGCTTGTCCTGGGCTGGCTGGGGGCCTTGGCATATCAAACTGATTTGGAACTTGGGTGCCTAAGTGAATTGGACTGGATCCTTCCTCCGACCTCCTGTCCTTGGCTGTTGTCCTGACCCTTTCAAGTTTTATTTCAGCCTTGGGCTGCTCTCTCCAACTCTTGCTCTCGTGTTGACTTCCAGTTCCAGTCCGTTGGCCCTGGCTTTCCCATAAACCTGCAGGTCTTTGTCCCGGTCTGCTTTTCCTCTAGGTCAGCTTTTATTCCTGGTGCAACCACTTTTCTCCATGTGAACTGGCATGGGAGTTTTTTTGATGCAGGAGGTGAGAGGCAGCCTTCCAGCCTTTGATCCTGCAGACAGCCCAGTCTGACCAGTAGCAACCAGGAATACCAGTTGCTGGGAAAGGTGTGGCAGGGTCCTGCATCATGCATGCATGCTCATTTGCTCTGTGCAGACAACGACCAGCCTGTTTACGGGGCTCTGGCACATGCAGTAAGATCAAGTCTGGTTTTAGAGGTGTGCAGCTTCTCCCACGTAGGGTAGATTTTCTCTGAAAAAGCGCAAGGCTACATCCTCGTGTGAGAGCCCTTCTCCTTCTGTCTCTTCTCCAAAGTATGAGCACTTAAACACTTACAGCTTTTCTGTAGTAATGGTTTTAAGGGTTTCATTTTAAACTGGCAAAATATGCATTTCCCCTGCTCGTTCTTGAGTATTTTTTGGACAGTTTTGCTAGTTATTTTCCAGAAATACAGAGTTTGTGCCAAACACGCCTTAAAGAAAATTAAAGTCTGAACTGATCGTCTTTGCCAAAGCTTTAAGCCACTGAAAACAAGTTCTTAAAAGTGGAAGTCCTGGGCATCCTTAGGAGGTGATGCAGCCAGACCTGCTTATGTCACTCTCTCCTTCCCTGCTTTAAGCAACCTCATCCTTGCTCATTGTTTCTACCTCTCCCCAGTGCACAGGGGTGCTCTGTGTGTGCTGCTTTCACTACCATCAGGTTTTTCCCTTCCCTGATCTTCACCGATTCACCTCCACGCTGTTCTTCTCTCAAGAAACTGAGCTGGGCTTAGCTAAGAGGGGTGCTGCTAGCGCTAGCCTGCCTGAGCGACCTGCAGCAACTCTGGCATACTCTTAATCTCCTTGCATACGTTTTGCTAAGATGTAATACTTGCTCCCTTCCCACTGAGAGCCCAGCTGTGGTGAATGTTCTGTTGGATATTTACTGTGCTCTGAAGGACGTGATTTTGTGATGTTTTACAGTGCTTCATTTGGTAGAAGTAGTGACCTCAGCAGTCCCTACATTTCAGCCAGTCGCAATACATCTCTAGCTACCTCACCCACTACCATTGGTTCATCTACCTCACTGGGCACCCCGTGGCAACCTGTCTCTTCCTGTCCCACATCTCTCGGTGCGAACACTACTGCATCAGCCCGCCAGTATACCAGGTAACGGCTCACAGCTGAGATAACACTGCAGAAATCAGCATTTGGGTTGGAAGTTCTGAATTTCGGAGTGGATGATGGATTGGAAGCACGCTTCCATGCGGGAAACGCCGCTAAGAAATCCCAGAACGGTTACGTTGGACAGTTTCAGTAGTGTGTAAGCACCAGCAGGCAGTTAACAGCCCGTATGTGACCGTAGCTTCTTCGCGCACTGGAGAGGCCAGTTGTGCCCTCTTGCTGCCCTGTTAGAGACATGACATGTTGCTCAGGCTGCCCTTGGGCGTGCAGCGTACGTGCGCTTGGAGCTCTTGCCTTCTGCTTATTCACCAGGTACATTTTCTAATCATTTTTGCTACAAACAGGGATGCGAAGACTGAATTCCTCCTGCTTATTCTTCTACAAGTTTTTAAAAGGTCATTTTAATGTGTACTGTTCTCTACAAAATCATGAGTCTAGAATGAGGAGAATGAACTGTCAATGCTCCCTCAAGGTGGCTGGTCTCGGTCAGCAGTTGAGTTCACTTGCTTTGCTTTCCGTTATGTCTTCTCTATTTCAGAGCCCCTTTCAGGCAACAAACTGATTCTGCTGTAGAGAAAAATACAGAGGGCATCTCTGCTAGCACCCCCCTAGGTGTAATCACAAATCGTGCTATACTTGGCTCTGCTAATGGTATTGCGAATGCTGGTGCTGCCTCAACTACAGGAAAGGACTTCTCAGCTGAGGAAGCCAGGGAGCGCAGAAGGTTAGTGAGCAGAGTGCCGGTGTGTGTCGGTCCTCCTCTCTGATCAGCTCTGATGTGGTGGTGATGGTGGGGGTGCAAGAACTGTTTCTTAGGTGCTACATGGAGTTACAGGCTGCCGCCCCTGCTCCATCTTAAGGTTTTGAACTGAGTCATCACTGGCTTGCAGGTTACATTTAGTTTCATAATTTTCTACTTGTATTTTCAGCATCTCAGCCTTTTTCTTCAGTAGTCATCTCAGCTACTAATCTCAGTCCCTAAGGCCTCTGTGCAGAGGGACAGACAGCCCAGTAGCCGCTTGCAGTAGGTTCTGTAACATGAATCCCATCCTAAAAAGAGCATCGGACTGAGACACGTTAAGAGAAAATCCATCCCTCTGATTCTGCTCAGCTAAGTTTACATATGCCCCGATGGAGACGTCTGTGCTGCAAAGTCCCCAAGATTCCCTCTGCAGTTATTGGGGGGAAACAGACATTCCTGGAGCATGTAGATGTGCGATGCGGGAGGAGATGGACTGTGCTCCAGCAGCATGCATTTCTTTCGATTGACTGTAAAGGAAGACTTAGCTCAGAGGTAGGGGTCTGCCATGTGCAACCGAGGCTATTCCAGCAGGAGCAACATTTTAAATTACTCTGAATCTAGCTGGTGGTATCTCTTTCTTATCATACGATGTTATTTTAAGACTGGGGAAATACAAACCTAGGGTAGCTGGTGCTCTTTTCAAAGGAAACTTACAGTTTGCATTTAAGTACAGAATATCAAATGATCCGTATTTATTCCTGCAAACAGGTTAACTTTTGCAAAATCTGTCTTTTCTCATGGCATCAGTGAAAGTAAATGGTAATAAATAAAATGCAGCTATGAACTGTATTTCTAACTAGCAACCAGCTCATGGAGCGTTTTCAGTGATTAGATTCTTCCAAACTAAAATAATAACTTCTTAAGATACAGACCTTCCTGAGTGGAGATCGTACTCTGATGTGTTTTAAATGGCCTGAAGCCAAAGGATGTGAAAAGCAATAGTGGAAATTATCAGCTTGTAAAGGTAAAGGTGGTGGAGCTCAGCAGTGCCACGTAGTCTGCGGTCAGCTGCACGCCCTCTCTGTGGAGGGAGGACTTGCTTGCTGCAAGCCCCTCCTTGCTTCAGCTGCAGCAGATCCAAGAAAGAAGGTGGTCTGCGTTCTTTTGAAAGTACTCAAACTTTTAATGCGGTTTGGGCTTTTTTTCTTTTTTTCCAGATCTAGCACAGGGAGTGCTTTGAAGGTATCCTAAGCATTCTGGATGAGCCACATTCGTCAACTCTGTATGCAGGGACATAATTTGAAATAGCTACTGCAGAGTACGTTTGTCTGTAAGAGCACTCACATTTAATACTGGGAGTGCTTCTGTACGCTCCTTGTGATTTTGCTAGGGGTCAGTTGGCTTGGTGTCATTTGCAATTGAATTGAGATGAGCTGCCAAAAGATACTCCCGGTGCAAAGGGAGATTGTGCGAAAGAGGACACAGGGAGTATTGTGCTTTCAGTTCACACTTCAGACCCTTTCACGACAGTATGTCCATTTTGGCAAGCCCAGAATCAAGTTGCAGAAGCTTTAGATTCTTCCCTGGAGAAGTAGGCTCCACAAAACCCACCAGAGTTTTGGCACTGTCTGCAGACAGGGGACTTGACTGTGATAGTACTTGTAGATGCCCAAAAGAGCATCTATTAATATTACTGCATTGGCATTTATTGCCGAATCAGTTTCTATAAATAATATAGGAGATCTGTGTAAGTCTCTTGCATTTTTATTAGAGAACCATCTCCTATGAATTATGGTAATGTAAAGAGAAACACCAGAAAATTCCTCCCACCTTTAATTGATGCTTTGAAACTACTGAGAGAAAAAAAAAAAGCACAGCAATGATGCATTGTGCTTGTGGGTGGAGGAAACCTTATTTCTGAATGTATGTTCTAACAGCAGGATATACTGACTGGGGAACTGCCTGCGCGGTTTGAACAAGGAAACATGGACCTAGAGAAACAGGAGAGGTCACCTAAATGGGAAAAGCTTATTTTGGAAGGGGACCAATTCCAGTAAAATAAAATAAAAAAGGAAAATGGCAAACAGTTGTCAGGGAAGCGCTATATGGATTTCAGTTCCCACTGGCAGCTGTTGCAGTAGCATTTGGTCTGCTTCAGTGTTTCCAAAGCTCCAGCTTTCTCTTAGCAACAAAAACAAAAACAAGCTTATCATCTAATATTAGATCACAGGGATGTCTCCTAACTTGTGGCCTTAAATTATCTGCGTGAAGCCAAAAGGTTAAAGCAGAAGAGGCTGCTGGGTCTGGGGAGGAACGACTAGCCAAGTGCTCTGGAGTGCTGTTTTGCATCTGCGGGTGGCCAGCAAGCCTTACCCTGGCCCACCGGAGTCTTTCAGCCGCGGCGTTTTACCTGCTGCTTGTTTGCTAGCTAAATTGGTCAGCGAACGCTCCAGTGTGCATTCTGTCTCACGTCGTTACAAAGGGGAGGAAGGAAAAGCCAGGAAAGGCGGCAGCCCAGGAGAGCTCAGTTTGGAGGAATGCAGTGCAGCGCGTCTACCTGGCAAACGGCTGCCTGGGGTTAGAGCCGTACGGCCTGGACGTTCAGCCAAGCTGCTGCTGTGCGTATTTACATGTACCCAGCTGCACGTTCTGCCTCCCTCGATTCCGCTGCAGCACTGCGGTGTGCTGATGCTAAGAGGCTGGAAACGTGCCATCTTCCAGAGGCAATGTTTTTGCCAGGCAGTTGCTTTTCTTTTTTTTTTTTTTTTTTTTTAATGGGAATTTTGGAGCTGCTGCTGAACATTGCTGTTTGGCCATTTTGATGATCTCCTGCCAGCATCAAATTGTCTCACGTTGCAAATGCATTTGTCCAGCTGAACTCAAAACAGCGCTGGCTCTGACAAGCGCGTGGATGCTGTGCCTACAGTATCTCACGTAGACCCCGTTCTTCCTGGTGCAAAACTAACATCCTTTCGCTTTCCGCTTGGTGCAAGCAGGTGGTGGGGACTCGGGGGGGGCGGGGGGGGGGGGGGTGTCCTGCTGGTTGCAGCCCACTGCTGGATTATCCACCTTCATCCGGGATGACAGCGGCCTCTAGTGCCACCAAAAAGCTCCTTTGCAAAGTTCGTCTGCGACCTTGTCCGTGTAGTTTCAGTGCAGGGCTCTGTGGTCACGTCTTTTCCTGGGAATCCCATCTTCTCCCGGGAATCCTGTGCTGCAGCCCCTCTCCATAGGGCTCCCCATCTTGCCGGCTCCCTGTGCACAGAGAGGGGTCTGCAGGAGATCTTGCCAAGCTGGAACGTGACTTGTGCCATGAGACATCTGGTGCTGAAAGGAAGGTCTGGGGGGGTCAGGGTGTCGCTGAAGAGTTTGGTATTCTGTGAAAGCTTTGGTTCCCGGGACAGGCTGAAAGGCTGCCGTGCAGCCCCTGCCTTGTGGTTAGCTGGCACGTAGGGTAGGACAAGCTTTGCCCGAGAACTTCTGCAAGGCAGATCCCAATCTGTGTTCTCAGTTGTGTGACCAGTTTAAAAAGACGCTCCTGAATTTGAAATCTGGCCTGGTTCTGTAAAACCAGGATTTTAATTCATCCTTCCTCTTTTTTCCCACCCCAGCCACTTTGCTTATACAATTGCGTTCTGCAATTGTATTTGTTCTTCCTGTTCCTCAGGAAGGTTCCAGCAAGGTGGTAGCACTTGCCATCAGGCAAGCTGTTAGTTAGAGACAGGAAACACATGTGTCTCTTCCTTATTTTTCAGTGCACTCTGATCAGATTTTCAGTTAAATCAAGACTAGGAGTGAGGTGGGCTTGTTTTCCTCACAGCCTTGGGGCTGGCAGCTGTGCTCAACCAGCTTCTCGCCCCCTCAGTGTCCCCTCGAAATTGTTTTCAGATGAAGAAAGTTCACTGACGTGCAAAGTAAATGTGTCTAGCAAACATTTTTCTGCTTCATTCCCAAGAGGAATTTATTTTTTGTTCTTTGTTCCTTCATTCTGAGGATCCGGCTGCTAATTATAGTAGCATATATTAATAATATATTAATAACTGAATCCTCCTCTACCAGTACTGTTAGATGAACAATTTTTGGCAAGTCCTTTTACCTCGTGATTCTTGTCCTGTCCAAATTCAGAACATGACTCCTCCAGGGTGATCGTGGATGCCCGATACGTCTGTTAACCCTTATGACCTGACACAAAAATAAGAAACCCTGATCTCCATAAGAGTTAAACTTATGGAATTTGCATTCAAGGGATATTTAAATGTCACTTGAGAGGAACTGGTAGAAGATGCTGTGAGCATTGTCTCGCTACCACATTGGAGGTTTTTCAGCAGCATTTGACTCTAATCCTTACCACTGTCATAAAGCTGAGCGGTCTTAATTCTCCTGGGAAAGGTCCCTGGAAGCTGGGTGATGGCGATCCTGGTGCAAGGCGCTGCTGCATGCCAAGGGACAGGTTCCCGTCCATGCTACGCAGCGGACAACAAGCAGTTAAGAGGTCTCTCTCCTGTGAAGAACTGAACAATCATCTGGCACCTGCTGTTGAAAGCATTTATCTGCCACGCTTCTGCAGTTAATCTCTTTCAGATAAAGTTGTCCCTTTTTTAAAAGGCTGCTGGTGCAGATGACGTGGGAGGGCAGGAATTCCACTGGCCATGGGATTGTCCATGTTGGGAAGAGACGAGATTGCTCCTGCTGTATCAGAAATCAGGCTGCATTTTTATTTGGAAAAAAAGGTCGAGGTGTGGGATGGGGTCACTGCTGCTGAGCCCTGGTTCCTGTAAGGAAGGCGAGCAGGTCTGCTGCTGCGTGCTCAGCTGCCCACGGACTTGATCCAGTGCTCAGGGGACGGGGGGGGGGGATATTTTGGCATTTGCTTTGGGCGGAGGAGCCCAGGCTGTAGGTTGGCCTGCTAATTCAAAGCAGGAATATATGTGGGATCCTCCAGGAATGGTCAAGGAAATGAAGCAGGGACCACTTGAGCTAAGCAATGTAAAAGAACTGCAGCTTTACAGCATGGAGCAAGCAGAAGGTAAAACTGCCTTTCCCCATCCCTGTCTACATGCAAAATTTGTGTGTAATTCCTCTTTCCTTACTAATCGTAACCACTGACGTGTTTCACATATTTAATCCCTGTGTCTAACAGCACATTTCTCCAATGGCGAGTTCTGCATTCCAGTTCTGTCTGGGTACCGTTACCTGGATGTTCAGGGTATTTACTGATGGTCAGGCATTTACTGACATGTTCCAATACTTTTCTGTGTCCAAAACCAGCCATTAAGCTAAAGAATGTACCCAAAATATTTGTGGAGATACTGTGTGAGGGTATAGCTGAGAGCCCAATTTAGAACAAAATCAGCTATTCTGTTAAATTCTTTGCTCCACAGCACCGACCCGTGGATGTTACAGGTGGAGAAGCCAAGGAAGCCAGGTAGCCGCCCTGGGATTTCCATAGGAAAAGTTTTTGAGCAAACTTAATTAATCTTCTGTCCCCGAGAACGGTGGACACTTCAACCAAAGCCACGGCTACATACGGAGAAATTGCAATCTTAGCTCAGTAGGAAATGGAAATGTTTTATACGTTATTAATATTTGGTGATGTTTTCTGTAATTCAGCTGGGGCTGATTCATGATCTTCCCTGAAACGGCTCGGGCATCTCTTCGGTGGCTGCTTCCACGAGGTGGCGGTCCAAGGCTGCTGGGATGCTCTTGCCAAGTGAGCATTTCTCCTATGGTTTATCTAGTGCAATAGCTGAATCTTCTTTATCACCATCAAGTTTTGATCTTTTTTTTTTTTTTCCCCCTAGTTGCAAAAGGCAATTTCCCATTTTGCTGAGTGATTTTTTTTTTAATTTTTTTTCCCCCGGGGACTTCCTGCCTTGTTTCATGCTGTGTGAACTAGCTTTTGGGAAAGCTGTGATAGGTCTGCTTGAGGTTGTTTAAAATGTCAAATTGTGCGGTCTGACTTGCCGCTCGCTTGTAAATGAGAAAGAGAAATACTGATGGAGGCAGGACACTCGCAGGTTTGCCTTCATCTCATTCATCAGCTGGCAGGAGATGGAGTTTCATCCTGCTCTGTTTCATGCAGCAATATTTTAATGCAAAGATTCAGCCTCTGAGCGCTGCAGACGGTAGCGCACGTTGTTCTGTGATGCAGTGACAAACTGCTCGGCGTTGTATATTCCTGTGCTGAACACGAACCAATTTCAGAATATTCCAGCCTGGAAAGCTGTGCTCTTGGGACAGTCACGCTAATGCATTCAGGCACTAAGGGGAGGTTTGGTAGGGAAAGGTGTTGCTGGCTTGCTTTGTTTTGTGTTTGCAGCAGTCTTTGCTTTTCTCTTGTGGAAACATTTCCCTTTTTTTGTTTATTTTAAAACAAATACAGTTTCCCTTTTTCTGGAAGAACTTTCAAGGTCTAGTTCACAGCAACAGCAAGCCTTCTCTAGATGAGGTAGCCAGTTTAAGGAACGTGATCACTGTGATGTTTATTGCCTTTTTACCTTTTACCGTGACGCTGAACGGCATTAATTACTGCAAAGGGGTAACATTGATCATTTCAAAACTTCCAATCCAGGCGCTGTCTTCCCCAGCCCCAACCTCTGAATTCTCGGTAGGTACCAAAGCTGTATTTTCATCTTCTGGCAGAGGAAATACAGAGCACCGGGCGCCGAGAGTGAGCGGGGCTGCGTTCCCGCCTGGCTCTGCAATTAGAGCACTACTCACTTCTCTGTATTGCAGCAGTCCAGCCCGCAGGGGAGGCGCGCGGAGCTCGCTGCCGTAGGAATACAGCGCAAAGGGAGCGGCGCTGCGTTCTGAAGGGCGCGCGCAGAGATGAACGTGGGCAGATGGGAAAGCACGAGCAGAATCATCGAGAGCTGTACGATGGGATGTATTCTTAGAGTGTCAGCTGCCATACGTGTCACCTCAACCCATTGTAAAGATCCAGTCAAAGCGTGAGTTTTGAAGAGGGATAAAGGGTACTCGTCGTGTTGATTAGCAAGCAACAAAGATCACAAGTCTCTTAATCTCTCGGATCAGCACCTGAACGTGTCGGGCAAAGCAAAGCTGTTGCAAATAAAGAATTTCATCTTCTGCTTGTTAACCTGCTAATCATACTGTAAACAGATGATTGAAATTCAGACATTTAAACTTTCACAAGTCGAGAATTCACAGTCCAGATTGAAACGCAACGACAGCTCACAGCAGCCAGGACTAACGTGAGAGAGAAAAGCAAAGGCCTGAAAACGGTGAATACTCAGCCGAGCCTTTTTGAGCCAGCTGCGCAACGCTTTAAGAGCATGATCCTGTTATCCCTCTGCCCTGGGCTTATTAAATAACTCGGCATTGTCTGGCTGTCTCTCCCCTCATTCCCAGCTCCCAACACTGTCAGACTCTGACACGTTAGCCTTCTGTCCTGAATGGTCTTCTCAAATTGTAGTCAGCCAAGTTTTCGTGGCAATTTCCCTAATCAGTATTTGCAGTCGTGGTGGGCTGATGCGTAGAACATATTAGCACAGGGATGAATACAGTGAAGAATTGCAACCTGTTGCTTGCTTGGATGAGAGAGCAGGAAAGTTTCTTTTTCCGAATGTTTCCCTGTAATTGTCAACGACTGGCTTGCTGCTGGATACATCCTTTATTATCTAACTTAAGGAATTATATTTTGGGAAGTGCTGTCAGCATTGTTGCCTGCAAAACTTGCGCTTCCTTCTCTTCCCTCCCCCAGCTTATAGATAGTTTCTTGGCCAATGGCAAATTTCCAGCTTGTAGGAATGCATCGCTGGGATGCTGTACTTTTCCAGTTGTTTCCAGGGGAACAGCATCAGTACTTGAGGCTTTCGCTGGGTTTTTTTCCTATCTTCCTTTTTTCAGAGTGTGTGTGTGTATATATATATATATGTGTATATATAAAAACTCCATGCCTATATATATGTATGAGATATAGATAGATGTATTATAAAGATTTTTTAAATTACTGCAGTGTTTGGAATACTGATGTTGTACTCTTAATAACAGCTATTTCACATATTTTAGAGCCCGAATATCTGTATGGCTTTCCATATACTGAACACGCCTTTTTGCGTGCAGGACACCAAACCTGTGCCTGGCTCCCCTTACCCATATTATCCGGATCTGGAGTCTGTCCTGGCTTCCTGGAAAACTGTCACTATAGTTTCTAGTCTAGTGAGGGTAGGTCAGAGTCAGTCCTAAACTGGAAAGAGAATTTGGGCTGAGATGAGTCGGGGCCAGCGGAGCGGCTCCTGCCCACGGCAAGCTTTCCTCTAGAAGAGCCGCATCCAGCCAAGCCCCAGTTCACGACCAGCCGTGTCACAGAGAGCAGACACCCTGCAGTTACTGTCTGCCAACTCCCGTGCTTGCTGCTCTCGCTACGGGAACGTGGGTTTACTGGAGAAGGACCCGATGGGGATGGAGGGAACCCATCGTGGCCCGCTGCAGCTCGTGGCGGGTCTGTCTTGATTTTTGATGTGCTGACAGCAAGATGAAATGCCTTGCGCCCGCTTTGGCAAGAGGACAGCTGTAGCATTTAATGAACGGTTAGCTTCCAGATTTGTTGCCAGGTTTCGATGCGTGTAGGTGAGTGTCTTTTAGGTGAGTGCTTTTCCAGTGCTGGGTCACTGAAGTGTGAAAATGTAAAGCTTCAAGTTTTACACATTCTTGGTGTTTCCCCTGGGACCGGTGATGTTGTTCTGCCAAAGGACTCGGCGTGGCGGTGGTTGGTGTTTGCCACAAACGCTTCAATCTCTGAGTGCTTGAAGGAGTTCGGGGAGGCAGGAAAGGAGACTGGCGTTGTAAAGAGATTATCAGAAGTTTTTGTGTTTCTTGGGAAAATTCATCATCTGTTCTTGTTACCTGTGCAGCAGTTAACAGGGGATTGCAATTTCTTTTTCTGCATCATTCACCCTTTACTTGGGAGGAGTTTATCTCCACAGTATGTTCTTTTTTTTTCCTCTGGCAAAGGTTCTCTAACATACAGGTTTGCTCTTCTATTCTTGATTTACCAGCTTGTATATCGAGGCTTGCTATTGCCCCGTTTTGAGTCTCCCCTTCTATTAGTATTTTATTGCAGCTCCTTTTGCCTTGAGAAGGTGATGAGTAGTTGGGATCCATCTTTGTGTTGCACTCTCCTGATTAAAGGAGTTAACAGAGAAAATAGGTGTTTTCTTGAAAACAGGAAGAATTAAGTGGGAGCCAGATTCGTCATTCAGTTCCCAGCTTTTTTCTAGCTCAGGCACAAATCAAAAGCTTGTAACTCTCTTGTGGCAGCAGGACACACTTGTCTCTGTCTCTGGGAACTATAAACTTCTGCAGTGTTTTGCTGACTCTCACGTACGCATCTCTAACAATTTATATTCTGCTGATTGTACTTGCAACCAAAACTCTGGGAAAAGTCTCTTCTGCTATATACATGGCATGGTGGCTGCTCTTACTTTGTGTGTTTCTCGGAGAAAGCTTATTGCGAGAAAATTCAACGCATGGGGCCATTTCTTTGAAGATCTGCTTGGATCACGTGATATTTTTTTGAATTAATAGGATGAAATAGATACTGCACTTTAGCAAGCAGTGTGTTTCTTGAAAACATAATTAAAAACCCTGTGGATTGTTTACAGACCGCCTCGTACCCCATTTGCTGTCTGTCCCCGGCAGCTTGCTGTGATCTGCAGTTTTTCTGCTTTGCAGAGCAGTGTCTGCCTTTCCCTGTCATCCAGCCCAGCCCCGCTTTGTGGCTGCATCAGACTTGCCACCTCCTTGTCGTCAATTTGTTCTCTCTTTCTTTCTTCCATCCCATTTAGCATACTCAAGTCTCTTAAAATTCAGCTTGTAAGCAAAGTGAAGCATCACCTAAAATTGTAAAATCAGACTTTACCCTCCCTTCTTCCCCCTAAAGAAAAAAAACAAAACAAAACACACACACACAAAAAAAACCACCAAGTAGAGGAAAAATGTGATTGAATTGCCAGCAGGTATGGTGCAAATATTTGAAATATTTACAGCACAACCACCTTCTTTCATCACCAGGAAAAGGCTGTAGCTGCTTATTCAAAGAAACCAGCTATGTCACTGTGCAGCGGCTCTGCTGACTTGTTTCAGAAAATTCAGTTATCTCATGATTGTAAAATGGGTTTGGGTGAGCTCCAAGAAGTGGGGAATTGTGTAAATGGAAAGAAACCAAAAGTTAGCGATCAATAAAGGCTGCAGCCCAAACTGAGCCACTCTGACTTGCAAAATGTGCTTCTCTGAAAATTAGGTCGCTTTTACAGGTTGGACACCCAAAATTGCTGATTTAACAAATTCCTATTTTTACATAAATTCTGTGAGAGCAGAAGAAAAGTCTGGAGGATGACGGGGTAAGAGACGCAAAATGGTTTTTCTCTTGCTGTATCTGTATGCAAAGCTGTAGCTGACCGCCGAAACAGGGAAATCCTGCAGCCTCCGCTGTGCTCCTGCAAACTTGCGGCAAAGCCCTCCTGCTGCTCGGCGGCAGCACGCCCAACCTCCTGGTTAGTACCTGGTGCTGCCCTGTCCTCCACGGAGTTGCCAAACCTTTTTTGAAGCGACTTTAAAAAGCTGGTTTGCCCTCTCTCACACGCAGAGGCAGGGAGTTCAGTAGTGCTTTTGCTGTAAGCACGACCTCGTGTCGCTCACACGTACCGGGAGTGTTCCTGAACAAGCGCAGCGTGGCCCGCTGCGTTCGTGCTGTTGTCCGAGCCGAATTCCTCCTTGGGCAAAGGCAGGTCTTGTTTTTTCTCCTCTTACCCCCGTCATGTGTACGTAGCTCCTACACGCCTGTGTCCTTCTTGCAGAGTGCGAGACGTAAATTCCACTGATTTGAAGCTGCTGCAGTAAACTGCCCACCTTACTTAGCTACAAATTTACTTGGTTATACGTTTCAGGAGCTTTTTTTTTTTTTTTTTTAACTACTGCTCTGAACGTCATTTGCAGTATATTTTGCAAATGTGTGCTTCCTGTAGGTGGCTTATTACTTCTGGATGCTGTGCAAATAGCAGCTATTCCACTTGTGTCAAAAGCTGCAGAAAATGCTTATTGTTTCCTTAATGTGCCATTACCTGGGTAGGACGTACACGCTGCATACAGGAGAGCAGAAGAGAACTACTTGTCTGCAAAATTAGGAGTTGCACAGCTTTCAGTCATCAAACAGCAGCTTTTTTTTGTTCGTGAAACAGCGAATTTTTGGGAGGCGATCATCCCTCTGAGTTTTAGGCGGTTCCTGTGTTGGTGGATCCATCACAGCTAGCGCGTCTGGGTAATCAATGGGAAGAAATGAGCTCCTCTGCAACGCGTTCACGTGATCTGTGCCGGAGGCCCTTTCTGAAGGGGATAAATTGCAGCCTGGAAGTGCAGATCGGTGAGCCTGGCCAGCTCGGACGGAGCCATCTCCCTTGTAGCCAGCTCCCAGGGCGTGATTCATCTCCTCCAGAAGTCTGCAGTGCAGGCATCTCCAGCACGGACGATCAATCTCGGCGCTCTCCTTGTACTCTTTGGAGATCAGGGGAGTTCAGGGCGTGATTTATTGGGTCGAATACTTAGACCAGTTTTAGGTGAGATGACTCCCACGTGTGCCCCACCAACACTGGCAGAAGTGCGGGGTGCCGAGCCTCCGTGGACGAGGAACCCCCCGTTGAGTGAGGAGTCTCCGCTGAGCGCTGGAGCTCAGTCCGCCTTTGGCTGCACAGCTAAATCAGCGCTGAACGCAAGATCGTGAGGGTGGATAAAAGCCATCATGGTAGATGATTGTAGAACGATCCAGATTTCCTGGTTCTTTGAGGATTTGTCATAGTGCAGCAAAGTTAATCTTTCTAAGAAATGTCTTAACTTAGTGGATCAGACGCAAAATCTGTTCAGCCCGTTACCTTTTGCGTGAAAGTGGTCTGTAGTGGAGAACCAGGAGAGGAGTCCAAGGACAAAGGAAGCAAATTCCTTGATGGATCTTCATCCCTCCCTTGGGTAATTATTCTTTGGACATATCTAGATCTGTGATACTCCATTAAGCTGTGGCAGTGACAGAGCTACGAAAGAACATTTCAGGCACCCTCATACGGTGAGACAGTGTTAACAATAATTCCCTGTTAACCGGGCTGACGAGTCCAATCCAATTAATCTTTCCTAAGATGGAAGCCACTCCACTAATATGGAAATCAGGCAATCCCCGACTCGGCGGGAGCGCTGCCCAGTTCCTCTCCAGTTCCTCCGCAGCGAATGCCAGGGCAGAGAGTTCAGTTTATACATTTGCCTGTGAATAATTCTTTTGAAATCTCCCAGGTTTAATGAAATCTCGTGGTGACCAGCTCTGTATTTTGACTGTCTGTTTTTCAGTATTGAGGAACTCGGGTTACTCCGGTGTGTGAAGGTCGTTTCTTTAATTTCAGAGCTTTTGTCAAGGTTTTGTCTTTAGAAGATGCCTGCAGTTCAGCCGGTATCTAGCATGATGGGTTCCATATTGATGAAGACAGCAGATTGCAGGAATATGATCATGAATATAATGACAGGAAGGAGGGTCGGAGGAATGTGCCAATGCAGGATTTCTGTTCTCAAGAACTTTATCTGAATGAGAGGTGGTTTGTGGCGTGGGTTTTTTTTTTTTTAATAATGATGCAGTGACATGGAATGGAGGAAATAATACATTGAATAGCTGCACCTTTTTTAACAGAACATGTCCAATGCTAAAGAGTTTATTTAGAGACTAGGGAGAAGGTAACGCAAGTATTTGTTTATCGTACGCTTGTAGGAAGGTCGTCCCAAAGCAGAAGACAGGAGTCTTGGTAGATGGAGCTAAAATTATTTTTGTCCATATGAAAGAGAATAACAGCTCAGCTCTGGAGCTTGCAGAGACAGGAAGGCAGAGCATCTGTTTTTATTTTAAACTCTTCTCCTCATTTTTTTTTTATTTTTCAGGTCATATCTGACTCCGGTGCGGGATGAGGAAGCAGAATCACTGAGGAAGGCACGATCCAGGCAGGCCCGGCAGACTCGCAGGTCTACACAGGTAAAGAACGGAAATACTTACGTTTGTGTGCGGGATGAAGAGAGCTGATGTTTAGAGAGACAAGATTTTCTTTTGCTCTATTTTACTACTTAGGACAAGGGGCTTGTCTACCCTCGCACTGCGTTGGAGAGGTTCTGGCAAAAGTTCCTGCAAACAGTTATTAAAAATACAGCCCCGATGATATGCCAGTTAGATTTCAAAGGTCGCATGTCTGCAATATACCTGCCTTTTAGTTTGCAGCTTGATCACGTATGTTTGGACTGCTTTGAGTCAGTGATGAGGTTGGTACACTGAGAAATGTGTTAAAGACAACAGAATTATTTTCTTTCTGTGAGTGTAAAGATGAAACATTAGCCTGGCCAGCTATAAACCCGCTGGGTGTTTTACACTGACTTGGAAGAATTGAAATCTACTTGCATAAATTGAAAAATTCTCTCTTTTACTGTCTCCCCAGGGCGTGACACTGACAGACCTTCAGGAGGCAGAACGAACCTTCAGCCGGTCTCGGGCAGAGCGGCAAGCTCAGGAACAGCAAAGCGAGAAAGCCGAGAGCACCGAGTCCGCTGAGGACAGCAGCGAGAGGCAGGAGACCCGGTCACGGTGGAGCAGAAATACAGATGAGGAGGTGATCCTCCTGGCCTCAGTTCTCATTGTGTCCAAGTTAACGAAACCATTTAGGATAGCTGAGATCAGGAGAAATTCTTTTGGGGATGTCCGTTTATTTTAAGGGGGGCAGACTTGCTGGAGGGAAGTGATCCTGAGGAGTAGTACCTCACCTCAGCGGTGCGGATACGTAAGTGTTAGAGGTTAGCTGTTCCTTCGCTCTCTGCCAGGAATTTCGCTTTTCCATCTCTTGCCAGAAAATAAAGCTGTGTAAATCACAGACAGTGGAATGAGAAGGCTAATGATAGAAATGTGGCCTGGATCCACCCTTGCTGTGCAGAATGGACTGAGGTTTTGTCTTCACTTTTTTCCACAGATGTTCTGTGTGTAATGGAAAGCTGGAGAAGCCAGTTTTCTTCCTCTTGACGTCACTTCTGGGTTTTTTTTTTTACATTTCTATTAGATAACTTGTTTGTCCTGCTATTGATCCCAGACTTCCCAGCGAGGGGAGGGTGCTCTCATGCTGTAGCTGTACAGTCATTTTAACATTCATCCCAGTCTGACGGAATGAACGTGATCTGGCGGGTGGAGGGCATCACTTCCAGCAGCAGAGAAGAAAACATTACACTCTAAAAGATTACCCAGTTCCCTGAAATCCCATATCTGCTAGTTCTTCTTCATTCTACTAACTTTCTGTCACGGTTCTTTGTTTATAGACTGTCTATCGGCGATTAAGGTGCCCGGTACAACCAGACAAACCTACGACACCTGTATCTCCTTCGACATCGGCACCTCTCCTTTACACAAGTTCATACCTGACTCGAACAAATAAGTATCTAGGTCTTGACTCTGTGAATCCAGCAGACTTCGGAGGTGCAGCCACAGAGATGGAGAAAAATGGTGTGTACCCAGGAGAATGAAGAACAGTCAAAGCTCAGGGATTTTCATGAGTTTTAGAACTTTCAATGTGTACAGACAGAGAGAATAAGTTTACTTGTTATTCTGAGGGGAGCAGTATGGGGAGCTGCCATCTCGCCAAACAAATGTGACTTCTTTAAATGGAAATCCTAATGTAGGATACGACCTATTGCTTGTAACAGAGAGGGATAAAGGGATGTTTTCCATTTTGGATAAGTAAATGAGGTAGTGATCCGTGGAGCGTTTAGATCTTAGAGCTGGGGGGGAGCGATTCCACTAGTACAGTTTGTCCTCAGAACAGGAGTAAGTCGGGATGATTTGGAGAGAGCTGACAGCTAGGGTAACGTCTCTGGGCTCTGATAAGGTGTGCGAGTAACCAGATGTAGCAGGGCACTGAGATTCCATTTCATTTGGTTTAATAACTCCTTTGTAATATAACACAAGCCAAGATGACCTTGATCAGCTCGAAAAGAACCCCAGTACCTTAGCAAAGGCACAGATGTAGAGCACTGAAACCAAAGCAGTCTTTCTTTGCTTGGCCAGAGTGTGAAGATCAGGATTTAGATGACAGATCTCTGAACAAACAGTCAATCCGAGAGAGACGGCGGCCAAAAGAGAGGCGAAGAGGCACCGGCATCATTTTCTCGACAAAAGATGTAAGTTTGAGTTCCTTAGAGAAGAAAAACTCATTCTGTCATATTCAGGGTGAATTTCCTTCCAGTTCCAAGCTCCAGATTTTTTTCCAAGTCAGTTGATTTCCTTCCCTCTCCAACTCTATTTCAGACTGGCACAGCCAAAGGAATTGCATCCCTGTTTGGCCCATGTAAAACCCAAGCAGCAGGCTCTGCGAAGCCAGTTCTTGAGCCATAAATCAGCGCAATCCTTGCAGAATTGTGAAAGAGCCCACATGAGAGGAGAGAGATTAGAAGTCTAGTTGCTTTGGAAGAAGGAGGTCGAGCCACTGGAAGTATTTTCAAATTCCTCTGAGCCCAAATTTGGCTACGCTTTAGGCCCCCTAAAAGGAAGACGCTGAGGAATAAAACCTGTGTCTGGATCCCTGACCAGCACCAGCGAACACACACAGCATAAATGCAGAAGAGCTGTCTGTGTCGTGGTCATTTCTCTTCAGCCTGGTTTCAAAAGGATTTCTTCAGTCTGAGGGAAGAAATCCAGCCCTCCAAACCTTAGTTAGAGAGTCAGGTAGGAAAATAGATCACCTTTTTCAGGAGAGAATAAGTGTTATGAAATCACGGTTAAGAAGTCTGCAGCAGTTCTAGTCCAGCCGTGGACATACAGCCTTCCTCGTTCACCTCGGGGGGAGAGGCTTCCTGCACAGTACAATGGAAAAAAGGCCCCAGTGGTTTTCGCTGTGGCAGCAGTAGACGTGTTGAATATTTGGAGTCACAGAGAAGTTGAATGGCCCTGCTGGAAACTTCAGTGTTTCCATTGAAAGACTTGCTGCAAACACCCGCTTTGTATTCTTTTCAAACAATTCCTCCATTTTTTCACTTGCATGTCAAATGTGATTTTTTTTTCTTATTGTTTTTTTAGTTAAATGCATTACAGCTTGCCCAGTTGTCTTCTGGATCATTGTAGCATATTACTAGCTTCAGAGCAGAAAGCAAATCACTTCTCAGAGTTTTAGTTCGTTTCCCTGTTGTCTCTACACAAAACTGCAGCTACAACTTCTGAAACACCTTGAGTTCAATGCGGAGTTAGATGGGATGCCGTGGAGGTTTACCATGGCTCCATGAAATCCTGGAGCTGTTACAAAGAGGTTACAGAGAGGCTGCATAAGTGCAAGCTATCTGGGATGACTAGTCTTTCCTCCGGGAGTCTGACTGAAGTGGAGGATGTTTCTCTGAAAGTCAATGTTATGTCAACATTTCAGATATGCAGTCTTCCCAAGCGTCACGTTTGTTCCCTCAGTATGTTAAGGAGCGTTACTCCTTCTCCTACTCACTCTTCAGGACCATTCGAACTGCAGCAGCCATCTCAAGAGAGTAATCCTGTCCCCAGTACCAAGATCTTTTAAATGGCCGTTAGGTTCCCCAGCCTTATCTGATGATCAGCCACAAGCACCTCGGCAGGCATTTCTGTCAGCAGAAATGTTCTTAGCTTTAACATCAAATCAAAAGCAATACATTATCTTCCTGTGATAAAATTTTCTTGTTTCCACGGCTGCCTAATTGTATTGTTTGTTTTTTCATCCTAGGATGATGATGAAGTTGATGGAACTGAGGAGGTGAAGGAAACTCGGGTAAGTGAAAAATACGTCTGAATAGTTTGGTGTTTCGCTCTTGAGTGTTGGTGGCGAGGAGTCTTCTATTGCTTTACTTTTGTTTGTACGAGAGGTTCAGGCTCTGTTCAGGAGCTGCGAATGAACTTGGGAGGTAGTTCTGAGTAGCAAAGTGCTTACTGATTTCTCATCTGAAAGATAAAGAATATCTAAGTTCAAAAGTTGGCTCTGTGTGAGCTGCATAGGCAGTTCTCAAACCTGGAGGGACTGCAGCGGCAGCAGGGCTGAGTGCCTTACCGAGAGCGCTGTCAGGAGCTGCGACGGCTGGGGATTGCGGCTGTCCGGCATCCCGAGGAAGGCGTGTGACCTTGTATCTCAGAATCGCCCTGACGCTGTTATTTTGGACAGTATGTTTTGTATTTCTAGAATCTGCGCTCTTGTCTCCTCGCGGATTTGTTTTCTTGCGGGAAATTGTCTTGGCAAGCAACACATCAGAGGTGGTTCGTTGTTCTCGTGTTCTTGCAATAGTCTCATCTTCCTTCAAGGCCCTTTCTTTCCTTTTAGAATAATTACTGAGCCATTCCAAATTGCCTTGGTTTCTTCTGGTTTTGTCTGTCTGTGTTTGGAAAGCTAAATACATTTCCAGACTATTAAAGCATGATGTGCAAGACCTGGGACAGATAGCAAGTTTAAGGCTGCTTAGGGGTCAGCCTGCTTGTGTGACGTTTAATCTTTGCCAGAAAACGTTGACGTTATGGTAGTCTTTCCACGTAGTTTGCAATTTCATAGAGCGATTGAAGCATCAATTTATCAAAAAGTTAACTGGTTCTTTGCTGAAAAATTTCAGTAATGCTCGTCAGAGAATATTTTTGGTTTCTTTTTGCAATACTCAGTCAAAATGGGGCAAAGTCACGGTGAGCCTCGTGGGGACCAGAGACTCACGTGGTGCTGGGATGGCTCTCAGCACGTGCTATCTTTCAGCGCCAGCCTTTGCTTTCCCGGTGCTTGCTTTGCAATGTGAAATGTGGGATACTCCTTCCCATGGAAGCGGCTCGAGCTTGGGATGCAGCCCTTCCCACAGGAGTTTCGTTCGTAGCAGTACACAGCTTTGTTAAATCTTCTACTTAACCCCGCATGAAAGATTCAGCCATTTATCGTCCTTAAAATTGTTTTGACATTTCTGCCGTCTCACAGTAAGACTGAAGGAGGAGTATTTTGTAATGTGGAAAAAGTAATAATAATAGGGACACCCTGTATCCAGCAGTCATGTTTTGGACTTGCTGGGAATGTCTTGTTCTTCTGGGAAGTTGTCCCAGATTAGTTAAATTAAGACAAAAGAGTATCTGAGGCTGCAGGTTTGGAACCTTCCTGGAGTCTAGTCCTAAAATTGCTGAAAACTCCATTGAGCT
Source organism: Grus americana (assembly GCF_028858705.1). Classification (NCBI taxonomy): domain Eukaryota; kingdom Metazoa; phylum Chordata; class Aves; order Gruiformes; family Gruidae; genus Grus; species Grus americana. The sequence continues at coordinate 984,608 of NC_072876.1, forward strand.
CAGGCCTTGCCGCTCTTGTAAATGGGTAAACTGCACTTCGTGAGAACCCGCCACCTGTTCCTGCCCCAAAACTCAGGGTCACTGAGTCTCTTACAATTAATGATGCTGCTTTTCCCCTAATTAATAGCAGGGACTCCTTTGGTCTTATCCTTTGGGTTCCCATCTAACAGCAGAGCAACTTCCCTTCGGTTCCCTTGGCCCTTTGCACACCTGCTCTGTGAAACAGCCCCGCGTCCTTCCGCACCTCCCGTCCGTCAGACCCTGGTCTAGACTCTCCTTCCACTCTGCTGGTGCTGGTTTTCCCATTCTCCCAGTCCTCTTGTTTTTATCCACTTTCCAGTTCATTTTCTTTACTGCATGCCTCCAGCATCATGTCACTTGGTCAGCCTTCCCTGGTTTATTTTACATCCAAATCGGAGAGATTTCTGTCCTGCTAACTGGCCGTCAGTTTGGCAGGAATCACGGAGCCGCTCCTTGCTTTCAGTTCTAGTACCGAGCAAGAAGTACAATTAATAATAATTAACGCATCAATACTAATAATTCTGGAACGGCAGGTGCCACCATCAGAGTTGTGAACTTGAACACGCTGAAGTGTCCCATCTTAGTTGCAGACCCCCAAAGACTCTCCTGGTTGTGTGTGAGCAGTTATTTTTTACCTGCAGTGTTTATTTCTTGGCTGCTATTTGGCAGATTTTCACAGGAGCCAAAAAGGGCCCTACTTGAATTCCCTCCTCCAACTATGCAGCGCTGGAGTTTAGCAAAGGAAAGGTAAATGCAATTTTTTAAAAAAAAAAAAAAAAAGGAGCAAATGCATGTTGTTCTAATTCTCAGAAGTGGATGAATTATTTTGGCTGAAATTTATGAGCACCAGCATGGGAAACCAGCCCAGACGCTTTGGCTGAGTTTTAGGCAACTGCGAGCAGTCTCGTAATAGGACGTGTCAGGCAACCTTCAGCTCTTTTGCTACCAACCCCGCCTTTCTGCTCGAGATGCAGACTGCTTGGATGCACTGTGGAAAGTTGGAAGACCGGACTGAGTTTTATTGTGGAATAAATGCTCAAGGGCACAAGGACTTCAGCTGGAAAAAGCCTCTGGGGAAGCAGTTTGAGGAGAGTTTGTTGCGCGGTTCTGCTGGGAAGGATTTGTTCAGTCTGGGGAGAAGTGAGCTGAAACCAGAGGTGAGGAATAAAGTTTGGCCACGGTCTAGTCCTCTGTTCTTCAGAAAGTAAAAATTGCGAGAGTCCAAAAGATGACGTTAGCACCAGGCTGAGCAGTGCGCGTAGGCTGGCACGTGGAAACCTTTCCTGCTCCCTGCAAGCCGGTCGCTGTGAAATATCGGCGAGAATTCAGTCGTGGTGGGGCCAGTGAGTGTGAATGCAGTACGGTCAGTGCAGGTGCAAAGCAGCGGCTCGAGCTTGGGATGCAGCATTTGATGGATAATGATGAAGACTAAAGACAATGGTCCGATGTTACGGTTTGGAGAGAGTTCTCCTTACCCCCAGGTCTTCTGGCTTCGACTTATACACGACTTCCACCACTGCTATTACAAAGCAGGAGAAATTGGGAACGAATTTGGAAGAAAAGTGTATTTTAAATGACATGCCATGCGTAACAGAAATAGAAAAATTTGTGTAGTCATTTAAAGATCTTTATCTCCTTGCATTTCTTTTCAGTGGCATTACAAATGTGCCTCACCCGTGTGTTAGATAGTTCATCAAGGGAAAGTTTTAAATACAGGGGAATGCACCGAGCATCACGTTGGTAAAGTAACAATTTCTGGGCCGTAGAAGTGTTAAAGAAAATATCCGTTCTCATGAACTTCCTCTAGGACAGTCTGTATAGCACGGTATAAAACCCAGACACATTAATGGAATTAACTTTTATGCGGGAATAACACTGAAACATATGATTATGGATTACGATCAGAGTAAGTGTATTAAATAGGCTCCTTTCCGGTCTCCCTGTACTTTGATTTATGAAACACAAGTATTTTGAATTCTGCAAAACACTATTCAAGCCCACGCTGTTTTGTAAATATTACATGTTCTGCCTAATTGTACTATTAACACGAAATCACCAGATGCAACTGGATACGAATAAAAATGAAATCTCTGTCTTAGGAGGACTGAATTTCTAAGCTTGATTCCATGAATTCTAAGGGAAGACCAATGAACTGGAAAATTCCTTATGCAAACTAAATGTCTTCATGTTATAGCTGTTTGAGGGTTATGACTCTGGAGTCCCGATTTTGATATGTTCTATTTCTCACCTCTATTTTTGCTTGTAGTGGCATTTTATCTTCTGCAGAGACTTCCAATTTAGCTTTTGTAATCATGCCGGTTACCTTTTTTTTTTTTTTTTTTTTTAAAAAAACATGGATTTGATAAACAAATCGTTTAGCTTTAGTCAGTATTTTGTGACTCGGCTGTCGGAGCCAGGCCGCGTGTTTTGGGAGCCCCAGGAGTCCTCCCAAGGACGCCGGACCCCACCGTCGTACTGCCCTCCTTCCCCGAGGCAGCGTGGCGCGGTGCTGCGCGGGCTGCAGTCGTGCCTCTGTGCTGTCTTTTTAAGCTAAGGAAGGCTCTGAATCCTTGACTTTCTGGACTGAGATTGCCTAATATGGTAAGGTATGTCTTCACGGGCTGCGCCGTTTCGTCGAGATACAAGAGAAAGTTGACTAGTGAAAGGGAACAAAATAGGTGAACTTCTTGCTAGCTGATAAGAAAATAAAATCTTTTAACCTAGATAGCGCCGTATGGTGCTGTTCATCCTATGGCTTATTGCTCCCGGCCCAGGGTCCCTTCCGGGGACTAAGGGTGCAAGTATTTTTCCCTGGTTTTACCCTTCAATATTTACTTGTAGCATAGCTGCAGCGTGACGTGGGAGGGAAGCCATCTGGCCCACGTCCAAGGTAACGTCGGTGGTACCGCGCGTCACTCGCCTGACTCTAGTGAAGTTATAGAGCGTTTAATTATGTGTAAAGCGAGGCTGTGAGAGATTGACCCTGTTTAGTCCTGTTTGTAAACAAAATGCTCTAATGGGTTGTGCGTGCTGCAAGGAAAGGAGAGCTAATATGTCTGTAACCAGTAATATAAAGTGGAGTCTGAAATAGCAGAAAATTGCTGCAAGGGCATGAGCCAGTGTTTTGCCATAGAGCTTTAAATATGGTGAAGAACAGTTTTATTGTGCTCGGAATGCCCTGGGTTCTTGGGGAGGGGGAAGACACTAGAGAAACTTAAATACATCCTGAAAATATTTCAACAAAAAAATTTCACATCTGCACAGATCATTTGCCTCACGAGTTCTCCAGCCTAATATGCTCGCGTCGCTTTTTCTTAACCTTAATATTTTGAGAAGGGCATCAGACTTGCTGTCTGCTATCCCTGTTGATACAGCATTTAATCGTCACCGTGGCTGCCCAGTTCCTATTTACAGCTCCGGGAAAACACATTGTTTGTGCCTAAAGCCAAGCAATCCCTGTTGGCTATGTAGACTACAGGGTTACAGCTAAATGCGTTCAGGTTAATTCCTCTAATTCACCGAGTTGCTGAATTAGGAAGGTGTAATGTGAAGCAGTGTCCGTGATGGAGATGGAGATGAGTAACACAAAACCAGCTCAAATCTGATCTGTGAGTCCCAGGAAGGGGAAGCAAAATAGCGAGTCCTCCAGGAATGATTCACAAGGTCATAACTATTAAGGTAACTCATAACTATTTAACGTTACTTTATGTTTTAACTTCTTGTTTAGTAAATTACTCTCGGAATTTCAGTGTAGTCCGAGGTGACTAATCTTTCTCAGTTGTCAGCACGTAATTTCTGCTGAAGCAACAGAGCTGAGGTTAGCAGCGCATCGGATACCCACCAGATACCTTGGCTTTCTGGCACTGCCGGCAGGGCCGCGCAGCCAGTTCCAATTATCCCATTTCACCCCAGGGTCCCGTCCCTTTGCCTACGCGGCAGCTCTCTCACGGGTGTCCCGGGATCCTTTTGGTTTCTTCCCAGAAGGAACTGGGAGCAGTAGGATGGACAGGGTCAGTGCCCTGTGTAGGCATCTCCCCACCTCCAGTGCAGCGTGGATACAGCACAGCCGCTCCCGGAGACAGGACCGGTCGTGTTCAGTGTGGCTGTTGGCCCAAGGAACAGCGTTGTTCCCTGGACCGTATCCCACGGACAGAATAAATCTAACTATTGTTTTATGTCTTATTTGTGTTTATAATTTTTTGACTTTTTAAAAGTTAACAGCATACGTTTGTGCTTGTAATAGAGCGTCGTGGCAATTTTTGTTTGAAACTGTCAAGCTCTATCCCATCGTGACATGCTCAAAATTATGGAAAGGAAAAATACATCTCACTGCTTAACTACTTAGAGCAGGTTCTCTGCCCCTCTGGGAGCTGATGATCGTACTTCGTTGTCAGTCATCCAGCAGGCCGTATGGAGGATGTCTCTCCTGATGTGGTTGAAGACATCCTCCAAAAACATCTGATCTGCTGGATTCAGATTCCTGCATACAGCCATAGACGTCTGGGTAGCCCTTAACGGCTGTGTCATGTTGACACGGCCGGCTGCCTTCAGAGCGGGTGAATTGTGCGCGGAGGAGGCAATAGGAGATGGCTACAGCAGAGGCAACTCGAACGTATCGTCCTCGGTGCTCGCTTTCCTGCCCTTCTCACCAGTGTGCTGGGGAACGCTGCCTTGTGGCAAAGCCCCTGCGAAGCCAATGTTGCCTGGGCGCGCCGTGCAGAATGGTGCAGTCCCGTGTTCAGGTAGTAAATGATTTATCTCCCAGATATGTCCAGAAGGAGCAAAAAGCAGAAGCTGTATCGCCAGATGGCTAACAAGGAATTGAAGAGTAATCTAAACTTGTTTGGAAAACTGAACTCAAATTCCCTGGCAATAAAATACCCTTTGGAAACTACCACTGTAGGAAAAATTGATGTTCCAGTGATTCAAGGGTGGTGATGCTGTTTGTCCCCCTTGTCTTTAAAAGGTCACTTTTTGTTCTGAGTTTAAATCCTCCCACATTCTTCTCTTCAGAAAAAGCCTCATATTTGGAAAGTCATTGTTAGTTTTTTGCTTTTGGACATGGAGTTTCCCTGCTAGAAATAACATTACTTGGCAGAAGCTACTTCATTATTTGGTAGGTCAAGATGGAGAATCCTTAAGCTGCAAAACTCCTTCCTGGCAGGAGTTTACCACCAGCTTTGGTTTAATTCGCACCTCGGCACGGTTTTGTTACTCATTATAGTAGGTATCTAGCATGTAGCTAATGCTGGGTGCTGTTGTGGGTTGGTTTATTTTTATATATATATATATATATACACACACACACTTTTTTTCATTTTCCTAGATTTCATCCTTGGGAGTGAACATAACCTTCTGCACCACAATCTGCTGCTGTTGAAGGAAGGGCAGAAATAGGCTTGAAGCATAGTTAGATAGCAATGCGCTGAAGTTATCCATCTGTTTGGCCAGTGAACATTGCTTTGTGTCAGCTGGTTGCTTCCACAGACGAGCTAAGAGAACGGTTTTATAGCCGCGGAGTGGCTGGGGCGGGCGGGAGGTATGCACAATCGGATGAATTTAGATAAAGAGCAAAATGGATCGTGACTCCTTTGCAAGCACCCTGAGATTTCTATTTCTTTATGTCATATTTTGGAAAGTCCCTTAGCTTGAAATAGCTATGTTTACATCTGGTTCTTGTATTCCTGTTTGCTGTCTCGGTTTCCCTGCCGCGGCCCGTTAATATCTTTGCAAATTTGTGCTGCGTTCCTCCTCTGTAACTCGGCGTGTTTGTGCTGCTTCGTCCTTTGCAAGAAAGCTGGGTGGGGAGAGGGAACCTGTCGCCAAACACAGGCAGAGCGCGACTGCTGAACGGCTTCGACTGGAAGATAGGACGTTCTAACGCCGCTTTATCCATACTGGTACTAACTGGATGAAATCACTTGGGTTTTGGCGTGAGTGGGCAGTGGAAAGCATCTCTCTCGAGTTCGTTGTGCTGCCTTTTTTTTTTTTTTTTTACTTAACGAAACAGGGCATTGAGTTTGGGAAAGAAACCTGTGAAGAGACAGAGCTGGGGTTTGGGTGGGCATGAGGGAAATTATCTGTAGACACCCGTCTTCCTGCTGCCGTGTAGACATCGTGAGAATCGCGGCATGAAAATACACGGTGCCGAGGTTGCTCCAGGCCTCTGCCTTTGTAACCGTGGTTGCATTGCCAGCCTTGAATGGAATCAAATCTGTGGTCTCAGCGACATTTGGTTTTGGCAAAGTAGCAACTGCCACATCTGTCTCCCTCTAACGGGAGTCTGTTCCTGCTGCGCTGTTTTATTGTTCCTGATTATTGCTACCTATTTCTGTCTGTTTCTGTAACCTCTCGCCATCGTCCCTTCTGGCGGTTAGGAACTTCTGATAATTAAATCCTTCTCCCTCTTCTGCAAACTTCTCTTTAAAGTCAGTTCCCAACTTCTGACGGTAGGGTGGGCGCCGGAGGTGTTGATGAACACCTCTTCTTCTTGTCCTGTTACAAACGCTGGATTTGAGTGTCCAAGGCACCTTGTCCCTTCTTCCAAAACCTCAGTTCTGCTCCACAGAATACTTTTCTCCTGCATGCATAATTCGACACAGGTGCTAAAATGATGTTTCTGCGCTGCGAATGGTGCTTTTTAACCTCTCTTCGCTACTGATTTTTATTTTCTATATTTGTAAGAAAGCAAAAGGAAAAGAATTCTGAAGGTTTGTATTTAAAAAGTGCTATTCTCAGCCCACACTAAAATTATCTGCGTCTGCTGCTTAGTGCTAATCCGGGTATGCCTAATGGCTGTAGCTTCCAGCCTTTTTATGATAAATTTAGTGATGGGGATAAAAAGTGAGGGAAGTATGATGCTATAGGTGCAATTATAGACTGTCAGCTGCTGCGTACGTGTTTGGGAGGAGAGGAAGAGCCTTTCCTTCTGCTTCCTAACTGCGAGACGTAACGCCAGCTCTGCTCCTGGGAATCCTCGTCGGTGCACTGCAGATGAAAGCCTGTTCACTTCTACGGTTTGTATTCCACATACAGCAAGCTGCTGCAGTGCCTCCACATCCCGTTTACAACACCGCTTATTGCCTGACCAATAATTTCTTTGCTACAGCCCTTCAGCCTTCTGTTACTGAACATAACCATTACTGCCTTTTTTCAGTTCTAAATAAACCCGGCGAAGCTATAATTGAACCTGTTAAAGCTTGCATATAATTTTGAAGTGATTTATTTACGGTGTTTTAAAGTGGGTTTTATATAGCGTGTATTTTCAATCAAGTTTTCATTATCCAAAATAATAGTGGGTTGGGTGTTACAGTGAATACAGCTGCTACAGCTTTGACCCTGAGTTGTCCCACGGAACGGCAGCCCTCTGGATTCTCGCAGTGTATCTGCAAACTGGATTGCGGTTCAGAGGTGACGGAGAGGTAGCTGTACAAGAAGGAAAGTTTATTATTACAACTTTTAAAGACTGGCTTTTTGTCACATCTCCCGGGTTAAGTAACGGTGCTGCTAATTGCAAATCAACTCGTTATGCATGGAAATGAAGAGTTTCTCTGCAGACCCAGCAGAATCTCTTCGCGCAGACGGCGATGTGTACAGCGAATAAAGGTGTCAGAGCGGGAGGGTTAACAAGACTCAGCCTTTTCTTTGCAGGTGAATTCCTTTCCAATATTTTTGGTAATACTCTAGAGACTTTTTACTGCAAGATTCCATGCAGAGGAAGAAACGGCTGGTGTCCGGGTACGCGAGGTGCAGTAATCACCGGTACGGTAACCTTTCGTCTGACTGCGGAGCCCTGCGTGTTAGGACAAACCGGCATTCCTGGCTTGCCAGACCTGATCTCAGATTGATCGCGGGCTTTTCCTTTGCAAATAACAGCGGTCGTGTCTGATTTGGACATAGCGGAAGCAAGCGCGAGGCAAGTAAGAAACTCTTCTAGGGACAAAGCGGTGGTACCGCTTAGTGTGTGCAAAGGCTGCGCATTATTTAGGGCTTAAATAATCACAAATATAGCACATCCTGGGGTGAAGGGAATCAAGATTTATTAAACTTTGCCCACAGTGTAAATGTTATCACAAAGGGGAGGTACAGTACTCTTATGCTATGGATTTCCATTTTGTATGCCAATCCAGTGACATAAAAGCAATAGAAAATCTGATCCTGACTCTGTTCTCTATAGCCCTCGTCAATAGTTCAATAGTTAATGGGTTTTTCATGTTTAAACTGAGTTTCTCTGGATTTTTTACAGAACTACTTTAGACCCAGCACAATTATTTTATGGATGTATAGTGGCTTCGCAGCGTGGCTCTTGGACCCAACTGCCAGGATAGTTTATTTGGCCCTGTTTCTCCCGAGAAGTGTCGTGAGAACAAATACAGCTTTAGAATTGATTTAAGTATTGCATAAAATATGAATTACAGATTTCAGTGTTTCCCTGGACTGGAACATGACTCCACACACAAATGGTGCATTCTCCTCCTGCAGGTGGGAAATCCAGAAGCGAAGGTCGTGAAGAGTTGTTTGATGGGACAACAAACAGCTAAACTCTGTGGAAGGGGGTTCCAGTGGTGTCGGGGTAATTAAGCAATTAAGAAAAGTGAGCAGAATGGTCTCGGCGATCGGTTCAAAGGAAAACGTGAAGCATGTTGCCCATCTCTCCCTCCTGCTGCTCGCCTGGTTGGGTTAGAATTCGCATCCTGTGTCCCTGCAGTAGAGCCCCGTGGTTCTGCGTTGCTTGGCCCGGCGTAGGAGAAGGTCGCAGTAAGGGCTTTGCCACCGGTGAGACACCGTCCTCAACGGCTCAGTGCGTTAGTTCCAGCAAACCTAACTGAAACTGTTCTCTAGCCCCAAGGCCAGCTGGCAAGGAAGTCTCATCCACACTACCGAACCCTCCCACCCTCCAAATCTTGGAGGCTTGTGTCCAAGGCGCCTGTCCCCTGCGAGCGCCCAGGTTGTGCGTGGAAGAAAGTTGGACGTCCAAGGACGAGACAATGCCAGAGACCTTCCAACAGCTCCTGGTGCTGGTGGGCAGGGATGGCCCCTGGCTGTGTTTAATTTCACCGATGTAGCCAAGAAGGCCCTGCGGGAAGGTACGTGGTGTGGAGAGCATCCTGGGGCTGCGTAGCCCCGGTTCATGTCTTCAGCTCAGCCCCTCCATCAGCTGAGCGTTGTGTAGCTGGAGACCCCAGCGTGCTCTCCAACACCTGCCTGCACTGGGGAGGCAGGGAGGTTTGGCTACGAAGGAAAGAAGTCAGCTGAATGGGAAGGAATGCAGTGATGTACCAGAGAGCATGGTAAACCTGATGCGGAAAATGACAGCTATGACTTTGAGGACGTGGTTTTGAGATAATTTGTTCCAAAAATACCAACTACTCTCCCTCATCCTTCAAGTTTTATTAGAATTCTGGTCTCCCAAGAGGGGTTCTTTCCTTCTCTGCACTCCCGGAGACCATGCCGTGGGCTCACATCACCTCTGAGCATCACTCTGCAGCTCTGGCTTTAACTCCCAGCTTTGCTTCCCATTTTTGTGTACTGCAGGTTGGAAAGTCACAGTGCTGCTTAAATTTATTTTATCAGTGTCACATTCTGTAGGTGAAGATTTTCAACACATGAAAAAGGAGTGTTTGTCATTTTCCCCTCACATACGTAGCTCAGGGCTTCATCCTCTTTCTGGTACATCATTTTCTTGGCTATGGGTCCTCCCCTCTAACAAATTAAAAAAACTGGGTACAAAGAAAGGTGCCATTACCAACGGAAAGGAGAAGACAGCCAGCCATCTGAAAGGAAGAGGAAAGATGTCTGAAAAGAGTGATTGTAGTCAAGACCATAGCTCTAATTACAGGACATCTATCTCATATAAATATAGGAACTATACTATAGTACAGTTGTGCCGCTGTACTCAAAAGATGAGAAGAAACTTGAAGGTGATGTTGCCCAGAAATATGCTGCAGCATGAAGTTACAGCCTGGGCAAGTCTTTTTCTGCAAGTCTTTCTGGTAGCTGTAGAAATATTCCTTAGCAAAGTAAGCAGTAGCACAGCTCCGGCACGGACTGGGCGGCTGTTTCATACCGAGGAAAATCCTTAACAGACAGAAACAGTCAGATCTAAACCCTGACCTTGGGTATTGCAAACATCATGGTGCTGCAAAGGAAGAGTCGGGTTTCATACTTACACGGGGGAGAACTTGAAAGCAAACTGCGGAACGGCAGGAAGAAACCCAGAAATTAGGCACCTTTGTTGAAAGAGTGATGAAACCCGGCATGTTTTGCCATATTGCATCTCATTCTGCTGGCTAATAAGGATAGTAGTTCTCATGCCGCCCCTTCTCTTTAAAATGAGTTATTGTCCACCAAGAGGCGTTTTGTCAATCTGTGAGGCATCTGCACTGGATGACTAATTAACTTTTAATTAGTAGGGAATAGAAAGCTCAGGTTTTGTTTTGGTTTGAGGCTCGGGCTGTGAGTTCTCTACCGAAATGTTGATTTTGGAGCTTTCCCGCCCTTCCTCAGCAGAAACCTGACCGTGGAAGGATGCGGCAAGGGTTCATCTGGGACTGGATGAGAGGGGAGGCAAAACCCTGCAATTTAGAGCTGTTGAACTCCACCTTGGTGACTAAGCTGGGCTTTGTCAGCCTTGTAATTGTGATTGAGACACTCAGGTCTGCTGGTGGCCACACGAGTTAGCCCAGTTTCAGTTACTGGTCCTGTTTTGAAACCCCAGAAACTGAGACTAGTGTGAAAGGATAACCCGTGACTGCGAGTCCTATAAATATGCGTTTGAAAAGTCCAGATTACCTTGTTGTCGCTGTACGGCAGTCGGATGGAGAGGTGGAGGGTTGGGGTGACAAGTGCAACAGATGGAGGCTGGAAAGATCAAGGTCCTGCCACGGTCTCCGGAGCAGCGGGGTGCCTGTCACTACCTTCTTCTGTGTCTGGACTTAATTTCCATACCTTTAAAAGGGAATACAGAAGCATTGCCAGGCAGAATTAGACCTCTCCAAGCTTCCCCCCCCCCCCCCCCCTTCCTGCAGTAATAACGAATCCCCTCCTTCCTCACCACAAGGTATTAAGTAGAAACCTGATGTCGAAGTGACTTTCCTAGAGAAGGACGATCCGGCAGCCCCGTTTCCCTCTCTCCGTGGTCACCCAGCAATGCTGCGTTGCGCCTGGATAGTGAAGATGCTGGATGGCAGGAGAAATTAATGCAGCTGCTATTTGGAGCACCCTTCCCCAACTCTGCGTGTCAGTAAAAGGACACGGTTGCCAAGCAGTGTACAGAAAAGGGGCAGTATTTCAGATCAACAGAGAGACATCCAAGTGTAGTAACACTCTTAAAATATTTTTATAGAGGCGTTCTTCTGCACTTGCTAGGAAATGTTTCATGATAGAGCAGCCTGCAGAGCTGGAACAGAAGGTGTGCTGCAGGTAGCCAGCGACTTGGTCAGGGTTTGGGTGGGTGTGAAGGAGTCTGGGTGAGGACACATCCTTCGGGGTGGTGCTGGTTCACCTGCGCTGCCTCACTGGACCCAGTCCAGTGCAGACACCTGGGCTGAAGCCTTTCCAGCAAAGAAAAACGTAGATTTGCAACCTTGTGGTTGCAGGACTGTATTTAGTGTATGAGAAGTATTAAATCGGCGCACCCACTCCGTGGTTGAGGGTGGTTTTCAAAGGAACGTCCCACGTGCTTATTTCGATGGGACGCGAGGGACGTCCGCTTGCCTTCGCGCTGCACGATCCTGCCGCCTCTGAGACGCCGCGGAGCAGTGTTCCGGTGAGCGAGGTTGTGCAGCAGCAGCACAGCTCAGCAAAGAGCAAGCTGGAAGTTTGGTGAGAGGGGTACATGCTCTCCGCACCCTTCTTCCTTTCCTCCAAGCTCCTCTCCCCTCCTCCTCAGTCCCAAACGCCTGTTTGAACGAGCCGACATGACACGAGTTCCGCGTCGCCTTCTCGCAGCTCCAAACAGGCTTACGAGCAAACAACAAAAATCCCGTTGTGCTGCATGAGTGTGTCCTCCCTTTAATGGTATGAACTGCTCCGTGTCCTTTAAAATGCCTCCCTTTGTCGCAGCCGCAAAACGCGCACTGGAATTTAAGCTTCGCAAAGTGCTGTCAATTTGCCCCCGACCTCCCGCTTGCAGCCCGCCAGGCCTTGGGAGCGTGTCAGTTTTTTTCTTTTCTTCCCCCCCTCTCTTTTTTTCTTTTTTTTTTTCTTTTTTTCTTTTTTTTTTTCCCCCCTTTTTGCCCTACAAGTGGCAGCCCCCAAATCCCAAGCTGAAAGCGAATCGCTGCTGCTGGCCGCCCTCCAGCATTCCTCGCGGAGCGAGTCAGGATCTGGAATGTCAGAAGGCAGCGGCGGGGAGGGACGGGAGAAGCCTGCGCGTGGGTAACGGCGCCCAGGAGGAGGAGGAGGAGGACGGAACAAAACACAACTTCATCTGGACTGCCCCTTTCCAAACCAGCGTTTGTTCCTGATTTATGCTTTCGCGTTTCGCTTAAAGCATGCAGCTCTGCGCAGTGACGGCAGAGAGCTCGCAGCAGCGCTCCGGAGTAAAACAGGTTTTTTTCTTTCTTTTTCTTTTTCTTTTTTTTTTTTTTTTCTGGCAAAAGCTTCATGTCTAGATAAACCCAGCCGGTTTTCTGGCTCTCTCTCTTGAGCCAGGAGTTTTTGCCTCCCGCATTTTTGGGAGGAGATCGCTCCGGTCCTGTGGCACACACTCTGGACGAGGAGAAATGTCCTTTTGCGGAGAAGTCGGAACAGGGCCGGGCCGGTGAGGCTGGCACGGAGCAACGCCCGGCGCTGGAGCACCGCGAGTCCTCGACGCTTTCTCTTCTTCTTCTCGGACAAGAAACATTGTGGAGCCTCAGCTCTCCCTGCAGCAGATTAATGCCTAAAATTACACACCCTAAACAGCACGGTTTAATTACCAGAGCTGTGAATAGTTTAATTAGTTTGTTCTGACCTTGGAAGAAGGACCTGCCCAGCGCCATAGAGCGACAGGAGAGCAAGACTTGTGTTGCTTCTCAAAGACACCCAGCCCGAGAGGCCATGTCGTCCTTGTACACCAGGAGTAAAGAGTACACTCGCAGCAGGAAGGCTCAGTCAGATTCTCCCCCGTCCTCTCCTTCCCCAATCGCAAAGACGCTCAGAGTAAGCCGCTTTTTCCTTTCTGTATTACACGGAGACCTGCTGGGCGCGTGCTCCGAGCAGAGACCGGTGGTGGTGGTGGTTTGTGGTCTTACCCTCGGAGACCTGTGTCTGTGCTTTGCTTTGGAAGGAGGACAGTGTAGGTGAAACTTGGGAAGGTGCCTCTGCAGCACCGGGTTTTGAGCAAGCTGGCAGAGCCCGGGCACCGGGATGCTGCGCGTTAACGGCTGTAGGGAGTTGCTGTGACGGTAGTGTCCCCCCGACCCTGCTTTTCACAGAAATGCCGCTCTCCCGGCAGACCGTGGCTGGGAGAAAACCTCACTGATGGCAATGAGGCAAAACCTGACCGGCTTGTTAAACTGCGCTCTTTCCATTAAGGGTTTAATATTGCTGGTGGAACGAGGTTTGCTCTCTAGCTTTCACCCTTGGGGCTGTGCTGACCTGTGGTATAATTTAATAATTTCAACAGCAACAAAAATTGCAGAGAACCACCTGTAGCAGGAGGCAAGTCAAGCTGGTCCTCCCCAAACCAGAGCTGGTGTCCCCGTCGACCAAGGCGTTTAAAAGTTGGGAACATTTCATAACACTATTGCTAATAGCTCCAGAGTCATGTGAAAGGCAATCACGAAACTCTACGGGTCCGTGTCGTCGTACGGGCAGTTTCTTCGCCATCAAGAAATATTATAGTGCTGGAGTCAAAGCCTGGAGGAATTAGTTTTTAAAAGGCAGGCTAATTTTAGATGTAAGCATTAAATTAATCTGAGCGCTGGTGTTTGCTCAAATCAGATACGCATTGTCTGCTCCTTTTGAAGTGGCAGATCTTGGGCTGGAAAAAGCATTGTCCCAAATATGTACAGAGGGTTTGAACCCGCTGCTGTGGCGTTAACGAAGCAGTCCCTGACCTCCGGGACTTCAGCCTCGACGGCTTTCGTGGCTGCTGGTTGCCGCCCGGCTGTTAGCCGTTTAACCCAGGAGCCCGAATCTGTGCTTTCTTCCCATCTGCAACCAAAGTATCTCTGGGGAGTCTTTAGATAACCTAAAGCCATCCCCTGTGTGCTTGGGTCGGCTTTCTTCATCGGTTTGTACAGCTGTGCTTACCTTGCCCCGGAAAATTGCCTCCATATTGATAACCAGCTAAATAGCAGGTAGGGAGCCTTTCAAATGTGCTCTGAGTCATGGAGTCAGGCTGAAAATGTTTTAATTTCTTTCAAAACCCAAGTTTTTAAAAATCAGTCGTGTTCTGCATACACAGACTGACTCATTTCCCCCCCGCCCTTATGCATGTAAGCAAGTGACAAACATCTCGCAAGAGCCTTGACTGCTGCATTCACGGCGCGTGCCCGTCGGCTTTGATGCAAACTCATAGGTGGTGCTGGTTTTCTCTGTCGATAGCGGTGAAGGGATCGCAGGCTCTTGGGGGGGCTGTGGATGTTGGAGGAGGTGATGTTGGCTCTTGGGGGGGCTGTGGATGTTGGAGGAGGTGGTGGAAGCTCTCAGGTGGGTACAGGAAGGTGCCAGCTGGGAACGGGAGGGCCTGGGGAAGAGCTTCCCTCAGCATCCCGCGGCAGTGGGATTTTGGTGCAAGCGAACACGTGAGCACAGAAATCTTGGTGGTTCTCGCAGCAGCGATGGTAACGCCAGCCGCGGCTGCGGAGCATCGGTGTGGGAGAAGCCGGATGGGGAGTGCAGCAGCATCGACTCACGAGTCGGTATAGGAAACAGTCCTGGCGCTGTGTGGCGGATGGAAGTAGCCCATGCCTTAAAAGGCTACTTAGGGAAGGATTTACTTCAGGCTAAAACACAGGATCTGAGTTAACTCTTTCTCCAGGACAAAGTAATTCTGCCAAGGGCAAGAGAAATTACAGACTGTGGTTTTCTGTGGATTTGTCCCACGTGCGTGTTCCCCCACCCACTCCCCCGTGCCCGCAGTAACAGCAGCCCTTGCCCCAGGGTGCCACCGGCCTTAATAAAACAGGTCGGAAAGTGATATCTCGGAGCCTTTCATCTTTCCATCCAGTCCAGATTGATACCAGCAGACCTGCGGACTCTAACCGTTCCCAGCTGAGCAGGGGCGTGAAAACACACGAGCAGGCAGGGAGCCTCAGGTGTGGTACGGACATGGAAAAAAACCTCTTGGAGAACGGGACAAAGCGAAGAAGGTTTGAATTGGGAAGGTGTCGGTGCCAAACAGCTGCATCCAGATGTCACTTGCAAAGCAGGTTCCTATGGCATTCCCTGCGGCACTTGCCCTGCAGCTTGTAACGCTCCCCGTGGGCGTTACGAGAATATCGCGGTGTGGGGTTTTCCACCTTTAATCGATGGGATCTCCCCAAATGCACAGCTGAGAAGGGCGAGCGCTTTGCAGTGAACAAGTGGTAAGAAAGGCAATGTCCTGGCGTTGGGCTGGGAGCGAAAGGCAGAGGAGGTGCTGGTGAGAGCAGGGTGTTGGGGTTTGAGCACCTCCACGCGGGGGCTCAGCACATCCTATTGCCCCTGGAACCTCCGCAGCCTCGAACGCTTAATTTCTTGTGTCACAACAGAAGAGCCCAGAGTTATAATCGCCAATACAAACGTAGCCAAGTAAATCCTGTTAAATCACCCAGGGCAAACGTCGCTAGCTCCACCTTCTCAGTTGCTTTAATGTTGCTAGAAGGTGGAAACTCAAATCCGTTCAGATCGTCCCGTTATTTGGCAAAAGCTTCTGGGTTTGTGGCAGTGGGTACCTTTTCATCACAAGTTCTTCACCTGGCTGTTTTAGCCCGAGGTTTCTCTTCCTCAAAAAAATAATTATTCATGTAGTTTCAAGGGTGTAGTAGGCAACCCATGGTGTGAAATCTGTTGTGCATAAGTAAGCGACTAAATGGCAGAATTGAAAGGACGAGGGTGAAAACAAGGACTGAATTTTCTTCTTTTTTTTTTTTTTAATCCTATTCATGCTGGGCCAGTTGTTTTCTCATAGGAAATACCCCATAGTTTGTGTTTAGGCTCATCTATCTGTTCGCCGTGGTATTTCATAACCCTTGCACTTCTCCATGGGGTATCGGTTAGGTAGGAAAATGAAAGCTAAGGAGAACGCACGCTCCCAACTTACTGCACGGATTGTAATTGCAGCTTTTCAGTTGTTTCCCACCTCTTTGTCAACCAACCTCCCTTTCTTTTACAGACTGCTCCTCCTTGTCTCATCATCCGATATTTTTTGCTGTAAAAAAGACCATCAAAACTTAACCAACCCTTGTCAGCGTGCATGTGTGGTGGTGGTGCAGCGGTGCTGTGCCCTCCAGCTGCCGTCGCTTGGTGGCTGTTACTCACACCTTGCCAGACTCTTCATAATTCTTGTTCTGGCCATATTCACGATTTCACTGCAAGGCTTCTTCCCTCTGAAGTTAGATCGCTCCCTCATTAAGCCACCTTCACTGCTTATTGCTTGAGCTTTCCAGCCGAATTTTTGTCCGTAAGGGCTCAGCAATAAAGTTTTAAGTACACTCAGTGGCCGGTACTGATTGATTGATTTTACTCTGCCTTTCACTGGAGTGTCTGAAGGAGCCACGCTAAGTGGAATATGGGATGCAAGAGCATCACCGTGTATGGGCCGTATGTTTTCACCCAGTCACTTGATAGTAATGCTTGAGTGTAAAAAGCAACGGTTTCCAAATTGCCGTTTCTGTTAGCCAGACTCCAAATCGAGCCTGCGGTTGCTCTAAGCAGTGATTGCCATGGCAGCAAATGCTTCTCATCTGGGTGCGATTCTTGATGTGGACATGTACATATAGAATCCAAAGCAAGTCTTAAAGGGGGGAAAAAAACCCAACTAATGCACATAAATGTTAGCTGTTTGAGCTGCAGGTGCTTGGCATGCAAATAAAACCGTCATGGTTTGGATATTAACACATAAATAATGGGATAAAATCTCAGAGGTCTGGTAATGCGACCAAACCAGAATTCTTCTAATCAGTGAGACATGTCCAGGGGTGCCAAGAGGTTGGTAGAAATGTCCGATGGGATTACAGCCTTCGTAGAGTTGTGGATGTAAATGTGTCTGGCGGTCAGTTTTCACCCCATGAGTGCTTTTATGCTTTAATCCTGTTTCAGGTATTCACGGTAACAGGTTTATTCTCACGTTAGTAGACCTGTATGAATCATTCAGCTTGCTGTGCTGCCGCCATGAACGCGTTAGAGAATAAAAAGTGTTACAAAAATGTTTCTCCCATAAACTTTATCTTCCAGGGTTTCCATTTAGTGGCTTGAACTTGTTCTAGTTGTGATAAAAATGATGCTGCATAAATTGAAATGGGGTCAAATCAGTTGTCTCATGACATTTTCTATCTAATTTCTGGATTGCTGACTAGTTACGCAGTATTTGCAGAAATGATTACCTCCTCTCCCATTAGCCAACAAAAAATGTAGGATACTGAAACTTGAACTCTGAGGCAATTAACCTTAGTCTGTGTTCTTCAGCACCCTGATTTGTTTATTGCTGGTTATTTCTCAAACGTCACGTCCTTTCATGGGTATCAGTAAGAAATCCTTGTGGGTTCTGTTTGTGCTCTGTTTTTTTGAGTTTTCCCCTGTAAATGTCCATATCTGGAAGCGTATCAGGAACCTCTAGTCATTCCGAGGGCACCAGCCGGTAGATGTGACTCAGTAGCCGGACGATGCTCCCGACGCCGGCTCCATCTGGGTGTATAAATAAAATGGGTCAGGGCATGTGCTGTGACCCATGGGGTTAGTGGCTTGTGTCCCTGCAGCCAAACTTTCTTCAGCTCTTCTCCCTTCCAAAGAACAGAGCAAATTGATCCAAGCCAAAACCATAGCAGGGAGCCTGTTAACTATTGAAGGGTCCAAATGGTGTGGGCCATCAGAAAGAAGCCCATGATGTAACGTTACGACCTCATTTTTGACCTTCTATCGCCTGGTCAGTGATGGGTGCCTTTGAAGAAGCTGGTTAAGCAGCCAGAGATCAATCACTTGTGATGGCTCGGCTTTTGAAACCATTGTCTGTCGTGGGGCGAGGAGGCCAGAAGGTCAGAGGACAACTTGAGGTTGCACCAGACCAGGGAATTGGTCTGGACCGAGGTGAAAGGAGGAGGAGGAAGAGGATATCTTTAATTTGGGTCAGCTGATGGTACAGCCACAAAACCAAGCACGTTGGCACGACTGAGACAAGGAGGTGCTGTGGGATGGGAATGAACGGCCACGGGAAGTGATGGGGAGAGCGGGTGGAAACTCTGTAGGCAGCAAACCACTTCAAACTGCTCAATGGAAAACCAATGTTTACTTCTGCTGCAGGAGCCCATTATAGGGTTTTTTTTTTCTTAAAATGAACACGAACCCATAGAAAACAGGGCTAGAAGAGACATGGAGCTCGGTCCGTCCATTTCCCCAGGGCACCAGCGGCTGTTCCCATGCCGTTCCCAGCAGAGGTGTCTTCTGCTTGCACACTTCTGCCCATGGAGATGGTGCCTCGTGCACTGGAGCTGCAGCTGGTGATCAGACACGGACCTTGGGGAATTGGTTGGTTGGGTTTGTTGTGGGTTTGTTTTGTTTTATTACGTACAAGGAATTGTGAATTCTTTTTGATGAGCTCAAATTGCTAGGTTACTATTGCAGTTCAGTAGGAGGAAGAGGAGCAGAGGTCCTCAGGTAGATGAGATTAGTTCCAGGTTCAGATCACTGACTCGCAGCTGCTCCGGAGCTATTTTAGACTGAAACAAATGGGGGGGATGACAGCATAACCTGTCTTAATTCTAACAGCACAAGAAGTTTTGTGTGATACAGATGGGTCAGTGTATCTAAACCAGCCCTAAAGGCTTCTCCATGCGAGCGCAGCCTCTGGCCATAGCGGCTGTCCCCGGCATGCCGTGGGGCTGCAGGCTGGAGGAGATGTTCACCAGGTTTTGAAGCATTGCTTCACACTGAACAGTTGGCAGGTTGGCTTTAGGTGGCTTGAATCCCTGCCGGTTTTTAAATACCCGATGAGAACACTTGAAAACGCCTTGCTAGAGTGTTTGCACGGGCAAGGAAGACGTCATTGCCTGCAGACCTGCGGCATTCTCATACGGAAGAAATTTAGGAGCAGGTATCTTCTCATGTCACTGGGCCGTTTGGCTTTTATTTCCTCATGTCTGGAGAGTTTTGCCTAAGATCACATTGCTTTGCAAAATTAAATTTTTCGCCAATAAAATTTGATCCCTTAGAAAAGAAGGAAAAGAATAAGAGCAACAAACCCGGGTTTCTGAATTGTGACCTTTACTAAATTAAAATACAGTCCAGCCTGACGCTTTATGTGGTGAATTTAATCCCCAAGAGACAGCAGGAATAAAGTGCAGCTGCTGCAAAGCCAACGGGCCGCGTGAGGGGCACGGGAAACCGAGGCGCAGGCTGGTGATCACAGAAACCAGCGTACAACTGCAGAACGTTTAGATGCATTTGGGATGGCAGGAGATGCGGTCATCAGTCCGGTACAGCCGTATGTATTTGTTTCTGATTAAATACGTGCTAGCCGTACTGAAAATGATGTGATCTGTTGCAGCCAGCTGCCAAAGCCACTATTCCATCTTGGAGAAGCTTTTAATATTATGCTTCAGTAACAGCAGTTTTTATTAAGCAAAGTTTATTGATTTATAGTTTGCGAAAACATATTTTGCATCAGGCTTTTGGGAGTTGGAGGTTACACGGAGGTGGTTTGGCTGCACAGGATTATTAATCATATCAAGGGGATTTTGTAAGCCTTGCATTTGCCCAAATGCAGACGTGGGGTGGGAGGCAGCACCATTCATCACGTCGGCTGTAGCTAAACAGGACGCCGGAGCAAACCACAGCTCTCAGGTCAGCAGAGCGGCTTTCCGAGGGAGGCAATGACCTCGAAAACCTCTATCAAAAGCAGAGTTCAACCAGACCTTCTAATTAGTCGGTACCCACTGGAAAACCAAACTTGACCCCCACCGTACCTGACTGGAAAGACAAATGCGGCTCGAGGGCAGCGCTGGTCTGCGGCATACCCCGTGGGATGGCTCTGCGGTTGTACCGGGCAGCCTTCCTCGTGGTTTTTCCTCCTCTTGCCGTGCTGGTTCTGGGAGGACTTCTGCCTGCAGCAACACGACGCACCGGAGGGGTTGTCCTTTTTCCAGCTGCCCTGCATCAGCACAGCAAAGCACGTGAAGCTAGGGAGGTGCAGGAGCAGCAGAGCTACGTACCTGCGGGAACGTAGTGGCTTTTGCATATAAGAGGGAAAGACCTGGCCCCAAAAGCAGCTGGCTTTATTTTACATTTCATTTCTAAACCAAACAGGACTCACCGGGAGGATATTTGCCAACACAAGAATAAAATTCCAGAGGTTCCTAAAACTTCCCCTCTTGGTGAAGAAAAGGGAGGACAGCAGGGCTGGAGCTGTGCTCCAGCGTCCTCTTAAATGGTGGTTATTCAGTCGTAAGCACTGATCAGGATCCCTGAGACAAAATGCACCAAAATAAATTCCTTGAGAACTATCTTAAAATAGTGCACATTTTCCTGAGGTTGCTCAGTTGGAGATAAAGAAGCATAAAATGTTCCCAAAGCATCTATTTTTTTCTTCTTTTTTTTTTTTTTTAAAATGTAAATAGTAGACTTTTTCTGCCTTTGCTGGGTCAGATCCCAGCCGCAGAAGAACGCAATTGGAAGCAATTAGGCCAATTTCTGACTTGGCAAGAGCAGCGGCCGATCCCCCTTTTGGCACCGCGTTTCAGGGCTGCATTTTATCTAAACCTTCCACAAGGAATTTGGTTTTAATTATACTTTACTGAACCCCTAACAGCTGTAAAAGTTTCTGAGTTTTTAAGGGAAGGCTCCTGCCCTCCGCAGTCCAAGCACATTGCTCAAATGAAAACCGTACGGCGTTCCTGGCGCTGTGCAGCATCCCGGCACTCCGGGCGAGCAAAGCCGCGGCCGGTACCTCCCTCTGCCTTTTCCTTGGGATTGACCCACGGCAGCCCATGGAGAACTGGGGGGGGTGGGGGGGCTCAGCAGAAAGCGGCTCGTGCAGGACGATCGCTGCGGTACGATGCCCTTTGCAGTTTTTCTCAGGTCCCATCTCGCACGTCCTGCGTTTTGCCAGCCCGTCTGGGTTGAGTCGTCTCCAACCCCGTCCAGGAGGGCTCGAAAAGGACCTGACGCCCTCGGCTGTCCTCTGCCCCCCCCACCCCGGCACTACCTGAATGCGCTGCCCGTGGTGAGACGGACGGGAGGAAAGACGATGTGATCTGTCGGGTGAGAGGCCTAACAGCTAAGGATTACCAGAAACTGGCCAGCACGCCTGCAAGTGCTCTGCGCTTTTAAGTTTCCCTTTAAAAGTCGTCTCCTTGGGGGTCTCGGTGCTCTTTAGCACGAGTGCCGGGGCTCGGCTCAGCGCTGGCTGCCGTGCTGGTTTCTGAACCAGGACAGCCGTCTCGCTTTTCCCTGGGGTCCTCCTCCCCCCGCCCCAAACCCTGCGGCGATATGACCCTGTTTAGATTGCAGGAAGGATAATTTCACAACCCTTGATGCTTCCCTGGCTGTTAATGTTTCTAGGCAAACTTTTGATCCCAAAGGAAATGAAGGAGTCTGTGCAAAACTGACGGTGCCGTTCCAGATTCACCAGGGGAAGGAGAAAAAAAAAAACCCCCAGTGCATTCGTACAGTTGATACAGCAGTTTCTCAGCATCCCCTTTTGAACCTTAAGAGATTACACAGTATTCATTCAAGAAAAAAATCCGGAGGGAAAGCCCTTTCTTGCACCAGCTTGGTCAATCAGTGCATGTTTGGTGCCGCGGCTCTTCTTTCCCTCCGTTTGCTTCTCTGTCCAGAAATGAAGGAGGGAGAGTTTTGTCCTTCACCTTCTGCCTCTGACCTCAGAGTTTCCAGCTCTGGGACAGCATCTCTGAGCACGTACAACCTTCTTCACTACTTGCACACGCGGTGCAATGAGCCAGCTAACGCCGCAGAAGTTGAAATGAGGACTTTTGCGGTTGTTTTAAAAAAAAGGGCGGCGAGCGGAGGAGAGGCGTTCGGAGCTGACGCTGCAGCTGGAAGCACCTGGCAAAGGTTTCCAAGGGCGCTATGGCCAAAAGCAGGGCAGGACTGAGCCGGAAAGAAGCTGTTTTCTGCTGAAAATGTTTGTCTGTCTGTGTGCACGTAGCAGGGATGTCTCAGTCCAATGTTTGCACATAGGGCTCACGCTTCCCCTCTCAGATCCCTCCTGCATGGCACCACCGCCTCCGGAGGGCAAGATTTTAAGTCATCGTTTTGTATAATTCGCTTCCTCGGGCTTCGAAGCCTCTCTTTGTGCTACGAACTGCTCCTTCCCATGTCACCTCTTTTAGTTGAAGCCTTTTTTTGAAGGTGCAAAGTGAAACTTTTTTTTTCCCCCAGTATTCTTTCCCCTCCTCCATTATTACTTAAAAAAAACACCAAACCAAAACCCAAACACCTGAATAAGCTGCTCCTTGAACTATCAGCATAAACACTGTCCTTCGTGCAAAACCCAGGAAAATGTTGAGCCAGAAATTGATTTAAAACAAATTAAATAAATCTTCCCTACTTCTCTGAAGGTAGCAGCAAGTAGAAGACTGACCCACTGATGAAAACCATTCTGCAGTTTTCATTGTGGCAGGGACACCTCCGACAGCTGCTGCAACGTCTCGCTCAGGCTCTGCTGTCCAGACCTCAGCCTTTATCCAGTTCCTCCCAAGCTCAATCATCTTGGTCTCAAAAATACCACTTTTAACAGAAACAACGTGGAGAGAGGCACCTGAAAGTGGAAGGGGTGAGGGAAAGACGCCGGCTTTCCCACCAGCTGCGAACGTGGAGATTTCCTGTAGCTCCATCCTGTTTCTGCAGGACGCTGGGGTCGTTTTATGGTGCAGAGTTGCCTGCGTGTGCTTTTCTTATCCCACCCTTCCTTTGCAGAAGCACACCCCTGTTCTCTCTACCTATGGAAAGTATTAGTTTCTTTGGAGGAAAAAAAAAACCACAAACCATAAAAATGCTTTTTCCCCTCCTGCTGTGGGAGCCCAGGCTGGGCTGGGGACCTGCTCAGGTTTTATTGCTTGGTTTCCCCGTTGCCTTGCCCAGCCGCCTGTGGACTTTCTCAGCGCTGTTCAAATACATTAGCAGGTGCGTTTGTTGAAATAAACGCAAGCTTGATATTAAGTGGATTACTTGCCTAGCCATTTGTCATCGTAAGAAAAGTCCTCACTGAAGGGGATTAGCATAAAGCGCACAAATAACTTTCACCAAGAGGCTTGTTAATTGCTTCGTAATTCCCCTCTCCCGCTCAATAGGGGAGGTTGGGTCATTGGGCCAAAATTAAAAGGGAGCTGTCAGGCAGCTGAGGGTTTTAAGAGGCAAATGTCGGAAGCTCGACTAACAAAAGACCGTGGAGACATCAGCCAGCGTGTTTGTGGCTGAAAATGGGAAATCTTTCTGATGATAGCCCCGTGCCAAGGGCCGGCCGTACGGAAACCGCTTCCCAGGTTCCTGGCTTTGAGCGTCCTACGGAGAGTGGCCCAAGCCACAGCTGTTTGGACAAGCCGCGCATTTGGCCCCATGAGAAGCTGCCCAAGCAGCGTCCGGCATCGCTTGTGGAAGCGCAGCGGGGCTTGGCCATGGTGGAACGCCGTCTGCCGTCTCCCTTGGCTGGTTTCTCGCCTGTATGATGCAAAGCGAGCTTTTGGTGCATGGAGAAGGGGTTAGAGCAAATAAAATAACATGGGGCCAGACCCACTGCCGTGGCTCAGGAGCCATGTCAGCACCAGGAAAGGTTCCTGGAGCTTTGGTGACCATCTCCACAGCACGGGGCTGGCACCCGGACCTGCCCCAGGAGCCCGGCTGAGGGCAGCCCTGCAGGCACAGCTCTAGGGAAAACCTGCGAGTGAATAGCAGGGCTCGCTCGTCCTTCTGAGCTTTGCATTTAGCAGCTTTGGCTGAATGTGTCGTCCATCCGCGAGGCATCAAATATGCCGGGATTCTTCAGTTTGTTTCTTGTTTATCGGTCAAATCGCCGCGTCTCGCGTTGGAGGGCCATGTTGCAGAGCGATGGGGATTGCAGATTGCTTGGGGACACTCCTGTCTTGAATTGGGTGTAGGGAATGTGTAGGCGGGTGCCTGCGTCCTGGTGAGCGGAGGGCAGCGTTGCGGCCAGGCTGGGTGCAGTCCCTGCTGCTCTGGGACTTCCCCTCCGTTCCTCTGGCTTTGAGCGACGAGATGGCAGGGTCGCTTGTCTCCCGTCCTTCTCGATGTAACAGGGTGACTTAAGCCAGCTGCCCACGGCACGTTGCGCTCCCTGATACCTGCCCAGCGATCAGAGGCACCGTCCGGGTGCCGGGCGGGAGCAGGAGCTCCAAAGTCTTCTGCAGCCGGGGTGGCAGGCAGCACATCTGCCGCCCGGCGAGGCGTGTGGCACTACGTTTCGTGGTGTTTCTAGGCAGCCCGAGCTCCAACACGAACATGTCTGGGCACTAAAAGCCTGTCTCCTCGTCTTCTCTGTGATGTCCTTCTTGCGTTGACTCCCGCAGCTATCAAGAAGGATTTAGGGAAATAACTGGAAGCGCCTGCAGGTGCTTTGTGCTCGCTCAGAGAAATGACGCTGCTCATAAGACGAGTAGGGGGATATCGGGCTCAGTGCAATTCAGCGTAAGGGACTGAAAAAGAGTTTGACCGCGCCTTGACTTTGAGTACGCGTTTGCCAGACAAAGAGAAACCCTGCGGAGGAGGATGGGGCAGGTCAGTGCGGTGTATCCTGCGGGACACCTGTGCCGTTACCATTTGATTTCTGCAATTGTAGGAAAGAACTGTCCGATCCAGAAAACTTTATTAAAAATGGTGGTTTACCACAACCAGCCCCCGTAGGATATTACAATGCCAAGCAAAACTTTTCTGCAACCTCCTCCATGCCGTGGTTGGCCCAGATCATCTTTGGTTTCTGCGCGCCGGTGGGCTGCAGCGTTGAGGACAGCACTGCAGAGATTTGGGTGCTGGTGAGGAAAGAAGAACCCAACGCATCCTTCAACTAACAGGTCCAGCCTTTCGGCTGGTGCAAGGCACCTCTCCCTTCCTCAGGCAGCTTCCGTTGTGAAGCAGTGAGGCTCTTCTTCATGGGGGACATGCTTGCCCATGGAGAAAAAGTGCCATTTGTGATTTCCTGAGGTTCGACATAAATACGCAGCGAGCTCTGCGTGTCATGGTCCACTAATCCCTCTCACCCGCATCATGCACAGGGCAGTGATCAAAGTCAGGAAGAATAATTTGAGTAAAAACGGGAAACAACAGATTAGATTTGATTCAAAGGAATGGATTTCAGTTCTGGAAATTAGGATTTGAAGAACAGGGTTCAGTAGTTTTTAGGTTAGCAAGAGAAATGAAATCTGAAATGCTTCAGGGAAGCTGAAGTAGTTGAGAAGATTTGGGCAGGGATCGGTGGTTCCCAGTTTGGGAATGGGAAATAATGTTCTTCAGCTTGTTGTGAGCTAGGTGCTGCTGTCAGAGGTAGAAAATTGCTGCTGCGTGGTAACTCTGCAGTTCTTGAATTGAACCTTTAATTCTCATTATTAATTCCCTTTTTCCTTCTTTCTTTTTTTTTTTCCTTTAGCATGAAAGACTTTCCAGGTAAGAATTTTATTTTTTGGAGGTTTTTTTCTATTTAATATTTCTTGACAGCATATTTTTGTATGGCCTTGGGGATTCCCTGTGATTCAAATCAAAAGTGGAAGCTGAAGCTGGTACTGGCCATTTGGTTCTTACCTTCGCTCAGCTGTTGGGGGGGTTTGCTTTCATCCTTGGCTCCCCAAATTCTTTAACAGCTTCTCTGCGGAGAGGAAAAACCCCTCTGTGCCCATTCCCACGATGGAGATGAGAGGTCCTTGGGAAATTACGGCCCGTTTGGGCTGATTCCCGTTGGATTTTTTCCCAGTTTACAAACGGGGGTGGCAGCCTGGTCTTCGGCAGCGATGCCCTGCCGCGGGGTGGAGGGTGCTCCCAGCCGTCCCGGCGCCGGCTCTGCCACGGCCTCGAGTCCCGACCGCTCGGGCTCATCCTGGCCGTCCCGAAGTCACAGCGGCTCCGCGGTGCTACATCTTCATCGCGTTTTAGGTTGGAAGCGGCTACGAACCCCACCGCCGGTGACTCCTACAGCGATCGTGCCTCCAGCCGCTCCAGCGCCTACGCCCGGAGGGAGAACCGGCTAGCCGCCCTCAGCAGCAGAGCAGAAGAGGAGAGTAACAGGGACTATAAAAAAGTAGGATTTTTTTAAAATGTGTTATTGTCACTGCATGCGCCTTAGAAGCTGGCTGTTGCTGCAGAAACCTGCACCGAGAGTCTGCGGGAAGAAAGAGAAAAAGCTTATTTTCATTTTCTCTGTTTCCGTTGCTTTTGGAAGTCACGCCGGCTTTTTTCAAATGTGTCAGCCCTTCAGAGGGTTGAAAAGGGACAAGGGGCGAAAGGACGCCGTGCAAAGTCAGATGTCTGGGAGAGGGGGATCGAGGAGTCGGGCTGGAGAAATGCTGGGAGGGATTTGAAAGGAGCAAGAAAAGCTACCGCTGAGCACGCCAGCGTGGCCTAAGCGTGCCCGTCCCCACAGAGTTAGTTCTGCTGCTATAACATTCCAGAATTATTTTTTCTATACTCTCTGAAACTTTCAACCCGATCCTTGAAAGGCAGCAGCGTGGACTGCCACGCGCATCCGGTGTCGGTGCAAAGGTGTGTGAGGAGTAAAGAGGTGAAGGTGACCTTAATTCTGAAACGAGCGTGATGCTGAAAAGCCTCGCGCGGCAGCGGCACCCCACTCTTCCTCACGAACGCGCCTGGCCAGAAGAGGCAGGCACTATGCCCAGTTCGTCCTCTTAGGGGGGTGGAAATTCTGCTTGTTTGAAGGAAGTGAAAGGAAAAAACCCGTTTTGGAGCGGCCTGACGTTGTCCTCCTTTCTCCTCCTCTTCAAACTAAAAGCACACGAGCGGCTAGGGGCTGTGGTGATGGGGAGCACCACAGGATCCCAGGTTCAGATACATCCAGCATACATAACTTGGTACTTTATTATGCTTGGTGGTTTACCTAAATTAAAAACATTCCTTTTCTTTGCCTCTTGGCTGCGTTTAAACACCCTACAAAATTAAAACAGCTGCTTTCTTATTTCGTATGGATTATGAAAACGCAAGTAGAGCATCCAGGCTAGTTCTGTTTGCCCTTCTCCTAACATCCTGACGCGGGGAAGCGGAGCAAACCCCGCAGCTGCCTCTGCTCGGTGCCGAGGACACGGCGTCTGCTCGGGGTAGCGCGGCAGCCGAAGAGCAGCCTGGTTGATTGAAACCTTTTGTTTCGTATTTCAGTTATATGAAAGCGCCCTGTCTGAAAATCAAAAGCTAAAGTCAAAACTGCAAGAAGCCCAGCTTGAGTTGGCCGACATCAAATCCAAGTTGGAAAAAGCAGCCCAGGTAAGGCAGAAGCCCTCTCCTAGGCTGGAGCAACTGAGCACCAGCCCATGCAAAGCCAGTGCAGGTTCCAGCACCGGAAAGGATTTAGCCCTGGGGAGGGGAGGTGCTGCAGAGGAGACTGTGATTTTTCACAGATATAAGTGTGGTTCTGTAAAGACTGCTTCTTCTCCGGGCAAGTGCATCTGCAGTCTATCTAGCCCTTTGTGCAGCATCCTGTGAATGCCTCTCAGTTTTAATAGCTTTCTATTTTTAATTTGCATAGCAGAAACAGGAGAAAACTTCTGACCGGTCCAGCATGCTGGAGATGGAGAAAAGGGTATGTGTCTTTGCTTTCTTCTGAGCCGCAATCTTTGCCTCGTGTTGCTCTGCAAGACACAGTAATTTCTTGAAGGAAAGTGTTAATTAAAAGATAAGTTATATTTTTGCCTTGTGGAGCAGCGCACAGTGATAATTGTGTTCTGACCTTTTCAGAGTCTGAGACTTTTCTGCTCTCTTTGCAAATCAGCTTCATTCTGATTTCTTTCTTTCGTTATGGCTGCAGACCAGTGAATCGTATCGTGCCAAGAGACTGTTGGTCCATTATGCGTTCAAATATTCTTGATCCTTATAAATAAATACCGGTTTGGGGGGGTGGTGGGAACAAGGCAAAACACTACCTGGGTGTCAGTCTTGTGATTATACTTGAAATCTGCACGTTTGAACGCTCCTGCCTCTTAACTGAGCAGTCCGATTCATCGCAGTAAGCTAAGCTGCACGGGCAGCATCTGGCTAAATCTCTGCCTTAGGTGGCCATAGCTGCGGTCCGATCGGAAGGGACCCGAGGAGATCTGTAGCGCGTCCCAGCAGAGCCAACCAGCTGAGTCAGGGCTTTCCCCGTGTCATTTCGTGAAGACCTCCGAGTGTTGAGTTTCCTCAGCTGCAGCCCCTTCTTCCAGTGAAGAACTACCCTCACAGGGATTTGTTTGGGTATTTTTTTTTTTTTCCCCTTACATCTAGGCAGAACCTCCCCTGCTTCAGCTGATGGTCGTTACTGCTCATTCTCCCACCACTACCTCAGCGGTTAATTAAAGCTGGGGCCTGGCTCCAGTTTCTCGGTAACGTCCACTCGCGTGTCGGAGGGTCACCTCAAGTGGAGGTTCCTCCTGAAGTGTTTCACCTCCTGAATTTTTAGCAGCTTTGCTGGATGGTCGAACCACGTGTTTACGTTTAGTTCTTACCATGAAAGACCTTAATTATTTATGCGTAATCGCTTCCTGAGATTGGCCAGCTGCAGTGCGGAGGAGGTGACGTTCAGGATCCCCACTTTGGGCAGAGCTAGGCAGAGCCCGGCAGCCCTCGGGACGAGGGTGCGATGTTCCCACCGGCGCCGGTGCCAGGCTTCGTTGATGTTACCGAGGTTGCTGAAGCCGAGCTGATGCTCAGGCTGTGGCACCGCGGCATGAGCTCAGCTGCGCATCGCTGCACCGGCCTGCGCCCCGACACCGAGCTTCTCAAAGCACTGATCTGTGTGGACCTGATTCCTAGGCATGCTTAAAGCAGCGGGGTTATCAAACGTGCAGCTGGCGCTGTCATCTGAACGTAGCTGCTGGGGGAAGTCATGACGCGGGTGGAGCTTTACTTTAGGGAAAAAAAAAAAGAAAAAAAGAGCGTGATGGTCAGAGCGCTTGCCCTGAGTGGACATCCCCAACCGTGGAGCTCACGCCACGCGTCCCATCTCCCACCCGTGCGATGCTTCCAAGGTGGGGCAACATCCTGCATCGCTTTTGTTGAATTAGGCTCACGACAGCCACAAATACAGGTTTCTGAGAGACGGAGAGAAAAAAAGTGCCCGACTGTTATCAGTAAAGATGGCATTAACTGTTTCCAGGACGGCTTACGGATTTTGCACTGACAAATCCCTGGATGAAGTGTGCTGCGGACAAAAAGTGACCCAGAACCCATCATCCACAGCCACGCGCAAAAAGTTGTGTTTTCCTCGCTTTCCTGAACTCATGTTTCTTTGCAGAGGGCGAAGGAGCAGGGCAGAGGGTGTAAAGCCTGTTCCTGACCCACGTTTGCCTTCTCCTCCTGCTCAGTGCGCTTTCCTGGGGCAATTTGAGCCTTCTCCTCTTGAAGAAGTCATGGATGGAGCCAGATCTCCCCTCTGGGCAGGGGCTGTAGCTCAGGGCACCACCAGTACTCACGTGGCAGAGCCGACCTGTGTAATTGTCGGTTTCCAAAATATACCGAAAGCAGTCAGCCCTAAATTAATCTGGGAGAAGCAGAACTTCCAGAATTTCCTTTCCGTGTTCGCTGTTTCCTATTTGACGGGCTCGATGAGTGTTCTCGTTGCCTCCTTTAGTGGGGTGCAGTTAAATCCATGGCTTCACCTACAGAGCTCAAAATCACATCAGAAAGTCCTGAAAACCGGGATCACGAAAGGGGGGCGGATAGTTTCACGGAAGGGGCATGAAGAGAGCTCAGGATCTGCCGAAACGGGCCCAGCTCATTTCTCCTGCTGGTTTACCAGCTGCCCTCTCCCGTCCCATCAGCTCCTGGTTGTAACCTGTGCGTTGCTGTGAGATGCTTCTCAGTGAATGCTCCTCCAGAAATACAAGGCTTTTGTTGTTCTTTAAAAGAAAATGTATACTGTAAGTTTTTCTTTTCTTTCCGTGACCATCTTTGTTATGAATCCTTGTAAACAGGAGAAGCGAGCCCTGGAGCGGAAACTCTCTGAAATGGAAGAGGAGATGAAGGTAGGAAATAATCTATTCCCTCTGTCTGTTCTGGGGTTTATGCTTTGAATTAACGTCTCCTGGGATCGTCAGCCAGGAGTAGGATATTCAAGGTGGACATGGGAAGGGACTCGTGTTACCTCTGAGTGTGTTCCTTTATGCAGTCAGAACTTTAATGGCCGTGTTTCCCAAACACGAACAGCTAATGAAACTGTCCTATTGCCATTCAGCTGATTGCACCATATGTTTAATTTGTTACGCTGTTTGATCCAAGAACTGTGAAAGCTGTTCTCCTTAATCGCTTTCCAAAACTAACCTTTTGTGGCATCCATGAGTTTCAGTGTGCTGATCCTCTGTGCTCTGAGTAGTCTGCAGCCCAAGTTAAGCCGTTGTGGTTCTCTCCGGATGGGTAAGAAGACAAAGCTGGCTTTTGAGATCACGCACGCTAGCCAGGAAAAAAACACAGAGTGATTGTATATCTGTCCTCCCTTCCTAAAGCATGTTCTGGGAGGCTGTGTCAGTAAGTCAGCCTGGAATAGATTTCAGCAAAGAGGAATTTGCTTCCTGATGAAATGTGCAGCATGGCTTACTGTCACGAGACATCCGCCACCGACTGCTCCTTCGCGTTCTCTATCTCGTGGCATTGCTTCGAAGGATGGTTCTCCTGCCGCGGCTTGGATGCCCTGCAAGCACGGGGCGAGCGGGGAGCACTGCAGAGCAGGAAGCAGTGTGGTTTGCCGCCTAAGTACACCTAAAACCTCACTGATTTTTGCAGCGTTACATCATTTTACGCTGTGTTTTAATGCTCGTGTTCACAGAACGCCCCCCCTTTGCTCTGTGCCCTGCGCTTTCGTTCCCTTTGAGCATGACCCAGGTGGGACCAAGCCACGTTAGAAGGAAGGACCCCATCTGAGAGCCCTGAGCTCTCCCGGCAGGGTGCACTGACGGAAACGATTCTCTGCCACCCTGGAGGAGGTTCCAACTTTATGTTTCTATTTAAAGCTTCGTATCTTTACCGAGCATACGTCTTTGAAAGGACCCGTTGGCTTGTGCTGCGTCCTCTACCGCAGTATGTAGCAGAAGGAATCGGTGGAGTCTTACTGCAAAGGCTCTCTGGTTCCTTCGCAGAGGAGGACAGAAGTGGGGACGTGCTCGCCAGAAGGGGAAGGAGAAAGGACTGACTGTGCCGAAATTCCAAATTCTTTGTTCACTGAACAGATAGCGACCATTAACTCCAGAGAGACCTTCCTGTACTGACAGAGATACGGCCTTCCAGAGGAAGTGCAGACAGTAGCAGTTTGTGGCGTTTCTTCAGCTGTGCAGATTGCTCCACAGACCAGCTCCGTCTGTGGAGTAAAAAGACAAATTGGTGTCCTCTAGTGGCCTGTCGGTTTTGAAACGTTTGTATTGGTGCAGAAGGCAGTTAATGAAAGAAGGTGCCTGCAGGAACTGCAGGACGCAGCCAAAGCGCCTCCGGTTCGGGCGGTCTGGAGCTGCCGACTGATGGAAGCCGAGATGGTGCAAAAGGAGAAGTACTGCCAGAAGTTTGACGTGTTCTTACGTTGTCCCGAGAGAGGTGCTGGAGACGTGAGCTAAAGGAGCCAGTGGACCAGCTGAAAATGAGCTGTCAGGTCCTCGAGGCCTCTTTCCTCTCTGCTGTGTTCCTGCTGCATTGAACAACCAAAGTGGCCTTTAGTTAAAAGAATAAATCGACGTGGAATTAGAAGATGTCTCTTCTAAGGCGCTACTACGTTTCCACTAGTTTTTGAAAAATATTCAAGCATGTGGTGAGTAGCTGGGTGCACTGTGACATGTCTCTTGGACAGCCGCTCAGTAAAAAGGAGTATAAAATCTCTGACGGTAAAAACGCTGAACTGGACAAGCACCTTCCACCTCCGCTTTCAGCGTGCCTTAAAGCAGGAGAGTCAGCCCGGTCGTGTTTGCCTGCAATGAGATAACTGCTGCAGAGCATCTGAGTTAACCCCTAGTCGAGCCAGGAACACAGACCTATTAATTCTGGTTCGACTTTCATTCCTGCTTCTTGTGCATGTTGTCGAGCAGAATCAGAAGGAATAAGCGACTTCAAGCAAATCCACCAGTTTCCTTGAACGCGGAGAGCAGCAAAGGCAAACGGCCAAACACGCCGGGTTATGAGGTCTCGGGTAATACCGCTGCGTTCGAGATTCTTCCTTCTTTGAGGTGACCCAGTCCGGCGCGGCTCACATTCAGCTTTGTGGTCCTGGGGTGTCGGTTCTGTGCATCGGGTGTCCTGGCCAGGGCAGCCGAGTCCTGAGGGAGAGGAGGCAGAGCAGTGGTCACAGGATGGTCCTGGGTTTCTGTGACAGGAACGCTTTGTGCTTCGGGCTTTGCTCGAGGTAACAAGCTTCGTTCCTTTCATGAGTTTAGCCCTGCTAACGAAGCAATCAAGAAATGGAGAGGAACAGGACAAACTCAGTAATCTCAAGAACTCCTTGGTGCCGGAGCTGCTCCCGCAGATCTGCTCTCGTGAAGGTGACAGAGCGGTGCGGCATTTTCCTAAGTGACTGCAGGATTGGACCGGAGATACGGCAACTTGGCCGAGGAAGGAGAAAGAAAATGAGCATTTGCGCTGAACTGAATTCAGTGCCAAGTGCCTGAGGTCCCAACTTAACGCAGCAATTTTTCTTGAAGGTCACAGAAGCTTCTTTATTCCGTAGCAGCGCTGCACCTCCTGGTTTTGTACGTTGTGCATGCTTTGGGCATTTTTATTTCCCCTGGTGTTGCAGGCACAAAATCCTTTAATTGAAGGTAGGTACAGCTGAACTGAGAAACCTGCTTTCGGTAAGCCAAGTATCAAGCAGAGTGATAAGCAATCGCAGCGGTACCGTCCAGATTCTGGTCTTCGCCCTTGGCTTCGGTCCCAGCTTCCTGGCCTTTCCTGGGTTTCTTGGATAAATAGAAGGCTGTCCTACCTCCAGCACGCACACATTTTTACGTACGTGATCCTTTTTATCGTCTGTGGCGGCGTGCTGAGGCCAAGCTGCATCCAGTCGTGCCACGCTGAGGTTTCGTGGTATATTCGTATGGAAAAATGAAGGTGGTCTCTAAAACGATCACAATCGTTTCCATCTCACGTAGCACGGCACCCCGTTTGACATGTGTTTGATGTTTTCTGCCAGCCAGATGCTCATCCATGTTCTCTGTGATAAAACAGAGGACGTTTATTATCCATGGTAGCACCAAAAGAAACGACTCTTCCAGGATGAACCATCCTCCGGTGGCTCCTGGGTGTGATTTAGCACAGGACAGACGTGTGATGGCCACCTCTGTCCTCACCGAGCGCTGGGGGGGAGTGATGGATAGATGGCTGAGATCTGGCGAGGGGGGATCTCGGTGCCGAGGTGTCCCTGAAGCCCCCCCGCGGTTTGTTGGCCGTAGCTCTGTCTCAGGACCTACTGATTTATCCAGTGTCGGAATTGCGTTGGCGTAGTCCGAGTAGCAGGAGCCGCTTTGTCAGTTCGATGCCCTCGGGGGGCTCAAAGCCCATCCTTTGCTGGCTCCCTGCGCTCACCTGCCGTGCTTCCGTTGGTTTTGCAAGGCTTTTGGATGAGACGTCTTGATTCCTTACTTGGTGGGAGCAGAGGCAATGCTTTTGGGTAGCTAAGAATCAAGCTGCTGGCTGGGGGCTACACGAAGTACTTCTCCTTTATACAGGAACGGGCCCTTGGGCAGAGTGTCCCGGGACGCAGCAGGTTCCTCGCCAGCTGCAGCCGGCGCCACGTCGTGCAAATTAGGTGGCAATTCATGCAAATCCTTTGTATCGCAGTAGATTTGCCCACGCAAAGGGCAGACAGTGACCTCCCTTTGAGCACTTTCTGCTGATTAAATGGCAGAAAGGAATCCCCTTCCCAGTAGACCCTTCCCTCCATCTCCTCCCTGCCGTTGCAAGCTCCCAAGTCAGAGGATGCAGGGAGGGGCACGATGGTTTGCAGAGCTGCTTTGGTTCTGGGCTGGGATTTTTTCACTTGAACTTGAAGCTGCTCTTCTCGCAGATGTTTCCCTTCCTGCCCGGTGTCTGCGCTCCCTCCACCATGGAGGAGGGTTTCACGTTCATGTGGCCTCGCTGCCCGACGAGCTGTCGGGGGGAAGGAGGGACGGGACGCTGCCCTCAGCATGTCCTGGCACCCGCACTTGGTATAAATGTCCAGCACGTGGTTTCGTTTTAGCATTACTGGGAAAAAATGTCATCCTTGCAGAAACGGCGATGTCTGCATGGCTTTTACCATTTCCCCGTTTTGCCTTCCTCATTGCTTTTATGTTCCGTGTCTCCCCGTTGCCACTGTACCTGCACCCCAGCATTGGGGCTCGATTTCTGCACTGTCCTTTGGCACTCGTTTCTTTTGTAACCAAGAATGCCGTGTTTTCCCGTGCCTTCTGTGTAAGATGCTGTCGTTCAAACTCCTCTAGTTAAACTGAGCAGTTTAAGGTTCTGACTTCTCACCTCTGGAGATCGGAGACGAATTGAGCCCCGTGACAGAGCAGACTTGAATCTGGGCAGGGATGAAAAACCCACTCACGCCCCAGGGCTTTCGGCAGGACCGAGGGCGGAGCGGACCCGAGAGCCGTCCTTCGGGTGCCACAGGGATGAGGGATGCGAGCAGGCACGGTGCGTGTCTCGGTGTCCGCTGTAGGATGGGGACACTTCCAGGTGCTTCAGTCGCTCCCGTGAAGCTTTGATCGCTCTTGGCTACGCAAGACTGCTTTAGCTTTTAGAGACAGAGGAGGAAAAGGAGTTTTAGAGAAATTCGCAGTTGCCAGCGGTGTTTTCAAAGCCCGCGTAGGTGGTAAGTCGGTGATAGTTCTCGCAGTGGTTCCTCAGTCCAGGGGCCATGTGCTGCTGGAGCTCCCTGTCTGGGTAAACTGGAATATAACCTGCGAGAGATTGTCCTGCTGCGTGGTGGGAAATCCCTTTATTTGACCTTTTTAATGGCTTTGGGGGCCGCTGGAGAAAGGGAAGGTTCCCAAAACATCCTCCGTGTGCTGTGAGGCTTTCCCCATACGCATCTGAGCCGCTGCCCATCCACCGGTCACTGCTACTAATGTTTCTTTTCTTCTTTCTTTTACTGCTTGTGGACTGAATTCACGTTTCTGTGCCCTTTTGTCTTCGTGGTCTGTTTTCTCTGTATTTTTCTGTCCACTCCTCTCGCTCTCTGCAGAATCTCCACCAGCTCAAACAGATTCACACTCTGAGGCAGATGAATGAGCAGCTGCTGGCTGAAAACAGGGCTCTGACCCGGGTCGTAGCCAGACTTTCTCTGCCTGCCAAGCCCTCCGAATCAGAGGAGCTGTAGCTGCTTTCCCTCCGGCTCATCTCGCCTCCCTCCTCCACTCTTCCAGGCAGGTCTCCGCTCCCTTGGCCGGGCTCTTCCCCCTTGCCTCGTTGCTCTCAAGGGTGGCTGGTGAAGCTTGCGGCTCAAAAGCAGCATGTGGCGAAGGATCTTCCAGAAGCCAAAGGCACGGCGTCACCGCCCGGCCGAAGGCAGGCTTTCGCTGAAGACTCTGTTCGGTCCCGCTGACTTTCGCTCTGCTTGGCGGATGATGCTCTGACCTCGCCATTTTACTAACCGCCCGCATCGGGGAGGGGGTTGCCTTGGCCGCGCGGAACCCGTCGTGCGGGAGAGAAGCAGGAGGACGTGCTCCGCGCCTTGACGCGAGGGCGTAGGGCTGGGCGGATGGTGCCGAGGTGGCTGCTGAGGGGCGATGGACCGGCTGCTTCCCTGTCGCTTTACGCCGGCGGATGGCTTTGGGGCAGCTTCCCAGCGCCACTGCGGCAGCCGGCAGCCCCATCCGCATTGCCTTACCTCGAGAAGGGTGGTTTATGCTGCCTGGCTGCTCCTAGCACAAGTCTTTTTTAATGGGACTTAGTTCAGTGGGAAGCCGGCACCCAGAAAATAAGATTATCCGAAGTCAGAATGAACAATCTAATAAATTTCTAGGGATGTTATGAAAAGTGCACATTTTAGACAGGAAAGTGATATTTAGAAAACCTACAACCGGGCAGTCCTCAGCAGGTTTTCTTGGTCACTTGAGCAAAGAGAACAAGCTCCGTCCCTCATTTTAAAGAGTCTTGAGTTCAGTTTTCGAGTCGGAGCTCACAGGCTGCAGCATCCCCTCTGCCTCCTGCGCCCTGGCTACAAGGCGGGTGAAGCGGTCGGGGGCCGACCAGGCGCGCTTTCTTTTTTCATCTTCTGTTTTAAATTCAGCGCAGAGCAATTAGCGTTTGAAATCCAGGGACAAGCCTCCCGTAAGCTTTGCCCTCGTGCAGTTCAGTTACGTCCTTTCTTGCTACTTCATTGGCTCGGTGCTAAAATAAAGCTGTAAATGCTCCTTTCTTAGGGCCCTACCTGTCTTTTGCAGGTTAGTAGGGATATTCGGATCCCTTCAGACGTAGCTATTTTTTTTTTAAAAAAAGGAAGAAGCAGTCCGCTCTCGTGGGCTGGAAGTGGCACTAAGGTATAAAAAAAAATAAAATCTATTCTTAGCACACAAATTATATCAAGGATGATTAACCGTCGAAACAAACTAACCAGGGGAATTGTGGCTTCCTCTTTCCGGGAGTCTCAGCTCAAGACCACGCACATGTCAGAGGGGCTGTTCCGTGTTACCTGGCCTGAATCACGCAGACGGTCAGATTAAATGATCCCCCCGTCTGTCTGGTTTAAACCTGTGGAAGCAGTCTCCAACCCATCGCTGACTCATCCCTTCGCCCAAGCAGTGAGTTTAAGTCATTCTCCTTCCCAACGTGCTTTGGGATCCGAGAGGGAAAATTGAGCAAAACTAGTTCCAGACTCAGAGAAATTTTTTTTCACAAACTGTAAGTCACCGATCTCTCTTCTTCTCCTAGGAAATAGTCGCATTTTCGCTTTCCCCCCGCTAACGCCCCTCTGCTCTGACGGCGCCCTGGCTCTCGTGCAGGCTGGCTGCGGCACGGGCGGACTCATCCTTCCCGGCTTGCTTGCAGGCTTTGCCGGTGGCCGAGCTGGAGAAGTCGCGTGTCTGCA
The DNA here is from genome assembly GCF_028858705.1 of Grus americana. NCBI lineage: Eukaryota > Metazoa > Chordata > Aves > Gruiformes > Gruidae > Grus > Grus americana. The sequence goes on from NC_072876.1 coordinate 1,021,959, forward strand.
AGCTCTGCTGATTTTTTTTTTTTTTTCAGCTCTTTCAGTAGGTCTAACACAGGATGTTGCTGGAACCTGTAAACGTTGTCTCACTGGCATCTGTAGACATCACAGCTACGCAGTGATGTCACTGCTTTAAACTCGGACAGATTTACCGTGCCTTTGCAGCAGTGGTGCTTTTCAAAGAACTCATTTTCCAAAAGCCACGTAATTTCTGAGGTACCGCCTTCCCCAACATCACAGGTACCACACAGCATCGCCGTTGGGACCAACCTCTGGCCCCAAACTCGCTCCACACCGACGCTGCATCACCGTCCCGTGCGGACTGTGCCGCGTCCCCCCTCACCATTTCCAGTGAGACGTTTACAAAGCTCCAGTTTCCAGCCCCAGCGTTACTAGCCTGCTTCATCTGCAGTTTCTTTTCCCCCAACTCGAGGCTGCTTTGCTTTGACGGGAGGAATGCCCTTGGCCTGGGAGGAACGAAATTTTATAAGGTTGATTTTTAGTTTTCAGAAACTTCAATGGGAACTGATGGAGTGGGGTTACGGCCGGGAGCCTTTCCAAGGAGCGCTCGCTTTACACGTACTCGCGCTCCTTCCTTTTCGAATAATTCACCGAGGTTGCATTTGAACGCGTGTGAGGCGTAGGCACCGTCAGAGCTCCCAGTATGCTGTAGGCCCGCGATGGTTGCTCTCTGATGTTGCTTCTGGGAACCTGTGACAGATTCTCTCTACCAAAGCAAGTGGCAGAACTTCATAGCACTGCCTTAGCGTGGTGACAGACACGTTCAAGGCTGCAAGGCCATCCCAAGCAGTGACGTAGAGAGGACAGGGACTGTCCATCTGCAGACCCCAGTAGGTGGTTGAAGTGTCTCAGTGCACGGGACGGGAAGGCACCGCACTCCGTTGTGGGTGTTGGATGAGGAGACGGAGGCGTGCAGAGTGAGGCAGCGAGGGCTCTCCCCCCGCCTTTCTCTGGGCTCCTGAGCACTTTGGTGATGGGCGATGCCTCTCGTTTGGCTGCGAGAAATTGTGTTAAGGAGTCCTGATTTCTGTTCTGGTAACAGCCCCGTCACGGAGACGTCCCTGTCGCACCACCCCTGGGTCCGGTGAGACGCTTCAAGCATCACTAGCGAAACTCCGGCCAGCCCATTGCGCAGTTTTACCCTTTCCCCAGCATCCCGCCATGCTGCAACCGTCCCCCTCCCTTCTCTCTTGTAAAACCTCCCGTCTGGAGCATCCAGCGCCAGCGGGGACGGGGTTGGGCGTGTTGGGACCGGGCATGGCTTGGCCTGGCTGGGAAAAGAGGGAATTGCTCCAGCTGGAGCCATGGGAGCCGCTTGGAGCTGGAGCCGGCGGCAGCGGTGGTCGTGGAGGGGCTGCGGGTGAGAGGAAGGGGCAGGAGGTTGTGGTCAGGGCTGGAACTCCAGCTCAGGAGGAAGGAGAAGGTTTAGCAGGGATTTTGAATTTGGGAGAATTCCTCGAAGATGCACCTCGGCAGAGAGAAGTCCTCACTGAGCTCACGCCGGTGGCGTCCGTGCCTGCGTGAGACCCCGCTTCAGCCTGGCTTGTCCCAGCAGGGTGTGGGGCTGCCGGCACCCCGGTGCGATTACAGGTTCTGGGTCACAGCCCGGGACGGCAGCGCAGGGTGTCCTTCCGACCCCCGACGGTCACCCGCCTGCAGGAGGGCTTTTTGCCACTGAGAAATGCTGGAAAGATCTTGAAGCGATTTCTTCCTCTGCTTCTATCAAAACGCTTTCTGGCTTTTGTTTGTGTTGTGACCCTTGGTTGAGCTCCAGCATTCAAAATTGAGCACCGAGGAGGTATCTGCAGCATCAATGTGTTCTACCAGCCCTCTGGCCATGGCATGCACGTTTGCATTAAACTTCTATGAGATCCCAAAGAGATTTTTCGTTATTCTAAAGAGATTTTGCAAGCCAGGCTTGGTCCAGTCCTGAGTTAGAATTTCAAACCTTTGTTTTCCCCTCCAGTCCTGGCAAAACGGAGCAAACAAATCAGAAAAAAACAACCAAACCAGCTTTATGGTTTTCTGCCGAGCCCTGTATAGCCTCGGGGAACAGATTTGGGATGAAAAAGCTCAGAAATGGTTCCTGCCCTCCCAGCCTGGTCCTGACGCAGTGCTGGGGCCGCGGCATCGCTTCTCACCACGGGCTTTCCCAGTGCCGGGGGGGTCCCTGGCTCTTCGCCGTGCTCGAGTCCCCTCTCGACCCCTCCACACCTGATGCCCAGTTTGTAAAAATCCTGGAGACGTTGCAGAGAAATTATTGACATTAAAAGCGCGCTGGGCAGGCGGTGTACAGGAGGGAAAGCTCTGCACGCTGCTGTGGCACATCAGCGGTGAGGACACAAGCCGAGCATGCAGCTGCCGCCCTGGCGCAGGGATGCCCCGTCCCCGCGGTTCCCTCCGCGCCGTAGGGCTTGTCCAGCCAGCAGCGCCGAGCCGCGATCCCACCTTGTCTTTGTCTCTCTGCAGATTTTGACAGAGCTGAAGTCGGACAACCAAAGGCTGAAGGATGAGAACGGAGCCCTCATTCGTGTCATCAGCAAGCTCTCCAAATAGGAAGCCCAAGCAACGGCAGGACGAAGAGGGGTGTCTGACACGAGCTGCCAACCCCGCCACCAAGCCCTACCCCCCCTCTTTTCCTCCTGTCAAAAGTACAGCAAGCATTTCAGCCACGGGATCAATCTGTCACACCTGCCTTGCCCTGCCCTTTGCTGTACATTCCCTTTCTGCCCTTATTTCCCCTACAACACACACCCCTGCCATTTTATTATTTTTAATTTAAGCATGTTGTGGTATCTCGGACATTTTATTCAAGGGAGAAGAGAAATGTGAGGACTGGGTTTGAGCTGCCAAAACTTCTTCTTCCAGAAGCCCAGTATTTGGTGTTGGACTCCAATCTGGAGTAGGTAGCTTCTACTTTAAAAAGTGACGCCTAAAGAACTCATCCAGCACATCCAAGCCCTTTACAGGTGGGAAACGCGAACACAGGCTGGGACTCTGCACAGCAACCCACCCAAGATGTGGGACTCTGGTTAAAACATGATGCTGTGAAGGCCACCGGGGCTGATTTCTATCACAGGCTGTCGACAGCTGCTTTGCACAGAGACCTTCTCCTTTCGCCCTGGTAGACTGAGTCTTTTATTTAATAAAAGATTTCGAACCTGTTCACTAACATCAGCACTGACTCTCGGCATCAGACCCCCTTATCCCTCACCCTGCCTTTCCTCCTCAGCCCGAGTGATTTGGTATCGCGTCGTATCCTTCCGGGGCTCCTGTCTCAGTAGCATCTGCTAATTGCATCTGGACTCTTGCTCCTCCGGATAGGATGTATCACAGATACTTGCCAAGCTTCCTCAAGGACAAGCTTGAACCCCTAGAGATGCTCTGCTGCTTTCACATGTGTATGAGTGTGACTCACCTTGCAGGGTGCTGTGCCCACCCCAAAAACCAGCCTCCCCGTCCTAACAGCCATCTGGGACGTTTTCCTGCTATCTTCATGAAGGCAGTGCCCTGCAGAGGAGTCCGGTCTGGTATTTCAGGTACCTTGCTTTGATTTGCGGCAGGAGGCTGACAAGTGAAAGGCAGCGCTGGTTTCTTGTAGGAGAGGGACCACCAGAGTCCAGTCCCACCCACCCGTCTGTTCGTGAAGAACCTTGATGCAGTTGGGTTTCAAGGCAGAGGAACACGAAGCAGTGACCACTTTTCTCCCGTGTGCCTTGGAAAGGTGTGGGTGCATCGGTGTCCAAGGGACAAGGAGCTACCCTTGGGCATGCTGGTGACTGTAACACTAGGATGAAAGTCTCTTAATCTGTCAAAAGCTTGCAATAAGCCTTGACCTTGAAGGAAACCTCAAAAAAAAAAAAAACACCCCTCTTTAATGTTATACGTACTCAGAACAGTTTGAAATTGTTCTCTCTATGGGCATTTAGACAGCGGCTCCTCTACGTGCTCTGTGATTTCGATGATAGCAGCGGTATCCTGTCATCAGATCTGTTGAGCTTCCCCTGAATAGACTCCTCTCGACCGATACCTTCCCTCTCAAAGACTTCTTGCTGTATCCAAACCACTTTCCCATCTACATCCTTCTATATTTGTCCTTTCATTTCCTTTGTCCTTCGATTTCCCTGCTCCGTCTGGCTGAGAGTTGCAGTCTCGGTCATTGAACTTGGAGGTTGCCATGAAGAAGTTGTCCCCGCGTTCCCAGGCACCTCTGCTGACTGTGGGCTCATGGCTCCTGCCGGGCTGGTGGGACTCTTTCCGCTATGAGAGAGATAGATGAGATACTTGAACACAAGCATAATTCTTGAGCTTGCTCAACAGGGTGAAGTCTCTCTCTCTCAGTCAATCCTGGGCTTTTTGGAACCTTTTGCTGGTTATTGCTTCAGAAAGTGTGTTTATTTTCCTCTCCCTTGGGCTTTTTTTCTTTGCTTTGGGGTTTGTTTTTTTTTCCCCAATTCTCCTTTTTTTGCCCTTCCCCTCCCCATCCTGCCTGTTTCCACCTCTCTAGCTCTTCTTCGAGCTGTTGGTTTTTCCCCGGGCAGCTCTAGACAGAGGTTCCTCTTCCACCGCTCTTCCGCCAGCGGAGTTACTTGTGCGCAGCGCGAGATGCCATTTCTCCTGGTACGCTGAGGCCCTTCCTCTGCTGCTGTGCTTTGGGGAGGGAGAGACCAAAGCTGGTAACGGCATCAGGGTTTCTGCAGAGCACTGCCTAAGCCAGGCATCCTTTTTATATTACTTTATTTTAACTCTGCTATATTTAACAGCTTTAAGTCTTGAGACCCAGTCAATGCTTTTTCTGCACGCCATTCCCACTTGGTGCACTCTTGATGTGAGTACTTCTGCGGTTCTTGATGTTTTTTCTCTTGGTGACCCACTCCTCGCTCCAGACTCGGGCGCTCTCAGCTCTAACCAGGAGCCCAGTCCCTGCTGTGCCATGCGGAGCGGAAGCTGCTCACCTGCTGGGGCCGCTGGTGGTTGGCGCAGCACCGGCTCGCTGACGCGCGCGTCTCGGGTCGTGCATCCCAGCAGGTCGAGGGACGAGATTTCAGATCCTGTTCTTCTCACGAGGCAGATTCCTGGCAGCGTGAAGAAGCCTGGTATCTGTTTTAGGGAGAGGGTTCAACCCAATCTGACAAATCCATCCTGCACTGATGTTTTGCCCCTTCAAGCCGGGACACTCGTTGCGTTTTATCCTGAGGAACAGTATGCAAAGGGTGCGGAAGGCTTAATCCCTCTGCGAGGCACCTTGCAAAGCCAAACCACTTCAGATGACGTGTCTGCTTAGCACTGGATTACCCCCCCTGAACTCTGACTAGGGTAGAGGACCCACCAACAGTTCCGTCTCGCTGACTAGCCAAAGCTGTGAGTATTTTGGGATGACGATTGCAACTGCAAACCGAATTCTTGAGAATGAATTTTTTTTGGTCTCACTTAACGCCTGACATAACCAGTGCACTGAGGAGGTAACGAATAGGACGCCTTGCACCCTGCGCTTGGGACAGAGCGCAAAGCAAGCGGTTTTTAAAACTGATCCCTCTTTGAACCAGAGCATTTGCCAGACGTGGTCTCCGCTGGAGAACACGAATTGGTTTTTTGGGTTTTTTTTTTTTTTTTTTCTAAGCAATTGCTTGGGGTGAATTCATTTTTATTGCTTGGGGTGAACCCGCCTATTGTGGCTGCGAGTTTGATGATGGCTCTTTGTAAATAAACTCCTTGGAGAAGCAGGACTAGCTTATGAGATGGGGAGAGAATGTATTTTTATGCAACTTTTGAGTGGCCTTTCAAACCCTGAGATGAAAGATTTGTTTTACTGGTTGTTGTTATATAGTATTATAAGTATTATGTGTTTGAAAGTTTGGGAAAACTATTCACATCTATGATGCTTGTAAACACAACAGTATTTATAAATGAATAAAATAAGAGTTGATAAAATAGAAGCTTTGACTTTGCTTCCATCTTTCTGGAACCTGGGAACCTGCTGCAAGTTGTTTACCCTAAAATGCCCTGTTTCTCCCAAAACTCCCACAGCGCAGCAGTATCAATCATCTAGAGCAGCGGCAATGCTCTGCAGCCGCATGAACGGCAGCGCTCCCCTGCGTGCCTGGTCAGGGAAAGCTCAAACGGAGGAATTGTGGATGCGCATCCTGGAAAGCCGCCCACCCGCCAGGCAGGTGAACGGCAGAGGGTCCCACCCGACGGCTCTGAGCACGGTGGGGTGCGGGCCCGTCTCCCTGCATGGTGCCCAGCCCTGCGTTTGCTCAGGAGCTCGGTCGGGACAAGCCCGTGGCAAAGACGCTTTGTCCAGAGTGAGGTTGCTAGAAACCCGCGTATTTCGGTCTTCGGAGGTGGGTACTGCAGCTCGAGCTCTTCCCCTCGGGGTTAGGGGCGTCCAGCACCTCTGCAGAGCAGGGCAGGACCTAACCGGGACTCTGTGGACCCAACAGCGTGGGGGGGGGGGTGAGGGATTTGGTGGGGACCTTTGATGGCTTCCCACCTGCACCCCGTGCCTGGGCCAGCCGGGGCACCAGGGCTCGAGGGACATCCCCGCCGTGTGTGCGAGCACACTCGTGTTTTGGGGGATCCGGGCCCTCGCGGGGCACCCCTCGCGTCCCCGTCCCTCCGTCCTCCCTGGACTCGCGGCCCTGGGACCTGCCCCCCCCCCACAGATGCCCCGCTGAGCCCCAAGTAGCAAGACCAGAAGGAACTGAGGCTCCTTTCAGCTCGTTTCTTTAATAAGGAGACAGATATCATTACAAAATAACCATTTAACGATAAGAGACAGAAACAACAGAGTCCACACGAGAGGAAGGGGCTTTAAAAGCAGCTTCCCGCCGGAGCCGAGCGCTGCGGGGGCCGGGCCGGGGCAGAGCAGGGCCGGACCGGGGATCCTTGGCTCCAGGGCTGCCAAAGGAGCTGCTCCTCCCTCCCAGGTTTGGGGGCAAAAAGGAAAAGCAAGCCGAGCTCTTTGCCAAGCCTCGTGGATTCACTTCCTTTTAACCCCGGAGACCGAAGCCGAGCGTCTCCATGGCACGGCCGGGTTTCCACCACGGTGCTGCCGGGAGAGGGGAGAGCCGGCTCTTGTCCCCGAAACAGAAACCGCCTGACCAGACACGGCAGGAAAAAACCCAAATTGCTCTCAAAAGCCTTTTCACCACCGGATCTTCGCCGCAGCCCAGCCTTGCTGTTGGCAGGTCAACCCCCGGTGCCTGTCCCCAGCGCTGCCCCGTCCCCTCACCCAGCACGACGCTGGCATCCGTGGCCACCAAGGCGGTGGCCGCTGCGGCCGCTGCGGCTCTTCCTGGCAGCCCGGCTCTGCTGCCGAGCCCCACAAAACCAGGGGGGAGGGTGGACACACGGGGAGGGAGGGGGGAAGGGGGTCACGGCTCGCCTGTGGGCCCGTCCCCAGGGGTCCCAGCACACCGTGGGCTAATATGGCTTCTAAAGTTGCTCTGATGGTGAAATGCACCAACGCGACACAGGACACCGAAGCCACGATGTTGCCGCTACCCGGCCGTGGTATAAATGCGACAAGATACAGGAACAAGACACACATGGAAGTCACGGCTGCGTCGGTGACGGCTCACCCTCCGCTGGCGGGACTGGCTTGGCATGCTTTGCTTCTTGGCATTATTTTCTTCTTTTACATGATTTTATTTTTTTATTTAATTTGGGGGCAATAATCAGGGCGATGGAGAGCACTCGGGCAATGAGTTTTGTTTGTCGACGTCTCTGCCTCGCTGGAGAAACGTGGTCGGGATGGAGGTGCCGGTGGCAGCGAGCGGTGGGGCAGAGCGTGCAGCGCCGCACTCGGCTTTAACCATGCTGCTACTGCTACGTGGCTGCATCTCATGCACTGGTCATGGTATATACAGCTATATGTCTCCACAGAGTTTTAACTACACACAACTAAGGGGGGGGGGGGGGGTCAGAGGCAGCGCAGATGGCTTTAATATGTTGGTTATTTTTCCCTTTTTTTATTAAAAAAAAAAAAAGAATTATGTATTAAAGTCACAGTTTCCCCTCCCGAGGCTTAAAGAGTCCGAGTGGAACCAGCCGCGTGCGACCGCCGCTCCCGGTGAGACCCTGGGCGACGCGGCGGGTCTGAGCGTGCGGGTGGAGGGGTGGGTGTGCATGGGGGGGGGGGTACATGGGGGGGGTGTGCATGGGGGGGGTGCATGGGGAGGTACATGGGGGGGGGTGCATGGGGGGGGGTGTGTGTGCATGCATATGTGTGAAGGGCTGGGCACACTCGCAGACAGGAGGATTTTAGTGCTCTTTCCAATTCCTTCTTTTTTAACCCATTTCCATGCAAAGCAAATGCCCCCCCCCCCCCCACTGCCTGGATGGACTCTGGAACGAGACTGAGTCAAGAGACCGAATCCTGCCAGTGCCCAGGGGCATCAGCTGCCCCAGCTCCCTGTTCATTAAAAGCACCCCGAGATTTCTTCTCCCTTTGGCAGGACCTCGTTTGCTGACACAGACACATCCATCAGGAAAAGGGACTAATTAAAGCTGGAGGTGGCCCTGTGGGACCCCTCGCTCGCCGGCCTGCAAAGCCCCTGCGTGGCCCAGGTGCCACCTTCACCCTGCAGCTCCAGCAGCTGGGTCGGTCCTCGGGGCATGGGCCAAGCACAGCCAAGGTGATGGTGGAAGCAGTTTTTGGAGGGCTCCAGTCCAACCTCCACCCCCACACACCACAGGTTGGCAAACCGAGCCCCAAACCCCCACCAGGGACAGAGACGTCCCTCCCTGGGGACCCGTCGCAGGGCTGCAAGTCCCTCCAGGGTAAGGAGCTCATCCCCATGTCCAACCTGAATCCCCTGAGCTGCAGCTGCCGCCAAGTTTCCCATCATCTCCCCATCCCCAGCCAGGGCTGAGATGCCCTTCAGGAAGCGGGGGCTGCCGGGAGCTGCCGAAGCACCCAACAGCCCCGGGGCAAGCTCAGCTTGGGCACTTTGCCCCCTGCACCGAGGTCCCAGCCTGGGCGTTGGACACCCACACACACACACCCCCCCGCCCCCCCCCCAGCAGCGTCCCCGATGCCCTGGGCATCCCCGGCTGCACCCCGGAGCTCAGCTCCACTGCCCGACCCGCTGGCTGAAGACGTGACACCCTTCGCTGCCTAACCCTGCCGAAACCTCCTGCAACCAAGTCCAGGAAAGCGGAGCAGGGAGCACGAGGCTGCTGGGAAGTCGGAGCCAGGACAGGGACACCAGGTCACATCAGTGCTCCAGTACAGACTGGGCTGAACTGGGCAGGGCTGCTGGCCCCTCTCCCCACAGCGGAGAACGACGTTGGCTCGCCAGTTCAGGGGCTTGGTCCTGGCTCGCCCCGTGGTGGGAGGGGTGGCCTGGAGAAGCTCTTGCCCACTGTCGCAACACGGATATGGCTTATTCCCCCGAGGGGAGCGGGACCGGGTGGATTCAGCAGCCAACGGTGAGGAGCAGCAGCTTGTGGGGGTCAGGGGCTTTGGTCCCTTGTCGGCCATAGGCTGCTTGCACCCTCCCCACCTGCTTCACAGCGGTGGGATGCGGTGGGGGGGCTGGGGCTCCCCATAGCCCCTGGCTGCCCTGGGGCTGCACCAGGGTGCCCACGACGGGGCTGAGCCCTGGGGACACGCGATGGCCTTTGGGGAGGCACCTGGCACCGCTCTGGGGGGCTGCCCCCCTCACATTTGGAGACCTCTCAGTGTAAACCTGCCTTGTGGAAGCATCTAGAGCTACAGGTTTCAACGAAGCATGGTGGGACACACATGCAAATCACCCAGCGCTGTCCTCGCCCGGCCTCTGGGGATGTGCCGGCCACCCAGCAGAGGCGGTGGCAGTCCGCGCTGCGCCGCCATTGCGTGCAGATCCCACCACGTGTTTCCTCAGAGCAGACCCCACCCCCACCCCCCCCCATCCTGGGGCTCCCCACGCTCACACCAGCCCCCGCCACTCCAGCTGCAACGCCGAGGGCTCGGCACCCACTGCCAGGCTGGCCGCAGCGGGACCCCGCCGTCCCTGCAAACCTCTGCCCAGAAGGAGCCAAACCTGGAGCTGGCCGGGGGGCACTTGGCCACCCTCAGCCCGAAACCACGGCTCCTGCCCTTCCCGGACGGAGGGAGGCAGAGCAGGAGCGGGAGGCGCCTCGGTCTCCTGCAGAGGGTCTTCTCCACCACTTTGACGTCCACGCAGCTGTCCATGCCCCAAGCAAGCACAGTGGGTCTGGTCATCTCGCACGATCAGGCTCTGGTATCGCCTCCACGCAACGTTCGACGGTTCCCCACGTGAGCCCGAGGGAAGGATGGCGGCAGCAGTGCTGCGGGCTGGTGACGTGGCCACCGGGGAAGGTCCCAGGCGTGACGGTGGCTTTGCACCTGGAAGGGATTGTGGGCAGACGCGATGGGACATGCAGCAGAAGGGAGCGATGCTGAAGAACAAAAAGAACCATCCGTTGTTTTTAACCTCTTCCCCTGGAAGCTATTGGTACTGTCTGGAAACTCTTCCACAGCCATCAAAGGGTATTTCAGCTTAAAACAGAACAAAAAAAAACCCAAAACCAAAGGTTGCGTAACTGAGGTATCAGTAGCTCTGGGTCGTTTTGACTGTCCGCAGTGCCGTGCTGCGCTGGCCGGCAGATCTTCCTATTTGTTTTTCCCGAGAGCTGCATCTACTTCTTCCTCTGGCTTCAGTGAGTGCCACTGGGCAATGGGCCGCCGGGGGTTGGCCAGCATGTCGGACCAGTGCCGCAGCTCCGTGCCGGTGGCGTTGCAGCCCGTGAAGATCTTGCCGATGGCTTCATTCTTCCCCAGCTTGTCATAGTCTAGCACCGTGATGACCACCTGCACTTTCTAAAGGAGGAAACCTTCTTTAGAGGGGGTGGAAAGGCGCAGCGGCTGTGACTGCTCCACAGCCTCCATGCTGTACCCAGCCCCGGCAGCACACCCCAGGGATCCCCCAAAGCTGAGACCCACAATGGCCCATTTTGGGGCAGAGTCCCCGCCATGCCCATAGCTTCCTCCACTTCCTTCCCCGAGGAGCCCAGGGCTGCAGCTCGTCCTGACATGGCCACCTGGGAAAGGGCGCCAAGGGATGGTGTGGGGCTGGGCAAGAGCTGTGGGCTACAGAGCTTGACGGGGCTGGGCTGGGGCAAGGGGCTCGTGCAGAGGCTAGGTCAGGACATGGAGGGGTAGAAGGCACCTACCAGTGGTCCAAAACGCCCCTAGGACCACTGTGGGGATCCTTGCTACGCCTGGGGTGAGCACTGTAGGGCCAGGAGCAGATGAAAGCCCCATTCTAACCATGATTTGGGTTGGGGCTGCATCTCCCATGGGCCCTACCCAGCCTCCCACCTCTGTCACTGCCGTCAACATCAGCCCAGGCCCAGGCTGGGACTGGACCTATTTTATAGATGACCAGACCAGAAGCTCAGCAGGAGCCACTCAGGCTGGTGGAAAGGCTGGGACATAGGCTTGGGCAGCTGCAGGACTTCCCCTGTCACCCCCACCCTGCCTGCCTCCCAGGGGAGTCATCAGACGAACCTGTATCTGCTCAAAGGGGATCTCAAAGCTGAAGGACTCGTTGAAGTAGGGATTCAGGGTCTTCTTCTTGACTGTGGTCTTCTTCTTCTTCAACCTCTTGCCATTCTGCAGCAGGTGGATCTTCACATAGGGATCTGGGGGGGGGCAGGAGAGTGCAACAGCTAGGACTGAGATGCCCAGGAGAAGTCTCAGCCCAAGATGACGTGCACGGTGGGCTGAGGAGGCCTCCGCAAATAAAGGTACTCTGAGGTTTGTGGATGGAGGCCAAAGCCAAAAGGCTGGAGAGGATTCATGGGAGCAACTGGCCAAGGGGTTGAGCTCTTCTGCATCCTGTGGGTCTCCTTGTAGGAGAGCTGGGGACAGTGGTATGACACCTGGAGGTGCTGGCCTGTCACCCCCCATTTCTGGAGCTGGACACCCCAGCAATAAAGCCGAACCCTTCCAGCCATGCAGGTACTCTTCCGGTTAAGGCAGGTCTGGAGAGAGCTGAGGATCCCTGGGCAGAGAGCTCAGCCCTGGAAGACACTTCTAGCATGAAACATGCCATTGACTGAGGTCCTCAGCTCCAAGTCAAGGAGGAGCAGGACCAGGAGCAAATGGCAGAGGAGCATTTTCACCACACAGGTCCTGCAGTGTCCTGGACCTGGGCACAGCGGTGGACCAAATTCAATATGTCCTTCCTAAGGGTCGGGGTCATCCCATCCCCACCTCCCCTCGCCTTCCAGCCAGACCTTGGGCTGCCTCTGATGCAGGAGGCCCCAGGCCCTGGAGGGGGTTTCCCCAAGCCCTGCCAGACTGATGGTCCCAGTGTCCTCCCCCAATAAAGGATGCCGAGAGCCCCAGGAGGGGTGGGAGGAGGATGCCCATGAGCTGACACCCACCTGAGAGACCCCCAACGTCCATCTTCTTCAGGTTCTTGGCCTCCAGGATGCAGACAGTGAGTTTCCCGGCTGTGGGCACGTACCGGAGGGAGATGCAGATATCTCCTAGCTTCTCTGGCTGCCAAGCAGAGCGGGGAGCAGATATCAAAGTCTTGTCAATGCATCGTACTGCAGTGTTGAAACATGGTCCCGCATGCAGGTCCCCCTAAACTCTGCTCAATCTTCAATGCAGGCACAAGCTGCCACCCCATGGACCAGCACAAGGGTTTGATGACTTGGGTCTGGGGCAGGCCAGCCCCAGTGCAGCACTCAAGACATTTATACTCTTCATTTTTCTTACAGAAAGGCTTTTCCACAGGGGAACAACAGGGGCAGATCCTGACAGCGCTCATGGCCAGGACATGCATGGCACCCAGGTGGGACCCCACTGCACTCGCTGTCCCAAGCACCGTGGGATGGCCCAGAAAGCAGAGCACATCTCAACACCCCCAGCCAAGGGTTTCAGCTGACCGAGGGCCTTGCGCCCTCTCTCACCTCCTCCTTCTCACCACTCTGTAGGTCTCGCCACTCCTCAATAGGCTGGCCCAGGTCCACTGTGTTCATGGGCACCTTCACCTCGCCAATGATGTCATGCTTGGAGAAGCGATCGAAGTCGTAGATGGCCATCACCAGTGTCTTCCCGCCCAGTTCCTGGTAGGGGACCTGCACAAAGAGGGCCACCGGGCTGGCAATGAGCTCAGAGGAGCCCAAGCCAGGACCACCTGCTTCCAGCAGCGAGGGTCAAAGTACAGGACCAGTCAGGGGAAAGATGGGAGTGGGAGACAAGGTCCCGTGTTGTGGGTAGGAAGGCGCTCACCTTGAAGGTGAAGGTCTCGTTGAAGGCAGGGTTGAGTGTCTTCTTCTGCACTTTGGTCTCATACTTTTTCTTCTTGTCAGGGAGCAAGAATACCTTGACGTACGGGTCTGAGGTGCCACCCATGTCCAAAGCTGGCAGTTCGGCAGCTTGGAGTATCCCCACTGTCAGCTGAAGAGGGGAGAGGTATGTCTTCTGTGAGATGGCCTAGCTACGCACTGCAGATGCCAAGGGCTCGTCTCCAGCCCAACGTGGGGAAGGACTCCCCATGGCACAGCACCCAGTGCTCCCTCTCTCCAATGCCAGCCAGGTCCAACCTCTCAAGTACCCTCCCTGGGCAAACCCCATTGCCCACCTCCTCAGCCGAGCCCCGGCCCCTCCATCACCTGGTTTGCCTGGAAATCGTAGTCCAGTGAGAACTGCAGTTTTCCCAGGTTCTCCGGCTCCTTCTCCTCCTCCTCGCCTTCCCCTTCTGTCAGACCCATCTCTGCATCATCATCATCCTGTTGGTCCTGCAATGGCAGCCGAGGTGCCTGGCTCAGCAGCAGGGTCACAGCCCCGTGTCCCCATCCCCACACCCCCGGGGACCTCCGGCACCCCAACCCTACCAACATCTCAAGCCCTGGGTTCCCCCCATGAGGGGGCGAGAAGAACCCCTGAGCTGGAGACATAAAGCACCAGCGGAGCAGCCCTGGGGTGGACCGGCTCTGCCAGGGAGCCCCCGGTGCTGGTCCAGCCACGATGGCGTTGGGGGCTGCCTCGGGGTGCCAGGACACGGGGCAGCTCCAGAGGAGGGAGGTTTGGTGCTTGCAGGGGGGGTGGCTGCATGCAAACAACCCACTGCAGATGAGTGTAGGGACAGTCTCGCCCCCAAGCCGTGCTTGGGGGAGCGCTACAGCAGGTGCTAAGGGCTTAGCAGGGCCATTGCCAGGCTCTGTGAGCTCAGTCATAGAGCTATCACCTAATTCTCCTAAGGCAAAGCCACCCCTCACCAAGCTTCTCCAAGCCACCGTCCCTGAGGTGCAAGCCCCAGCTCCTTATCACCTCTCTGACATGTCTCTAGGTCCCCCGTCCCACCCTGGAAGCGGCTGATGGAGAAGGGAGGCTCGTGGTGGCACCTACCATGGAGGGTGTCCCAGGACGGAGAAGGAACACGCAGATGGGGCAGCAGGGAGGGAGGATGGCGAGAGCAGCGGGAGGGAAGAGAGAGAAACATTACGGAGAGCATCGACAAGGGACCCACGATGAGATGGGGAATTGGGGTTTGTATGGTCCCATCGAGCCTCAGGGGACAGCAGCCCTCGCCCTCCATCAGCCCACATCTCCCACCCCCGCGGGGGCATGCAGATGGACAGGTATGATGGAGCATCTCCACTCCGCCCTCATCTCTCCAGCCTGCCTGCATGCCCATGGTGCCCACATGGCTCCAAAGAGCAGGAATGGACACCCAAAAATCTCCCACCCCCTCCAAATGGCCCTGGGTTGGGCTGATGAATTGAAATGGCCAAGATTGCCCCAAACTCGCTGGTACGAAAGCCTTCTTCCTGCTGGTCCCTTCCTGGCCCCCATGATGGGGAGACGGTCCCAGCTCCACTCCATGCACCAGCACCTGCCTCCTGAGGCTTTCTGGGGATCCCCAAATTGGTGGGGGTTTTGCCCTGGTGGTCCTCCCCTCTCAGGTAAAGGCACAGAGGAATGAGAGAGCAGCTCAGAGGAAGGCAAAGAGACCCAAGGGATTCAATTAACATTTGCTGGTTCAGGTGAAGCATCAGTCAGTCCAGGGCAGCCTGAGCCTGGTCCCATCGAGGCCACCAGGCACTGGAAGAGGACAGTGCTGCTAGCTCAGCTCCAGGCTCCCCATCCCAGGATCCTGGTGGCTCCATCCCCCTCTGCTGCCTGAGCTATGAGTGCCCCGACACAGTTTGTAACTCAACTGGAGGGATCGTCCCACAAAACCAAGCCCAAGACACAGCTAAGCAGTCCAGAAGGACATCACCTGGTTGCCTGACTTCATGTCCTTCATGTTCATGGCATTCTTCATGCCTTTGCTCTTCTCCTTCTTGTTCTTCTTCTTCTTGCAGCAGCACTTCTTGCAGATGCAGAAGCAGCAGGTGAGGATGAGGAGTCCAGCTACCACTGCAATGGCGATGAGGGCCCAGGGTGGCACTGCGGGCAAAAGCCAGTATCATGGTCAGCCCTGCAGCTCCCTCCTGGCCCCAGCCCCCCCCCACCTCGTCCCGTGTGCTGCACCGGGACTGGAGCAGTGGTGGGGTCATGAGGAAGGGGATACCTGGAAAAGGAGGCAGCTACTCACAGGGGATCTTGTTGAGCTCATTCATGAACTTGTCCCTCAGCTTGGTGAACATGTCCTCCTTGCTCTCGCCTGGCCCTGCGGCCTCAGTGGAGTTCTCCATCGTGGCCATGGGCATCGTGGTGGCCATGGCTTCCGGGGCCATCATGGACGCTTGCTTGAACGTCATGGTGGGTCAGGGGCTCCCTGAAACACAACGTCACCTTAGTGGTCACCCGGGTCTCTGCTGCCACCACCCCTCCCCATGCCCAGGCTGCGTCCCTGAGCAGCCATCTGCACCAAGGACATCTGCATTGACAGCAGGGCTACAACAGGGCACTTGGTCTTCTGCTAGAGGGGTGTGGAGCCCAATGGTTATGAAGGACATGAGAGGCCAGACTCCTGGATTCCCTCATAAGCAATGGGAAGCCCAGTCAACCCCCATGCTTCCTGGCCCTTGACATCTCCAAAGCCACCGGGAGCATCACTCAACATCACGTCAATGCTGGTGCTGGCTTGGAGCCTTCTCAGGACATCTGGGACTCTCCTAGGGGAGAGGTTCACCCCATGGGATGAGGGAAGGGGTGTCTGCACCCCCCCAGGAGAGATGAGTGAGGTTAGTTTGGAGAAAGCCAGCCCCCCCCCCACTTCCTCCTTTTCTCAGGCAGGGACCCAGGCATCAGGCACCTGCAGACCCAACACATGGCAGCAGCCAGCCCTCGCTTTATGCAGGGACCCAGTGCTGGTGTGGGACCCTCAGGACTTGCACCCAGCCCTGGGAGAGCTTCCAAGGATGCAGAAGAGCACATATTGCTTTTCTTCCAGCCCCAGGGAGTTTTGCAGGGCACATTTGAGGATGGATGAAAGTAGGGAAGAACCGGCTGTACGCGGCCGTGGAGGGCTCAGCATGCACGTCAAAAAGTCAGCCCTTTCACCACTTCACAGGTACTGTGTCCTGGGTGGCTCAAGGCTCCTGTCCACCTCCCGACCCTGCAGAGCCCAGCTCCTCCGGCCAGCCCCGTTCCCTGATGGGGCACGGGGAAGGTGCTCAGCTCACTGCCAGGCTGCTGCACCCCTTGCCCCAGCCCAGCAGGGTCTGAAGCAGGGAGACCTCCGTGCCAGGCAGACACAGCCCTTCTCACGGCAAAACAGGCTAATTAGGTGACTCATCCAGAGGTGACCCATCTTGGCTGGGTACACCCTGCAGCGCAGCCAAGGAGGATGCTCGGGGCTGTCTCTGCAGTGTGGGTGGGTCCCCAGAGACCACCACAGGGTCCCTCCACCCAAGGCAATGTCAGACCCCTGCCTGACCTCAAGTCTCATGTGCAGGACATGGTAACTCAGAATATGCAACCACCAAGGTCCTGGACCTCAGGAGCATCCCTCCTCCCCAGCCTGCAGCTCTGAGACCAGCACGGACCACAATCACCAGCTCCTCCTGTGGATTTATCCATCTTGGACATCTATGGAAGTCAAACTGCTTGGACCTGCTCTGCTTGGAGCCCCCCAAACGTGCTGAGCATCTCAGAGGCTCTCCATGCTCCACCAGCTCCTTCTCCTGCCCTTGGACCTCGAACACAGCCACCTTCACGCGCCATGGAGTGGCTGCAACCGCTGCAAAGACCAGAATCAGCATCGCACAGCCACGACGCGTTGGCCAACTCCCCACAGCTCGGTGGCAGATGGCACCGGGGCACTGGAGCAAGATGCTGGAGGTGCCCCACGTCCTGCTCTGGGGTCAGGAAGCTTCAGTGAATCAGGAGTGTGAATCATCAGTGAATCATCAGTGCTGTATTTAACCCCCGCCCCATGGAGGGGGTATTTAATGCAGAGGGCTACGGGGGCTCCCCAAACCTTTCCAGCAGCCGAGGACACCCGGCCTTTCATTTTTTTTTTTTAACCTGTTCGCTGGAGTCACCATCGGTGCCAGCAGCTCGATGCCCAAGGGCACCGGGCGGCACTGGGTGGCACTGGGAGCTGCAGGCAGCCTCGCAAGCCAGCCTGCTGGGAAGAAGGGGTTGGCACGGAGCCCCCTTTTTAGGGAGCGACAGGGATGGGGGCAGGACGCTGTCCCCTGCTTGCCACGTGGCCAGCAGCTCCCCACAGCTCCGCTACGATTTCACGACGGCTTCTCATCCCATAACCCCCCAGCCGGGGTTTTTACCCTTGTGGGACAGCCAGAGCCAAGCAGGGCTTTTGCTGCAAAGAAAAAAAAAAAAAAAAAAAAACCCGTGAGGGGTTTTCCCCCATCACAGGGGGTTTGCGAGGAGGCAGCAGAGCTGGCGGAGGAGCCGCAGGCCGGGGCACGCTGGACACTTCCCAGCTCGCTGCAGGCGAGGCAGCGGGTTTTTTTTTTGCAACACTCGCTCCCCGACCTGACCTGTATTTCTGTGCAGGAGCTCTGCTAGAGCGGGATGGGTTTGGGAAGAAGAAGAAAAAAAAAAAAAAAAACCCCAAAAAACAAAACCACCCCGGGCAGGGCTGAGTGCCCACGGTGAGGGATGCTGCCGCCAGCCCCGAGCCCCCAGCGATGGCACCCACAGCTCTGCAGGGCGCTGGGCACCGGGACATGCCCCTCTCCTGCCCTCAGGTGCCTGATCCTGCACCAGGTGGGGGTTGAGTCCTGGCTCTGCCCTGCACCCACAGACATAGAGTGGGGGCGAGGGGCCAGGCCCCCAACGCCATGCGAGCACCCATGGGCGCACAGCAAGGATGGAGGGTGCAAAGCACAGGTGCCAGCGGGGGGGGGGCGGACCCCAAGGGAGCACCCTGTCATGTCACAGCCTGTGGCACCCGCTCCGCACCCAAAGGTGCGCTACAGGGTGGGCAGCACCCACCGTGGGGCACCCAGGCAAGCCAACACCCCCTCCCCGCCCCAGCACCCACGTCCTGGGCACCCAGCACAGCGTTGCCCTCCAGGGTGCTGGGGCTCCCCGTGCTGCAGGCGTGTGGCTGCGGCAGCCCCACTGCAGCGCTCTGCAGCACGACACGGCGCGGGCTGCGATTGCAATGCTGCTCACATCCCGCTGCACGCGCTGCGATCCCTGGAGACGGGGCAGCGTGGCAGGGGCACAGGGAGGGGCGTGGGGTGCTGAGCACCTGCGGTGTGGCACGTGCTTCAGCCTCGTGTGTGTGTGTGTGCGCACACGTGTGCAAGTGCGTGTGCATGGGAAGGGATGCAAATGCTGG
Organism: Grus americana; assembly: GCF_028858705.1. Lineage (NCBI taxonomy): Eukaryota > Metazoa > Chordata > Aves > Gruiformes > Gruidae > Grus > Grus americana. The sequence continues at coordinate 1,040,708 of NC_072876.1, forward strand.
TGCAGTGTGCATGCATCTGTGCATATGGCTGGGTGTGTGGATATGGGGGGGGGGTGTGTCTGTGCAAATGCTTGTGCATCGGGTGTGCACAGCATGCATGTCTGTGCATATGTGCGAGTGCTTGTGCACAGGATATGCACGTGTATGTGTCTGGGTCAAAGTGCTTCTGCAGAGGCAGTGCGTGTGTGTGCGCGTGTGCAAGTGCTGGCAGGTGTGTGCGTTTGGCCATACAGGTGCATGAGCACATCTGCTCACAGATGTGTGTGTGGGTGCAACTGCTTGTGCACACATGCAGCACTCGTGTGGCTCTGCACACGCTCGTGCACATGGCGGGGAGTGTGTACCCACACGGGTGTGTGCGTGCCAGCACCCGCAGGCTGTGTACGAGCTCGCACGTAGATATGTTTGCACATGTCCTCTATGTGCCAGCATGCATGTGTGTGCACAGCTGCTATGGGTCATGTTTGCACATGTGTGCATGAGCGTGCACACGTCTGCACACCCCTGGAAGGAGACAGAGCACCCACGCATTTGTGTGCCTGCACATTTACCATGCAAACCCCTGCGCACCGCGGGGGCACCGAGACAGCGTGTGTGTCCCCCCCGTCGCAGCGCTGCCGCGAGCAGCTGCTGATTGATTTCTGGAAATAATTTATCAGGCAGTAAGGAAACCCCGTCCCAGCGGGTGTGGGAGCCCGGGGCGGTGGGGGGGGTATGGGGGACGAGCTGCTGTGTGGGTGCTGGGCTGGGGGAACCGCTGCTTTGGGGGTTATTTAGAGGGCTTTGGGGTGCTGCCCAGGGCGGGGGGGGGGTGTGCAGGCAGCATCAGGCCTCACTGCAGTGGCTACTTTAGAACAGGGCAAGATAATTAGCATCATTAATTGCGCTGTCCCTCGCCCCAGCACTCTGCGTGCTCACCGTGTGCCGGTGGGGCTGAGGACTGGGGGGGGGAACTGAGGCACAGGAGGGAGTGGGGGGGGCACAGGCTCATGGGGACCCTGCCGCTGCCCCCCTGCCTGGGTGCCCTGGAGTCCCGTGGGACGCTGCAGCCCCTGCCACGGGGATGGGGGGGGCTGATCCTGCCCCCCCCCCACGAGGGGCCAGGGCCTGGCAGTATGGGGCAGGGGGTGGGGTGCCTTGGGGCAGGGGCAGGGTGCCGGGGGGCAGCCAGGGTGCAGCGTGTGGGACAGCGTGTCCTTGGGCACGGCCCCTCACCCGCCAGTCCCTGTCCCCACTCTGCCACTGCCTCACCGGGTGTCCTTGGTCACATCCCCTGTTCTCCGCCCCGCACAGTGCAGCTACAAGGCGGGGCGGGGGGGCAACCCCTCAGCTGCGGGTGCGGAGTCGCTCCCAGCCCCATGAGCAGATTCCCAGGCAGAAGGGCCCATCCCAGCATCCTGTCCCCGTCCCAGCACCCTGCCCCTGCCCCACGCTGGGCTGGGCCACCCCAGTGCTGCCAGGAGGGTCTGAGGGCAGCCGAGAGGCACGGGGGACCTCGGCCGGCAGCACTGCAATGCAGTCCTGCTATGGCTCCACTTGCCTTTTTTTTTTTTTTGTCCTTCTTTTGCAATTTTTCTTTTTTTTTTTTTTTTTTCTCCTTTCTGCACGCTGGGGCGGCCGTCGGCGCTGTCCCGGTTGGAGGTGGGAAGGGAGCTCAGCCCCCCACTATCATGGCTACCCCCCCCAAACACTGCTCAGCCGCCCCCGCCGAGGACGTTCGCTGCTGTTCCGCCAGTGCGTGGTTTCCTCTTTATCCCCCCGCAAAACCGCGCTGGGTCTGGAGCTGCCCCCCCCCCCGCCACCCCCTGCCATCCCTCCGCCAACACCCCGGTGTCTTGAGGACGTAAATAAATACAGACGGTTATAAATAACCATTTCTCTCGGTCCTTGGCCCAAGAACAAGCGTGGGTTAGGGCATCGTTAGTAATCACCAGCTGGGAAGGGGCCCCCGCCACCCCTTCCTGCCCGGTAACCCTTGGGCACACCCCAGCCCCTGCCCGGGGAGCAGCACCCACCGGGGGATTCTGATGGGTGCGGCAGGACCCACCCGCACCCTCCAAAACAGCCGGGAGCTCCCCACAGAGCGGGACGGGGTGGGCTTCGCTCAGGCGGCCGCTGCAGAGACCCCACGTGCCGGCAGCAGGGAGGACCCCCCCCCCGCCAGTGCATCACCCCTGCACCCCAATTACACCACCCCTGCGGCACCTCGTCCCTGCAGCCCCCCGGGTGCTGCCCCCGGACCCCCTGTGCGTTATCCTGCACCCTGCAGTGCAGGACCCCAAATCCACCACTGCAGCACCCCCCGTCCCACGGGACATTATCCCGTGCCCCATCCTGAGCTTCCCAGCCCCCCCCCAAGGCACACTCCTGCACCATGCATCGCCCCCAGACTCCCTAATACACGCCCCCGCACCCCGCGATGCGTTACCCTGGATCCCCCGATCCACCGCCCCCCCCAGCTGCAAACATCTGGCCTAGAAGGAGCCACCAGGCCCCATCTCCAGCACAGCCCCCAGGGGCCGCATCCAGCACATCCTCCGGCTCCCAGAGCCCGTACAAGCTGCACGGAGCCCAGCACGAGCCCTGCTGGGGCTTTGGCCCCTTGCTGGTGTAAACCCCTCTGGCTCTGTCGCCCGTGCAGGAGCTCTGCTGATTTACACCAAGGGGGAGCTGGCTTCAGCCAGGGGGGATTTGGGGTTTCTGCCGCGCTGGTCCCTTCGGCAGAACGTCGTGGGTTCCCGCTGCCCTGGGCAGAGGCTCCTCCGCCTCCGCACCCACCAACGGGACAGGACCGGAGATGGATGGCGACGGGGGTTTATAGGGGAGAATTCACCGGTGGGTGGGGTGGTTTTTGGGGGAACACGCAGGGAGAAGCGGGGTGTGAAGCCAAGCGATGGGGGTGTCTTCACCCACCAGCAAATCATCCCCGCTGGGTTATGCAAACAGGCTGGGTAAAATGGGGAAACCAGCAAGGTTTGCACTATTTTAAGAAAAAAAAAAGGCATTTGACCACCACGATCGCCCACCCAGGGTCCTCAGGACCCTTCTCCACCACCCCCCCGCCCCGCTGCGCTCCTGCCCTCATCAGCCCAGATGCTGCACGAGGGACCAGACCCAGGAAGGGAATTTGGGGGCGTGCGGAGGGACGGGGATGTCCCCGGCCACAGCAGCACCCAGGCGAGCTCCGCACTCCCCAGCGGGGTGGGGATTTCGGGGGACCCAGCTGCTGGAAACCCCCCTGCTCCTCTGCGGGGGCGGCTTTGGCAGCTGAAACCTCTCCCCTCCGGGAAGACGAAGCCCGCTGCGCTGACGGAGGGCAGAAAGCAGCAACAAATCAAGATTAATGAGGCTGAGGCAGCAATTAGTGCTGGCAGCCGCTGGCGGAGCGCAGGGCTGGGCTGTGGGCAGGTGGGTAAGGGGGGGCCCGACCCCCGGCTCTCCCAGCCCGGGGTGCTGGGTGCTGGCTTGTCCCGGGGAGACCCCAGTCGGGTGGGGGGGAAGCTCGTTAGCTAACGAAGGGCCGCTGCCATCGTGGGTTCGGGGCGATGAGCTAGCGCTCCTTTACGGGATGGCAAAGCCGGGGCTGCGGCACACGTTAAACCGACGGGCTGGAAGTCGTCCCGCTGGGATGGAGCCGCGGAGACGCCCCAACCCTCCGCAAACGTCCTGCAGCGCCCCGTGCCAGCGCTCGGGCGGCTGGTAATGAAAATCCCAAACTGGTCCCAACTGGACCCCCCCTCCCACCGCAGCGTCAGCAGGAAGCCCGGGCACTACAGAGCCAGCACCTTCCCGCGATGCATCCCAGGGGCTGCAGGGATTTCGGGGTACGGCTGAGATATTTGGCAGCGCCCCAGCCAGATCTTGATGCCAGCAGCCGTTTTGCTCCCAGGGATGGCAGCACGAGGGCCGGCGGGGAGATCCCGTCCCTGCCAGAGCTGCCTGCACAATGCCCACGCATCCCTCCGGCCCTTCACGCAAGTAAAGACCCCCCCCGAACGTTCCCGTCGTTTCGGGATGGGCGCGTCCAGCGTCAGGCACGGAGGGGCCACGCTGGGCCAGAGCTTCAGCTCGCAGCAAGGAGACGGGAGAGTCTAATTAAGGCAAAAACATGACTTGGCTTCTAACGGTCATTTAATTAACAGAGAATTTCTGGGAAGGGATGTGCGGGGGCACGGGGAGACCGAGGAATCAGGGAGGAGGGGGAGCTGGGGAGGGGGAGCTGCAGGACCCCGGTGCGCAGGGGCTCTGCACCCACCCAGCCCAGCAGAACCCGGCCCCGCGCCCCCGGCACAAATCCAAAACTGCTGCATTAGCGGCGCCGGATCGGACCCTCCATCAGCAGCACCCCGGGCTGGTGCAGCAGCTCCCGGGGCTCGAGGGGCACTTTCCCTCAGGGACCCTTCACCGCTCGCACCTCCCTCCTGATTTACGCTGCTGAGGGCCGGGGGAGTCGCCGCTCCTCCAGCCCTGCGCTTTCATGGGAGGATATTTATATCCAGCTGGGAAACGGGAGCCGGCAGCAGCGGAGGCGAGGGGGTGCGACGGAGCGAGGATGCTCTGGTAGCGGCAAGTGACACCACGGGACACGAACTGCCCAGACATCACCCCCGGAGAGACGCGCTCCCCTGGCCCCCCGCCTGAGTACAAGCAGGCGCCATTGGCCAGACACCCTCTGGGCTCTCCAGCCCTCGCAGCTCCGAACGGCGCATCGCTGCCTGCCTGCCGAGGGAAACCGAGGCACAGGGGTGAACCTCATGGTCCCTCCAAGCTCAGAGCTGTGCCAGGACCCGGCTGCTCTGCCGCCGCCTGGGCCAGCGCCCGCCGGGACCCACGGTGCTGCTCACCATCCTGCCAGCTGGGCTCCGATGGCATCTCGGGGTGGGGACCGGAGCCGGCCGGCACCCCCTCCCCGCCGAGGCACGCTCCACTCGCTGCCTCTCGTCACCAGCCGGCACCCAGCTCCTCTAATTAAAAATAACGATGTGCTGGGGCTCGGCAGTAAGTGCCGGTGGGCAAACCCGACCACAGGCCCTTCCCCAGGAGATGAGAAATTTTGGGGGGAGGTGGGGGGGGGGGTACCATGCTGGAGAATTACACGGTTCCTGTAAAAATTGGATCAGCCGCCCAGCCGACGGTGAGTGCATCTCCTGCACAGCCCCGTTCTGCCGCAGGGTCACGGCCAGGGTCCCCATCCTCGCCCCAGGGACCCCGTGACGAGCTCCGGCCTCGCCGCCCCACATGCTGGGATCCGGACTCGTCACCACAGAGCCCCCAGCCTGGAGGAGGGGGACCCAGCCCTGGGCTCACAGGGGAGAGCTTGTAAAATAAAAAATTAAAAAACAGACGCGAGGACTGGCAGTTTTAGAGGCCGGTGCCTGCCTTCGATAGAGGACCTGCTCCCTTGTCACAGCCGCCGCGTTATTTACTGCAAAACCAAGAGCCGCCTAACAGTTAAATGCAGTTTTAAGGGTAGGCTTCATCCATCATTCGGGTACCAGATTAATGGCTTCTGATGCTCCCAAAAAAACCCACCGGTTCCCGCCGCCGGAAGGCCGTGCCGAGCGCTGCGTGGCTCCCGCCGGCCCCGGCTGGACGGCTAAAGGTCGATGCACCTGCGGGGCTGGGCGCGCAATGAGCCGGGGAGGGGGTGATCCCATCCTGCCCCCCCCCGCTCAGCTCCCGAGCATCTCCCCGCGCAGCAGCATCACCCCAGCCTAGTGCCTGCCCGGCAGCCACGCACCCCGCCAGGCACCAGGGTCCCCCTTGGCACTGGTGGGTGTCCCCCCCAAAGCGCCGTGCCCACCTGGGGACGCCACCCTGCACGGGGACCGTCGCTGGCACCCGGCGGCATCAGGGTGCTGGGCCAGACAGCTCAGGGGCTTTCTGTGCCTTCGCCTCTGCAAAAGCAGGGCAGCACGAGATGAAACGGGGAAGAGGCGAGTGACAGCGCGATGCCTGCGCCTCCTTCGGCGGGGGGCGGCACGGCCAGGCATTCAGAGCCTTGCCTGGCACCCATGGGTGCTGCTCCCCAAGTCCACCTTTCCCGGGGTGGGGGGTGGGGGTGTCAGACCCCAACCACCCCTCGCCGCCGGCGTTGCTGCTGCCCCAGCAGCGCAGGGAGGACACAGGGCGGCCACGGGAGCCGGGGCAGGCGCCCCGACCCAACTTGCAGGCCAGCGCCAGCAGCGAGGGGGCCGGCAAGCGCCTTCTGCCCCCTCCCTGCTACGGCTCTCCGCTTCCCACTGCCACGGGTGCTGCTGCAACGCTTCGGAGTCCCCACAGAAGGCAGCTGCCTTGCTAATTAGCTGAGAAGCAAACGAGAGACCGCGCTGAGGTACCTGCTTACGCGGCCACAGAGCTTGGCACCACCAGAAGTCTGGGTGCCCCTCGCCCTGGGCACGACGGGAGCAGCCAGCGGTCTCTCCAGCGCCCGGCGCGGTGGCACGAGCGTGGTGCTGTGCTGAGGAGGGGACCGGTCACCAGTGTCCTTCCTACCCAGCGGGACACTGCAGCTCTCTGGGGAGCCGCAGGCACCACTCGCCATCAGCTCTTCATCCAGAGGGTTTCGGCACGCGCCACGTGCCACCACGACACCCACGGAAAAGGCATCTGGAGCTGCTGGAGAGCCCAGTCCCCTGAGCTGTGGGGACACAGCCGTCCCCAAGGACACCAGAGCACCCCATACAGATGCGAACCACGAGGCTCACCCCAACCACGGCCAGCGCAGGCAGCCGGCACTCGGCGCGAGAAGCTGCAAATGGTCAAAAACGCTTCCCAAAAAAAGTGGACGGGCAGCGGTGGCACCCAGCCCGGTGCCGGTGATGCCATGGTGGCTGTGCCCTGCTCCACTGGTGAGACCGGTGCAGCTACATGGGGCCACAGAAGGCGATGGGCTGAGTTATCCTGGCTCTTGAAAGGCACCGCACGGCCCGGAGCACCCGAATCCTGCTGACCCGGGTCGGCACCGCTCTGCCTGCGGCGCTGCCCTGCTGCCGGCACTCCCTGGCGATGGCCTCGTGCAACAGCGACGGCTGTTGATCAATATAGGGGGAGAAAAAAGAAGCCAGGAGAGCCAGAAGCTGCTCCAGGAGAGAGCTGAGACGAGGCGGATCGATTTGAGACAGAGGCAGGGGAGAACGCGCCCTGCGCTGCTTGCAAGCTAAACGAACACGGGCTAAACGAGCAGATACGAGCCAAGAGATGCCATTTCCAGGGATGAGGATTCTTGTGCCTGACAAGCTGCAGCCCCCACCGAGATCTTCAGAGCACCCAGCCAAGCATGAGGTAGTGATGGGCCGGTGTCAGAAATCCAGAAAACTGGCTGCGGTGGTGCCCAACCTTCGGCTTCTCCCTCCTCCCCACAGGCTGGGGCTCGGCTGCCTCCAGGGGCGATGCTGGCAGCTGCTCGCCCAGCTCCAAGGGGCAGAGAGCCCCGAGGCAGAATACGACCCTGCGTCCCCAGGGCCACCCGTCCTGGCGGCATTTGGGGCGAGAAAGGTGACAGCAGAGGCACAATGATGACAGCGTCAGTGGGGGATTTAATCACGACATGAAGCACCGCCAAGGCCAGGACACCGGGAACCGACTCTCACGAATAAACCTTGTGCAGACGGAAAAAAGCCACCGGAAGAGCCAGGAGCCCAGCCTGGGCGATGGGCACAGATCCTGCACACTGCGGCAGGGTCCTCTGCTCCTCCCCAGCCCCTCTGAGCTGCCTCCTACGTTGCTCCAGATGTTTTGGGGCACAAGCAAGCACAACAGCACACACTTTTGGGGCTGCACGGAGGAGTTGCTCCGCCAGTACATCCCAGTGAAGGCTCTTCCCCCCCAGAACAGCCCAGCTGCCTAGGGAGCTGCACAGCACCCCAGCTCCCGGCCTCCAGCACCTGCTGCCAGACCAGCGCCAGCAGCCGCCGTCCTCTCCGAGGGTCCCCACGGCCAGGGCCGCCAGACCAGGCCGGTCTCCATCGGGCTCTCACCCAGCACAAACCAGTGGCTGAGCCTGGCACGGCCGCACCGCAGTTCATTGCGGCACAAGACGGCGGCTGAGCCAGGCTGCTGGCGGCAACACGGGGCTCGTGCGTGGGCAGCAGCAGGCACACGCCGGCGCCTTCACCCCAGGCGCTAACGCGGCTTTCCCAGGGCTTCGGTCCCAGGAGAAAGCCCTGTAACTCCGCTGGGAGCAGAGCGAGACAGCAGAGAGCCCTGCAGGGCCTCCACGTGCTTGTAAATCCACGCACGGCCCTGAAGTTTGGGGTTGTTTTCTCCTTGAATCCTCCACTCAAGGCAGATGGGAGCAGCGGTGCCACCTCGGGGATCCCCAGTCCCAGCAGCCCTAAATCGGAGTCCCGTTCCCGGGGCCATCTCGTGTGCCACAGGAGGAGATGGGAAGCATCTCCTCTGGCACGCCGCAACATTACCAAGGCTGGTCCCAGCTCTGCAGGTTTTGGCAGAATCGCTTCGATGTGAGGCATCGCAGCGGTTTCACGGGCAGCACGGGATGCCTTGACCCCCACCGTCGGTTGCCAGATCAGCTCTGCCGACCCCAAACCAGCCCGGCGCATCTCGGGCATCCCCACTGCCCGCAGACGCTCACCCAGCCCCGTGGCTTCAGCCCAGCCCCGCAGCACCTCCCCGGCCCCCCCGGCCACCTCCAGCTCAGCACAGGCTCAGGGGTTGGACGTGCCCGAGCGCAGCACCGCATCTGCCCCCAGCACCACCCGCACCTCGTGCCACAAACACCCGCTTTGCTCCAGGCTTCCCCGTATCCCCCGGGGAGGCACCGGCCCGGAGCCCACATCTGCTGCGGGGCTGGGAAGGGCCGGGGAGCCAAAACTTCCCCGGATGAATTCCAACCCCGCAGCTTTCCTTACGACGCGTGACGCGAGGGACGTTGCAGCGGCACCAGGAGCCCCTTCCAGGCAGGTGGGGCTGCAGGTGCCCAAGTGCCAGCCAGGAGCCGTGATGGCTTTGGTGCAGTCGGACGACTACCCGCGCTGGGAGAGCGGGTGCGGAGCCAGCTGCGGTTCGCCCCTCCCAAAGCCCTGGCAGAGGGACTGCAGCACCAGCAGAGCCGCCCTGGGGTGGCGGGGAGCTTCGCCAGCCCCCAACCCCACTGTCCGACTGGCAGCGAAATCCAGGGGCACTGCAATTCCTCCTCCGGGCACCGGAGCAGATTAAACATCGCTTGACTTCCGGCATGCAGGGAGCGATGGAGCGGGTGGCCCCACCAGGATGCAGCAGCCCCCGAGCTCAGGGGGGGACGGGACACGGGGATCCCCAGGGCTGGCGGGGACAGGCCAGCGCCAGCCCCGGCTGTAGGATTACACCAGTGTGGGGCATCTCAGACTCCAGCCGCACGCTGCCTAATTTACGGTTTAATTAATAAATGGGGAATTATGCCGAGTTTATCCAATACTTTTGGACGCGTGATGTTATCAAAATCCCATTACTGATGAAGGAAGGCATGAAGAGCAAAATTAGCTTCGGCATCTGAAACACTTCAGTCGATGTGATAACACAATTATTAGGGCTAATAATCAAAGAGCACTTTGGGGAGCGCGGGCTCTGACAGGAGCCGAGCCGAGGGCAGCCGCAGCCCGGCACAGGGACGAGCCGGGGAACAGCCGGGTTTTCACCTGGGAGGGAAAGGCCAACCGCAGCCAAGGGCAAAAGCATTTTGCCAGACTGCACTTACTGGCGGCTCCGGATATTGGCACAGGCTAAGCGACGGCGGCTGCCGGGCTGAGGAGGAGCACAGCCAGGCACAGCGCCGAGCTCCGCTGCCAGGGGGTAGGTAAGAAAAAAAAAAAAAAAAAATCGAAGATTTGCAAACCAGCGGGCACTGGGTCCCGTCTATTTGCTTTGGGCATTGATCCTGCTGGAGGACATCACGGCTGCTGGCTCGCAGCTCTCCTGCGCAGCCCAGAGAAGGAGAAACTCAAGTCATAATTAGGAGCTGCAGTCATCCGGCTCCTGGAGCTGGGGCTTTGCCAAAACCACCGTGAGCCAGAGGAAGGGCCCGCTCCCACCCCTCGGGGGGTGAACAGGAGTCCCGGCGCGCTTCGGTGGCCTTTAGCTCAAGCCCAGTAACCGTCCCCGGGACTCACGGAACAGGACGTAGCTCCCCCAGGAGCGGCCAACAGCAAATGCTGCCACTGCACCATCCCACCGTGCCCGGCGGGCACGGCATCATGCGGGCAACTCGCCGGCAGAAAGGCAGCTGATGTGCAACTCCCTCCGAAACCATATATATAAGGATACACACACACACACACACACACATATATAAGGATATATACGTATATATTCCTATGTCCCCCCTCATCCCGTGACTCCGCATGGTGCCGGGCGCTGCGCGGCAGAGGGGTGCAGAGCCAGGGCTGCTGGTGGCGATGCAGTGCAGCCGACGCTGGCTCGCTGCTGCTATCACCAGGCTAACAGGCGGCGAGGGACGTGTCCTTGCCCTGCAGAATCGGGGGCACCGGGGCTTCGGGCCAGCTCCCGGCAATCGGGGCACTGGCGCTTGCCACGGGAGAGCCAGGCTCGCTGCCGGGTGATGGGGCAAGGTCAGACCTATTTCTGTGCTTCACCCAGATGCAGGAATGGGACAGGGCATCGCTCCGAGAGGGCTTTGGGGTTTAGGGGGGCAGCGGGGTGTTTCGCTGGAATGCGTCTTCCCGAGCAGCAGAGGTGATGTCCCGCTGCCACTGCTGGCCTCAATGACCTTGGGTGCATCACCCCCCCGGTGCCCCGCGCTCCCCTGGCACACAGACCACCACACGCCACGCTTCTTCCCGCCGAGACCCTGCGGCCAAAAGCACCCAAGTGCAGCAAAGGCGCAGAGCACCGGCTGCCCCAAGGGTGCCCCGGGGCTCCGGCAGCCCCTGGCAGCGCACAGCCGAGGCACTGCGCTAGCGAGGAATAATGCAGCAGGCAGGAGACGACTCCTGCCGGTGGTTGCGTTTCCGTACAGCGTGCACAGGAGTGACATAGCTGCAGCAGCACCTTGGCACACAATAACCGAGAGCCTTCGCTCCCGGAGTGAAGTTTTCGCTGCTGCAGAGGAGCAGGCGGGGGGTCCTTCAGCACCCTGCAGCTACCACGGCACAGGGGGACTTCGCTGACAGACACCCCGCAGCGGGTGACATCCCCCAGCAGGTGACACCCCACAGCGGGTGACACCCCACAGCACCCGCTGTCCCAGCCACTCTCACCTGGAGGACAGGAGAGCGCTGCGGTCGAGGAGCACCCAGTGCAGAGGGACACGCAGAGGCACCAGCGCAGTTGGGGACCATGAAGCGACGATGCGTGACACATGCGCGTGTCGTCCCCCCCCTCCCCGTGCCACAGTCACCTTGCAATATTGCCTGTCCCCTGCGCAATTTGCAGAGCTCTTTCGGGATCACTCCCGCCCCTCTTTCAAAGTAGGCTGCAGGGGAGCAGGCGGGCACGGCTCCGACACAGCCGCGGGTGCAAAGGCTGCGGCACCCCGACGCTGACGCCCCTGGCTCTGGGGTGAACCCCCTCCTCGCCGCTGCACCCCGACGGCAAGCAGCAAGCGCGAGAAAGTGAAGGAGGATCCCGGAGCTTGCTGCAACCGCGGCGGGGAAATTCAGTCCGGAGAAGGGACCGGCTGGAGCTGGCTCCCGGCCAGGCCGCTACGGAGAAGCCAGGGGCGCAGCGGGGCCTGCGGCCGCCCACGGCTGGTGCCACGCCGCTCCCACCCGTTTCCAGCACCGGGGCACGTTCCCCGCACTGCACCGGGGACAGCCCTGCGCCCCCGGCCACCCCCCAGGGCCAGAACCCCAAAGGCACCCACGGTCGGGCGCACGCACGGGTGCGGAGCTGGAGCATCCCCCGGCGCCCAGAGGGCACCTCTGACCCGGCGGCTCGGCTCTGCACCCCCGGGGGGGCCCCGCACCACCGGAGGGGGGGGGGGAATCCCCACGCCCCTGGGTGCCCCCCGCCAGCTTCGCAGCCCCCCTGCGCCGGCAACCGTCTCCGTCCCCAGCTGCCTCCGGGGCGCACAGCACCGCACCGGCGGCCCCGGGGAGCCCGGCACGGCGGGGAGCTGGGAACCGTGCCCCGGGAGGGGACCCGGGGAAAGCGCCGGCCCCCCGCCCCGCTCCCGGCACCGGCACACGGCGGGGAGGTCGAACCGGCCGGGCCGACCCCGCGCACCGCCGCGCCCACCCCGGCCGGGGACGATCGTACCTCGGGCAGGGGCCCCGGGAACGGCTCCGGGACGGGCTCGGCGGGAGCGCGGGCGATCCCGTCCCGCAGAGCCCGCACCGCTGCGGCACCGGGGAGAAACTTCGGCGGGAGTGCGGGCGGACACTTACCGGCCGGAGCGGCGGCGGAGAGCGGGGCGGGCGGAGGGCGGCGGTACCGGGGCGGGCGCTGCGGCAGCCCCGGCCCCTCCGGGCTCGCGTGCGGCGGCTCCGCGCAGCTCCGCCCACCGCCGGGAGGCCCCGCCCACGGCCCCGCCCACAGGCCTGGGCCCCGCCCCGTCCTCCGCGGGGGGGGCTGCCCGCGGCTCGTGCGGGCGAGGCCCCTCCCCCAGGGGTGACCTCACACCTTTCACCTCACACCAGTCACCCCTTATCGGTTACCTCACACCACTCACCTCACACAAGTCGCTTCGCAATGGTCACCTCACAACTGTCACCTTACACATGCCACTCCTCATCAGGGTCACCTCACATTGGTGACCTCACGCAGTCACCTCACGCCTGTCGTCTCACACCGATCACCCCCCATGGGTTACCTCACACTGGTCAGCCCTTATCAGTCACCTCACACCCATCTTCCCTCATCGGGGTTACCTCACACCGGTCACCTCAACGCGGGTCACCCCCCGTCAGTAACTCCACACCTCTCACGCCACCCTGGTGACCTCACATCCATCACCTCTCCTCAGCCACCTCACCCTGTGCTGGTCTGTTCACACCAGTCACCACTCACTAGTGACCTCACACCGGTCACTCCACACCCGCCCTGGCTGCACCCACCACGGACACCCGGAGCCATGACCGGGTCCCTGCTGTGGCCACCGCAGAGCGCAGCGGTGGTGGGCGTGTGGTGGCACTCCCACCCTGTCACCCCCAGATCCAGGGGGCTCCTGGGAACCCGGCTTTGAATTTGGGGCCAAAACAGCAAGAAAAAGCTGATGGGAGTCGAGGGAGGAGCCCGGGGGGTCAGAGGGCAGCTGGGGCAGCCGGTTTGCCCTCGCTGTGGGCTCCCCATCCCCGTCAGCTGGGGCCCTGAGTGGGGAAGGGGACCCTGGGCCCCCCCCATTCCCTGCAGCTATGCTGGGGATGGGGACCCTGCGGGATCACCCCAAACTCACCCAGCCGGGGGTCCCCCACCTCCACCCCAGCAGCGCCCTGGCACTGCCAGGACACCCGAGGTGCGCCGGGACATGCCAGGCTGCTCCAGCCAGAACCACTCGCGATGGGACTGGTGTCCCCACAACCCCACCACAGCCCAGAGCTGCAGCAGACCAGCTTTAATGAGCAGGTGCTGCCTGTTAGTTAAATTAAACCCAAGGTTCGTCAGTAAAACGAGCCGAGGCTGTTCCAGCTCGAGGAGGTGGTGGGCACAGGCCAGCTCTGTCACGCCCAAGGGAAGGCAGGGTTGGGCCGGGGGGTCCACAGGTGCCGCTGCCAGGAGAGACGGTCCCTGGAGAGCGGAGGGGGACCTTGGGGTCCCCACCCAGCTGGGAGCTGCTGCATCACCCAAAGTCACTGCGCACCCCAGGCCCTCGCACACCTCCGGGCACTGGGTGCACCCCTGGGTGCAATGTGGCCATGACGGCTCACCCCACACCCCCGAGAAATGGGATTGCCTCTAAATTGGAGATAAGGGTTTGATGGGTGGACCACTCAAAGGGTGAGGAACTGGCCACATCCAAAGAGTTGCAGTCGACATCTCGATATCCAAATGGAAACCAGTAAGGAGGGGCGTCCCTCAAGGGTCCCTACTGGGACAAGCACTGTTTAATTCTTTATTGACAACACAGACAGTGGGATCAAGTGCACGCTCAGCAAGTTTGCAGATGACACCAAGCTGTGCAGTGGGGTTGATACTCTTGAGGGAAGGTATGGTGTCCAGAGGGACCATGACAGGCTGGAGGAGGGGGCCCATGCATCACAAGAAGCGTGGCTTCTCCCTCTCCACTCCGCCCTGGTGAGACCCCCCCTGCAGTGCTGCATCCAGCTTGCGGGTCCCCAGGGCAAGACAGACATGGGCCTGCTCGAGTGGATCCAGAGGAGGCCATGGAGATGATCTGAGGGCTGGAGCACCTCTGCTATGGAGACAGGCTGAGAAAGTTGGGCTTGTTCAGCCTGGAGAAGAGAAGGCTCTGGGGACACCTTACTGCAGCCTTTCCATATATAAAGGGGGCTTCTAAGACATAAGGAAGAAATGTTTTACAATGACGGTGGTGGGACAGTGGAGCAGGTTACCCAGAGAAGCTGTAGCTGCCCCTGGCTCCCTGGCAGTGTTCAAGGCCAGGTTGGATGGGGCTTTGGGAAACCTGGGCTAGTGGAGGGTGTCCCTGCTCATTGCGGTGGGGTTGGAACTGGACCAACCCAAACCATTCTGTGGTTCTATGAAAAAGGGCCGCATTTCCCCGGGGAGGGAGGTGCTGTTGGCACAAAGGCTGTGGGTCACCTTGGGAGGAGTTGCTGGGTGCTGCTATATCTACACTGGGTGCTGCTGTACCCAGACTGGGTGCTGCAGCCCAGACATGCTGCTGCACGTGCCAGGCGCGGTGCCCGAGGGATGCTGTGCCTGATGGCTGAGGTTGCACACCCAGCGCTGTCCTACACACGGTGCGGTACCAGCGTACAGCCTGGCTGCTGCACGTAGACGGTGGCTGTGCCCAACATGTCCAGGTGCTGCTGGGGTCCCTGTGCCCTGCGTAAGGGCAGGGTGCCCTGCAGCTCCCTCGTGCTATGAGCTGTGGGCAAGGTCAGTGTGGGGGGAGCAGCTGGGACAGCCGGGTGCCCAGCGAACCCGGGGGCCGCTCAGCTCCGCTCCAGCCCTTGCAGCCACCCTGCACCACAGAGACACCCACGAGCTCCCACCAGCTATTGAAGGCAGAGGAAGGGACCCCGCATGGGCACCACGCCCCCGCTACAGCACCGAGCCCATGGGTGCTGTTTCCCAAACTGACAGGGCCCTCCCCTGCCTGTCACCCTTGAAACACGGCTGAGTTTTCCCAAATGCAGGTGTCTGGCTGAAATCAAAGCATTGGCATCGTCCCCGTGCGATCCTTCTGCACCCCCCTGTGCCTGGGGACCGATTCCTCTCGCTTGCTGACTCTGTGCCACGGGTGTCAGGCTGGAAATCCCTGTGGGGTCACCATGCATAGGGCTCAGCACCCACCACAGGACCCTTCTGCTGCTCTGCTGCCTGCTCTTCCTGCCTGCACAGGACCACAGAGCGAGCACAGGCTGGGTGGGCAGCACACACATGGCACATCCCTGTGGATGAGGGGCCGTGGCTCCCCAAAACCAGTCCTGCTCTCCCAGTTCAGGATTGCACCCACTGGTAATGAACTTACTTGAACCCCCTCGCTGGATAGGAGCACAGAGCCGATGGGAAGTGCCCTCTCCTGGCCTTGCCTTCACCACTGCAGCCTGTTACAACTCATCACCATCCTGTGATTAACTAATGGCTCCCGGAGCATCTGTCCCCGCTCCAGCATCGCTCTCCGCAGAGTGGAACTCAGCTTTAGCTTTCAAGCCACCCCGGGGAGGATGGGGATCTCCCTTCCCCTCAGCTGGTATCTGCAGCCTCGTCCTCCCCCCCGCGCCCTGCTGTGGGGCAGAGCACCCTGTTGCTGCTCGAGGGACCGTGTCCCACGACTGTCCCCCTGTGCTGGAGATGTGGGGTGGCATCCGTCACTCCCGTCAAAGGGGAGATGGGGACCAGCCCTGGTGAGGCGAAAGGGGCCCAGTGGGGATGCCCACCTGCCCCAAGACCCCATGCCCCCCTACACACTCCGGGTACAATCTGCCCCTCCTGCCCCAGGAGAGGGATCCCCCATGTTCAGCATCTTGCAAAACTACCAGGATTTCAAAGCAGAAGCATTTCTGCACGCTCGACTTAACATGAGCGTAATCTTGGAAGATGCATCCCCGACTGATAAAAACTGCTTGCATTCTGCAAAACAGCCAAGAATTCAAATCAGGAGCATTCCTACACGGCCTCTCTCCCTGGATTTTGCAGGAGGGCGACCACTGAGGACAAGGGCAGATGTGTGGCAGGATGAGCACGACTGTCCTACCCCCTCCCCACGCAGGGACAGGCCCGCGGTCTCCCGGACACAGGACGAGCAGCCAGGCGGTACAGGAGATAACTTTATTGAATCCAATGGTGTTAGACAGACGACCGAGAAGAGACATGCCAGTTGGTGCGGGCAGCATGGGCAGCAGGAGCTGACTTGGTGCAGGGCTGGATTTGTTTCTGTCTTCCATAATATCCTCAAGCCTTTTCCTGGCTTCCTTTTATACTTCTTTTAAAATTTCTTTTAAGTAAAAACAACTAATCACGGAAAGAGTCCAGATGGTGTTTGTTCCCTATGATTGTTCCCGCAGCTATGTACAACGTGGGGTTGGGTCTCAACATCAGGTATAAAATGGAGCGAGTTTACAAACTTGGAGGATGAAGGAAAAAGCAAAGACAGACAGGCGAGAGCAGTAGAAATCTGGACCAAAATCTTAAAGACAAATTTAAAAAGTGCTATAAAACCCCTCGGCAGGAATACCATGCAATTAAGAAACACAAAACCCAGTCAATTACACAGATCATCTAAAACAGGAATTTGTCCATTTTGTCTTTTATTTAATTAAAAAAAGGTTGTTTGTTTTTAATAGAAAAAAGCTAAAATTGCAAGGTTCAGGCCACCGGGCAGCAGCAGCTCGAGGGGGCGGGAGGGGGGTGCACTGGCGTCTCCCTGCTCCAGCCCCCCAGGAGGGCTCCCAGGGGCCACGGGCACCTTTGGGGGCAACTGGCACCTTTGGGGGTGACGGGTACCCTTGGGGGTGAACTGGTTCCTATGGGGTGACAGGCACCCTTGGGGATAACGAGTACCCTTGGGAAAGCAGGCACCTTCGGGGGTGACGGGCACCCTTGGGGGTGGCAGGGGGATGAGTTAGTGCAATCCTTGGACCCGTCTCCTCGGGGACAGGGGCTCAGCCCACAGACATTGGCAGCCCTGGGGGACGTTCTGTCCCCAGGACCCACAGACAGCTGCCATGCTTGGGGACATGGGGTGCTCAGTGTAAGCCGGCAGGAACCCCGCAGCGTCCGTCCCCTCCAGCCAGGAAAGCCCAGCCCAGCAAAAGATGCCACTATGCACCACCCCAGGGCACTCCTGCTGGCATCGCCCTCGCCCTTCCCCTTCCCCTCAGGGATTCCTCCTGACTTACACCACAGCGTGCCACTCGCCTCCAGCACGCCCCGAGCTGAGGTTATAGGGACACGGCCAGCCCCGCACCAGGGAAGGATGCGGCAAACCCCCGGGAAACAGGCTGGGGGTGCCCGGCAGTGCGGCCCCGGGTCAGGCAGTGACAGGGACAGCGTGGTTGTTTTGGTGGCTGCCTGGGAGCATCAGAAAAGAAAGTCAGGCCCAGCCAAGGCTGCCTGCAAACCATGCAAAGCAAGAGGGGTGCGTGAGCCCTCTCCACCCATGGGACTCCTTAGGGCACGGGGCAGCCCCCAAAGGTGCATCGTGCCCCTTCCTGCCCTGGGCACCAGAGCCCCGAGGAGGACGAGAGGGGCTGGAGAGGAGAGCTGGGTCACCACTGCCGGCCTCGAGCGGCTGCTGAGCCGGTGTCTCATACAATCAGAAAAGAAGTCATCACAGCACAGTTATCACATAGTGGAAAAAAACAAAAAGTGAGAACGAAAAAAAAGAAAAAAAAAGAAAGAAAAAAGGAAAGAGGCACAGGGCCAGGCCCCACCAACTCACGCAGGGCGTTCGACTACCGATCTATTTACAGCGAGTCCTTAGCCGATGGCGGCAACACAAGAGAAGGCGAACAGAAAGCCCTAGCGTCCAAGCCAGCGTGGGGAGGGACATCCCTGTGCAAAGAGGCCAGGCTGGCCGGCCCGGGGGGCGGTGGGGAGGCTGTCGGACAGACGGAGAAGTGAGCACCATGGGGCACGTGTGCCGCGGCCGGGATGCACCAGGCGGCAAGGCAAGACGCACCGGCCGAGAGCACCAAGGGCAGAGGTGGCAGCTGCCTCCGAGCAGCACCGGGGGCAATGCTGGGCCTCAGAGGAGATGCCGGTTGTGGAGGGTTGTGAGGCACCCGTGAAGGCCACGGCAGTTGCGGCACAGGGCTGGGCTGACGTTGCCCAGTTACCAGGCCGGCAAGGCTCAGGGACAGGATGGGCTCGGCAGCCCCAGCCCTGGGTCACCCCTCCCCAAAAGGCTCTCCAGGGCCCCAGCCGAGCAGCAGCAGAGCTGGATGGCAGCTGGCGGGGGGGCGGCTGGGAGGGAGGTGCTGGCCCAGCTGAGCACCCCACATTCATGCTCAGGCACAGACGAGTGAGGGGTGCCGAGGGCAGCAGCCCCAGCTTGGCTGTGCTCAGGCCTGTGCCAGCACCCCCGTCCCATCCCAGCTGTGCTGGCTTTGGGGACAGGCACAGGCCACTGCAGCCGGAGCAGGCTGTGACGCCAGCCCAGGCCCCCCGCACCCCCTTCCCGCACAGCCAGGGATTAAGGCACCGCAGCAGCACCGGGGCTGATCCCCTCCATGCCAGGAGCCTCACCCGTGACACTGCACGGCAGGGCTCAGAGGGCACCTGGTAGTCCTAAGAGCTCCCAAAGCACCGGCGTGAGTCAAGGCAAGACCCTGCCAGGCCCCAGGGAGGCACGGGGACTACCCCAGGCACAGCTCACCAACCCGCAGCCCTGGGCCTGGCAGCACCAAGGGGACGTGGGGCAGGTTGTGCCCCCCAGCACTGAGGGGATGGGACGGGGCAGGTGTCCGGCTGCCCAGGGATGGGGCAGCAGCAACCTCCCCATGCCCGGGCCTCGGCCAGGGCCAGGTACCGTGGGGAGGGGATGCCCCATGGCATCCTGGCCGGGGGGGGGACCCTGCCTTGTGCTTTTGGGGAGGGGGGAGCCGCCAGGCAAGGGGCTGCTCCAGGAGCATCCCACTGCCACCAGCTGCCAAGTCCCATCTCAGCCAAGCTGTGAGGCCCCAGGAGGTGGGTTCAGGGACTGGAGATTGTCCAGTAAGCACCAGTTTTGTGACAGAGGTGGTTTGAGTGGTGGAACCAACAGCTGCAAAAGAAACCAAAGGGAAAGGGAGCTGCTTACAGGGCGGGCACCGGGCCACGGGCTCCAGGCCAGGAGAGCGAAGAACCAGAACAAAAAAGGGACCAAAGTGAAGTCTGGACTCGGCCAAAGGAAAATGGGAAAGGGGAAACAAAATAAAATAACCAAAACAGGGTTTATTGGGCTGTCCTGGTCACAGCGGCTGCCATGCAGGTGAAACAGGGAAACGTACAAAGACAGCGGCAAGAGCCGCGCTCCTCCTCAGCCAGCACAAGGCAAGTGCTTCCTGCAGCAGCAGCTCCCTCGTCGCCTGCCCTTGGCTACACCTGGCTGGGTGCAGAGGGAGGTGGAGACCCTCGCACCCGCACTCTCGTCCTGTGGCCACGCGCTCCTCCTGTGCCCCCCAGGTTTGGCCCAGGTGGCTCCTGTGGGGTCCCTGCCCCACACAGGGGCCTTCCTGCAGCTCCCGGGAGCTGGGGGTCAGCCACATCAGTTGCCCTGGCCCCAAAGCCCGAGAGTTTGCAACAGAGACAGAAAAAAACCAAGAAGAGAAACCAGGATACTCCTACCCCCAGGGTCGGGAGGGGAGACAGCACCTCACGCTCTCCCATGGATGAGCTGAGCTCCCCCACGCTCCGCCGGGACGTGCCAGAGCCCTGATCCTCTCCACTCGCTCGCCAGCCCTCTGCTCCGGGATACCAAAGGAAAAGAAAAGCAGCCCGGTGGGAGCGGTGGCTGGCAGCG
The DNA here is from genome assembly GCF_028858705.1 of Grus americana. Lineage (NCBI taxonomy): Eukaryota > Metazoa > Chordata > Aves > Gruiformes > Gruidae > Grus > Grus americana. The sequence goes on from NC_072876.1 coordinate 1,060,752, forward strand.
GCTCCCCTCTGCCTGGGCCGGCATGTCCAGGCCTCACAGAGTCGACTGCAGGTCAGGATCCACCATGGTCTCACGGTCCGGAGACTCGATGTAGTTGGCGGCTTCCTGGAGCTTCAGCAGCATGGCCATCTGCGGGGAGAGGAGCGTGGCACCAAGCCCGAGGGAGACGAGAGGTCCATGGATGCCCTGGGGAAGCCAAGGCCACCAGTCCCTCCTCGCCCTCCCGTACAAACCAGGCACCCCAAGAAGCTCCTTAAAGGGTAAAGCAAAGTCCAGAGATGCTGCAAAATCCCTCCCTGTCACCAGGATCTGGCCTTGGGCACAGCGGGATGCTCAAGCGCGGCATGCCAAAGCAGTGTGAGGGGACATCTGCTGGCATCACCTGGGGCAGCCAGCTGCCTGCTAGCAGCCTCTCCAGGTGACACACCGGGACACGTATGTGCAAGCCCCAGTCTGTGTGTGCCTGGCATGCGGCTGTGATGCTTCACGGAGTGCCACGCTGCGCCCGTTTGCTGGCACATCACAATGTGCCTCGGTGTGCAGCCCTGCCTGCTGGTGCCACCATCCCACACCCACCGCTCCTCCCAGGAGTGCAAAATGTTTCTGCATCCCCAAATCAGGCCTTTTACACTGAAAAATAACTGGGAAAGCAAAGCTCCACCACGCTCTCCCCTCTCCACCAGCACGGCCCGGCCCACCTCCCAGTGCCCGGGGCAGCAGGGCTGTACCAGAGGGTCCGAGTCCAGGGAGCTGGGCGTCGTGTCTTTGACGGTGCGCTCCTCGGGAGGGGAAACGGTGCTGTGGGGCCCGATGGTGGGTGGGGGCAGGTGGTACAGCTTGGACTGGTCCTGCTGCGCTGACGGCCAGGGCAGGGTGTCCCGCACCCACTCCACGGGGTCCTCCCAGGCTGCCTTCTGCCCGTGGACCTGCAGGCAGGGAGCAAGCGGCAGCTGCCTCTTCAGCATGTGCCAGAGCTGGCACCATGAGCCCCCCAGGATGGTGCTATGTCCTGCTGCAGCCACAGGGCAGGGCCTGACAGAGATGCCAACTTGCCCAAAAGCCCAGTGCCTCCCCTCTCCCCACTCCGTCAGACTGCTGCATCAGCACGTCTCCAAGCACCGCTGGTTTGTGTCCCCGTGTGCCAGGCAGCTCTGGGTACCTTGAGCCCATCTTTTGCTCCCTCCTGCAGGTAAGGGATGATGGAGTTGTTCCACAGGTCGATGAACCAGGTCCGGAAGTCCTCGATTCCAATGGGGCAGGACAGGAAGAAGCAGGGACCTGGTGGGGGGGGAAGGTAGAGAGCAGAAATGGGAGCTGGGTCCCCCCACTCCAGTTACTGGCCCTGTGGCAGCAGAGCGGCAAGGCAGGCAAGCCTGGCTGTACAGGGTGCGCTGGGCTCGACCACCTCCTGAGAGCGGCACCCAGGCAGTGCCTGCCTGGCACACACAGGCAGAAAGCAAGATCCTGGGCAAGGAACGGGGCTGCTGTGCTGAATCTACCCCCAAAAGCATGGCAAAGCAGAGGGAGACCCATCTGGGACAGAGCTCCTCCGTGCCCAAGGAGGGGTGCCAGTGAGACAGGCAGCCTTGGCTGACACCAGCGTGACAGCTCCCACGGGGCATGGGAACAAATGCCACCCAGGGAAGAGCAATACTTGAGTGTATCACATCCATCAGCTTTTGGTTGTGTGGGACTGGGGGACGTGGGGCAGCACATCGGCTCCCCAAGCTCCTTTGGGAGGGTTTTGCCCCAATCCCTGGGGGCCCCCAGTTGTGAGAGGTAGAGGAGGGAGGTGCGTGGCAAGGCCATACCGATGAGGAAGTCAGAGGTGCTGTGTTTCTCCAGGAAGGTGTGCAAATGGTACCAGAGCTTGGGCACCCAATCCAGCACACGCAGCAGCTCCTCCTTGTTGGCGTTAACATCTGTGTCTGACTCCAGCAGCTTCCGCCGCAGGTAGCGCACCAGGAAACCATTGGCCGGCTCCACGTTGTTTGAGAAGGTCAGCATCCTGGGGAAAAGACTCAGGCGATCAGGGTTGGAGCTCTGCACAAGCTGCCAAGCTGCCCTGCTCCCCAGCACCCTCAGGGGACCCCCACACTGCATGTGCCCGAGGCTGAGGCATCAGATGCTTCAGGGTGGCAGGGACGGGCCTGAGACTTGGTCCTCACCAGGGTCCCCAGTCACGGGACGTGTCCCCAGGACTGCCCAGGGGCAGGAGTGATGGACTCTGCCCCTCACCCCCCAGGTATATATGATCCACACCTGAAGCTGAGATGGAGGCCATGGTTTGGGGTCATCTTCACAGGCTGGTTGGTAGTCCCAATGATGTAGGGGCTGAGGAAGTGACAGAGACAGGATCTATGAGAAAAGGCAACCTGCATCCCCCCAGCCCATGGCGGAGCTGGTCTGAGCACCGTGGACACACGTGGCCATGCAGCCTCACCTCCACGAGCCCAGGGACCTTGCCAAGAGCAACAGGGAGCACACACATGCCCGTGAGACTGCACCAGAGGAGGTGCAAGTGGGGCTCTCACCATTTGTGGTACTTGCAGGTGAGCGCGCCGTTGACGAGCTCACTGATGGAGCCCGCCTCGCTGAGGTCATCCAGGAGGATCACCAGCGGCACATCTGCCGTGCCCGTCTCCCGGTCGATCTGGTTGGCCAGGTTGGAGAGGTACAGCTGCAGGTCCTGCAACAAACAGGCCAGGTGTCACACGTGGGGCGGCGGCATGGCTGCCAACAGGGACACCCCCGGCTGCCGTGCGCCCTCACCTTGCAGGACTGCTGGTGCATGTTGAAGGTGCTGACGATGCCCTCGGTGACGTCCCGGCCCGAGCGCTCCACCAGGTACTCGGCCAGGCGGTTGGTCAGGTAGGTCTTGCCAGTGCCACTGGGTCCCGAGAGGATGAGCCGCCGGTGCTTCAGCAGGAGGCTGATGTAATGCTGCATCATGGGCTTGGGGATGAGCGTCTCAAACACCAGGCTGTCCACACACTTCTCCTTCAAGCCTGCAGGGAGGGGAGGGCTGAGGGTCCCGCTCATGCCCCAGGACACCATGAGACAGAGGGAAGATGGAACAGTGATGGAGCCTCTCTGCCACACTGACCTTTGAGCGTCACGACGATGCTGGTCAGGCCCCGGCGGCACAGCGGCAGCTCTGGCGGCTCCGTGTCCAGAACCCGCTTGATGTGGCTGATGCTGTAGCCGTAGACAGACTCGGTGCTGAGACCCAGTGTGGAAGCAGGATCCATCTTGGTGATGTAATCCTACGAGGACAACGACAGGCTGTCAGTGCCCCTGAGGGCTGGCAGGGAGCAAGTGGTGCTCGGCAGCTCCAGGAGATCCCAGTAAGTACGCGGGCCAAGGATCATCAGACACGGTGGAGAATTGTAAGAGGATGGCTCTCAAAAGCGGGATCCTTGTGCTCCTACCTTGAAGACCTGACAGACAGCCTCATCCAGCATCTTCCAGTCCACCTTCCCGCTCACCTTGGTCCAGCCCAGGAAGAACTCCTGCTGCTTGAGGTCCTAGGAACCAAGGCAGAGGTGTGCAAGTTGGAGCACCGTATCCAGTCCCAGACAGGCGTCCTCTGCCCCTCGTCCAGGGCAGGTCAGGCTCCCCATACAGCCCATACTTACTCCCTTGATGATGTGCTGGGGCGGCATGCGAACCACAATCCGCAGCATCAGCTCGTCCTTCTGGGTGCCAGTGCTGACAGCATCCATGGGGGACACGTCTAGGGATGGAACAGTGAGGCTGTGCCGGCAGCGCGAGCCGAGCCACCGGGCCTGACTGTGCCCAGCCTGAGCCAAATCCTGCTGTGGCTGATCGTGGCACCGGCAGCACGACAGATCCCTGTGCACAGCTGCCTCCAGGTGAGCAGCAGCACATTCCCACCACACACACACCTCTGTCCCAGCCCTCCCCCGCCTGCCAGCGGCTCCATCACCCCTACCTGCGTCCCCCAGGCTGGGGCTGAAGGCATGGCCAAGGGCAAGACCCAGGGAACGCCGTGGTGAAGAGGAGGCCGATGTGCTCGTGACGTGGCCGGGAACAGAGCCTGGCACTGCCGAGGGCCCCGGAGCCACTTTAAGCCGGTCGTTCTCGGCCTTCAGGAGATCCACCTCCAGCTAGGGGAGAACCAGTTACAGCACAGGGCGAGGAGCTGGATGCCAGCAGCATCCTGGGGCTGCAGCACGGCGGTGGGGGTGCAGGGACTGCAGCCACCCAGGTGCTCAGAGCCAGCCAGGCTCCTGGCAGTGGTCCTCACCTGCATGTTGTGCATGGTCTCCCGCAGCTGTTCCAGCTGGTGGGCCGAGTTGAGGGCCTCCAGGCGGATGTCTGTAAGCTTCATCTCCTTCTCCCACAACTCTGACCGCAGCTCTGACACCTCCTTCTTCTCTGGCTCACCCTCGCCGTGGGCCTGGAAGAGCCTGAGCCAAGGGAAAGACCGAGTTTTGCACACATCCAGGGCAGGAGCCTGCAGCCCCCACGACTGGCCCTCCCCACCCTGGCCCCACATACTCAGCTGTGTCAATGCCCACGGAGGAGGACGTGGAGGATTTGATGGAGGGCGAGGCAGTTTCTGTGGAGCCGTGCTGCAGCTTGGGGGAGGAGGGGGCCGATGAGTCCGGCGTGGCAATCTCCTCTATGTCAGAGTAGGATGAGGCTGATTTGGGTCCCTTCTTGATGCTGAAGGCCTTGTTGAAGGAGCTGCGTAGCTATGAGAAAAAGAAATGCTCGTTAGGGACAGCTTGACACTGCAGCCTTGCAAGCAGAGACCTGGCCCGGTCCTGCCTCAGGGGCCCCGTCTGCCCAGGACCCACAGTCTGAGGTGGGACCAGTAACACCATATCCATCACTAGGCAGGACTGTGCCCTACCACCGCTGCAGGGAAGACACCAGCCTGACCCTGCTCTGCTGGCACAGCTGGCAGAAGGGGCCGCACGTCCCTTTGTGCAACACTCCAGCCCCAGCCCGGACAGCACCAAACAGCCCCAGGGAGTAGGGCCCATGTCCTGGTCAGGGTCCCCCCAGTCCTGCTCCCACCCAGCACCCACATCGGGTGTTCAGGCACACCAGCACCCCAGTCCATCGGGAAGGGCTGACTCCATCCTGACATTCACCCCACTGCAGTCATCCCAGCAAGTGGCATTTTGGGGGACACCCCCTCCCAGCCACTGCAGAGTCAGGGTCCTGGTGCAAGGGGACAATTTCAGCCCCACACCCACCCCTGCCCTGCAGGGTCCTCCTGAAGTACAGAGGGCCGGCTAGCCCCCCGCGAGGTGTCACCGGGGGTCCCGGCCGGGCATGCAGCATGCACACAGCACACAGAGAGCAGCGGGTGGGTGAGCGGCGTGCCGAGGCTGGGGAGGGTGGATGGACACTGCGCAGGGGCCAAACCAGGTCTGGGTCCCACTTACACACCTCCAGCCTGCAGGAGAGGAGCAGGACAGGCACCCCGCGCTCACACCACGTGCGCTGGAGGGCCAGGGCCTGCTCTAGGGGGAGGTGGGAGGCAGGGGGGATGGAGAACCGGCAAGATCTGGCCCAGCTCCTACAGGCACCAGGCAGGCTGGGTTGGGGTGTCCCCAAAAGCAAAAGCGGTGCATTGGTCTGAAAAAACAGGTCAGGCTCTGCTGATGGCAGGAGAGCAGGGGAGCACTCGGACCTGCGTGAGTCCCCACAGGGACAGAGCCACTTGGGGCCACGTCAGGCCAGCCCTGGCAATGCAGAGATAGGCAGCACCATGCCCCGGTGCCACAGGCAGGGCTGCAGTGAGGCCCCCGTCCCAAAAGATGTGGCTACATGGAGTCAGGAGAGTGCCTGCCTTCCCCAGGCAAGAAGGAGACTGCCCTCAACCATGGGACAGGTCCCCAGCCATGGGACAGGTCCCCAGCCGAGCCCTTCCTGCTGCCTCAGGGCCCCCCAGGGCAGTTCAGCCCCTCGGCGGGGGTGCATATTTTGACCTCAACGTCAAAGGAAGCAGCCAAGGCGTGTGCAGCCCGGCTGGGGGCCCTGGGATGGCCCGTGCTGGGGGTTAGTGCCACTGGGATGGATGGGATGGGTAGTGTTATGAGCACCGTCCCGCAAAATGAAGTGAGGGCCTTGGCCAGGCACAGCATGGGGTGGAGGGGATGGCATAGGACTTACCTCATACACCTGGAAAAAAAGGGTTGAGGTCAGCATAGGGGGAGAGAAACAAAACAAAGCAAGACTTAATCACACATCCAGCTCAGAGCTGCTTGGTGCAGGGAAGGGGCTGCCTGGCCGAGGTGTCTGGCTCCCTGCGTGGGCAGAAGGGAGTACACACAGGGAAACCACGAGGGATCAGGCGTGCAGGACCAGGGCTGGAAAACTCCCAAAGGGGTTGGAGAAGTCCCGGACGGCACGTCAAGACGCAAATCCACGGCAGCTACACGCTCCTCGCCAGTGCTGTCCCCAAGGGACCAACACCACAGTGCCAAGGTAGACCGAGAGCAGCTGGCTTGTGGGACTGACCTTGGCCAGACCCTGCCAGCAGCTCCCCAAGCCCCGCTCCTGCTCTCAGCGCCCCATCCAACCCACCCAGCTCTTCTTCTTCTTCTTCTTGGCATCGGCATCCTTGCTGCTGCCAATGCTGGAGTGGCTGGTGATGCTGTTGAGGCTGGAGATACTGTCAGAGGAGTTCTGCCGCTTGATGCGCAGCTCTGGGGCCAGCGAGAGAAACAGGAGAGACCGGGAAAGGAGGTATCAGCAAACTGCATCTACCCCAACGCCAGAGCCACCTGCACTCTCCTCCCTGCACCCCTTCCCTTCTCCCACCCAAACACCTTCTCTGCTCTCGGAGCCACCTCGTAAGATGAGGTGGGGCTCACGTCACGGGTGCTACCATTTGGGACAGTGACCCCAAACCCCAGTGAGATGCCCAGAGCACACATCGCTCTACTCTGTCCCAGGCCACCTCCTTGCGAGCACCTTGCACTCACATTGGGGTTTTGGGGCTAGAAACAGCACTCATAGGAACGAAGCCAAGATCAGCAGCCAAAAATGGGCTGTCAGCAAAGGGCCCAGGGAAGAGGCGTCCTAGGGAGAACGACCATCTCATCACCCTCAGGCACTAGCACCTAGACCTCCTGCAGTGTCAGCTCTGGCTGTCTGACCCTGGCTTCAGAAGCTCAGGGGTCCCAGGTGAGGAAGAGCTGCTGTCCGGGGGACTCTGCCTCCCCTCTGAACATGTGCCTGGAGTGAGGGGTGCCCTGGGGCCCTGTGCCAGCCCCAGCCAGGAGCAGCCCAGCTGGGCTGGGGCTCGGGAAGGGCTGCAAGCCTCCACGGCAGAAGGCTGCCAAGCCACGCCTTACCTTTGGGGGTGACGTCAGTGCCGTTCAGGGCCCCCTGGATCACAGCTTGAGCCTCTGAGTTCTTCTTCTTCAGAAAGTCGATGGTCTCTCGCAGGTCCAGCAGCTCCGTGTCCTGGGGGAGCAGAGCCAGGAACCGTACAGTGCGTTCCAGTGGTGTGAGGCCCACCCTGAGAGCACCCTTGGGGCGGGCAGTGCCACAGCAGATTCACCTGGAGTCCAGCATCCCCCAGCCCCATGAGCACCCTCCCACACCGCCAGTGCCCCCCCCGTGCCCCCTTGGCACGCTGACAGCACCCACCTTCTCCTCAGCAGTCTCAGCCAAGTGCCGCAGGCGGGACGTCATGCTCACCAGGCTCTGCTCAAAAGCTGCCACCAGATTGGCCTGTGAGAGGTGGAGAAATGGGTGAGCACCCATGCCCGGGCAAGCACCCACAGTTGGGCGAGCACCTGCTGATGGGTGTGGGATGCAAAGGGCTGGAGAGGGGAAACCAAGATGCTGCAGGGACACAGAGCAGTGAGCAGCGGCTCCCACTGGGACTCACGTTAGCAGACAGCTGGGACGTGAGGGTGGCCACCTTCTCCTGCGAGGACTCCAGCTCGCGGCGCAGCTTGCGGATTTGCTGTGGGGAGAGAGTGGAGGGAGTGAGAGGGGCCAGGCGCTCATCCTTGCTGCAGTGGCAGGGGCAGGTGATGAGCAGAAGGTGTGGGCTCACCTCAGACTGCATCTTCTCCTCAGCCTGGCGGCGTGAGAACAGAGAGAGACAGACAGAGGCAGGCAATCAGGAGGGCAGCGAGGCACGGACAGGCTCGGCGCGAGGCAGAGGCATGCAGAGAGCCCCCCCCGTTCCCACCCGGGCCCCCCCAGCCATGCACAAAGCGGCGCAGCACGGAGGCGGCTCTTACAGAGGAGTAGGTGGAGGACGCGCTCGAGGCCAGGGACAGCACCGATCCATGAACTGCAACAGAATAAAACCCAGCACGTCAAGGTGCCCTTGGCCAGCAGCGTCCCCAGGGGCTGCAGGTGCAGGGCGTAGCAGGGTGCAGAGGACAGAGGTCCCAGCGGAGGGGGGCTCTGCGGGGGGCCAGGGCAGGCAACTCAGCACTGCCCATTTCTCAGCACGTGGCTGGTAACCTCCCCGGGCACGCGGCGTGAAGCAGGCTGTGCGGAGCACTCTCCACCTGCACCCTCCTCTCTGGCTGAGCCCAGGGCCTCTGCCACCCTCCCTGGCTGCTTCGGTCCAGCCCTTCCGGGTGCCACAACACCCTGGGGCCAACCCAGGGACAGCAGACACCCACGGGAGTCAGGGTGGGCTGTGGCCCAGAGCAGATGCCAACGCAGAGGGGTCTGCCAGGCCCCTCGGGGCTGCCATCCCCTGCTCTGATGCTGAGGATGGGATACACCAGCCCATCCAACAGCGCTGCAGCAGCGCCAGGAGGAAGGGACAAGTGTGCGGGGAGGCCCACCACCCCCACCCGGGAGCCCCCTTTGCCGGGCAGGAGCGCAGCATACTCTCACCGTCATCCACAGGGTCCCGGAAGGAGCCCGAGCGGATCATGCCCTTGGGCTTGTCAGCCAGGGAGAGGGTGCTGCCCATCTGGGACGTGCTGTACAGCTCGAAGGTGGAGTCGTGGGTGGGGATGCTGTTGGAGCGGGTGATCCGCGGGGCTGCGGCAGCAGTGGGGCTCACTGCAAGGAGAAGGCAGGGGAGAGGCGGGGTCAGAGTCACGCTGGGGACCTGGGATGGCGAAGCAGGGCTGGGAGCAATCCACAAGAGCTGGGATGCAGAGAGAAAGCAGGGCTTGTGGTCCCAAAGCTAGGGGGTGCTAGGGGAAAGCTAAAACACAGATTTACACTGCAGAGACCTGGACGCCAGCACCAAAGTAATCACAGGGCTGAGAAACAAATCCATCGTCCTGGGGCAAAGTGGGCACCACCATGCAAGAGGCTGTCACCTCCAGGTGCAGGAGAGGAGCACCTCCTCACCCGCTGCCCCCCACCAGCAGCCCCAGCCCATCTGCCTGGACCCCCCAAACGCTTCAGGAACATGTAGGTCCTGGCAAGGGCAGGGCCGGGCTCACCCCTTGCCCTGCCAGGCACCCCCAGAGGAGCAGGGAGCCATGGGCAGAGCCCTGAGGGTGGATGAGCCACCCTGAAGCAGAGGTGATGGACATCGCTGGCCCCCAGGCACAACCCAGCACCTCGGTGGGCCAGAAGCACCAGGCGCTGGGCGTTAGGGCTGCTGGGGGTGTTGAGGAGAAAAGCAGCATCCAGGGCAGCATCAGCAAGTCACACAGGGAGCACGGGGTGATGGGAAGCAGGAGGGACAAGGCTTGCTGCAAGCAAAGGGGACTGGCAGTGGAGGGCACTGACCGATGCTGGTGAGCGGACCCTTCCCAACCAGCGCCATGGGGAGGGCGGGGGGCGAGGGCAGCTCCTGCTGGTCGTCCGACTCAGGGAGCCCACTGCTGACGGCCTGCGAATGGCGCCGCTCCTTGGCCTCCTCCTGGGAGTGGAGCTGGTACCTGGGGAGCAGAGCAGAGACCGGCATGGTGAGGCGGACCAGCACCATCCTGGCTCCTGCCCGCTGCACCGTGGCCCAGCCTCCCCAACATGGAGGATACCGCCAGCCCCCCACGGAAAGCTCCACATGCCCATGTCCCATCCCCAGCACCATCCAAAAGTGACTCAGGCTTTTTTACCTCAACCCTTTCTTGGGCAGTGTGTTCCTGTCACGGTTGGTACTGGAAGGGAAGGAAAAATCAGTCACATCCCCACAGATGAGGGAAGGCGCCATGGGGGTTGAGCCGCAGGGAATGGGGGCTTTTCCCCAGAAATGTAGCAGGAAGAGCCCCCAAAGCAGGCAAAGGTCATGGCAGGGTGGCAGGAGGGATCTGAGCCCGCAGAGGTGTGCCAGCAGCCCCATGCTCTCACTCCAGCCTTACCTGTCCAGATGTGCGAGCCGGGGGCTCCCACTCCAGCCCAGCTCCCCTGCCTCTTCCTCCTCCTCCGTGTTGGCAGGGGGTGCAGCAGCAGGGGTGGGGGTGGTGGTGCTGCCCCCTGAAAAGGCACTGGGCAGGCTCATGGGCATCTGCAGGGACTCCATGCTGCGGTGCAGGCCTGAGAGCTTGGGGTACATCCTGCCCTCCTTGGGGACGCTGAAGCCACCCATGAGCTCCAGGCCCTGGGAGAAGCTGGCCGAGTTGATGTTGAGGATGGGGGCAGGACTGGGGCTGAAGCAGGGCGCAAGGTGCCCGCCGGCCGGGTGCAGCTCCTGGAGCTTGGCAGTGTGTGGGGGGTGCAGCTCGCTGGAAGAGGGCAAGTCCAGGCTGTTGGAGTTGACCTTGTCCAAGTTGGCCAGTGAGGGAGGCTTCACGTAGGTCTTGGCAGCCGCTCTGGAGGGGGGAAAACACGTAAGGGAAGAGGTGAGATGGGGGTGCTGGGCACAGCCTGGTGCTGGGCACAGCTGTGTCAGGCACCTGCTGCCCTCAGAGGTGGAAGGATCATACCTGAGAGGTGTGGGGGGCAGCTCAGCCACCTTGGCCACCGGCGGGAGGTTGGCCTGGGCTTTTGGGGTGCTCTCAGGTGAGCTGACACTTTTCAGTGTCCCACACTCAGAGTCAAGCGCCACCGCCTTGGCCTTGGCCTTCTCCTTCTCGCGGTCCGTCTGGTTCACAGGGGCTGGTGCGCCACGGCCAGCACCAATCTTGGATGGCTCTTTGAGCCGTGACACTGAGATGCTGCCCTGCTTGGTGCTCAGCAGGCTGGGATCGATGCTGCTGCTGACTGGCCGGTTCGCACCGCGACCACCAGTCACACTCATGGAGCTGGACTTGGCTGGCCGGGGCAGGCTGCGGTATTGGATGTTGGAACGAGCCCCTGGAGCCAAGAAGCCCGGCTCAGCTGCGTTGGAGACATCCAGGCTTGTTTTTCTCCCGCTGACCGGCTTGACGGGGATGCCAGAGCTCTTCTGGATCTTGCCAAGCGTGGCTGAGCCCCCAGCCTGCATGACGGTGGCCGTGCCAGTGGTGGGAGTTGGTTTCTTGTAGCCGAAGGAGCCGGAGGCCGAGGGGCGCGTGAGACCCGAGGGTGGCTTCTTGGCATCGGCGACACGGTCACGGCCAGCATCGGAGGAGGAGCGCTGCAGGCCTGTGGTCTTCACAGACAGCTTGCTCTTGTCGGTGGCTTTGGTCTCGGGCTTGCCTGGTGGGCAGGGAAGGATAGGTTATTGTCCTGGGAGGCTTTGGGGACATTTGGGTGCGAACTAGCCCAGATCGGAGATGCGGGGACGTGATGGAGACGAAGGGACATGCCACTGCCCTAGGTGCTGGGGCAGAGCCACAGCCAGGCCCTTGGTGCACCCAGCCTGGGGTTGGCCACGGGGCAGGCACAGCCCTGGGCAAGCAGGGCTTAGCGTGGGGCCAGACCCGCAACCTGCCCGCAGGGATGCACAGTCCTGCCAGCCTCTCCAGCCCACATCCAGCTGACAGGTCTGAGCACAGTCACAGCGTGTCCCGTGGCCGGCGTGCTTGGGGAAGGCCCATGAAGACACGACCCACCCTTCTCCCCATCAGAGAAGCTGGACGCTGCTGGAATTGGGTCTCACCTGCCACTTTGAGGGTGCTCTGGGCCGTGTGGGTGATGGGGGAGGTCACGGCCACCGGAGGGGTCTTGCCCTTCTTGAGGGAGCCTGGGGTGCCCAGGCTGACAGGCTTCTTCAGCTCGCCACCCTTGGGCCCCTCCTCACCGCCCTCCGAGGGCTCCCGCCGCCACTTGGAGGAGCCGTGCTCCATTTTGAGGCTGCTGCTGTCGTAGTCCAGCTTCTTGGGCGCCTTGTCCTCACCCTCACCGTACCAGCTCAGCCCGCTCTCTGCCAGCGAGCGTTTCTCTGAGTCCGTGCGCAGCTGCAGGCAGAGCAGAGTCAGGGGTGCTCCTGGCACCCACCCCAAACCCATCCCCAGGGAGCACCAGCCAGCTGGGAGAGGGATGCACCAGACACCCTGTGCCATGCCTCAGTTTCCCCATGCCAGCACCCTCCATTCCCTCCCTCCCACAGAGGCTGTGACACCAAGCTGGAATCGGTGCCAGGAAGGGTCCAGGCCCCACGGGCACCTACCGCTATGGCTGAGTTTCTGCGCGAGGCGGTGGGGGTGGAGGGCAGGGAGTTGAGCGAGGAGCTGGCGTTGAACTCCTCCGAGCTGAGGTTGTCCGAGGCATCGCTGAGGCCGCTGCTGATGGAACTGCTCTCATCCCAGCTGCAACGGCAGAGCCAGTGTCAGACCCCCCTGCCCAGCCCCAGCCCTGCCCACCTGTGGGATTTCCCCGCTCCAGGGGCACAGACCTCAGCTCCCAGTAGCGCCTGCAGCAGGGAGCTGGCACTCAGTGGCTGTGGCTGGCTGCAACCCAGCCTGGCACAGGCTCAGTGCTCCGCTGGCACATGAGCCCCAGTAACCCCACGTCTCCCCGTTAAGGCCCCTACGGTGCGTTTGAGGGATGAAGGGTACCTGCGCAGCGCAGGAAGGCCAGCACCCTCACCGGCAGGGCTGACAGCACCACGGCTGGCACTGAGCCCCCTGCGACCTGCCCTGCCGAGAGGGTTGGGAGGATGGCCGGAAAGGGCAGGGACCAGCTGGAGCAAACAAACCATCTGTCCCGCAGCATCCACCCTTCCTCGGGTGGCCCCCACCCACCGCCTCGCCACACTCTGCTCCCCCCTCTCCAGCACCTGCGATAGGCACAGGTACGGGCACCACCACTGTGCTGGGGCAGCTGCTCCATGCCAGGGGCTCAGCGAACCGTGCACAAGCCCATCTCCAGGGCCGTCAGTCAGCGCTGCACCGGGGCGGCAGCTGCCTGCGCACCCCACGGGCCTGGCCGGCTCCGCAGCACGGGGCTGTGCCTGCAGCGATCCGGCACAGACGGGCATGGAGCATCTTCCAGCAGGATGAGCACAGCCCCTTTCAGGTCAGCAGCTGAGTAGGTCACTGAGGCCCTGCAGCCTCCAAGGGGGCTGCAAGGAGCTGGGGGGGACAAGCAGCAGCATAGGAGAGGGGACCAGAGCTGGAGGGCCATGGCCAGTCCCGATCCCTGCCAGAGACATCTGTTCCCCAACATCAGGGCCACAGAGGTGCAGGAGGAACCCAGTGCCTGAGCAGCTGGTGAAGCCGCTTACCATCACCCAAGTGGCACTGCAACCCTGGCTGAGCTGGGGACAGGACAGGGTTGGCCTGGCATTGGAGAAGGCACCCACTGGGCACCTCCATCAACTGGAGCAATAGCCACCACCATCCCCTCTGGGATGCCCAAACCCCAGGACGGAGCAACACAGGCAGCTCCGGCACCTTCCAATCAGCCTCGTGCACCCTGCTCTTCTCAAACATCGCGGACTGACCAGAGCCAGGACGGACACGGTCCCCTTCATCCCTGCTGCAACCTTTGGAACAGAGCCCCGCAAGCACTGCTGCCCAGGAAGGGATTTAGTTATGACCACATGCCCAGGACGTGCTGCTGGGCTACCCAGCTCCAAGCATCTCCCACCACCAGCCCCTGCTGCGAGAATGACTTACCAGGATCTCATCCCCACCCCAGAGCACTAAGCAAAGCTCCTCTCCCAAAGTGGCATCACCCTCGCAGCAGGCAGTGAGGCAGGGCTTTGGGGAGCTGCATCCTGCAGGCACATGGCTGGGACCAAACATGATGCTGGCTCTCTCCAGCTTGGCTTTAATGGCTGGGCAGCACGGACCCTAAATGCCCTCCCAGCCCCACACTGGAAGCCCCCGGCCCAAGGCGTACAGAGAGTCCCAGTGAAACAGGCACACAGTTGGTGGCTGAACAGGGCAGGAGGTGACCCCAGATCCTCCTTGGCAGCCCCATGCCGAGGAAGGGCAGCACAGCAGTCAGAAGTGACATCCCAAAAGCACTGAAGCCATGGGGTGAGGTCTGGGAGCCAGATGCCTGCTGTGGGGTGCCTCTGGCTCTCTTACGGAGCACATGGTTGGCACGCTGAGGGGTCCCCAAAACTAGCACGTGTATCCTGTACCTGGCGCAGCAAGGGAAGCCTCAACTCAGGCTGCACGGTGGCAGCACTCCTGGTGCGCAGCCGAGCCCAGGCACCCTGGTACCTGCCGGTCAAGGCCACCCGAGTGCCCCCTGCAGACCCCAAACGAAGGGCAGCCATGCCGCAGCATCGTGCTGGGGGCAAAACCCAATTCCTGCTTTGTGCTCCAGCCCCTCCATCTTACACAGAGCAATTCCCCACCTCCCTTCAGCCGGCACCGCACCAAACCACCCGGAAGGCAGCGACGCGCCGGGACACCGCGGGCCCTGCACCCCTCAGCCTGTCCCCGACGGCTGCCAGGGCAGGGATGCTCAAGGACGGCGGCGGCAGCAGCAGCGAGGCGGGGGCTGCGGCAGCGTGACCGTCCTGCCGCGCTCCCCGGCACCGGCCAGTGGGAACCCAGCACCGGCCGGAAAGGTCCTGGCACGGCCCCGGTGACGACCACCCCGACCCCGACGCGAGGAGGTGGCTGCACCCCGGGGGGACCAGGGGATGGACCCGACCCACGGTCGCGGTGCGAGAGGCTGCGTGGGGATGCTCGGCTCCGCTCCCGGCCCAGCCGCACCCCGCTCCGGAGCCCCGCGGTCGGGCACGCAAGCCCGGCAGCCCCGGTGCCCGCCCCGCCCCGGCGGGGTCAGCTCAGCCGGCCGCGGGTACCGGAGCCCCGGGAGCCCCGCGGGGGCTCGGCCCGGCCGCGCTGCAGGTGCGAGGCGGGGGCCGGGGCGGGGGGGGGGGGGGGGGGAGAGGGGGTCGTCCCGCTCCCGGGCCCGGGGGAGCCGCCCCGATGCTGCGGTGCCGGGCGGGGCCGCGCTGCCCGGGTTCCCCCTTCCCCCCCGCGGCGCGGCCGAGACAAAGCACCGCCCGCGGTGCGGCCCCGGGGCGCAGGGCTTTGTCTGCCGGGGCCGGTCTCCGGTCTCCGGCCGCCCGCCCGCAGCGCGCCCGCCCCACTCGGCTCCGCTCGGTGCCGGTGCGGTACCGGTGCCCGTGCCCGTGCCCGTACGGTACCTGCTGGCCAGGCACGGGGCGCGGCGCGGCCTCCCCGCCCGCAGCATGGTGCGGCCCGCGGCAGCGCGGCCCCGCCGGGCGCGGGCGGGAGGGGCGGCGGCGGGACCGCCCCGCGCTGCCCGCGCCTTAAAGCGGCAGCGGCCCCGCAAGGCCCGGCCCGACCGCCCCCCCCCGACCCCCGCCAGGATGGGGCCGGGGTCCCCGTCCCAGTGCCGCCTCCCCACCCCAGCCCACAGCCCCCCGGCCATGTCCCCACATCCATCTCCAGTGCCCCCCAGTCCAGCCGATGACTCCCCACCCCCGTCCCTGGTGCCCACCAGCCTCAGCCCAGCATCCGCCCCCAGTCTCAGCCCGGGGCCCCCCTGCTGCCCCCTGAGTCCCCAAGCCCCCACCCATATCCCCAAAGGCAGCCCCGGTGCCCCCCACTCCAGCCCACGACGTGGCACCAGTGCCCCCAGCCCAAAGGCTCCCCACTCCCACTGCTGGTCCCGCGGGGGGCTCTGCCCCTGCCCAGCCCCAGGGGTGCCAGCATGGCTGCTCCCACCACCCCCAGCTCCTGCAAGGGCACCCGTGCCTGCACTGCTCTGCGCTTCATCCACCAAAAAGCCTATTTCTGTCCTTTTTTCTGTCTCCCATCAGAGCAGGAGTTGCACCCCTGGGCAGGATCCTCGCCCAGACGGTGACACCAGGGACACCTTGGCCAGCCCGGCCGTGGCAGGCAGAGAGGGTTAACGGCAGCCTTGGCAAAACAGACCTGGTCCCTGCGGGCTGGGAAATAAGTAATTCCTTCCTCGCGCCTTCCTTGTAGGCAACGGCAACGCCTCTTGGCTCCCTCCTCGCCGCACAACCCCATCGCTCGGCCGCACGGTGCTTGCCCCGGCGAGGCGAGGTGCTGCAGCACGGCATGGCAGGGAGAGCCAGGGATACGCGACTTCTCCAGTGCTCGACCATCCCCTTTGCCACCGATCAGACCCTGCCTGCACTCACCATCCCTGCAGCAGCTTTCGGCCCTTGGCCAGTGCTCACGGCCGGGAGGCCAGCAGTGACGCCACCCCGGCGCGGTGCAGTACCTCCCGCAGGCAGCCAGCCCTGCTGTGGGGTGATGGCCCCATGTCAGCGTGCGCCAATGGGCGCGGCAGCACGGCCTGTCCAGCATCGCATCCCCGTGGTCCCTCCGGTCCGGCACAATGCCAGACACCGTCCCCTCCTGCCCCTCCTCCTGGCTGGCTGCCCCAGCCCTACCACGGCCGGCTCGGGTAGTGCTCGGAGGAGCAGGTCTGGCTTTCACTGGGCCCAAATCTGGACTCAGGGCATCCAGGGTGGCAGAGGGAGCCAGCCCGGCACAACCTGGCACAACAGCCACCAGGAAAGGTGGCTTTCACACCGTCAGAGCCAGGAGTCTGGTGCGAGATGATGGCAGAGAATCGCTGTCCACAGCAGCCTCACCGGCACCAGCACAGACCCCTTTGCAGAGGAGCACCCCCAGCCTGTTTCTCAGCATCAGCTGCTGTTGGAGGGTTCGAAGTCCCCCTGCTTCACCTGTCTCGCACTGGCACAGACGCTTGCCCGCATGGCAGACAGACCTGCTGGCATCGGTGCGAGCGCCCGGCACTCATGTCCTTGCCAGGCTGGTGCTGCCGAATCCCTGCCGCCCAGCTGAAGTCCACCTTGAATTAAAGCGAGCCCCTCTTGGTCAGCCCTGACCCTTCCCTCCTGCTCTGCCGTGGTCGCTGCAGGGAAGGAAGTATGGGGCTTGCACTAGGGGGTCTCCACACCCCACATCTGTGGGTCGCTGGCACCAAGGGAGCTCTGTGGACGTGCCATTGGCGTCCCCCATCACAGCCTCATCCTGCTCTGGCAGGACCAGCGAGGAAGGTGCAGGCACAGCCAGGGCTCTTGTGTCCCTCCTTTCTCCTCCGTTTAATGGGGCAGAAAAAACAATTAGCTTCATAAATCACAACTGGGGGAGTTGGGGACTCCCCACAGGCATGGGTGCGGGCAGGGGTGGCTCTGCTTTCCCCTCACATCCACCTCAGGAATGGCCTCAGGGCATCACGACATCCCAGACTCCCTTAGGATCCCCACAGCCCCCTGCACACCCCCCCTGACCCTTTGACAGCCCCAAGCCCCCTCAATATTCCCTGACAACCCTGCAGACTCACTTAGGACCCCCCAGATTCCTCTAAGTTCTCCCCAGACCCTCCTAAACTCCTGTGAACCCTCCAGGCTCCCCCCAAACCTCCAGGTATATCCCCAGATAGTGCCAGCCCCTGCCATGGGCCAGGCTACCCTTACCCTGGGTGTCTCACACTTGCATTTCGGGTACCAGGATCTGGCACTCTTCCCTGAAGCCGTGCTCAGAGGACCAGGGGGCTGCTGAGACCTTGCAGATGGGAAAACTGAGGCAGGGAAGGGGGTCTGACTTGCCCGAGCTCACCCAGCAGGTGAGGAAAAGAGGATCAGCATCACATCCCAGCAGTCGGTCTAGTCCCCTTGTCCTCCAGGCAGCACTGCCTCTGGTCCCTGGCCCCCCAGATCCCTGAGCGGTGCAGGGGACTCCCCCCACAGGAACCCAGAGTGTGCGTGGCCCCTGTGAGGGGGGACCCATGGCCGGTCTGCGCCTTCACTTCAGCTCTGCACTGCCGACCGCAGTAATGGCAGGGTACGATTTCCCCGAGGCAGCGAGGCCAATGTCGTGGGGGTGTCAGTCAGCACTCGCCCGCCTGCAGCAATGAGATCAGCCACGGACCCAAACCACACGCCTGGCCGCCATGTCAGCGGGGCTGCTGAGCTCAGCCGGCCCCGCTGTGGGGGGAACAACACGGGCTCACCCCTCTGACCTCTCCTGAGCTGCGGAAACCCCAGAGGAAGTGTGTCCCTGTGCGGGGATCTCCAGTTGTTTAGGGAAGGGTGACACACGAAGCCTTGCTCAGGGCCACCGCGGCAGCATGGCGGGCTGCAGCGGCTGCGTGCAGCAGTCGGAGAGTCCCAGGGCAGCACCAGGGTGGGGGAGCGATGTGACTCAGCCTGCTTGCGAAATTCCTAATTTTCCTGTTGTCTGGAGAAGCCAGTGGCCTCGGACACCTCCGCCTGCAGCAGCCAGGCCCCTTCACAGGCAGCAGGGTGGCATGTGGCAAGTGGCAAAGCCAGGTCTTGAGCTCTGCAGGCAGCAAGCGGGTGGGCAGCCAGGTTTGGAGGACAGATCCCCTCGAGCAGCTCTCCCTGGGGCGTGTGGGCATGTGAGGTCCAGCCCTGGGCTCAGCTCTGGTCTGTGTCCGCACCCAGCCCCACCAACGAGCCGCAGAGGCCAGGAGCTTCCCAAATCCTGTGTGTGCGCTGACCCCCAGCTGCCCTGCACCCCCCAAGCTTCACAACCCTGGGATCCCCTTCCCAAAACGCACCCCGTGTGGCTGCTGCTGCAGCAGCCCGGCCTGGGCAGCCCCTCCGTCAGGGGTCGGCACTGGGTGCCTTGAGCCAAACCCCAAAATAAGGAGCCAGCCGGAACGCCGAGCAGGGGAAGGGTGCTTCGATGGTGGCGGTGCCCAGCGGGGTTTTGGGGCCCCTTTCTGGGACTGTCCCCCGTTCCCAGCCAGAGGGAGGAACCTCGCCGAGCCCCGGCACGCGGCACAGCGCAGCAAATATTTATCCAACACCACTTCCCCAGCCGCTCCCCCGCTGCCCCCCCAGCCAGCTGGGCTGGGGCCCCGCACACACGCCGGGCCACGTGTGGGGCCACGGTCATGCCCTGCGGGACGTCCCCGCCGAGAAATGACTTCACGGGCTCGCCGGGACAGTGGCGAGGGGTCAGGTCGGACCGGCCAACACCAAGCAAGGGGCGTTTGAGGGAAGGGAGCAGAGCGCCAGCACCAATCCCGCTCGGAGCCGGATAGGAGGGCGGCTGCTCCCCTGCCGCTCTGGGGGAGCCGAGCCAAACATCTGCTCCCGCCTCCGGGCTGTGCCGAGCTCAAGTAGCTGTGAGGAAGCCGGAGCCAGGCCAGGGGGAGCACAGCGGGTGCCAGCTCGAGAGCATCCCTCCCAGGGGGGGATGCTGCTGGTAGCCCCCAGCCCTGCTGGAGGGGACTGTAGGCTCTGCAGCACCTGGCTGCCATCAGCACCATCGCGGTGGCCTGGGACAGCGCCCGGGGTGTACCATAAGCTGGACACACACGCCGATCCTCAAGCCACGGGGTACCTCATGGTCCTGATGCCAAAGGCTACTGCCACGGCTCCATTTCATGGGCATGAATGGAACCAGGGCTGTACCCAGCTCACAGGGGTGCAGATGCTGCCACCACCACGGTGGGATGCAATGCTACCTCTCTTTCCACCCCCAACAAAAAAACGAGGCCCAAAAAGACACCCCCAAATCACAGTGGTCCCAGGGTCGCACGAGGACTTCCCCAGGCATTGAATGTCCCATGGGACATGCACAGCCTCGGGGATCGACTCCGGAGCAACACCTGCATGCCTGGGGCCCCGCAGCGCACACAGATCATCAGTGCTCCCGCAGCCACTGCAGCGAGAAGGTGCTGACTCAGCAGCAAGCCCCGCTCACCCCCTCCCCACTCTCCCAGCCCTGTGCTTGGGGATGGCAGGATCAGGCCCGGCAGCACCTGTGCTCTGTCAGAGGGGCAGGATGAGCCCAGCCTGGGCATCCCCACAGGGAGGCTGCCGCTGTGAGGTATTTGAGCAGCTCCAAGGATGGAGCCAGCTTGTCCCAATTTGTCCCTGGGGACCTCATCTGGGCAGCTGCCCATCCCACCAGCACCACTCAGGGCACACGGCTGAGCTGAGGTTTCGCATCCCCATAGGTAACCATGCGTACCAGAGCCAGGGAGAGGTGCTCCTCCTCCTCTGCACCCCACAAACCCCACCAAGAGCGGCTCTGCCCTGCCACAACCCTGGTACACCCTGCCCCAACCCACTCACAGCCAGCAGGGTGGACTGAGGGAAACTGAGGCACAGCCAAGGCAACACAGCAGGTCCCTTCAACCCCTACCTGGTGCCCTGCACTGCCCTGCAGCATGAGGCGCACCACGGGGAGGTGCTCAGACCCTGCTGAGCCCGTGGCACTGGGCATGGTGGCCTGACGGACCCCTCTGGGGACATCCAGAGCACCCCAGTGCCCTCACAGCAGCATCACCGTTTGTGGGGAAGTGGTGGGGAACAGGCTGGCTGATGAAGGCTCTGGCAAAAGGAGGGTGGCAGAAAGGATAACATCATGCAGGGTGCTCTCTAAGTCCAGGAGACGTGGCAAAGCGGGACAAAGCAGGGACGAGACAACACTATTGTCATGCTCTCAGCCCAGAATCCTGTCCTGCGTGGGAGGAGGGAAGCCCCATGACCCCAGGCAGGCAGGGCTCGGGGGTAGGAGCCAGCACACCCCACCAGCTCCCAACCACCGCAAAGCCTCGCAGCACCCTGCTCACTCCTCACTGCATCCCAGATGGCCCCAGGGAACATCCGGGGGTGATGTACGCTCACCCGTTCCTGCGCCAGCACCCAGGACCCTCCAGAGCTGTTCACATCAGGTCCCCGAGCACACACAGCATGGTAGGAGACTCACCAACATGCAGCCGCAGTACACGGCCGGGGAACAGCAGCTCCACATGGAGGAGGTGGCAGCGCTTGGACATGCAGGACGTGGCTGGGACGAAACCAGGCAAAACCTGGCTTGAACATCCCCGCTCGGGTGCTCTCCGCCTCCTCTGACGCTGCCTGATTCACGCACAGGTCTGCACACGAAGGCGCCCACGCTGCTGCATCACAGCCCCAGTGCTGCGCTGTGGCTGTACAGCTGCAGAGGTCCCTTGGCAGTGGGTGGCCACACGTTGGCAGACCTCCCAGTGGGGTGACGTTGGAGGGGTAACCTCCAGGGTCCGGGAAACGTCCCCTGCCCGGCCAGGGTGGGAAACTGATCACCAGTGGCACTGTACCACTCCAGGGACTGGCATCAGGGGCAGGGAACAGCGAGCAGCATGCTGAGTGATGGCGGGTAGGAACCTGAGTTGACAGTGGCCAAGGAAGAGAGCGAAGATTTTTCAGTGCCAGGGAAACAGCCCAGGGGTTGGTGCTGTCCCCTGCCCAGGCCCCAAGGACAGGCAGGATGAGGCAGGAGAGCAGCACCATCCCAGTGAACGCTGCTGTGTTAACCAGAGCTCATTGCCTGTGCCAGGACCTTCAGACACCATGGTGCCAGCAGCGGCATGGCTGCATCCCGGCAGGACTGCTCCCAGCCCGGGCTGTGCCGGGTCCCTGCCAGCCAAGGGCTGCCCTGCTGTGGAGCCCAAGGAGGATACAGTGACACTGGGAACAGAAGAAGTGCCTCGCTGCCAAACAGGGAGGGCAAAGCCAGTGCTTTCCACCCCCCAAAACCAGCAGCATGTTGCTGGTGGAGGGAAGCTGCAAGTGCCGGCCTGGCGGGTGCAGGCAGGCAGGCACGGCTGGGCAAGGAGCCAGGATACCGGCACATTCGGCTGATACAGAAACACTTCTGAGTGCTGGGGTGTCCCCAGCCGATCCCTGCTCTCACTGCCAGATCTGATCATCCCACCCCCTCTCTGAGCTGGGTCCTGGGACCCCCACCACCTTCTCAGCTGGGCTCAGCCCAACCACCACCCTGCCAGATTCACCCCGATACCTCCGCAGACAGTCCCCGTGCGCCAGCCGTGCCTCACCTACCTCGGCCCTCTCTCCTTCCAGGCTGCTTCCCCAGTGAGCCACAGGGATGCTGGTTCCCATCCCACGGCCCTGCACGTCTCCGAGGGGATGTGCCACTGCGTCCTCCGAGCTGGCTCTGACCTACTGCCCTACAAGCCCGGGTGCACGCCGGCGCGGTGCAGGGAGGCGCTGGCCCGGCAGCCCGGGCTTGGGGGCTGATGGCCCCATCTGCGGCGCTCAGCTCCTGCCTGGTGCATTAGCAGCACGGGGAGACGGGGCCTGGGGCGGTATTGGCTTTCTAGGTCAGAGCCAGCCGAGGATGCTGGATGAGGGGCCGCGCTGGATGAGTGCTCCTGGCCGGCAAGGCGGCTCCTCGCCCCGGCCGTCCCTGGGGAGGAGGGGATGCCCCTGCTCCCCTGCTCTGGCTCTGCACCCAGCATCCCCAGCACCCAGCCAGGGACATCCCCTGGGGACAGAGGCCCTGTCATGCTGCCTGCTCTGGGGGACCCCCCGAGCCCTGCTGTGGGGCCACAGAGCTGTGACTAGGTCACCGCACATTGTGCACCAGCAACAGCCCAGTGATGTGGCCAATCCCCAGGACATGTCCCTGCAGATAAGAGGGTCCTGTGCTGCCCCAGCTGCCCTCCTGCACCCATCCCTGGGGACGGGTACCTAGCACGGGATACCCAGCACAGGGCACCCAGCACAGGGCACCCAGCCCCTCTCTGCACCCACCAGCAGGGGATTGCCCTCAGGGTGCATCCAGCGCATCATGCTGGGGACCCTGTGCAGGAACAGGGACTGTGGCACCTGGCTGTGGCAGTGCTGGCCCAGCTCGCCATGGCGCTGAAAGCATCACCTGCACTGGGGCACTGTGGTTTGCCAGGACCTCACAGGAAGCTCGGCTGCACAGGGCTCCTTCCCCAAAGCTTGGCCCTTCCGGGGAGAAGCGGATCCCACCCAGGGCAGTGTGCAGGGCTGAGGCCATGGGGGGTCCCGCTGGGGCTGACCCTGCCCGCACTCTGCCCGCTGATGGAGACCAAGCAATGCTCAGGCTCACCCCCTCCCAGCACTGCCTTCACAGCCAAGGACACCCCAAGGTTATCTGCCTGCATGAGTGGCTCCAAGACAAGATAGGAGGAAGACAGGGAGCAGGGGAGCCCTTCACCCCCTACAGCCAGACCCGCTGTGGCCCCCGCCATCCAGGGTACCCCAAAGCCACCCCATCGCCCATCAGGCCCCACAGTCTGGTGGCCAGTGGCAGAAGATGGTGACATACCACCTCCGGCTGCCAAGTGATGGGTTACGGTCCCCAGGAGGATCCACGCTGAGCCAGCACAAGGCACCCCTGCTCACAAGCATGGGGCAGCCCCCCAAGGCCACCCCACGTGCCCGTGGGGAGGACAGGTCTGATGCCTGTGGCACCACAGACACTCTTGCCCCTGAGCTGGAGGACTGCAGGGTCGGAGGCCAGCACAGGCACCCCGTGGTGTGTCCTCCACAACCATAACATGTGCCTCTGGGCCATGTCTGGGGAGTGCTAGCCCCCAGGATGGGTGTGAAACCATGGGCTGTGCTCTGTCCTGCAATGAGCTGACGTGACTATGGCCAACCCAGGAGGGCTGGAGCAGTACTGTCAGGAGGCCAAATACCTCCTCCTGCTCTGGGACAACTCAAATGCCGGAGTTATTTATTTTCTCCTGCATTGAAACAGGAAACCTCCAACATGCTGGACCCTCGCCAGAGCTGGGGGCACCTCAACAGCGCAGCAGGAGCTGGACATGTCTGGAAAGAAAATGCGAACCCTGGGTGCGCTGAGTTGTGCCCACCCAGCAGGAGAAGATGGCCTTGGCCCTGCGAACGGAGGGAGGGACAGAAGCCAACAGGGATCCCAAAAGGAGGGGACCCTCCTCAGCAGTGCACCCTGCTCCACCACAGTGCCGACCATTGGCAATGAGACCTTGGTGCCCGGTTCTCGCTGGGATGCTGAGACCTGACCCAGCCTGTCCCATCACGGCCCACCAGCACTCCTGGCTCGACAGAGGACATCCCTGCAGTGCCAGCGTCAGAGACAGCAGCTCAGACCTGCTGGTGTAAACTGGGAGAGTGCTTCTGAAAGCAGCAGTATTTACCCTGGCAGGGCTCTGGCACAGGGCTCCCACAGCCACACACCACGTGCCTCTCAGCTTGGGGGCTCACTGTCCCCGAGCAACCCTGGCTGGCCCAGCGTCACCAGCGCTGCAAGGGCTACGCTGCCTGGCCAGTGGGAAAGCATCTCCTGAGATGCGGGGACACGATACACACTGCCAGATCAGCCATGATCTACACGCTCCTCCGTTCATCCCTGCTGCACCCAGTGCCCCTCCGCCAAACAGGAGGTGGTGAAACCTCCAGGACAGCCCCGGAGCGGGCACTTACCCTGTGGTGATATCGTCATCCTCTGTCAGGGTCTTCCCCATCAGATCACTGTCACTCATGTAGCCTGACTTCAGCTCCACGTCATCGGTGTCCAGCGCCTCGACCAGCTCCAGGCGGGAGATGTGGCTCAGCTTGCTGGGGCTGCGCATGGGCATGGTGTGCGAGTAGTGCGCCCGTTCGCCATGCATGTACCAGCTAGGGGTGCCCTCAGAGCGGCAGGTCCCCCCGACCGATGGCGCATCCCCTGCCTGCAGGCGCGGGCTTGACTGCCCGTAGCGCCAGGACAGTGGGGAGGAGCGGTTGGACAGGCTGGAGACGCTTCGAGGGTTGGCTTCATCGCTGTCGTAGCAGGTCATCTCCAGGGAGCTGCGAGGACAGGGTGCAGGGAGGATTAGGGTGGTGGTCTGTGCCCCGCCTCACCCCCCCAAACCAGGGCTGCAAGTGCTCAGAAAACAAAACTGCACATTTTGAGGCAGCCAGGCAAGGCCAGAGGCTCCCAGGAGTGTGGGTGTAGGAATGCTGTCTGTCCTGGACCCTCTCCATCTCAGCTGGCAGGGCATGTCCCCTCCTGTTCTGCCTGGTGCCAGCACAGTGTCCCACGCTCCAGAACCCACTGGGACATCCACACCACCTGCACCCATGGGTGTCTTGTGGCACCTGTTTCCAGGCAGGGCCTGTGGAGCAGGACGTGGGGTGTGATGGGGAGGTCTGTGCCTCCCTACAGCCCCAACCACCCCAGCGAGGCAATGATCCCTGCACGGCCCAATCTGGTCACCTCGGTGCAGGGGCTAGGGGTGCCACCAGGGCTGGCTGCAAACAGGCGGTGGGAGAGGGGTCTGTGCCTCTCTGGAAACCACCCTCACCCCAACCCAAGTTGTGCTGAACCCCAGTAATAGGGAGCCTTTAGCGGGAAGCCCAGACGTGCTCACCTGGGCTGCTCTTTCTCAGCCATTTCCCCCCCAGCATTTCAACGTCTGGATCCCGGTATCACCCCAGACCCAGGACAGGACGAATTGGGGTGGTGGCACACCGATACCCGGAGACGTGGCAGCGGGCCATGCCAGGGAGCGGAGGCTGTGAGCAAAAGGATGCCAAGGGGCAAGCCAGGGACCAGGTCCCTGCATCAGCATCCCACGCCAAACCCCTGCAGAGTGAACCTCCACGTCTGGGCAGGAAGGGACACCCTGAGACAGGGCTGCCCGGCCCCACGGGGCTGCCCGCAAGCATGCTGCTCTCCAGCCAGCCCAGAGCCCACAAGCGCATCAGGAACGGGGAGTTCAGTTACTCCCTGCACCCCTCGGGGTGTATTTTGGGCAAACGACATGTCGGGGAGTGATGCTGAGACTAAATTTAGACACCAAAAATGATTACTTCTTGGAGCAGCTACTTGGGAACCCACAGCCCTCTTCTTGGCTCCAAACATTACTATCAGCAAGCTATTCCCTAGCTTGGATTAAACGTTCCTGCAGGAGCACTAAAAGCCAAACCCCGGCTGCAGTACTGAATTTAAAACAGGGAACTACATAAAAAAACTAAGAAGTTTGTTAAAGTGGAACTAAAAAGGGCAGCTAAAAGGGTTCAGTTTTTGTCAGCAGCACAAAGGCTATTTAAGGATGTTCTGCTGGCAGCTCGGAGCAGATGCAAACCGTGTCTCCAGGCAGGACTAAGGCAAGCCCCCGAGGAAGCTCGTGCAGCCCTGCAGCTGGGTGCAACGGCTGCCAGAAGTACGATGGCGTCTTTCAGGAACAAAGTTGTGTCCTAGCAAGGAAACAGCAAAAGCTGAGCCCCCAGCCGCTGATGGAAGAATACATCAAGGAGAACAAGAAAAATTCAAGGAATAGTTTGTGGAAGGAATAAAGAGAGAGCCCAAAGCAGCTACAGGGACACTGGCGATGCGGGGCACATCCAGAGGACCATAGATGACATCTGTATCGGACATGCTTGTAGGAAGAGTTCCTGAGAGCAGAATTAGTGGGTACGTGTGTAATTACAACATACCGGGGAAGAGCTGACACAGCTTTGGTAAAGGAAAATCCGGCTCATGACTGCGGTGGAGCTCCTGGAGGGATGCAGTGAGCATGCTGCCGAGGCTGCTGAGGGCTACCAGGAGGTGGGGAATGAGCGCCCTCACCAAAGGCAGATTAAGCTTCCAAATAAACTCAGCTGCCATGGGATTAGAGGGAAGATCCTCACGTATTTAAGAACCGCTTACGGGACAGAACACAGAGGTAGGCATCCCTGGGCTATTGATAGTTGTTTTTCTCTGTCGCAAGGATCTGGCTGAGGCCTCCACCCTGCGATGTACTTATAACTCATCAAGAAGATGAAGTGATAGCAAAGACTCAAAAACCCACCAGCAACACTACTTTAATCACCCTTAATATCCTCGCCCTATTTCCCTAAGACCAGAGTTGACAGAGGATTTGCAAAGGAGCTGAGCGCTGGGGCGAGAAGGCGGTGGGTGAAGTTTGACACAGATGAATGCAAAGTGAATGCAAAGCAAACGTGAAGTGAACGCAAAGTGAACACAAAGCAGCCCTGACTCGGCAGGAGCAGCGCCAGGCTATGAACCAGCTCCTGTGCTGAGCAAAGGGATGGCAGAGCTGTAATGGATAATTCCAGGAAATGGCCAGCTCAGGGAATATCGCTGGGACCCCATGCAAATCCCACTGCCCCAGCGCTCTGCTGCCTCTGGTTCAGAAAAGATCCAGAAAGTGCAGCAGGGATGAGCAAGGTCTAGACGAGCTTCTGGGTTAAGAAGAGCTAAATCAAGTGGGCTGCTTCCTCCTGGACAAAGCTGATCAAGGGGCGACACAGGGAAGGTCTGTAATGATGAGTGGTGGGTGAAGGGGGAGGGAGGAAGCTGCTGCTTTTTGCCCCTTCCAATACAAAAATGAGGATCGAGGGAGACCACGAGGTGGCAACAAACACCAGGAGAAAGATGTTCGCTGCATCCTCAGCTTTCCCCATTCGCTGACAGCGACACAGCCTCTCTGCAAAGCCCAGGCTTGGTAAGGCGGCTGCACCAGTAGGGTGGAGGGTGCCCTGGGGAGATGCCCCCTCCCCACCCGCTGCCCCGGCCCACCGCTGGCAGGGTCCGGGCCCTTCAGCCCCGACAGGGAGCCAGGCAGGAGCTGCCGTGCAGACCCTGAGCACGTCCAGAGAAGAGCAGTAACCCTGTAGTGGTCTCAAGCGAGAGACCCACGGGGCACAGGGAGTCCCAAGCATGTGTCAGAGAGAGCTCTGAACACAGGCAGACGCTCTGCTCTGGTTCACCACCTGTCCCCAGCCCCGCTGTCCCCACAGCCACAGCCCTGGGGTGCTACCAGCCCCAGTCTGGGCAGGGTACCCCACCTCTGCCTGTGGACTGCTGGGCATTTGGTCAGCTCTGTCTGAGGGTTTCTCCATCATCACCTCTAGATAGAGTAGAGAAACTGAGTCACAAAGGGAGATGGAGGCTCTGGTCCAAACCCGGGCGGGCACAGAGGATACTGTCACCTGTCCATACAGGGACACCCAACCACCGGGACCAGACCTCACCCCCTGCCTGGCGTCTGGGGGCAACTGGCCCCTCAGTGCCACCACCACCCATCCCCACCGCCCCAGA
The DNA here is from genome assembly GCF_028858705.1 of Grus americana. Taxonomy (NCBI): domain Eukaryota; kingdom Metazoa; phylum Chordata; class Aves; order Gruiformes; family Gruidae; genus Grus; species Grus americana. The sequence goes on from NC_072876.1 coordinate 1,088,837, forward strand.
GCACACAAGGCAGTGTTGGGCCCAGAGTGCTGCCAGGGACAGGGCTCTGCCGCAGCCCCACGCACGACACCCTACAGATTTGGGGGCATCTCTCCAAGCCCCCATGCACAGAGTCCCCAGGCCACGGGGCCAGCTCCCTCCCACCCACATGGCCCTCACCTGGAGCAGAGCCGCTTCCCGGCCACCCCAGCCTCCCTGACTGCCCCAGGAAGGACACTGGTTGTGGGGAAGGGGTGGGGGGGTTCTGGTGTTGGGGCCTCACCTGTGAGACACCTGAGAGCCCCTCAGGCTGGACATGGTCTCCTCCAAGTTCTGACGAAGGTCCAGCACATTCTGCACTGTCCTCTTCCTCTGGGACTCGGGGTCTGCGGAGAGACAAGGTGGTGGCTTTACAGGGATGAATGGCTCCTGTGCTTCTCTGCCTGCGGTTGTACCCACCAGCCCCTTCCCACACCCCTCTGCCCATGGCTGTGCCCCCCAGCTCTTGCTCTGCCTGCTGGGAGGGGACAGGGCAGGGCTGGCACCGGGCTGGCGCTGCACCACCACAAAATGCCACCCCCAAGGGTGCTGCAGCTGGGATGGGGATGTCTGATCCAGAAAGGATGAGCTGGGGGCAACCAAGTGGGGCCACAGGACAAGAGGCCAGGTACAGTCAGGTGGCCCCAAAGCACCATGATCCTGCTCCATGGGACCACGCAGGAGAAGCCATCCTGGAAGAACATCCTCAAACCTGCATCCCCCAGGCCCAGGGGGGTGCTCTGGCCTGGAGACTCAGGCACTGCAGCAGCACCACCCAGCACGCAGCCAGCAGCAGCCGAGGAGATGTCAGGGAGCAGTGCAAGCTGTGCAACTCCTGCCTCGTGCCTGGGGAGAGGTGGCTGCTTCTGCTGGGGGCTGGAGCAGCTGGTAGGACCAAGCCCCCCATGGGCACGGCCCATGGCTGGAAACCCCCGAGCTCCAGCTGCCCTGGGGCTTCTCCAGGTGTGCACACCCACATGCACAAATGCACCACATGCACAAATGCACCCCCAACCTGCACGTGTGCACACACATGTACCTGCACCACAACCACTTGTGCACACACATGTGTATACATGCATGCACATGCGCATACATGTGCATACACACCTGCACATAAATGCACACACATGCGTGTGCACACACACCCCCAGAGACACCCACACACGTGTGTGCACACATACCCCCACACACACACAGAGGAGGAGCGTCACTCCTGGCATAGCCCTGGCAGCGCTGCCGAGCTCGGCTCCAGCCCCCACACCCCTGATGTCCACCCCCGGCAGCTAACAGCCGTGCCACCGCCGCTTTGATCCCCGATTTCAAGCCTTTCAGCTGCAGCTTGCCATTGAACCGCAGTGACAGTGGGCGCCAGGGACGCTGGATGTGGCTCCTCCTAATGTAACGTGGCAACCAGTGCTTCGGGATTTGCAGCAGCACCATGTAAGCTGCAGCGACGCAGGGACCAAAGGGACACCACCGGCACACGCCCCGGCAGGCTCCCTGCAACGGCACGGCCACGCGCATGGCACACGAGCAGGGCTCACATCTCCTTGTCCCTGTCACACACCAATCGTGCTGCCCGACACACCACAGGCAGCACCCATGGGTGATGCTGCTCTGTTCCCTGACTCTGCTCACTCACCGGCCCGTGCAGGAGCACCTCAAACTGGTGAAGCGGCTCCGATTTACGCGTGACCCTGGAAGGTGGTGACAAGCGGTAACAGCCCCGATGAGACAGGTTAAATCAAGCAGGTTAAAGCCAGTTGTAGACGAGGGTAAGCAGGGCTGGTGAGCCCACAGGGCACCCAACGCGGCAGGCACACACCACTGCATGAGGAGGATGCCCAGCCCCACGTGTGTCTGACTGCCCTGGTCCAGCTCCCAGAACAAGGCTTAGCAGGAGGCAAGCCATGAACTTGTTATTTAATCTTCACTGTGGCCTGTGCACATTGGAGAAGTTAATCAAAGGCACTGTGCCATCAAGGAGGGTCTGCCCCAGAGTCTCTGACCGGTGGTCCAGAGCTGCAGCGGGATCACGGGTGGGCTGGGAAGCAGGGATGAGGATGGTGATGTGCAGGCAGCAAGGGCAGAGGGACGGAGGGATGGAGCAGAGGGGGCTGCACACACGGAGCCAGGGAGCAGAGGAGATTCGAACGGACCTTGGTGGCAGAGGCCAGCGCCCACCCTGCTCTGCAGATGGGGACAAGGGGACTCTGCGCCCCTCTGGTGGGGCAGGAGAAAGGGCCATCTTGGCAGATCAAGGGCACCTCAAAGCTGCCAGGTCCTGCCCTCGGGCTGCCTGGAAAGACAGGTTTTCAGGCTTGAAATGGCAGGGCAGAAACCTGAGGCCAGGTCCACCACTGCCACACATGCAGTCAGCAGGGCAATGGAAGACTTTGGAGGGGAGGCACATCCGAACCTTAGGGAAGAGCAATAAAATGCCCACCAGTGTCCCCAGGTGGGTCCATGCAGGGAAGGACTCAGCACCCTCAGCTCCTCTACCCTGGCCACATTCGGTGGGTGCCGTCCACCCTGAGCCCTGCTCCCACAGCTGTAGAAGGCAGCACACACATACCTGTGGGCTGGGGCAGGGTGGAGCAGGATGGCATGGAAAAGCCACCGCTGTTCCCTGGTGCCACCAGCAGCTCCCACCACACTGCCAGCTCGGCAGTGTGTTCCTCCCGGCCACAGCTCCCTCCCCAAAAACACCCCGGCTGCCTCCCCTGCGGCCACCCGCAGCCATTCCCCCGGGCACGAAGCCAGTGCTTGGGCCTGGCACTGCTGCCGGCAGGGCTGCCACACCACCCTCATCCCAAGGAGCGGTGGGGCCGGGTCACGCACTCACTGTGCCCCCAGCTGCACCAAGAGAGGGGCTTGCGCATGGGTGCCACTGCCGCTGCTGCTCATACCCCCTGCAACAAGGACCCCCAGGGCACCCAACGTAAGAAGAAGCGTCCAAGGGCTCAGGTGCCTGGTGAAGGGCCGGAGGGTGCTTCAGCCCCAGTGTTTCAGGGCGATGGCACTGACCCCCATACCCAGCTTCACCTGCAGCACCATTGGCCACCCATGCCCAGCATGGTTTCCTCCCTTGACCCCCAGTTTTTGGGTGACAGTCCAGGCCACTCTAACCACTGGAGATGCCCCAGGAAAAGCAGCAGGTCTCATCTGGGAAAGAGCCAAACTGGGACTTGAGTAGCTGCACGCCCACCTCTGGCACGTGTCCTGCCGGCCACACTGCCGCCAGCGCTGAAGTGCCACTGCCTGTCCCTGCTGTGCCAGGCCGGGGTGGTGACACCAGGCTCCCCGCAGCCTGTTTTCCAGGTGCAGCGAGGGGCCGGGGGCTGTCTCAGGGCTGGCTGAGTCACAGCATGCCAGAGCCGAGCTGAAACCAGAGCCACTGGGAGAGGCTGGAGTGTGGGAAAGGCAGGAGCGCTCTGGATTCCTCCCCGCATTGATTTAGCAAGCTTCCCGCAGCCAGATGTTTCCAGCTGCCGGAGTGGGGAGCAGCAGGGACGGCTCAGCCCGTGCTGCGGTGGGGTCAGTCGGACACCCTGCTTTGGCCAGGCTCATTTTCCCGGCAGCAACGGCTGGGACATGTCCCTCAGTGTTCCCCACTTTGCTGGGGCTGCAGGCTTGGGGACCAGCCATCCCCTCCACCCCAGCTCTAGGCTGGCTTGCAGCCCCGTTCGCAGCTCCCTGCCATTCTTGCTGGCTCCATCCTGCTGTCATGGAAGGAAGGAGGTGCCGGGTCCAGCCCTGTGCTCCCCCAGCCCAGCCATGCAGAGGAGGGCAGCCCCGAGATGCAGCCACTTTCCCCAAGCCCTGCGCAGGGAGACCACCAGGCCCTGCGGCCTGAGTCATTCTCCCCTGTGCCAGGCTGGGTTTAACCTGCCCTTGCCTGCCGCCATGCTTGGGCAGCTCTCCTGGCCTCCCCCAGCCCACGCTGCTGCTCGTTTCTTAACTGAGCTCAGTGCTCTCTTCAACATCAGCAAACACAATACAGCTCTGCTTCGCACACGGGGAAACTGAGGCAGGAAGTCCTAGCCCACCCCCGACCACCCCATCATCTGCGAGCACTCTCCTGCACAGCCTCCATCGCCTGCCTCTGTGTCAAACACCAGGCAGTGCTGCCTGCCACACGACAACGGACCTTGACCCACTGGTGTCCAGCCCCAACCCACGTGCTGCCCATCGCCCCCATCTCCTGCCCTGCACAACCAGGGAAGCAGCAGGTACCATCGCCGAGAGAAGGAGCATCGGTGAGGCAGGATGTGTGGTTGAAGGCAGCCGAGGAGGAGGAAGAGGAGGAGGAGGAGGAGGAAGGAGAGAGCCATGCCCTGAATGGCTGGCTTAGGGCAAGGTGCTGTGTGCCATGGGTCTGACCGCACCGTGCACTGCAGGATCAGGGCAGGAGGAGACCGGGGAGCTCCAGGTTGTGCCCTTGTCCAGCCCTTCCCATCACCTCCAAGAGCGAGTGGTGGCAGCTCCTCTGCTGGCACGACAGGACGCTGCCGCATCCCCACAGCCAGGCACTGCCGACGTGGCCAAGTACGTCAAGGAATGAGGAAATCATCAACTCCAAATGGCTCGTGACAGCTCATTTCAAAGGAGCATGTGGCCAACAGCTCCTGCTGGGGCCAGGCAGAGCCGCGTCCACAGGACACGTGTGCCCCATGTGCCTTGGCACAGAAACCGCATGTGTGTGTGTGCTGTCCGAGCGCTTGTTTGCATCATGCATATGTTCAGGTGCGGGCCACATGGTAGCAAAACCCCTCCGCCTGCAGAAAGGTGCGTGTGTGCATGTGCACGCCTGTGCCTGTGACCTTGCACATGTGCCCGTGTGTACATGTGCAGGCACGAGGATGGCAGCAGCCGACACCAACACTGGCACAAGCATGCTGGGCTCGCATGGATGCACTGTCTGCCTGTGTGTTCATACGCTCGGCACAAGCATGGCACTCACACATGCGTTTTCTTGCCCCCCACGACCCAACCCATCCCATTTCAGAAGATCAGACTCAGACCTTCTCCTGGCGACCCAATAAAGATTTTAGTGGCAAGCGGGAATTTGCTATAAAAGGCCCTGTGGTGTTTCTGAGTCATTACTGTGGGCCCCTAATACACAGTAGCTGCAATGAATTTCCCCAGGCCATGAAACATTTTTAACTGGTTGCTCAATTCCTTCCAGTGCATTGAAAAATACACTAATAAACTCTGAAAAAAAACCCATTCTCCTGAGGCTGTGAGACTCCTCCAGCCCAGCCGAGCTCCCCAGCTCCACAAACCCTTGAACAGATACGCGCTTCTCCCACCACGTTGCCTTAGCCCGAGCTCCCAGCTGCATTTATGAATGAACCAGCCCAGGCATCATTTAGCTGGTATTTTCCTTGCAAACCCTCTGCTCCAACACCCAGAGCCCACCACAGTTGGGCTGCCAGCCTCGAGGAAGACCCAAGACCCCGAGCCCGGTGACGAGCCCCCGGGTTCCCAGCTTGCACCCCGCAGCGTGCAATTCAGTTACCGGCGTCTTGGCGCGCCGACAGCAGAGTCTTTCCATATGGAGTAAAATGGCTTTATCTTGCATTTCTTACATCCAGCTCTGATTCACATTCCTGGACGGCTGGGCAGGGGGATGGTCACAACCTGCAATCCTTCTCCCCGTGGCTTAATTAATTCTTCTTCCCCCCCAACAGCTACCAAACAGGCTAAATGAGCAGCAGAGATCGTTAACAGGACTCTCTGGGGTGACGGCCAGGTCCGTAGTGTTGGCTTCCACCATTGGCCTTGTTTTCCGGCCTGACCCATCCCTGCAACCCCTGCATGCAGGGTACCTGCGTACACGGACAGCCGACCCATGCCTCCCAAACACCCCAAGCAGACCGACGGGGAGAAGCATGACCACCGTTCCCCGGTGAAGGCTGCAGCCCCCAGGGCTGGTGGAGCTGGAGGCTCTGTTCCCCGGGGACGCAGAGACACAGCCTCCCGCCAATGGGCACTGGGGACATGCAGGGGATGCTGCAGATCCCTGAGGGTAGGTCCCCATCCCTGACTCCTGCCAGGGCAGACTGGGCTCCCTGCTTGCTGCTGCCCCGCACGTAGCCCTGTGCAGGCTGCGGGGAGGAGACTGGACGCAGCCCAGCGCGTCCTGCGCTCGCTCTTGGCAGAGGGAGGAAAGGCCAAGCAGCAAACGTTGGGAGAGGCAATGGGGTTACAGTGGGCAGCACTGGTGGGGACAGCATGTGCCACACGTGGTCCAAGCCCCCCCCAGGAGCACCGGGCCCTGCAGGGACACAGTGAGAGAAGCAGTGGCAGGACCCCACTTTGGCATGGCCACCCTGTGTCTCACACCTTGCTGGACCCTTCTGCAAAACAGCATGGCTCTGCAGGAGGCTCCAAAGGTGGTTGCAGTGGGGAAGGAGGCCCCTTCCCCTGCCTGCACCCGCCATCCTCATCAACGCAGCCGTCCCCATCATTGCAGCCAGCGCAGGCTGGGGCAGCCCCGCACCATGCATGGGGGCCATCAGCTCCCCACGGGCAGGCGCAACCAGAAAATTGGCAGCAGCACAGTGGTGACAGGCTGGGACTTCAGCCGAATCAGCACTTCTGGGGTGATCGCTGCTGCTAAGCCTTGCGAATCACTGCTCGTAACAAGGGCAGGGCTGAGAGACCTGGAGCCTGGACCCCGTCTGGCTCCAGCGAGCCAAGCTTTTAAAAGGGATTCAGACTTTCTCAGGCTAGAGCAGCCATAAATCTAGTTAATTGGGTCTCTCCCATACACAAGTTTCCAAATGAACCCGCTGGAGAGATCCAAACCGGGCCTCCAGCCCATTTGCGGGTTATTCTTTCAATGGATGCTGCGCTTGGCCCCAAACCACCCCACCTGCGCATCCAAATTACAGCTCCTTTTTCAGCAGCAAGAGCCTCTAGCTGCTCAACACCCCGTGCATCCCACCTCCGCGCCACCTCCCTCTCCCTGCACTGATGAGCCAGGAGCACCCGAAATCCCCCGTGTCGGGGCAGACCCTGGTCCTGCACGTGGCACCACACACCCCTGCAGCACAGCTGCCTCCAAAGCTGCTCCTGCAAAGCACTGGAGGAACCGGGAGCATCCCCGTCCCCATGCCCAGCACGGCGGGTCTCCTAAATAACCTAGAGGAAAGGCCGGCACAGTTTGGGAAGGAGGGGCGTCACAGATGGTGGGTGGATGGGCCAGATTCATGCACCAAAGTTTGCCCTGAGCCTCTGGAGACTGGCACACATGGTAGCAGAAACGCACGGTGACGCTAACGTCCCGGTTAACAGCCCCCTGGCCTCAGGCGCATGGAGACGGCATCACTAGCAGTCACTGCACCTGGGGTCTGTCCTAAGCTGGGGCCCTTGCACAGCGGGGTCAGGCCGGTCATGCAGCGCTCTGTGACACAGTTTTCCCCCCGGAGTTTGCTGTCCCCCCGGGAGGTGGCATTACCAGGGTGTGCCAGCGCCGTGCTGGCCAGCAATGTGGCACAGCTGCGCCCAGCCTGGGGATTTCAGGCACCCCAATGCTCTGCACAGAACACCTTTAATGCAGCCACCAGCAGACATTCAAGGGGATGCTGTGGACCCTGCACACACACACACACACAAACAAAAAAAAAGCAGAAAAGGGGGGGAAAAGCAAAATAAAACCCCACAAAAAACCCATGACAAGGCAGAAGGTGCAAACGGGCCCTGGCTCAGAGGCCCCAGAGCAGCCGGCGGCAGCGGGTTCACGCTCCCCACACGTCACCAGACGCGGGTCGGACATTGTGGAAATTCAAAATTCCAGATGGCTCTTTTTTGGGTGGGTTTTTTTTTTTCCTTGCCTCATTTCCAAGGCAACAAGACTCGCTGTCATCTGCTAGTTGCCATAGAGATTTCACCTGATTCTGCTTCAGCGGAAGAGAAAGCCAGGCAAGCTCACTGCTGCTGAGGAGCCACGAGCCGCGACCGCCTTCAAACTTACTGGGAAGAGCAGAGATAAATGGGGCTTTATATGATGGAGGCAATGGGCTGATTCAGAGGATCAAAGGAAGGAACTGCGGGTTTCTATAGCACAAATCAGCCCTTCACTTAACTGCTTTGGTGCCCTCCAGATGTGCCCACATCTGGGCACATCGCCACCCCCCACTCCAGGCTTTGCCTGAAGCAGGAGGGGGACATGAGAGTGGGGGGAATCCTGCCCCCGCTTCTGGCTGCGTCTTGAGGACCAAGCAGGGATCACACAGCATGACGGAGGGCACACGGCCGATGTCCTTCCTCCCATAACCACCCTCCCCCGCTGCGCACAACCCTCTTCCAAAGCCCCCGTGGCCCAGAGGGTGAGCGAGCCGAGGGAGCATGGGGCAAATGCAGAAGCAGCCAGGGAGGAGGGAGACCCTTGGGCAAGGGTGGAGATGCCCACAGGCTGTGCTTGGCCCAGCTCGGCTGCCACGAATGTGGGGGTTAAGCACCACGTGCCTCAGGGAGCCACACACAGCCAGCCACAGACAGCGCTTGTTCCACATCGGGTGCTGGCGCCGTCTCAACGGCCCCGTTATTGCTGAGGATCCTCCACGTAGATGGTGTGGAGGTGCCCATGCCCTGAGCTCGGCTGCAGCACGTGGTTTGCAGTCATTCCCCCCAGACTTGTGCTTGGGTCCAGGTCCTGCAGCAGCTTCACAGCTGCCTGCCACCCTTCCCCGGCACAACCGGGCTGCCTGGGACCGGGCACATTGCTAGTACAACGCCCTGCACCACTGCACCCCCAACCACACGCACCCGTCCCCTTCCTTCTCCAGTTGGACTGGGATTTTATTTCACTCAGATGAAAACCCAGTGCTGTGGGAATTCAGGGGCCTTCCCACACGCAGGGCAGCCACCCAAAGACAGGTAAGGAGTGACATGACTCAAGAGCTCCCCGATCCGCAACAGCAGCCCTCAAACTTGTCGTCAGATGCCCCAAATCAACAGCGCTGACGACTCAAGGGAGCCAGTCTGCCCTGCCTGGGGCTCCTTTTTCCTGAGGACATCGAATCCCTTGGGCACGGGAGAAGGTCCTGGACACTGGCAGGATGCTCACAGATGGCAGTCACCCCCGGCAGTGCAGCAGGCAGAGGTCCCCATGCTCATCACTCCCCCTGCTCTCCGTCGGGCACCCAGGCCTGGCTGAAAGGGCTTTTATCAGACCCAGGAGCCCGTCCCTTCTTCAGCCCACGTCCCCGTATCAGGGCTGGTGGGGAAGGGCCCGGCCGGGCAGCTCTTGGCTCGAGTTGCCTCCGTTTTTGCAAGGAGAACAGTCATTAGCGGAGCCAAACTCCCCATTCCCAGCCAGAATACAGCCATGCTTGGGGAAGCTTTATATTCACAGAGACAAACAACTCACATTTGCTTTTTAACTGTTGGAATTGCACCCACTGGGACGGAGCGAACAGGGAGTCTTTTGTCCCCCTCGCCTTGTGACTGCGAGCTTTGTGCAGAGCAATGCGTTGCAAACACAATTCTCCCCGGCCTCAGCTGGGCTCTGGTAGACACTTGGTCTGTCTGTCTGTCACCAGATCAGCCAAAGAGCCCTCGTGCATCTCCAGCAAGAATGCAAAATGTCCTCCCTGGCTCCCCCACCAGCCGCAGCCCGCAAAGCTGCTCTGCGCTGAGCTGCTTATCAGAGCCACCAAGATGGACCCAAAACGCAGCCAGTGCTGGAGGAAGGCAGCAGCTCTTCACCTCGCTGAGTAATGGGACTGGGAAACTGAAGCTGCAGGAGGCTACGGGCGGCAGAGCTGCTCACTTGGGTTGCAACTTGCCTGAAAGTGAGGGAGAGCAGCTCCAAGCATGGAAAATCCCAGCGTGGCACACGCACAAAGACCAGGGCATCGTGAATCTCCAGGGAAGGTGCCCAAGTCACATCCTAGACAGAGGGTCTCTGGAGACCTCCAGAGCTGAGCTCCTGAATATCGGAGCTGGCAAGGCACTCTCCACGCTGCCATGGGCACCGGTGCTCCTCAGAGCCGCCACCCTGGAGATGGGCGAGGGACAGCCTACCCAGAGCAGGCCACATCCTTGAGGCACCAGCTGAACCCCCCATCCTGGCCCAGCCGCACTGCCTGGAGATGAGCTCCAGAAGAACAAGACCCCCGCGGTGCTGCTCTCCTCCAAACCCTCAGCCTCAGGAAGGGGCTCGGTGCTTGTGAGCCCACCCTGGGCTCTCTGCAAAGCCCAGGGGACACCAGCCCATGAGGGTCCAGCATCAGACCCTGGGGAAGGTCATCAGCCATTGCATGAGGTGGTCCCCCCTAAAAGCACCTTGAGACATGAGCCAGGGCAGGAGGCAATGCACCTTGGGCTCCCCCAGCCCCGGGGGGCTCCCCAGCTTAAACGAGCTCCAGGATCGTTAGTGGATCTATTGTTGCCACCTCCCACGGGAGGAGGGAGATAACTCAGGCTATTTTTGCTTCCATCTGGGGAATCGTTTCCCTCCAACATGTACTGCCACGATGCTAATTTTTAAGGCTGATGATTAATTGATGTCAGGCTCATTATGGGGCCAACGGATCCCTCTTCCCGAGGAGCCCCAAGGACGGGGGGGGGGGGACGACATGTTTTGACAGATGTCGTTCGAGCCGCGTGTGAGTGACGTTCTAACAACAGAGCCAAATAGGAGCCATTACCATGGAAAACCCTGGAAATGGGAAGGGAAGTGCCTGCACGCGACCCCAGCGCCCTTCCTGCACACCCTCTAATCAGCCCTTCACGCTCTGCCCTGACGGTTACCAGGGTTTTGCTCCCGGAGATAAACGGCCATTGTGCGAGCGCGGGGGTAATTGAATCTCCTGCCTGCAGCGCGGGCAGCAGGCAGGGCTCAGCCTTTCTTCTCCCCCCGCCCCAGCCTCGCAGGAGGGCCAGGTGCCAAATTCACTCTGGCACCGGGTGCAGCAGCCTGTGGAGAGCCGGAAACAAGTCCGCTGCACATACGATCAGCAGGATCCCGCAAGGCCCAGGGTCTCCCTCCACCTGCGGTCCCCCCGCAGTTGGGTGGGTGAGTGCTGCCAGCTGGAGCGGTGCCAGGGGGTGCTGGTCCTACTAGGCACCAGGGCAAGATTCACCCCCTGAAAATCACAGCAAGATCTGCAATAGCAGCCTGGGTGAGGCTGAGGACTGATACACACATCACACATTTTGGGGTCCCTTCAGTCTGCCCCATCAGCTGCCCAGGTGACATTCACCCCAAAGCAAACCCACTATGCTCTCCCAAAGATGAAGCCATGCGCAGTGAGCAGCAGGAGATTTGCTTGAAGAGGGCACCGTGGCTCTGACAGTCACACACCGATATCCTGCATTTATCACCCAGGTCCCCAGTGCAGCCAACAGGAACCAGCAGCACCTGGATCCCTGCCCAGAAGTGGGACGAGGCATCTCGGTAACGCAGTGGAGAGCCTAGGGTGACCCAAATTAGTGCAGGTGAACACTCCTGCCTGCTATGCCAGCTCCCCCAGGGCCACCCCCGCTGTGGTAAAGATGGGCAGAGCATCGTGCCCCCGCCCCACCCAGCAGCACGCTCCCCACCCTGTGAGCACTGCCATTACCTCTGCCAGCCTTGTCACCCGCTCCTCCAAATGTGGCTCAGGAAGGTGCCTTCCCCCCACCAGAGCCAGGAGCAGTGCCAGTCCCATGTGCCTCTCCCCATCCTGTGGCCCCCTCCACTCTGCTCCTCCTGCAGCACAGGCACAGCGACTGCAATAACACCCAGGGTTTCATCCTGCCGCCTCGCAGCATTGCCCCACTTCCCCATGCTGGGGAGATGCTGGGTCTCCACCAAGGAAGTCGGCAGCACCGGTCTCCCCCATCCATCCTCAGCACCGCCAAATCCTCCACCAGCTCCAGAGTCCACGCTGCTGATCTGTCGGCACTATTATTATGAACTTATTTTAATTGCTGAGCAGTGCCTCGAGCACCCTTCACAGGGAGAGGGATGCGTATGAATTAATTGTCTGTTCTTAGCCCTGATGGTTCCGTCGGGAGTGCAGGGGCAAGGGTAGGTGTGCTCAGTTGCAGGACCTGCACTATCCTCCGGCTGCTTCCAGACCTGCTCCACATCTTGCAGCGCCCTTAGTGGGTCCCCACCACTGGGAAAAGGTTTTCTTGATCAGCAATTGCATTTTTCTCACTAAAGGTGATTTGCAGAGAAGGATGATCCTGTCTCCTTCAGGAAATCTGGATGTGTTATGGGAGGGACAGGGACGCTTGGGACCAGAAAGCTCTGTGCCACCACTGTGGGAGCTGCCACTTGGTCCCTGCTCTCCTCCCTGGGACCCCACAGCCCACAGCACTCCTGCGCAGGCACCCCAGTGGGGCTGAGGGATGGCATGGAGGAAGAGTGCTCTTCACCTCAAATCCATCACCTGCGTTACAGCGAGGACTCTGACACGCTTTAGGATTCAATGGAAGGAACTGCTGTTCCACCCCATAAGTCCAAGTTTTACTGCAGGCTTGGTGGTGCCAGGGATGGGCAGGGCGGAAAACACTCTGAAAAAGGCATCGGCACTGAGTGGAGGGATTTCAGTGGAGCCTCCAGACTCTCCACTGTGTGCCAGCTCCAGTGGCCACCCTCGCCAGGCACCAGCCAACACGAAGGACTGACTGACATGGAGCAACAGCAGCTACAAGCCCCTGGGCACATCGGCTTGCTCGGACATTAAACAGGAGATCAGCCGCTCGCCTCCAGACCCCCACGCAGCGACAAGCCCCGTCCCCTGCCTGCTGCAGGGACCGTTTAAGCGTGCCAAGAGCACGCTGAATTACATGCTCCAGCTTGGACAATTTGGGATCCTCCCCGCCGAGTTGGAGACAATGCCATTCCCAGTGCTGCTGAAGCGCCAAGCGCACGGCTGTCCCGCAGGCAGCGCCCTCCCGGGAACGTGACCCTCCAAGGACGGTGTGGTGGGCTCTCTGGCAGCGCTGCAGCCAGGATTTATCCCCTCTAAGATGTCCCACCTCCACACAATGGTTGCCTGCACTGGACAAGCCCGCTCCACCGTGGGAAGCAGTGTTGCAATGTGCTTTGAGCTCTTCTCCCCAGATTTGCTCCAGGGGCCTGTCCAAGCACTGACAACGCACAGCCCAGAGCCACAACCGCTGAAGGAAAAGCCGAGCCAATACTACAGCTTGGGGGAAAGCATCAGCCAAAAGTCACTCAAACAAGGAAGCGATTTGTCTTCTGCTGGCTGTGCTTCCCCCTGACAAAGGAGCGTGGAGCAGGGAAGTCAGTTGTGATCACGTGCAGCGTACCGACCAAGCGACCACCGAATATGTGACTGGGAGTGCTCACACCAGGAGCCTGACAGATAAAACAGAACAGGGGAAAAAGGATGAAGAAAGAAACGCCATGTGACCCCTCACTCGATCCAAGCCAGGCATCACATCCAACAGTTCTGAATGTGAAATACACACAATGAGCTCCAGCGAGTAATTAATCCCTTCAGGAACACTGTAAGTGATTGCAGACAGTTTACCAAGAAAAAAAAATTGGAAAGTCATTGAAAAAAATTACCATAAAATGTTTCTTTTTCTGCTCTAGTATGAAATACAATGAGATCTGCTAGAAGATCTCTCTACTCTGCAAAATTTAAAGGCAACAGATTTAAGCTGATTTTCTAACAACACTCAATCTACCTGCCAAGCTGATGGCCATGAGAAACCAGCCCAACCCAAGCACGAGCAGTAAGAGCAGCCTGCCTCCAACACGGGCGCTCTGCTCTTGCCTCGGCGACAGTGGGACACGTTGGGGAAAGTTTCTGCAGGGGACGAAGCACGGCGCAGAAAGGTGCCCACAGTATCTCACAGCTACATCGCTAATTCAAACTCTCCAGGTGACTTTTGTAGGTCAGCAGTACAGAGGTGCTGGCAGCAGCGCCAGGCATAAACCTGACTTATGGAGCAGGACGAGCCCTCCCAGTGATAAGATTTTGGGCTCCCTGGTGATGCTCAGCTGTGCAAGCCAGCCCCCCTGCCTGCCTCTGCCTCCACCTCCCCTCTCCATCCCCGTGCTCTCTCTTGTCTCCTTCACCTTCTTCAGCGTTGAGCAGCCGGTCCTCCAGCCGGAGAGCAAAGAGCTGGAGGGCTCCAATTTAGGCTGAATTCTGGTCCGCTGCACCCAAATCCCTGCCTCTGCTCAAACGGGCAAGGAACTACTTCTGCCCACATCCACCCTCATGCAAAGCCACCATGTACAGGTGACCAACCCTGCCATCCCCCACGGACAGACCGACAAGCACCTGGAGACGTCTGTGTGTGTGGTGGAGTCTGTCCCTGCGCCCAGCCTCAGCCCCCCCACCTCCAGGGAGCACTGACCCCCCTCATAATGAGGGAGGAATTAAAGGGCACAGCAGTTGCCTTTTACTTCCATATTTCCATGGTATTTTTCAACCATTTTTTTACTTGTAAAACTGGGGTTTATTAAAAAGAGCATTAGGAAATGTATTTTCTCCTGTCAATAAAGTGACTTAAAATTAGCTGGAATTTTAAAATTAAAAACACACCCTAAACTTTCATTTCCACTTGAAATCACTCTGGTTTTGAAAACAGACTTTTCTCCCCTATGTCCTCTCCTGGGTTTTCCTCTCTCTCCTGTTCTCTCCTCACCATGTTTCTGTTTAAAAATTCATCAAGCCAGGGAAAAATTCCAGGGCAGGAAAAGAAGGAAGAAAAGAAGAGAAAAAAAAAAAAGCGGAAGAAACTGTGGCTTTTGCAAACCCATCTCCGCACAGGGGAGAAGCAGCGCTCCAGACTTTCCTTCCTCCTCTTGGAAAGCAAAAGGTGCTCAGAAGGATGAGGGAATATCATATATTAACCAACCTCCTGCACACCCCCGGCAGCAGACGCAGTCTCGCTGACCCTCTGCAGAGCCCTGCAATCCTCCCTGGGCTACTGCGGCTCCCCCAGCACGACAGCCAGCCTCAACTGAGGAAAAAGGGACGGATGAGCCGGGAAAACCACCCTGCGTGTTGGCGTGGGATGCAGCCTGCTCCAGCACTGACCATAACCCTGGCTGCTGCTCTCAGCTGAGCCCGCAGAGACCTGACCAGCTCGTAACAGGGCTCTTGCTCTGACGAGCCAAGTGCCAGAGCGTGTCCGGCCACAGTGCAGCTCTGAGCTGGACGCTGGTTGATGTGAGGCATGTCCCACACGCGACACTGATTTGGGGAAGGATTGAGACATACCCAGACACTGTTACTCAGTGCCAAGGTCACTCCCTACACCGGTGTGCCGTGCCCAGTGGCCGCAGACGCCGAACACAGGGTGCTGCCAAAGGGGCAGGGACATCCTGCATCCCTGAGCGCCCCCGCAGTTTCAGGGGGGTTGCTCCCACCCCAGGCTGATCCTGCTTCGCAGCACCAGAGCTTCCCCACTGCAATGTGCATTTTAAGGACAGCTGCTGTGCTCTCCAAACAGGATGCATGTAACGTCTGCTTACGAGCGAGAACACTCTGCAAGGGGATGAAAAGCTATATGGAAATGGAAGATCATTACCATGATCTCCTTGGAAACACCCCATCAGAGCAAGTTTTTCTTCCTCCTTCTCTCTCCCCATGTGCATGAATTCTGGCACCCCGTGTGTCGCTTGGCGTTGCCTCAGCACTGTGGGTCCAAAATGCAGGCGTCTGATTTCTAAAGCCATTGTCTAGGATGTGCTATTGAGCTGCAAAACATGGATGGTTTGGGATGGAAAACAGGCATCTCTTGCAATACAAAAAGAAGCTGGCAACACAGATTTGATTTGTCTTTGAAGCTATAGAGAATCTCAACCAAACAGAATTTGCTTTATTCCTACAAAGGGAACGAGAATCTTAGCAACAAAACAAATCAGCACCTCTGCCCCCTGAATGCAACGATGAGCAAACCGAGAGCAGAGCAAAGGGAGCGCGGCTTCACCCCACCGGTCACTGCTGCAGCGCGGAGCGGCTGGTTTTGGAAAGCAGCACAGCAGCGTTGTACGCTTTAACACGCTCCACTTGGGAATGCGAGGCTGGAAAAGCTGCTTTGCAAATTTACTCTTGAATTGGAGCTCTGGGTTTCTCTCCTCCTTGCGTGCTGTTACATTTGTCGAGCACTCGTGCAGCCTGTTCAAGGCAGGGAGATTTTCAGGAACCCCAAGAGTTTCACCAGTTTTAGCACAATGACTATTTGCCAAGGAAATCACCCCAGAAAATTTATTACTTGCTATTCGCTTTCAAAAGTAAGCAGGGCCAGGAAGCGCACAGCAGTGCAAACAGCAGCTGAGCTGAGATTTAATCCTGCCCCCAGGTTACCGTACTTTCCCCACGACTAATAAGCTAACTGATGGGAGGCGACCTCCCACTGCAAGCAACGCTGCCATGCAAATTCTGCTTATAGAGAGTTTTCAGAGCAGCTTTAAAATCCCAACCTCCAGGCCCGACTCTGCACAGCCCTGAAAGCATCTCGCAGGCTCCAGGAAGAGATTCCCTCGCTCATCCCCCATGCTGCTTTATGAGCAGGGCCGTTCTCCTCCCCTTGCAGGAACCGGCCACATGTTCTCCATCTGGGAGCAGATGCCCATGAGCCAATAAGCTCAACTTGGAAAACTAACTGAAAATAGCACAAAATTTCTGAGTGCTCTACAGACTGCGGCCGGATGATGGATATTAGTGCTCCAGGAGCACCGGGACGCTGTTTGGCACTGCACAGCAAAAGCACAGCTAAAAGGGTTCAGGGAAACGAAAATGAGATGGCTGAAGGTGCTGCTGCCTGAGCGTCTGCCCTCTTCCAGATGTTCTTGCCTGTAGGGAAGGAGGGTCTTGGTCTGCTGGTAAATCAGTCCCCAAACTGCTGCTGTGCTCAGCCTGGAGTATTGAAGGACATCAGCTCTGTCCCTCCTACATCCCTGAAACCACTGGGGGACATTCTGGTCTCCAAGGTAAAACCAAACAGCCACAGGACTGCTGTAGTTCTGTCAGGCTCTAACGGCTCCCTTGCGGCTGTGCTGGCTGGGGACGGCAGCGCGATGGGCTGTGCCTCCCCTGCTCCGACACAGGGCAGAGTCCTGGGGAGACAGGCTGAGACCCCACGTAGGGCAGGAACCCTCACTGCCCCATCACAGCTGTGCCTGCGGCACCACCGGCACAGGACTGAGGAGCTGGGGCTTGTTCTGGGTGCTGCTGTTCCCCATGGGGTCAGGACACAGCCAGCTTGTGGGTGCTTTTAACCACTCCACAGCAGGAGGCAGGAGGACCAGACAGTGATACATCCAGCCTCAAATCAACCCAGGGTGAATCATCAAAACGGAACTTGCCAAAGGACAATGTGCTGAATATCTGCGAGCCCCCAGCTACGTACAGCCCAAGGCACAAAAGACTCATGTCTATGGCTGGGAGTCAGGCAAATGCTGGTGCTTCGGTGCTTCCCCTTAGCCAGCGATCACACAACACGTTCTCCAGGCCGAGCAGGATTTTAACCCCATGCCAAGTCTACATTCATGTTATCTGGGAGAGGAACCACCACTACCAGGAGCCAAGGGGTCCCTTGCACACTGGCACCTCTGCTCCCAGGACCCCTTTGCCCATCTCGAGGTGCAACACATGGCCTGTCCAGGGTGACTCCAATTCCCTGGAAAGGTTTTTGTCATATTTGTAAATGAACCTGGGGTCTGTGGGAGGTACAGGAGTGCAGCCCTCTTTCATGGCACCTGGTGGCAGCTGGAGCAGCACTGGAAAAAGCCCACAGGCTGTCCCCAGTGACTCCCCACCATTGCTTTGAGGTCTTTGGCAGCCTCGTGTTCCCCAGCCCAGCAGGACAGAAAAGCAACACACCGAGCACCAACAGAGTGAGACTCAATTCTCTTCCCACCTTTCGATCTACAGCCATATCATGCCTGGTGAAGCCCAGCTACGGCACAAGGCCAGCTCCTTGGGAGTCGACATACACCTCTCTGGGCTCACAGCAGCAACGTTTCCAGGACGCTGTCTGTCCATCTTCCCTGCTGGGATGGGGAGGAAGCAGAACTTCATTATTTCCCTTGCTCTTGCTCTGCTTATTGGTAGTTTGGAGCTATCTCCTCGTCACTCCCTTGGTACAGTGAAAGTCAGGAGGCTAAAGACAAGGTGGCTGCAGAAGGCCACAGCTGGGTGGCTGTTGGTCCTGCGCTCATGGTAGCTACAATGCCCATGGCCCCACATTGGTCTCCCCCTGGCAGAACTGGACCATCCCAGGTCCCAGCCACAATCTGCCAAATGCCTTTCCTCTTGGTTTTAACATGGCGGGGGGGACATGACTCAGTTGCCCCCACTCCTGTAAAGCAGCGCTCCCACCTCGGAGCCTGCTGAAACAGCCCTGCCTTGCCCAGCTCCAACGCCGCTGCGTTGGTTCACGACACCGTACTCGCCCTGGCAAAGCCTCCTCCAGCTTCTGAGCCACCAAGGCTGGGAGAAGCCTCGGGATGTGGGAGCGGGCACCTGCGAGGCTGACAGGGTGTCCCCCACAGCACCACACAGGGAACCAGCCGGGGAGGGACACACTCGCCCCATCAAATGGCCCGCAGCGGGTTTTCTGCCAGCCCCGGCTCACCTCAGGGAGCTCCCACACCACAGCAATTGATGTGAATTAGCCGCTATCTATTCTTCCACTTGTTTGCATCAGCTTGGAAATATAATGCCAAGTCAGAGATAAAGCAAAGTGGAAACACCCCGACAGCATCTAATGCTTCCAGCCCGAGGGGTTCATTAAAGAGGTGAGTTTCAACATTCCAGGTCCCAGCCTGAATAGCAGGTTCCTTTGCCTTGCTTCCCAAGCACATCCCTCCCTGCCAGAGCCCGCATCTCCCCACACACTGGGCTACGAAAAGGAAAGGGCTGCTCTCCATGGGGTGGGTTTTACAGAGCCCAAACCGTGCCACCACGCCCACCACAAAAGGCTGATAGCATCCTGCCAAGGACGGGGCCGCGCAGCTGTGCCACAACAAACTGGCTGACCCCTCAGAAGAAACACTGGCACAAACTCCTTTTCATGTTGACCCGGGCTGGCACAGGACCAAGACGTACCCTACGTCGACATGCGGGAAGCCTGAGATGACGATGCTGCGCATGGGCGACGGGCGCGTGATTTTGAGAAGTGTCTCATCAGTGAGTTATTCTCAGCCCACGGCTATGCTGAAAGCTCACACAGCTATAAATAGCTGGTGATGGAGCCGTACCTGAGTTGTAGCTTTGAATGTGCTTCACAGCTGCTCGCTGAATCGGGAGAGCCAGGCTGCTCAGTGCAGGGGCTGGGGCAGTGCTGGCATTGGGGACAGTTCAGTCCCACTGAAAAAGGATGGAGGTGTGAGCTTCACAAAATCTCAGCTGCAGTCAGTCTGAGCTCCCAGTAGAGCCAGTAAGGACTGGGTTTGGCCAAGACTGCACACTTCATAATGGCGCTATAAGAAGCTTGTCTGGTTGCAGGGTCTCATTGCCAGCTTTGTCACACTTGGTGACACAACCTTGCACAAGGTGCGCAGATGTGGGACGTGCAGCAACCCCAGATCGCAACCACGCAGGCTGGTGCCCAGTGGTGCTGGCACTAGATATAAAAGCGGTTCAGCCTTTCCCTGGTGCTAAAGGCATGGTGCTGACCCTCTGCCACACTGCAGTTATGATATTTCCCCCTCCAGCTCACGCACCGCAGGCTTCAGCACTCACAGCACAGCTCTTCCCATTTTCCTGGGTCGCACAAGAACGACCACGACCTCCGTCAGCTTCAATGAGCTGCAGAGGACCTCGGCCATGAGCCATCCTTCCAGCTCACCGAGCAGGAGAGGTTCCCATCCCACAGCTGAACCCAGCCGACCGGCTGGTGAGCCAACGGAGCTGGCATGGAGCCCAGCCCTCCCGCCGCGTCACCTGCAGCTCCGAGTCAGGCTCGTAACCTGCTGAGGGAACCGCGGCTTCACGGGCACAACACAAAACCCTCAATTCCAGTTCCTGACTGAAAGTCACCTCCTGGGTCCCCTTTAGAAGGTCCCTCCTAGCCAGCTCACCATCCCCTCCTTACCCACACTGCCACTGGGCAAGATCCAGCCTGGGTGAAACGCATGGACAGAGCAGCCCTGCCTTTACATCTTCCAAAACTAATTCCTGGATTTGCCATAAATTCCTTCTGTAAACGCGGGGGGAGGCTTCAGGCCAGACCCTTGCAGGTACATTGGCCAGGGGAGGGCTGCAAAGCGCTCACCTCTTGATGAGCAGGAGGCATCTAGGACAGAGATAACAAGGCTGACACGAAACCGAAGAGGGATGTGGAGTCAGTAAGCACCACCAATGCCTACGCCAGGTAGTTGTGGAAAACTCTGTGCTCCCTACAGCACTGGCATGTTCACATGCTCACGAAGGTGGAGGCACATGTCCCTGCTGCAGGACGTGCCTGTGTTTCGCCAGGCAGCGAGGGAGCACGTGCCTGCCCGTGGTCTGCCTGTGCAGCATCTCCAGGGAGCTCACACGCCACGCTGGCCCCTGCGCCGGGGCCACGAGGCTCTCAAGTCACCTCCCTGCTGCAAGGCTGCTCCCAGGAGCGAGGAAAACATCCTGCCCAGCTGCGCTGCGCTTGTGCTAAGCTCCCTTACGCAGATTCCAGCAGCTCTTTCCAGCAGGAGATGAATCTCAGCCCTTCTCCTGAATTAATAAAAAATACATTACTGCCTCAATTGGACAAGACAAATAACAGCGTAAGGAATGAAAGAAATGCTCGAGCAAAACAAAATGTGGAAGAAATGGATTAGAGAAAAGACAAGCAGATCAGCGGGTGTGCTGGGCACTGCTCTTCAGTGTCACACCCGCCTTGACACAGGCACATCTCCATTTGCACAGCTTCTAATCTCAGCCCTGCAATGCAGCATCCCCTGCCTTCCCAGCTCCCCTCCGCGCTCAGCTCCCCGGCTCCGAGCTGCAATGCAGCAGCGTGGGAAAGCCCCGCTCCCCCTTCGCCCCTCCACCCCACCATGAGGCAGCGCCGAGCCTCCCTGGCCAGGCTCCTTGCCTCGCACATACTCTGCCTTCCCGAGTTTACCGCTTCCCAGCCGGAGAACTGCCAACCCCTCCCCTGGATCCCCCAGGAGAGCTGCTTCATGTGCCCGGAGGAGGACGTGACTTTGCAGGGTAGGGGACACGGCAGAATCACACCATATCTCATCTCCCACACCCTGCGTCCCCGCAGCTCTGTACAAGACACCCTCAAGGTGCGAAGCCTGGAGAGGACAAGGACTAAGCCACCCTCGAAGGACGGAGCCATCCCCACTCCACCCAGCGAGTGGATCCAGCCTCAGCAGCTTCACTGCTGGGCTGTAACCACAGCTGCCACCGGTACCAGAAACACTGCACACACGCGGCCCCGGGACATCGCTGCCACCACGCACACAGGGCACCAAATGCCACACACGTGGTGGCACAAAGGATGCTCTGAGAAGTGACCAGCGGGTCACTTGGAGGACATGTCAGCGGGTCTGCCCGACACTGCAGAACCAGGTGAGTGGCATGGGATGACCCTGAGACAACAGCCCTGCAGAAAACCGCCTGGTTGCCCCCAGGCAGGACCGCGTCTCAGCCAGGCAAGCCGGGAGGCACACGCTGGCCATAGCAGACGGGCTGGCACTAGAGGTTGGCGTCACTCACAGGTTACACACCTTGGAAGGTGCACGCTCTGGCTCTGCATTGAGCTGGAATGAATCCTCCCCCGTGCAGCGGGCACAAGCATCAGCCAAGTGCTGTCCTCCGATGCGCAAGTGAGAGCGGGCAGGGAGGAAAAGAGAAATTGTTTTCTGGCACCACGGGAAGCTGCACAGGAAGGCAACGAGCTGGTAACCTAAACGGACATAACAGGGCAATGGCAGAGGGGACTCGTGCTGGGGAAGGGCTGTGGGTACAGAAACACGTGCCGCAGCATGAGAAGCCAGACGCAAAGCTGGGTATGGGGGGCACCAGGAGGGGACCCAGAACTACCAGTTCCCCAAGTGCCACCCAAGCTGGAAGCAGACTGCTCACGAGGCACCTGGACCGGGCAGGACCCGTGGGTGTGCTTCTGCAAGAGCAAACCACCCCAAGAGCCCTCAGCATTGCTCTCAGGGGTCGACAAGGCCTTGAGGGGCCATCACCCAGGCCCCGCTGTGGACACATCCCACCAGCAGATCCCAAATAGCATTTCCAGAATTGCATACAATTTTGCATTCATTTACATATTTTCTCAGTGGAAAAATGTTGGATTTGGGGGCAAGGGGCAAGATACAGGCAGTCACTGGGACACTGGGTAAGCCCCATTTGAACAGCACTTTTCAGGCTCTTTGGGGGAGGAATTTGTTTCAGTAGTGCATCCCCAAATACTTTTGCCTCCAAGTGTTTGCTCTGCTACTTTTCCATGGGAAATTTTGAAAGACAAATCTGGATTTTTTTTTTTTTAAGCACTTTTTCTGCACTGCCATTATCACTGGGAACATGGCACATCCCAAACAGCTTCAGCAGAACGCTCTGGAGCGCTCGGGTCTCATTTCCAGACCTTCTCCCCAGTCACTGCAGCCATCTCAGCTGGAGAGAGGAGACATCTACTACTTGCTGTCAGCTCCCAGGAGCAGGCTGGAAGCAGCAACATGATTGTCTACCTCTCCCCTTTCTCCTCACTCCTACCCCAAACACAGGAGTCCAGCTCTGCGGCCAGAAGGAGATAAATCCCCACCCCAACAACCTCATCACACAGGCACCATCACACAGGGGCCTTAAGAGAGGAATAACGTTAGTGTGACAGTGATATCAGGACAGCCGCACCGCTTTATGAGGCAATAACCCGCTCCCATCACTGCGAAGAGCTACTTGGTTTCTGACCTCCTTATGGTCTCCTGCCAGGGAGCCTGGGTATTGCTGCACAGTGCTGCAACTGGCCCGTTAGTGCTTCATTAAACAGCCAGGAATTCTGTGGGGCAGGGGTAGGAACGCCATGGGGCAGGGGTGTCCATTTTAATCCCATATCATGTGCCTGGCCAGCAAGGACAGTCATCAGGAGGGGATCTCCTTGGGAAGGGACACCTTGGTGAGACCATCTCCACCGGAGCCGTGAATATGCTCGCACGGGACATGTCAGACACTGGCCAAGTGTCTTTCCTGCGCTGTGCTTTCTTTTTTAAACAGATCACAGTCAGATGCAACATGAAGCTCCTGCCCTTCCAGGAGCCCATCTGCCCATACCAGCCCCTTGGCTCTCCTCTCCACCACCGACGAGCTGCTGGCACCCGCTGCCCAGCCAGCCGCCAGCCCAGCATAGCTGGGGTCTGCCCTGCCGGCATGTCAGCACCATGGAGGTAGTGGGTCTCCGCGGGCACATGCTGCCCAGCGAGGACATCCCCGCTGGGCCACGCGGGGAAGGGTGGCATTCCCGACTCGCTGCCAGCCGAGGGCTGCAGGACTGAGATGGGTTATAGCTGCACCTGTAGAGCCTGACAGGGCTGCAAAGACTCCTGCAGCAAGCATTGCAGGGAACAGTGTCTCCCCTGCGATCACACGTGTGTCTACCTGGCCCTGGCCCACGCAACACCCACCGCTTATTCGCTTACGCGAATTAGCAGCCACTTAAGAGGCACCATATACTGCAAGACATGGCCAAGGAAATGGCTGTAGAAAGTAACTGCAGGATCTCAGAGGTGCTCTGGGGACCTCTAGGTAAGTGCAGCAATCATGCTGGGCACCACACCCCAGTGCTAACGAACTCACACGCAGCCCTTATGTGCCTCCGCACCTGCACGCTCT
This sequence comes from Grus americana, assembly GCF_028858705.1. Lineage (NCBI taxonomy): Eukaryota > Metazoa > Chordata > Aves > Gruiformes > Gruidae > Grus > Grus americana. Next base: position 1,112,620 of record NC_072876.1, read on the forward strand.
TGTCCACTGCACGTGGAGACAGTCACAGTGAGCTTTGTACAGTAAGCTCTTCCACCATGCTGGCCACATGCCCTCCATACCCTTCATCCCATGGCCAGGCACTGGTGTAATTAGCAACCCCAGCTGCCAGCCAGCTTTGATGAGAAGCCTTGGTCTTTGGTTGATGTGAAATGTATAATTTGGATGATGGAAATAGCCTCTACAAAGCACATGTGGTTGCTGTGTCCCAGTGACCTCTCCCATCTTGCGCAGGCTGCTCTGCTTTAAACGTGGTTACATCCTCAGCAGCTCTACAAAGCTTCGGTGCCATCAAACAGATGACACAGCAGCAGCAACCGAATGAGAGGTAACATTTGGCCACTACTAAATAAACTGTATTTTTGGCTAGCAAAGGCTTGGGAGTGCTTCTGGCAGGAGGAGCACAAAGCAGAGATGAGAACTCAGGTGTGGAGACCAAAGACGCACAAGGTCTCTGCAAGCCATTGTGTCTGGCGGAGCAGGGAGCTCAGGTCAGGCAGAGGCAGCACAGGCTTCAACGCAGGTCAACAGCTCAAGGACAACAAGATCTGCAGTGGCTGAAAGTCCCAGCAACTCCCATCTCTTTCTTCCCAGCACAAACCACGCTGGCGGGTCTTCTCATGTCACTCTGGATAGGGTGTCCTCCAGCAGACATGGCCAAACAGCTCAGGCTGATGTTTCTCTTGCCAAAGAAATCCATGCAAACAGCAGAGAAACCTTCCCTCCCTCCCAAGCACTGTCTGTAGCAACCAGGAGAAAGCCCCTCTCCTGACTCTACTCACCAGCCGTAGCTGGTGAAGCCCACTTTCCTGAGTAAGTGGGATCCTGTCCCTTCTGGGTCTGTCCCCACCACAGGAACAACCGCTCCCTTGAGAACCCACGTTGTGGAAGGTTTCATCTGCCTGGACCACATCAGACAACAAGCAAAGGGGTGAGGACCAGAAGTTCAGCGTCTGTCCAGGCTCACACACCCCCAGCCATGGTTCTGCTGCAGGCATACATGAAGTGACGGAGCAGCCACCACCACTGTCACACTGCTCCCTCCTCTGCACATCCCCAAACCCCTATCGGCATCCCCACCACACCGTCAAGGACGTGCCAGGTCATGGTTGCCTTGGTTCAGTAGGTATGACTCAACAGCACAACTCCCATGAAGGAGAGAAGTACAGCCCCATGGAAGGAAAGCTACGTTTCAGCAGGGTTAAGCTCCTGTCCTGTACACCCCAGGCATTGTCCCAACCTGACACTGGACAACCAGCCCTCAGTCCCCACCAAAGGAAGCCCGGCAGTCTGTACATCTTGGAAAATTATCTATTTCAGCAAATACACAAAGCAGGGGGACAGATTCAGCAGTACTTGGCCCTCACAGGCCAGCTGACCAAGCCTTCAGATGGTAAATGCAGTCCAAAAGGATGCTCAGCACCTCCCAAGGTCAAGGTCAGGCCCTGAAGCAGGCCCCACCACAGACAAGGGCTAGGCAGCCACCTCAGAAACCAAAGCGGGTGTTGGGGGCACTTCTGCAAGCCGTGGTCTTCCTCAGCACGCGCACAAGTCCCTGTCCCGCAGGCAGGGCCTCTGGCACTCCAGCAACTGCCGCAAACCAGGAGTCACTCCCACATGGGCCAGTCCTGCACCCTCAGGGAAGCTGCAAGAATTTCTCTTGGGGTTGCTGAGGAAACCCCCCCATCGAAGAGCAGAGAGTCACAGGGGGACACTGAGATCCCCCCAGGCATGCCAACACCAGTGGGCTGAGATCTGTTAGTCCCATAAGTGACAAATCCTCCCGCAATCCTGCCCTGCTCCCTGCCCCCATGGCATCTAGTGTTACCCCAGCATTAGGGCTGAGGATGGATGCCCACAAGCCCAGCTGCAGGACCACGTGGCAGCCTGAGCCCCCACAGCCCCTGTCACAAGGCCGACCTCACATGTCCAACCTGATCATCCCCACGATCTGTCTGTCCCCACCTTGGGTTAGTGCCGTGGCTTTCCATGAGCTGCTTGCAGAGCTCCGGCGAGCCCTGGGATGCTCCAGCAGCCAGGGCAGAACCCTGCCAGGGAGGGGGTGGGCAGGGCGCACACCACCACTGCTGCTCTCATGGCCGTGCGTGGCCAGGGGCCTGAAGGTGATGGTTTGGGAGGCTCCATGCCTGTGTGCCGGCATATGCCACTGCACATTGTGCCAGAGCCCTGCACTGGAGCAGGGGCTGTGACACCCCGAAGGCTCCTGGAGCAGCGGGGTGTGCAGCAGGGAACGGGACTCAGCAAGCACAGAGGGCCTGACTTCGGCACGTACTCCACCTCGTTCCACCTCTCCAAACCTCCACAGCCCCAAGCCAGGGCAAATCTCTCCCCTTTCTCCCCACAGCGGGGCTCTGCTCAGAACACAGCTAGGAGAAGGCATCTCAAGACAGCTCTCCAAGTGCCAGAGAAGCTTCTGGCCTCCTGAAAGGGGGGGTTCCAGGTCAGGAACTTGAAGGGACTGGACACACCAGAGCTCCCAGCCCTGCCTGTACTGCTGCTTCCCCCTGTCACCAACCACCAAGGCTTTAAACTCGGCTAGCTTGGGCACCGGGAGCACCATGACGGCTGTGCAGAGCTCATTTGCCACCTTCTCACACCAGTTTGCCAGACCAAACAGAGCTCTTTGTAGCTGCAAGCCCCCCACGGTCCTTGCCCAGCCAAGCCCACTGAGCCCACAGTGCTGCCGGTTGGGACGCAGGGAAGCACAGGCTTCAGCAGGAAGCAGAGGCTTGGGCTCCCAAGGCTGCCACGGTTTCCTAGAGATCAGCGTGCGGCCACAAGGGAAACGCGAGGGCTGGGCACGCCTGTACCAACCCAGCGCCACAGCCCACAAGGGAGGCAGCGGGTCCTGAGATCAGAGGCACGGCCAGCGCCGGGGGCCAGCGCTCATTGCTCTGATGAAAACCCACTGTGCACATAACGAGCTCTCGACTGCGCAGGCTCAAGAATCAAAGCCACCGGGACAGCAAGATGCAGGCGGCCACGAGCTGAAACCAGCTCACGCAAACCCTGTGGCAGCATCCTTGGAGGATCCTCCTTGGCCAGAGCCCAGGACCTTGGAGGAGCTCTGGAGCTGAAGCCTCCTGCCCAAAGCGCAGGCAGCGGCGCAGACCCTAGGCACGGCACTTCTGCCGACAGCCTCCCAGTGAGAGCGGCCAAGGTCAACCCCGGGGCAAGCCTCCCCGATGGCGGGGAGCGGCTGCGGCACCTGGCCGGGCAACCTCCATCATCTTTGGTGGGGTGTAGAGACAAGGGGCGACCGAAAAGACGCGTGGGGGAGGACAAGTTCAACCACCACCCACCATTCCTCCCCGTGAGGAGGCTGGAGCCAAGGCGAGAGGAGGCTGCGTGCCGGCCCTTGGGCTGGCCGATGGCACCTTCTCCCTCAGCATCCCTTCTCCTTCTCCCCAGCGCCAGGGACACCGACGCGGCCTCCAGCGGGTCCCTCCCGGGGGCGGCGGGAGCCCCTGATCCCTCAGCCAGCCAGACTCCCGCCATTCCCCATCCCCTGACGGCGGGGCGCGATGGCCGCACTCACCGAGCATCTGGCTGAAGAGGAGCTGCTCCAGGTCGCCCAGCACCGTCACCACCAGCTCGGGGTCCACCTTCAGGTAGGGCTTCTCCTCAGCGCCCGCTGCCACCGCCGGCCCCTTCCCGCCCAGCAGCTCGTCGTCGCACTTGCCGCCTCCGCCGCCCCCGCCCGCCTCCGGGGCCTTGCTGAGGGGCTTCACCTCCGCGTAGGGCCCGCGGGGGATGCGGCTGGGCTTGCCGGCGGGCGGCGGCTTGGCGGGGCCGGCGGGGCGCGGCGGCAGCAGCGAGTGCTCGGAGCGGGACAGGCTCCGCGACATGGCGGGCGCCTCCCGGCCGCGGTGGCCGCCGCCGCCCCGGCCGCCCCCCCCCGCCGCCGCCCCCGTTGCCGCCGCCGTGGCCATGTCGTCGCTCCAGCGGGGCTCGTAGAGCTGCCGCTTCTTCTCGGCGTCGGTGAGGAAGGCCAGGTTGGTGAGCGACTTCTGCTTGCGCAGGTTGGAGCCGGCCGGCAGCCGTCCCTCCGCGCTGCTCGCCTTGAAGACGCGGAGCTCCGCGCCCCGCGGCCCCGTCGCTGCCGCCGCCGACTTCGCCCGCCTCGGCATCACCGCGCCGCCGTCGGGGCCCCGCCGGTAGCCGCGCTCCTCCTCGCCCAGCTCCACGTCGGGAAGGCTCTTGAGGTTGCTCCCCAGCATCCCCGCGCTGCAACCATTTAACCCGCCGGGCGCTGCTGCTGCTGCTGCTGTTGCGGCACCGAGGACACACACCGGGCGAGACAGAGAGAGGGAGAGAGAGAACCGCCGTCAGCGCCCGCCCCACCGGCGCGGGGCGGAGCGGAGCGGGACGGGGAGGAGATGGAGGGGGGCGGGGGGGGGGGGTGGGGGGTGAACGGCGCGGCCCCACCTCGCTGCTCCGCCGCCGGCGGGACACTGCGAACCAGCGGAATGTCAGGGGCAAACAAAAAGGGCCCGCCCTCCTCCGCGCCCGGCTCGCGCGGACAGGGGGCGGGGCGCGGCGCGCGCGCCCGCGACGGGGACGGAGGGGAGGGGGCGCGCGCCGCGGGGCGGGGCGGGGGCGCGCGCCGCCCCCGGGGCCGTGCAGCGCCGAGCACAGCGGAGCGGGGGACGGGGACGGGGGGACCCCGGGGGCAGCGGGGCCGTGCGGGACCCCGTGGCGATGCAGGACCCCGGGGGCGAGGGATGAAGCTGGCAGGCGCGGTGCTGCGTGCACCCCCACGGGTGCCGCGAGGGGGCCGCCCCCCACACCGAGCCGTCGGTGGCCTCGGTGACCAGAGCCTGCCCGCCCCGTCCCGCAGCTCCGTGCGGGCAGAGACGCGCCGGGTGCTGGCTGGGAGGTGGGTGAAGCCACCGGGGGTCCCGCGCCCCAGCACCCTGCGTGTGAAGCACCCCCCGTCCCGCCTGCCGCCGTGCCCACCCCCAGCCCCGACACCACACACCCAGCCCCGGGGAGGCCCAAACTTCCCCGTTTCACCCCAAACAGCGCAGGAGGGTCCCGGAGTGGTCCCAGGAGCCCCCCAAGGGACACCACAGCCCCCAAACCCAGCGGGGCCTCTCCAGTGATCTGGGGGAATTAAGGGGGGGAGAAAAAGAGGGGGAGCGGGATCTGGTTATCATCATTTTTCATTAATTACCCGTCCCTCGGGAGGGGTGAATTAAGTCTATTTGGTGACCTCACACGGGCTGCCATGGCAACCGCCAGAAAATATTGCATTAGAGCCCATCACTATGCTGCCGAGATAAGGAGCCGCGAGGGCCGGGGGCGGCGCGAGCCCCCCAGCCCAGCCCCCCGTATGGCAGCACGGCCGCCCCGGGTGACTCGGGCTGAGGAGCCCCAAAATGACCCGGCCCGGATGGGGCAGCATAGGGTGCCCCCTCCCCCCCAAAAAAAAGGTGTTCTGCAGCAAAAAGTGCTGCTGGGGTGGGGATGGGTGCACAAGCTGCCCTGCTGCACCCCGAAGCTGCTCTGAGTTTGGGGGGGCTGTTACGCCCCTTGCTGAGTTACAAGGCTATTGCCTGGGCGTAGGGCCTGCTGCAGGGGGCAAATTTGGGTGTGTCGTCATTTTGGGGCTGGTGGGGTGACCTGGAGCCTCCCGATGTCCCCTGTCCCCTCCGGCCAGGCCCGACAGAGCCCCAGAAGCTGCCGTGGGCCGGGGGAGACGTAGAGGAAGGGAAAGGATCCGGCCCCTTCCCCAGCACCGAATCCACTCGGCCTCATCCCAAAACCTCCCCCAAGACGAGCAGGGCAGCTGCGCTGGGAGCACGCCAGCCCCGCTCTCTCCCCTCCTGCTTTCTACCGGAAAATCCTCCCACTCGCTGCCAGTTTTGGTGCTTCCCAAATCAGGCCTCAGCGTTGAACCCCGTTATCCTCCGGCTGCGCGGCGGCGGTGCCAGGACCCCGCTGCAAAGCCCGGCAGTGCCGGGAGCCACCATGGCTCTGACCGACTTCTGTCCCTTCAAATCATCCGGCGAAGCTCCCGGCTCTTTTTTTCCCCTTCCCTGCACATCCCTGGAGCATCCCGCCATCCTCCACTGCCGCTGCCCTGGCAACCACCGCCCCAGCATCCCCTCCAGCAGCCGCCCCTCCAAAATCTCTCCCCTAAGCAAGCGCCAGAGGGGACTGGGGTGTCCCCAGCGTTGCAGCGGGGACCTTGCACTTGGGCTCATTCGCCCGCCAAGAAAGGGGGTGTCCCCGTGGTGGGTGCAGGGAGCCAGCGGTGCCGCGGCACCCGCCTTCGCGCCGGCTCTCCGCCGGCTCCTTGGAAATGGGTCATTCCTGGAGCGCGCCGGGAAACTGGGAAGAGGAGGGAAAGGAGCCAAGCGGGGCGATGTCCCGGCGGCGTCACGGAGGGGACGGTCCCCCCGTGCCAGCGGCACTGCGGGGGCATGCCGATGTGGCTCCTGTGCCCAGGAGGGGCCACACCGGTGGGTGTAGTGTTTTGGCTGTTGGGGTCACCGGAGGCGGCGGCTGCAGCCGTACCCTCCCCAGGGGAGTCGGGGCACCTCCTGTGTGGGGATTTCCTCCACCCCACCCCACCGACCTCCAGCCCCGGCTCCCATTCTGGCATGGGGCCCTGGGGGTCTGAGCTCCGGCATGAGCCGCTGCCCCCCGGCACCATCGCAGCAGCCCCCCAGCAGGACCACCCCCCCCAGCAAACCCCCCTGGACTCACTCAGGCCTCCGGGTTTGGGGTCAGGGTCAGGGACCTTCGCAGCACCGGGGCACTCATCACCCAGGGATGTGGCCCTCTCCTCCTCCGGGTCCTCCTGCAGCCTGGGGGCAGAGGTGGGGTGAGGGTGGGGGTGCAGGGGTGCATCGCGGGGTGCAGCCAGCTGGAGACCCCCCAGGAGACGGGGATGTGGTGCCTTGGGCTCCGCCAGGGCTTGAGAACACGGGTCTCATGGCAGGGGGGATCCCAGGGCACCCCGTTCCCCGCTGAGCCCATCCCCTGCCCCACACCAGCTCCCCTGGGTGCCCCAGGAACCCCCAGTGCCCCAAACCTGGTGGGAACCCTCCTTTTGGGGCAGAAGCCCCAGACCCAACCCCCCCATTCCCTTGCCTGGCTGCCTCCCCCCAGCCCCGTGCCCCCCCAGCCCCAGGGACTTACCGGTACCGGAAGGGTGCCACGGTGGCGGTGACAGGGTGGCTGTGGGGGGGGCCTGAGGAGAAGGTGATGGCCCCCGACCCGAACTCAGGGCCCCTGCGCAGCGAGCCGCCATGGAGTTCATCCCCTGTCCCCACCACGGCCACCCCACTGCCCTTCCCAGGGGACCCCCCTGGCCGCCCCCCACCCCTGCCCTGCACCAGGGGGGCTTTGGGCGGCTCGGGGGGCTCCCCAGCCCTGCCCACCCCTCTCCTCCCACTGCCCGCTGCCTCTGGCCACTTTCCGGGGGACATCAGGGACCTCGCCGGGGCTTTCTGCCCCCCGCGGGGGGGGACGCCGGGGCTGCCCTCCCTGCCCTCGGCCAGCTCACGGCCGGCGGCTCTGCCAGCGCCTTTGGGCTTGGGGGGCTTGGGGCCGGGGGCCGCTGCCTTCCCTGGCCGGGGGGACGGAGCCCCATGGGGGATGGGGAGCCCCGAGGCGCTTGGGGGGGCCACGGCGTGCGGTTTGCCGTGGGCCACGGCACAGGGCACCGGGATGGCAGAGGCATAGTGGCCGCGGCCGGTGGGGTTGACGTTGGCCGTCCCGTTCATCCTGGCGAGGAGGCTGCGGTGAGGCTGCGGGGAGAGAGGAGGGTTCAGCGGGGCCCGGCGCGGCAAGGGTGTGGGCATGGGGGGGCACCCACATCCCCTTGGCCACGCCGGACCCTGGTCTTGGCCCCCACTGACTGTGGGTGCTCAATGTCTCCGTCCGAGGAGGAGGCCACTGCATCCCACACCCCAGAGTGAGGACATACATGGTGTTCCCCCCAGGGATCCTGTGCAGCCCCGTCCCCACGTGCCCAGGTCCCTGTGGCAGGTCCCTGCAGCAAGGGCACGTGAGCAGAGACCCTCACCAGTAGGGCTGCACCATAGGCGGGATGGGCCCCTCTTGGCCACCCAAACCCTTCTCCTGGTCCCCCAAACCACATCATGGTCACCTGAGACCATCTCCTGGTCATTCAAGACCATTTCCCAGACACTGGAGACCATCTCCTGGCCACCTGAGACCATCTCCTGGTCATCCAAGACCACCTCTTGGCCATTCAGGACCATCTCCTGGTGACCTGAGACCACTTTCCGGTCAGCACAGGGACCACCTCTGTAACCCCATTCCTCAGACCCGTGTCTGAGCCCCACCTTTGCCCTCCCCATCCCCAATTTCCCCCCACATGATGCCAACCACCCCATCTCTCCATGCTCTTGCTCTCATCTTGCCCCACGGTGACCGTCCCTGGCACCACCACCCAGACAGTGCCCTGTGTCCCCTTGCCTTGGAGTTTCGCTCCGTGCAGATGGGGACAGGGGCTTAGCGCACCACCCCATCCCACCCAAAGCACCCACAGGCAAGCAGGCCCATCTTTGCCACCACCAGTGACAAGGACGTCGGCACGGTCACAGCAAGTGGAGAAGCTCGTCCCTCCCACAGGCTTTGCCCGGGCAGGCAGAGCAGGGCTCAGCAAGAAAATCAGCCATGGAGCAAAGCTCCATCTCCAACCACCTCCTGCCTGCAGCTCTCAGGGACAAAAACTCAAAACTTAAAAAAAAAAGGAGTTCTCCAGGGGATGGAGTGGTCTCTAGAAAGACGGGGAGATGTGGCTCCACGGGCGCCTGTGCCAACCTCTGCTCCCTTGCCTGAGTGCACCCGCAGCGAACCGAAAGGCCGACGGGCGCCGGGTGCCACAAATCTCCCAGGACACACATTTCCTGGGCTGCTCCAGCACGGTTTCGTTCGGCTTCCCGGAAGGAAAACCTCCGGGGAGGGGAATGGAAGGGTTTTGGGGTTCCCGAGCATCCTAGGGGGGAACATCAGCTCCAGGTCGGCCACCCGCAGTCCCCATCACCCACGGGGGGGGAGGGGGGGGTTCCGGTCCCCCAGCACTGGCTTAGGGCCGGGGGGGTGCAGCGAGCACAAGGGGGTCTTTGTGCAGCCACTCCAGCGAGCGTGTTCGGGGCTGCGCTGGAGCCAAGCGAAGCCGTTCCCGGCGGGCTGGGGGGGACGCTGCCGCCCAGGTACGGAGCCGCACACAAGCCGCTCTGTTTGCAGCCCGGGGCCGGCAGCCTGGCCGCCTTTCAAACCACCTGGCTGAGATGGAGCTGCTTCGGAGCTGGAGAAGGTTTCTTGGCGAGCCATGGGGTGCAGGGGGGCAGCTCCCATCACCCTGATGAGAACAGCACCGGGCCTCAGCCCTGCACCCGATGCATCTCCCAGCAGAGGGTGCTGCATAAGCAAGGTACAAAAATGCCCCAAACTGCCCCATTTTGCCTCTTCCCCAACCTACAGCTGCCCCGAGCCCGGCTCCCCCCAGGCTTTTGGGGGGGCAGCAAGGACCAAGCCTTGCCCCACATCGCCCGCAGCGACCCCCCCCCCAGGGTGGCCACGTCCCTGCCGTGGGCAGCACTCGTGTGAACGCACCAGAGTGCCCTTTCACCAGCCCCGCACGAGCTGCAGCACTTGACCAGCCGGGCCATGCGGCCGTGGGTCACGGGGAGAAGGGCTGACACAGTGGACAAGATCTGGGTGTCACAGCACCCACTCCAGCACCAGCCACGAGCCACGAAGGTCTTTTCAAGGCGATTTTAGCTAAGGGGAAGGGGGAACCGACACACACGGCTCCAAGCTTGCTCTTGCTGAAGCCTTTGAAACGGCCGGGGCAGTTTTCTCTCTCCCCGCGTCCCAGCTGACATGTCTCTGCCTGCATGTGCTGCGGTCGTGGCCCTGAGTCACGGCACCGGTGGATGGGGGACATCCCTGGGACAAGGCGCTTGGGGGGGTCTCTGGGACAGGCAGGTCCCCGAGCTGCTGCGTCGGGTGAGGTGGAGACAGGCACTGGGGCTCTGCCACCCCCGCGCTGGCAAATGGGTCTGGATCTGGCCCCGATGGGCAACCACAGCCCCCAGTGAGGGGCCCAGCTGGCACCAGCCGCCACCCACGGGTGCTGCAGGGTGGGTGGCAGGAGCCAGGCAGGGGCCGTGTGGGGCCTTTTCTGCACCCGTGGGATTTCCTTGCACCCACAAAGGTCACTGCTGGGAGCAAGGTGGCCAGGGCTCAGCACCCAGCACTAGCCAGGAGCTGGGGACCAGCACATCCCGGGGGGCACAACGGTCCCAACCCCCTTTTGCAGCCCACCCAGCAGCAAATAGCAGCAGCAACTGGCTGCCCCCAACCCTTCTACCCTTTCCCTGCTCGTACCCCACAACCCACACTTGCAAACCCCAATTTTGCACTTTTTTCACTCTCTTTAACCCAGCCCCTTGCCCCGGGAGTGCTACGCCTGGGGGCAGAGCAGTTCGCAACCTTGAGCTGCAAAATACCTTTCGCAAACACCAACGGGGTCGACCTTCCTCCCTGTAAGCGTGAGGATGCCTGGGACGGGGCCAAGAGCCAGCGAGGCTCCAGCCTTGCAGGCACGAGTGGTTAAACCACCGGCACCACCTCACCTATCTCACCCTCGAGGTCCCTTGTACAAACATCTCCAGCCCCAGGGGATGCTGCTGGTGGCTTTTCTCCTAACGTGGAGGGAGATCATCTGCCACTGCCTCCATAAAGCTGGTCCCGGGCTCCTCTTCAGCCAACTCAGAGGCAAAAAAATTCACCTAGGTTTACGCTACGACCTTACCTTCACCAGCACCCTCTGAGCACCATCAGCATGCAACACCCCTCCAGCCCCGCCTGCTCACTGGGCACGTGGCATCAGGACTGTAACCAGGTTTTAGAGATTTTTTTTTTTTTTCCCATTCTACTCTGGATTTCTCTGTCATGGCCACAACTTCCATTTCTCCCCTCTGAGCCCACCAGTGGCCACTTCACTGCGATGCCGTGGCTGCAGCAGAAGCCAAAGCTGACGCGTTGGCCACAAAAAAATCAATCCTTCTCTTGTGCTCGCAGGGCTGAGGTTTCCCAGGAGATGCCGACGCGGGCTGGGAGCCGGGCTCCAGAGCTGTCGCCTCCCTGCAGCACACACCTCGGGGGTCTCCGAGGACACCCATCACTTCGCTGCACCCTGCTAAGCATGGGTGACCCCTCCTCGGGCTTCACCCTGCTTTAGAGATGCCGGGGGCTTCCCCAGGGCCGGGCAAGAGGAGGTGTGGATGCGGCCCCTCGGGCTGGGGTCCTGCACCCGGGGATGCCACCAAAGGGATAAACCAAAGCAACTCCCACCAGGTCCCTACTTCCCCCCATCAGCCCCAGGAGGGGCCGCTCCTGTGCCAAGCAGCTCTCCTACTCATCCCATCATTTTATTAACGAGCACAAATTAAAACCATTCCCAGGAGAGATCTGGCCCATTCTTCTTCCAAACAAATTCTTCGTTTGCCTCCAAATTGATTTCTACCCCACCCAAACCCTGCGCCCAGGGACTGGCTCCCCCCCAGCTCGCACCTCGTGTGTCATGGTGACACGGGAGCAGGCGAGCGCCACGTCACGCTGCGTCACTCCAGTGTCCTGCTGCCGCTTTGCCTGGCTAAAGCAGGTTACAGCTTGACCTAGATAGACATGGGCGGCTCCTCTGCAATTAGCTCGAAAGGGAAATGACTTTCTCCTTTAATGCAACCTGGCCACGGGACCTCTGTGTCCCTGGAGCAGCTCTTGGGAACCGGCTGTCACTCACCCTCCAGGCAACGTGAGCACCAGAAATTTGCACCCAATGCTTTAATTCTGGGCCTTCCAGCCCCTGGGTGGGTTTTTGGCCCTGTCCCCTCCCCAGGTACCAGCTTGGGATCGCTGGGTCTCATGGTGGTGGAAAGCAGCAAATACACACGAGGTGTTTTAGCACCAGGGGATATTTTGGAGAAGCCACAGCAGAGCCCTGCCTGAGCGTCGGGGCTGAGCCTCCCTGGGCAGCCGGAGATGCTCTTCTCCCGGCCGGGGGAAGGATGCTCATCCCAGCAACCTCCGAGCTCAGGTCTGGAGCGCTGGGGTCCAGCACTGAACTTGAGTTTGCCCTGAATTAAAAACCTTTAAGCCCAGAGACGAGGTGGTTTCTGATCCCTTCCGATGATGCTGTCCACAGAGACACGGGTGTTCACATTGAAGGAAAGTGAAAGAGCCTTGGCCGAGCTGTGTCCTTCATCCCAGGACAAACACAACCCAGCACATCCCTGAAGGCATCTCCTTCAAAGAGGCATCTGTTGTGCTCAGAGCTCGAGCTACTTCCTTGGCCTGGTGTCCAAATGCATCTCACACGTGTGATTTTAGCAGCCAGAAATTGATACAGGGACCTGGAGCCCAAGTCTCATTTCATGTCCCCATTTCGTGTGCGAGGGGTCACTGGAGCATCCCCAGCATCGAAGCAGATCCACTTTGGAGCCATCCGTCACCTGAGCAGAGCTGGAAACAGCCGCTCCCGCGTTTCACTCTGTTCTCAAAGCATTTCAGGGTGACTTTTATAAACCAGATTGAATTTGCTTCTCTTATCTTTCACAGCTGAGAGATCCCTGCCGGGGATGAAACTCTCCCCCGCGTGCCTGGGATAATTGTGACAGGAGCATGAACACTTAGTGATGCAAAAAGGTATTAAACCCTGCAGCCTCTGCTGCGTCTTGCTGCTGCTCCGTGCCTCAGTTTCCCCACCCCGACACAGCCTCTCGGAGGGGTGAGGGAGCTGAAACTGGGCTGATAAATGGGAACAAATTGGACGGATCCTTCCCTGGGTGAGCCGGGCTGCAGAGCAGCTCCGTAAATTGGGAGCCATCCTTGAGATGCCCGCGGGACTGGCAACGCAGGAGCACTGGCGGCTGCAGCAGAGCCGGCCATGCTGGATTTCCCTGGGGAGATGCTTGGGGACCGCAAAGCATCGCCCATTTTTAAGGGTGAGGATTGAGGGGGGCAGCCCAGGGGTGAACCCCAGGGTGTGAGCGGCCCGAGGAGCTGAGCCCGTGCCGCGGGACAGATCCTGGTGCGTGACACGGCTGCCCCCCTCAAAGCTGCCGCGTGCACCTCGTGGCCCTGTGCAGGATCCGGCCCCGAGCTGCCCTCAGGGATGGCTGTGCTCCAGCGCAACCTCCTCCCCGGCACGCTCGGGAGGGATGACAAAGAAAAGGCTCCTTGTGACACAAGGGACATAAAACTTTCCTAAGAGAAACAGAGGGGGCAGGGGCAGAAAGGAGCCTTCAGAGGAGAACAAGCTGCTGATTCAGCCACCAGCCCCGTTCCTCCGGCCCCCACGTCCTGGCCGGGTCCTGGCCTGGCCGCCAGCCGGTGTCACGGCCTGGGACATTGCCACCACCCGCATGGCCGGGGCCCCGGGCTGGGCCCTTCCCCAGGGGCGTCTCGCTGCTCCCCTCTCCCTGCCCCTCCGGAGGGGCAACGCCGGGGGTGGGGGCTGGTTCGGCGGCCCAGGCTGAGTGCGGGCAGGGCGTTCTCCTGGGTACAGGCAGCAGACGGGCAAGGGGGTGGGGGGGGGAGGCCCGGGCAGCCCCAGCTCTGCCTGCCCTGGCTGGCTGCTTCCCCGCAGCACGATGCCTGGGCTCTGGAGCCGCCGAGGGATGAGCTGCGGGCTGGGGCGGGGGGAGAAGGGCAGAAACCGCCTGTTGTCGGAGCGGAGATGCCCAGCCCCGCAGCCACAGCACTAATCTCTGCTTCAGCCACTCCACGGCAATCCCATCAGGCGTTTAACCCGCTTTAATAAAACCTTGCTCTGAGCGAAGTTTAGCTCCCGGCTGCACCGGCCGCAGCAGTCTCTGCCACCAAAAGGCCCGTGTGCGGCAGCGAAACCGAGCTCCGCCCGGCACAAATCCTGCTGCGGGGACGAGGATGGAGGCGCCGGGGCCGGGACAGACCCCGGGATCTGTCGCAATCCCCTGAGCCGGGGCGACCGGCACCCCCGCGGGGGTGGCTGGGGGCAGAGGTGTCCCCGTGGGGGGGGGACATCGGGGCTGCCCGGTGCCGGCTCGGGGCGGAGGAGGCCGGGGAGCGGGGGCGGGGGGGCAGCGGGGGCAGCCCGGGCCCCGCCGCGCTGGGGACGTTCAGGAGGCGCCGGTGCTGGACAGCTCCGCCCCGCCGCCCGCGGCACCGCCCCCCGCCCGGTACCGCCCCCCCGGGCCGTGTCACCCCCACCCCCCACCCCGGCCTGTGTCACCCCCCCCCGGGCCGTGTCACCCCCCCACCCGATCCCGCCCCCCCGGCTGGTGCCACTTTCCGGGACCGGTGTGTCCCCCCGGAGCCGGTGCCGCCTTCCCGGGCCGCTATCACCCTCTCCGGACCGTACTGCCCCCCCGAGCCCGTGCACCCCTCCCTGGGCCGGTGCCTCCTCCCGGAGCCCGTGTCCGTCCCCCTCCCAGGCCGGTGTCACCCCCCGGGCCCATGGCCCATGGCCCACGGCCACCACGGCCCACCCGCGGCCAGCAGAGCAAGTCCCCTGGGACCAGCCCCGCTCATGGGGGTCACAGGCCCCTCCGTCCTGCGGCTGCCTGTCTGGGGCCGGCACCATCTGTCCAGGGCCTGGTGCCATCTGTCCCCCCAGCAGCACTGCCTGTCACAGCCCAGGGTCCCCAGCACCCTCGGGGACCAAGGCAGGGCTGCCCCGCTGTGGAGCGACACCCCACTGAACCTCCTCCAGACGCCCCTGTGGCGAAGATCCGCCCGGGAGGAGGGTTTGGGTTGTGCCTGGGGGTCTCCCGCCCTCCTCGGCCTCCCCGCTCCCCCCGTCCTGCCCGGTGACAAGAGCCGTGAAGCCGTCGGCAGCCCCACAGCCGGCTCCTCCGGGCACACGAGCCACCGGGTGCCACAGACTCAGGGTCTTCAAAACCTTCCCAAAACCTTTCCAAAACCCCTCCAAAATCTTCCCAAAACCTCAGTGCTGCCATGGGGCCGAGGATCCCCCGGCACGTGTCCTGGCCAGGAGCCGTCCCGCAGCCCAGGTGCAGGCACTCGGACGGGTGCCGTTTGGATAAACTTCTGTCTGGGCTGAAACTCTCTGAAGCCGATTGCATCATTAATTTAGCCCCATGTTCTTGCCGCATCACGGACCTGGCCCTTTGCTCCCAGGATTTTTGAGCCAGAGCAGATGTCACAGCGTCTGCATTCGCCTCCGCCGCCGTGCGGAAACAGCCCCCCCGGTCCTCAGCCCTTGAAACCTGGAAGCCCCCGACGCATTTTGGCTTTGCTGAGCGGGGCGGCAGGGAGAGGCAGCTGTGCGGCGGGGCTGCGAAATGCATTAACTCAGCAGATGCTGTCGTGCTCGCATGCGTACGTGTGCAGTGTGATCGTCGGGGGGGGAGCTGGGTTTGTTTCCCCGGTCCCGGCACGGGCGGTGTATCCCTGGCATGGCCGGCGTGCAGCCAGCCGAGCCCCTCGCTGCCTGTCCGTTCCTTCCAACGCTCAGCTCTCCAAGCCCACAGTGGGCAGAGCAGGGGCTTCAGGCTACAAAAAAATTTCATTTTTTCCCCTCAGAGTGGGCTAAGGATTTCAGAAATGCTGCAGGGAGTGTGGGGTGGGTAACGCTGGGGACACAGCAAAGGGTTCGGCATAACGTGGCCCAAAGCGGGAGCTTGAACCCCGAGAGCAGAGACACAGAGCTGGGGGCGATGTGCCATCGCTGCGTCCCTCCCTGCAAAGCAGCTGAGCTCCAAGCTGGGGCATTTTTAGATGCTGAATCTGCTTCTGGTGATGAACCAGGTGAGGGAAACTCAACTCATGGCTCCGATTCCCAGCTGAACCCCCAGTCCCCCCCAGTACAGGCCATTCCCACCACGTGCAAAACTGCCCCGTCTGGTCTTACCTGGGCAGGCAGGATGAGATCTCCCCTCAGTCCGATAATCACTCGTATAATAAATAAATCCGCCACCCTTGTATCCAGGACTCTTCCCAGCCGCGTTTGCCCCGAGAGCCCCCCACACCCAGTGGCACCCCAAGGGGCTTTCCCTTGCGACAGCCGGGTATTTGCAATGGAAAGCAAAAGCCGCAGGGAGCCCTTAATGGAATGAGTGGATTTTCCAGCGAGCTGTAAATCCGCGGTGGCTGCTGGCAAACACCTCCCTGCCCAGGTCTTGGGGGGTTGCAGCGGTCTCCGCTCCGAGCGTGAGCAGGCAGGCTGCCCACCCATCGCCGCTGCCAGACTCAAGTGACACGCGGTCCGGAGGGAGCCACGTCCCTGGGGTTTCTCAGCACAACCCTAAGCGTGTCCCTGACGCCGACGTCCCCGAAGAGCCGGGACTGCCACTTATGCGCGTGGCTGGAAGAGGCAGGCAGGGGCGGGCAGTGTCCCCCCCAACCCTGGCGCTCCCCCTGGCAGCCCCAGAGCAGGCGGCAGCTTCGGTCCCACCATCCTCTTACATGGGAAATTAAACCTCCTGCCTCAAAGGGATGCGGCTAATGGAGCCATCACACCCAGAGGAGACCCGGCTTTCCCAGAGGGGAGCCGGAACATCCCTCGAGCGTGCCTTGAGCATCCTGCCTGCCCGCAGTGAGCAGCCCGTGTGAGGCTGGCAGCACTCCTGCCTTCCCCCTCGCCCACCCTGTGGCACATATCCTCTGGGATGGACGCCCCGACGTGGAGCCAAGTCCCCAGGGGCCCGCAGCGGGAGGGCACGGAGCCTGCCGGGGCGAGGGGCAGGGGAAGAGAAGGAGAAGGGGTGGAGGAGAAGCCGTGACTTATCGCCCGGCCCTGAGCAGGGGGTTTCCGCTGCCAGAGGTGACGCCGCCCGGCCGCATCCGCATGGGCCCCGCGGACGTGTCCGGTGGGAGCCGAGGATGCGGACGGGGGATGAACGCAAAGCCGGCTCCTCCAGCTCCCACCTCCGCTCCTCCATGGGAGCGGGGGAACCCAGGGAGTCCCGGCAAATACTGGGAGGTCTTAACTTGAGCCGCGGCTCCCACAAAACCCGCTCCCCACAGCACGGCCAAGACCTTCAGAGCCCAATTCCCGCAGCCCGGCCGTGAGAGGATGCGATGCCAGGCCACCAGCCCCACTGCCCCGGGTGGCCCTGAGGACGGGTGCCTCGTCCCCACCCGTACCCTCCACGTACGGTGCCTTGGGGCACCCCAACCGCTGGTGCCTGCGGGGCAGCATCTGGGCTCTGGCTTCATCCCCTCCGTGGCCAAACCCTGCCCCAGTGCAGTCGGCGTAAAGACAGCTGCCGCAGCACAGCCGTGGCTGAGCAGGGCCCCAACTGCGGGCGCCGCAGCATAAATCACGGCAGGTTAAAGCACCGCTGGGTGCCGGAGGATGGTGTCCCCAGGCTTACATGGGACACGCGGTGACTGCAGGTGGCAGCAGGGCAGGAGCCAGGGCGGCACCAGGACGTGCTGCCAAGGCTCTTGGGGAAGGGGATTTGCAGGATGCGACCCTGCGATGAAGCAACATGCAGCCATTGCGGGTGCTAATGGGAACTCAACACTGAGATGAGGTGACCCAGAGCCCCCCTGAAAGGTCCTGGGGGACAGCGATGATTCTGCAGGTGGTTTGGGGGCCGCGCTGGGATGGGGCATTGACCGGGCAAGCTCAGAGCAGCGTGGGGGGGACCACCCCACAGCCAGAGACGGCGTCAGTCCAGCTCCTGCCCATCGCATCCCTGGGATGGAGCAAAGCTCCAACCCCCTCCGTGCCACTCAGCCAGGTCCTCTGTCCCCGGTTAACGAACAGCCTGCTCTCTCCAATTATTGTCACTTCCCGTGACGATGGCAGGGGGTGCCGAGTGCTGGGGGCTCCTCCGGCCCCTCTCCCCCTCAGCACCCCCTAATCGGGGCAGTTAATCTGGCAGCAGTGCCCCGTGTCCATAATGCCGCCCAGACCCATGGCATGGCTGCGCAAAGCTCGTTAGAAGTCCTTGCTAACAAGCAGGGCTTGGCCCGTGCTGACAAATGCAGCGGGGAAGGCGTCAGAGCCTGCTGGGACGGGTTGGTGGCTGATCTGTCGCCTGGGAGCGTTCAAGGAGGACCCAGAGGTGCTGGCAATTTGCCACCTGCCTGCAGCCTGTGCCTCAGTTTCCCCATGTGCTGCCATCGGCCTCGTCACCGCCTGCGGCCACCGACCACCCCAGTGGGTCCCAGATCCCCGGGGTGTGTTTTTGGGAGCTGGCGCTCCTCTGGGCTTGGTTAGGGCTTGGGGACTGACCCTGCCCATTGGGGACAGGCTGGTGACACGAGCTGGGGTTTCCCTGGGGACACATGGGGCAGCGGGCAGAGCCAGCGAGGTCCCACCTGCTCCATCCCTGGGGACCCATCTTTGTCACTGCCTGGGTGCTGGTGGGAGGACAGCACGGGGTGTCCCCAGCTGCCCCTGACAGGTGATGGGGGGCTGTCACCCCCCCAGCGGAGCGGGAGGGTTTGTCACCACAGCGGTGGGAACGGGTGCTGAGGAGCCCCAGCCCGTGCTGGTGTCCCCATCCCAGGCCGATGTCCCCATCCCACGCTGACATTCCCCTGTCACTTTGCTGCCACTGGAGCTTGTCAGAGCCCCTGGGAGCAAGCACAGGCGAGGGAACCTCCTGCCAGATCGGTGAGTGCAAGCAGTTCTGCGAGCGTGACGGGCACCGGGTGACAGGCACGGCCGGGCACGCTCCCCCCACAGCACCGGCTCCGGCTCTCCCGGCCCCGCACGGATCCTGGCCCGGTCACGGGAGGGAGGAACACGGTCCCAGGGCACTCGCCTGTCGGGTGCCCGAGCCTGGTGGCACCACATCCCGTCCCTTCCCCATGACGGCTCCGGCAACGGGTTGGTGGCTCAGCCTGGGGCTCCCGCAGCCAGCCCGGCCGGGGGGCTGCAGTGGCCCCCCCAGCGTCAGGGGTCTGGCCAGCCGTGGGCTCAGTGGCTGCACCCCAGCGCCAGCCCTCGCGGGCCACTTGCCTCCCCCACCCGTCTGCCCGTGGCCAGGCCCCACGTCCCCCCGCCCTGGGCTTGGGGCCTCGCTCCGTCCGCAGCCGGAAACACCTTTTTCCTGTCCATGGGGCTGCAGCGGGGTGGGGGGGGCGGCAGGAAAAACCCTCGTGTCTCGGTGGGTTATTTATAACCTGCTGCCAGCGAGGCCGGCTGGATTGCCCCGCAGCGTCCCCACTTGCACCCTGAGCCCTGCTCCAGTCTCTGCCAGCCCCACCCCTGGCCCCATCCCTGTCCCCATCCCTATCCCCATCCCCATCCCTGGCCCCATCCCGTCCCTATCCCCATCCCCGTACCTGTCCCCATTCCCATTCTCATTCTCATCCCAGTCCTCATCCCAAGACTCAGCCTGGAGACCCCCTTAGCAGAGGGAGGAGGCCCAAATCCTGCATTGGGGACATCATTCCCCTCACAACCAACACCAGAACTCACCCGGCCTCATGGTCCCCATCCCACCCTGTCTGCCCTGTTCAGACCCACCCTGGCCTCGGAGGTCAGTTCCCCGTGCTGGGAATGTCCTGCAGGGCCGGATCCAGACCATGCCCGCACCCCAGGAGCCTTGTGCCCTGTCCCGGGAAAGCATGGAGGGGAAACTGAGGCACGGGGCTGGCAGGGTGAGGAGAGCACCGAGGTGGGCACAGGCTGCCAGCTGGATGAGGCCAGGGCCACAGGGAGCCGACGGGGATGTGTGCAGGCAGAGCAGGCAAAGCAGGCAGCTCTTGCCCACCCATGGAGGCTGCGTGCAGCCCTGCACCCCCCACGGCACGGCACGGGCAGTTACTCAGCGCCTGCAAAATGACTCAGCCAGGATCCGTCCGGGCCAGCCGGGATTTCCTGACTCAGCTTCCCCGGCTGCAAAACCCCGGGAGGGGGTGGGGGGGGGGTGGGGGGGGGGTCCAACCCCACCTTGCAACAACACAGACACCAACACACCCTGCCGGGGGGTGCAGCGGGCTCCCCCCATCCCTGCAAACCCCCCCCCGGGAGCACCCGGACATTCTCCAGCGTTGGGGATGACGGCGCAAGCAGCTACGGCAAAGCCCTGGGGAGCACAGGCAGCACCCCAGCAACTGTGGGCAAACCCTGCCTGTGCGGGGGCACGCGTTTGCCCGTTTTGGGCTGGCCGGGGGTACCCAGCAGGGACGGCTACGAGACCGGCAGCCCGGCACACCCAGACTCCCTGGCTTTCCTCCCAGTTGTTTTTTTCCTAGGTGAAATCCAGGAAAGCAGGAGCCCTGGCACACAGGGACACACACGCTGCGGATCCCCGTTTCCCCCTGTGGGGTGACGGATACGTTAACGTCCCGTGGGGGACATGGCCTGTGCCGAAGTCACCTCTAAGTTTTCTCCCTGCGCCGTGCCATCCCGGTTCGGCTGCAGCGCCGAGCAAAGCCGGGGTGCAACACCGCCAGCTCTGCATGAGCCACACGGGGTGTGGGGATGCTCCATCACCCCAGGAATGCTCCGCCAACCCCAGCCGGGGTGGCCGAGCATCCCTGGGGTGATGGAGCATCCCCAGGGTGGTCGAGCATCCAGGAGGGAGAAGCCATCAGGCCCCCGACCCCTTCGCTACCGGTGAAAACAGTATTTTAAAAAAAAGCCAAAGTCGCCGCTGCCCTCCCTCCTGTCCCCACACCAACACGGGGACACAGAGCATCTGGAGCCACCCAGCCCTGGGCATCCATCCAGGGAGCACCCATAGGTGCCCGCAGCACCGCAGCACCTTCCCGTCCCCGAAATGAGGGCGGACGCCCTGATCTGTTGGCACCGACCTGCTCTGCCTGCAGAGAGGGGATGCAGGGCAGCACGACACACGCTTTCCAAGCCCCGGCCGTCTCTCTGGAGAATCGTCACCGATTCGGCAGCCCTCCGTGCCTCAGTTCCCCCCCCCGTTCTGTCACCCTTTGTTGGTGCTACTGCTCTCCCCGGGGCTGGTCTGGGGAGGCCAAGGCAGGAGCAGGCAGCACCGGCACCTGCCTTTAGCACGGCGGCGGCTTCCCACAGCCCCCCTCTGCCGCGGACGGGGATGGGAGTGTCTGGGGGACACTGGGGTAACTGGGACGCCCGGCCGCACCATGCCCCCGGGCTGCCCACGCCACGGCCCTGCTGCGGCTCCTGCTGCCGAAATGGGGTCCCCGAGGAGAGGTGGGAACCTTGAGGGGGTACTGGGGGGGGGGGGGGGGCGGCCCCGAGTGTCAGGTGGCGACAGTCCCCATGGCCGCTGCCCTGTCACCCCCGGTCCCCGCCGGGATGTCCCCCCGTGTCACCGCTGGTCCCCCGCAGCATGACCCCATCACCTCGGCCCCCACGGGGGTGCCCCCCCATCATCTGCCATCCCCGTCGGGGTGTCCCCCGCCACCGCCGGTCCCCACCGCCGGTCCCCGCAGGATGTCCCCCATCACCCCGGGCCCCCCGGGCTGGCCCCCCCGCCCCGCTCCGCTCCCCAGCCCCGCGGGGCAGAGCCAGCCGGCCGGCGCGGCACTCACCGCTCGCTGCGCCCCGTCCCGCCGCGGCCCCGCGGGCAGCGCCCGGTGCCGCCGCCGGTGGCAGAGTGGCAGAGCGGCAGAGCGGCCGAGGGACCCCGCGCCGGGCCGGGCCGGGCCGGGGGAGGAGTCGCGCAGGCCCGGGCCCGGCCCCGCCGCTCCGGCCGCACGGGGATGCCCGCCCCCGGCCCCCCGAGCCCCGGGCCCCCGGCACGGAGAGGCGGGTGCGGGGCCGCCTCTGCCCCGCTCGGTCCCTCCGGGGCGGCCGCGCACCCGCCCGGGCCCCGCCGCCCCCGGTGCCGCTCGGCGGCGAAGCCGGAGGCAGGGATCCCCCAGGGACTCCCCCCGGGATGCCCGGGGACACTCCCGGCCCGCGGATTCCCCACCGGCTCCCCCCGCGGGGCCCTCCCCACACCGCCCCCCGGCCCCCCCGGATCCCGACACGGACCCTCCCACGGACGCCCTGCCCCAGGGGTGCCCCCCATGGACCCCCGTGACCCACGGACTCCCCGCCACTCCCATGGGTGTGTGTCCCCTAGATCCCCCCCGATCCCTCCCGCTCTGGATCCCCCCACGGATCTCCTCCGATCCCCCCCACGCATCCCCCGCCCCCCCCGGGGTCCGTGTGTCCCCCCCCCCCGCTCCGGGGACCCCCAGACGCTGTCCCGGCCCCGCCCCGCGCCTCGCTCTGCCGCCCGGCCCCGCCCCTTTCCCGTCGCGACCTCGCCCCCGCCCCGCCCCTGGGCGGTGCCCTCCCCGCCCTCTCGCTCCGCCCCTTCCGCCGCGGCCCCGCCCCCTCCCCCCGCAGCAGCCATGGCGGCTCCCCGGGACGCGGCCTCGGCCAGCAGCGCGGGCGCGTGGTCGCTGCGGCACCTGCACCTGTCGTTGCGCGTGGCCTTCGCGGCGGCGGGCGCGGGGCGGCTGCGCGGGACGGCGCGGCTCGAGCTGCGCTGCGAGCGCGAGGGCGCGGGGCCGCTGGTGCTGGACGCGCACCCCGGGCTGGCCGTGCACCGCGCCGCGCTGCTGCCGCCCCCGGGCACCCCCGGGGACCCGGCCGGGCAGGCGGTGCCCGTGGAGAGCCGGCCCTTCGCCAGCTACGGCAGCGCCCTGCACGTCGCCCTGCCCCAGCCGCCGCGCGCCGGGCAGCTCCTCACCCTCGAGATCGACTACGAGGCGGGCGAGGGGCCCGGGGTGAGCGGGGAGGGCAGGGGGGGGCTGCGGGACACCGGGCCCGGGGTGGGCCGAGCCCCCTTCCCGGCTCCGGCGGCACCCGGAGAGCGGCCGGGGCGAGCGGCCCTCACCCGGGGGCCCGGCCCCTGCCTCCCCCCCAGGTGTGCTGGCTCGCCCCCGAGCAGACGGCGGGGAAGCAGAAGCCCTACATGTACACGCAAGGCCAGGCCGTCCTCAACAGGTCCTTCTTCCCCGGCTTCGACACCCCGTCGGTCAAATGCACGTACTCGGCCACGGTGAAGGTAAGCGGCACCCCGGGCAGCACGCGGGGCGCGGACCCAGCCGTGCCGCTCGCGCCTACTGGGAGCCAAACCCTCCGTGAGTTCGCGAGGTTTGCTCCCGGGGAAGCCGCCGGCTCCCTCGCGGGAGGCGCTGAAACGTTGGGGCGTCGCAGCGGCGCCGCCGCCCGGGCCTCTGCGCGGCATTGGCACGTCGGACGCTTGTCGCGCCGGCTTCGAATCCTCCGCTGCAGGCCCCCAGCAGAGAAGGCTCTGAAAAATAAGTCATTTATGCTCCTGTTCTTCTCTTGCATTCATCTTCAGATGAACGCAAACAGACCCCAGCGGCCCTCTCGCTTCTCCCCAGCTGCGCGTGCCGGGCGCCGCGTCGTGCAAAGGCTTGCGAACAGGCGCACGTGCCGGCCGGCCTGCTGGAAGCTCTTCTCTCCCCGTGGGAGGTGGCCGAAATACTCGATGCTTGATGCCAAAATATCAGCTAACCATTGGGATCATCTCGGCCTTTAAACCTCTCTGCTCTCCTCGTGCTGCTGCGTTTGTCTGAAGTAGTTCCACCGGTTATCACAGAAAGCCCAGGGTTTGCCCCGTAGCAGTCTGAGGGCGGCAGGATGCCTGCTCTTGGCCCATGAGCCAGGTTTGGGGGGGGACGACACACAGCTGGAGGAGGGGGATGATGCCGGGCAGCACCAGGTCCTGGTGGCAGTGCGGGGGCTGCCGGGTTTCCGGGATGGAAGGAGCAGGTGCTGGTCCCGAGGTTTAATACAAAAATGGGAGCGCATAACCCAAATTCCCTCCTTGCGTGCGAGCGGTCACGCGGTGGCACCGGCACTGGGCCGCCCCACAGCACCGGCCTGCCGCAGTTAAAAGGGAAGGTTAAGGGAGGCCGCTGTTCAGCGTGACACCGAGCCAAGGCTGACAGCATGCGGTGGCATCAGCTGGTGATGCAGGACCTTATTTATTCTGCCTCTTGCTCTAATTTCTGCCCTTAAAGCTTCGGCAGAGTCGGCCCCACCCCACCGATGGGGGAGCGCAGGGCTCGGCTGTTGTAGAGCCACAGCGTGATGCTCTGCACCAAGAAAACCGTGTTCCCCGCGGCACTGGGGGGGCTCGCCCCACGTTTGGAAGAGGAGAGATGGGATCAGTCTCTGGTGGATTGGCCGCGGGTCCCGCTTTGGCTTGAGAACAGGAAAAACGAGTTGTTGTGTCAGAAATGGGAGGAGAGCCTGCGTCTGCAGGATCTGCATCCTTTGCCCTTTCAGCACCCATAACTCAGCGTTTCTTTATCTCACTGGCACCTCGCAGGGCAGCTCCGGGTGTCCCCGTGTTGCACCTCGCTGGTGTTTGAGCCCAAGCACCAAGCGATGCTGTCGCAGGGATGCAGCTGTGATCCCCAGTTGGAGCTTGGGGCATTAGCACTCTGCTGTGCGCCCCAAAACCTGCGGTGCCCACAGACGTGGCCACCTCCAGCGTGCTGGGACGTGTTCACCGTCAGCTGGGTTGGCTGACGTCCTGCTCTGTACGTTACGGATCTAACAGATGTTTTTATCTACGTGTCCAGGTCCCCGAGGGTTTCACGGCTGTGATGAGTGCCACGAGCTGGGAGAAGCAGAAGGATAACACCTTCGTCTTCAAGATGTCCCAGCCGATCCCCTCCTACCTGATCGCTCTGGCCGTCGGGGACATTGTGTCTGCTGACGTTGGCCCGAGGTAAGTGGCTCTGGAGGAGACTCAGGCGTTAAGCCCCGGCTGCGGGAGCCGCACGGTGCAGCTCCCATGCCCCTGCACCGCTGGGCTCTGGGGAGCAGGCAGGCGTGGAGACGCCGACCATAAGCGTGACCCGGTCAGTCCTCTGTCTGCTGTGCGCAGGGCGCCGTGTCATCAGACCACGGGCTCTGCCGGCCGAGGGTGCTTCTCACTCTTGAGGACGTCCCTGGCTCTGCTCGATTCACCCCCGTGCACGGGAATGGGAGCAGCGGGTCCCTGCTCACGGAGGGTCCCACGTCTCTTCCCAAGGCTGGTGGTTGTTCGGTTCCCGGCTGTCACCGCGGCTGTATAAAAGCCCTTTGACATTCAGACAAGGAAAGAAATGACAGCGGTTTGCACTATCGGTCTCGTTAGCGTTCTTTATCAGCAGGCTTTTATTTCGCTGTGGAATAAACATGTGCGGTTCTTGTCTGATGAAGCAATAGGGGGAAAGTCCACTACTGGTTAAAACTTCCTCTTCTACGCCTTTGGCCAGGAGCCGTGTCTGGGCTGAGCCCTGCCTGATCGAGGCTGCGAAGAAGGAGTACGATGGGGTGATTGAGGAGTTCCTGGCAGTTGGAGAGAAGCTCTTTGGACCTTATGTTTGGGGCAGGTACGGCCTCCTGTTCCCAAAGGGCTTTGTTCCCCGGGGCCGGGGAGGGAGCATCCCTCCGTCCCCAGCCGTGTTGGCAGGAGGAGCTGGGTCTGACCCAAGTTGGCTGCTTTTCCCCGGCAGGTACGACGTCCTGTTCATGCCGCCCTCCTTCCCCTTCGGCGGGATGGAGAACCCCTGCCTCACCTTTGTGACGCCCTGCTTGCTGGCTGGGGACCGCTCCTTGGTGGACGTCATCATCCACGAGATCTCCCACAGCTGGTTTGGCAACCTGGTCACCAATGCCACGTGGGGCGAGTTCTGGCTGAACGAGGGCTTCACCATGTACGCCCAGAGGCGCATTTCCACCGAAGTCTACGGTGCGTGGCCCTGCCTGGCCGCAGGGCGCCGAGCCCCCGTGTGCGGCCGTGCCATCACAGGCAGGACCTGCGTGGGTCCGGGCTCCGTACGCCGCGGCTCAGCGCGTCCCTCCAACTGCTGCGTGTGGGGCCGGAGCCTGCGCTGCATCTCGGGAGGGGTGACGGGCGGCAGCCTGGAATGCCCCGGGGGTTTCGTGTTAGCAGCAGAACCGCCTTTGCTCTGAGAGTTGGACGGAGCCCCTGCAGCCCCGTGCCAGGGACGTGGGCGCCACAGTCCTGCCCAGCCTCACCTTCCTCTTGCTCCCGCGGGGAGCTGATCCAGATGCCCTGAGCTCCCCCCTGGACACACGGTCACACCCAGCAGCTCAGGCGCTCCTGGCGCCGTTTGCTGCATCCAGCTAAATTTTAATGGCTCTAAAATCCCTTTGCTAACTGAGGGCCGTGCTGCCGCGCCTCTCCGCAGCTCTACCGCCCCAGTGCCTTGTTTATCCTCCCCTTCCAGCTTATAAGCTAATGCTGTTTCCCTCCTGTAGCAGCACCCGGTTTACTCTCCTTGCAGCTGGGGAGACAGACGCCAAGGAAATACGAAGTGTCGGGGTCTCCGAACGCCTCCTGCTTGTCTCTGCCCAGGTTCGGCGTACACCTGCCTGGAGGCTGCGACGGGAAGGGCCCTCCTGCGCCAGCACATGGACAACACCGGGGAGGACCATCCACTCAACAAGCTGCGGGTCGTCATCGAGCCAGGTCTGTGGAGCGTCCCCGTCCTCCCGCAGCCAGCCGGGGGGGAGCGGCAGTGTTGGGGGGGAAGCCCTGCAGCTGGGGTGTTTCATAGCTTGCAATAAAACCGGCGCTGGTGGTGGGAGCCGAGCGAGGCGATGGCTCCAGGAGGGATGACAGATTCGCATCCAGCACAGAAAGCAGAAATCTTGGCGCACGTGAGGGCTGTTTTGTTTTACAGGTGGGCAGGTGATTCCTGAGGGTTTTCCCTTTTTCTAGGTGTCAATCCGGACGACACGTACAATGAAACGCCCTACGAGAAGGGGTACTGCTTCGTGAGCTACTTGGCCCATCTCGTGGGGGACCAGAGCAAGTTCGATGCCTTCCTCCAGGTCGGTACAAGTTGGTGCCAGGTGGAGGTGCCAAGTCAGACAAAACCGGGAGGCCAGAGCGCAACGGGACCCTGGGCAGGACAAGCTGAACGGGGTGGCTGGGGAGAGGAAGAAGAGATGGGAAATAGAGATGTTCACAGGGGGAATGAGATGAGGGCAGAGCGTGGCCCCGCGCTGGCAGCAGGTGGTGGCAATGCTGAGAGGTGTCCCGGGGGATGCGGGGGGCTGGGCAGCCCCTGGTTGGGGGGAGGAACGGGGGCTGGCGTGGGCTCGGCAACACTACATCCCATGAGATGGAGCACGGGGAGGGCCGGGCAGCGCTGCCAGGGGTGAGCGTGTGCGGCATCATGCCCCGGCTTTCCCTGCAGGCCTACGTGAACCGGTTCAAGTTCCAGAGCATCACAGCGGACAACGCCCTCAGTTTCTACCTGGAGTATTTCCCGGAGCTGAAGGAGAAAGGCGTGGACTCCATCCCAGGTCAGCACAGTGCCTTCCGGGACAGGGGACGGAGCGCCGCTTTGCAAACCCCGTGGTGTCGGAGCTGTCCCGTGTCCCGTGCAGACCCCGTGCACATCGGTTTGTGGGTTCTGGAGACGCTGCTGCCGCTACTGGCTTCAACGGAGGCAGCGCAGCGCTGGCCGGCCCAGGATCGGGCACCAACCTGGCCTCAGGCACGCGCCTGCTCAGCTGGAGCTTTTCCATCCAGTCCACGCTCTGCGCTCGGGTGCTGTTTGGTGGGGCTCCCCCACGGACAGCTGAGCCCGGCGCCGGGATGTGAGCGTCAGCCCGTGGAGCCCCTGGCAAGCGCTGGGATCGGGCTCAGCCTTGCCTCGCTGGCAGCGGTGGGCTGTTACTGCACAAGCACGCACCAAGCCTGGGGTGGCTGAACGGCCTCACCCCGTTAGTCTCTGCTCGCCGCCATCCCTGGGAGGTTTGGTGGTTGCTGGGGTCACCCTCGGAGAAGGCAGCGGGGTGTCTGGGCAGCAGCACCCGGCACAGGGTTCAGAAAACCCGTCTCAGCTCTCCCCCCCCTTCCTCGCCGCAGGCTTTGAGTTTGACCGCTGGCTGAACACGCCGGGCTGGCCCCCCTACCTGCCCGACCTCTCGCCAGGGGAGCAGCTGATGAAGCCGGCAGATGAACTGGCAGAGCTCTGGGCAGCCGACAGCTTGAACATGGAGGCGATCGAAGCCGTGGACGTCACGGCCTGGAGGACGTACCAGCTGGTCTACTTCCTGGATCGGGTCCTGCAGAAATCCCCCCTGCCAGAAGGTGAGGGCCAGGTCACCTCCCGGGGCTCCCGCGCTCGGGGGAGACACGGGGTGATGTGCCCCAGTCCAGCCAGTTGGCTGGGGATGTGAGGACGCGTCGGGAGGACGTGTTGGGTGTGTGGCCATCAGCCCATCCCTGCTGTGGTCCAGCAGAGCCGTGTCTGGTGTCTGGGAAGCCTCGATCTGCGCAGTGGGGGAGCGGGGAGCCAGGGGACGCGTGTCCCCAGATGTATGGGGACGTGCGGTGGCAGGGAGGAGCCCTGTTGTCCCCAGGCTGCCTCAGCTGGGCTGTCACCTCCCCACGTTGAGCTCCATGTTGCACTGGGCTGTCACCTCCCCTCCTTGCACTCTCCACTGAGGGACATCCCTACCCTTCGTGCTGGCACCCCACGAGCCTGGTGGCTTGGCTCTGCAGGGCTGCGTGGCCCCAGGAGGCCCAACATGGGCACCCCCCTGCCCCGAGCCAGTGGGTGCCTGCAATGCTCCCAGAGCTGGGGGTGCTGGGAGGCTGGGGGGGTCTGGGGCTGGGAGGATCCCAGAGGATTTGCAGCAGAGCCAGGATGGGCTCACAGAGTCCCCTCGAAGCGGGGTCTGGGAGCTGGAGGCAGAGCCCCTGTGGGGTTGGTGACGATCCCCCTCTTGCAGGCAACGTGGAGAGGCTGAGCAAGATGTACCCGAAGATCTCCAAGGCCCAGAATGCAGAGCTGCGACTCCGCTGGTGCCAGATTGTCCTCAAGAACAACCTTGAGGCAGAGTATAGCAAGGTCAAGGACTTCCTCCACAGCCAGGTTTGTGCCCAGGCAGCGGCGGCTGTGCCCGGCAGCGTGCCATCGGGGGAGAGATGGGCACAGGACCTCCTGTGCCAGAGGGCCAGGGGTTGGCTCTTGCTCTTGATAGACCCACAGAATGGTTTGGGTTGGAAGGGACCTTCAAAGCTCATCTACTCCAATCCCCCTGCAGTGAGGAAGGGACATCGTCAACGAGATCAGGTTGCTCAAAGCCCCATCCAACCTGGCCTTGAATGTTTCCAGGGATGGGGCATCTACCACCTCTCTGGACAACCTGTTCAGCGTCTCAACACCCTCATCATACGTTATTTCTTCCTTATGTCCAATCTAACCCTGCCCTCTTTCAGTTTAAAACTGCTGCCCCTCTGTCCTGTCACTACAGGCCTTGGTAAAAAGTCTCTGTTACAAATTCCCTTTCTATATCAAAAGGCCACAGTAAGGTCTCCCTGGAGCCTTCTCTTCTCCAGGCTGAACAACCCCAACTCTCTCAGCCTGTCTCCACAGCAGAGGTGCTCCAGCCCTCCGATCATCTCTGTGGCCTCCTCTGGACTCGCTCCAACAGCTCCATGTCCTTCTTGTGCTGGGGACCCCCGAGCTGGATGCAGCACTGCAGGGGGGTCTCACCAGAGCGGAGCAGAGGGGCAGAATCCCCTCCCTTGACCTGCTGGGGATACAGCCCAGGACACGGGTGGCTTTCTGGGCTGCGAGCGTGTACTGCCGGGTCATGTCGAGCTTTTCATCAAGCAATATCCCCAAGTCCTTCTCCTCAGGGCTGCTTTCAATCCATTCCCCACCCAGCCTGTAGCTGTGCTTGGGATTGCCCCAACCCATGTGCAGGACCTTGCACGTGGCCTTGTTGAACTTGAGCTTCTCATGGGTCTGCCCCTTCTCCAAGGTCAAGGTGGTCTCCTCTCTCCAGGTGCTGTAGTGTCTGGGTTGCCCACAGCAGCATTTTCCACCCTGTCCCATTCCTCTGTGGCCCAGAGCAGGGCCATGCTGGAGGTGCTGTGCCCTGGGGGGGGGGGGAACGTGGTGCTCCTGGGGTTTTACCCCACTGGAGCCAGGGGGGAGGTTGGGGTGTAACCCCCTGCTCTGTCTCTGCAGGGGAAGCAGAAGTACACCCTGCCCCTCTACCGTGCCATGTGGGGCGGGTCAGAGGCAGCCCGGGCCCTGGCCATGGAGACCTTCTCAGCTACGGCCCCCCAGCTCCACGTCAACGTCCAGAACTATGTCAAGAAGATCCTGGGCTTGGAGGTGGCAAAGGACTAGAGCGGCCTGGGCTCCGCTCCCTCTGTGGGTTTTCTCTCTGACAGGACCTCAGTGCATCACTGCACACATTTCCTTATTAAAATTTGTAATTTTTTTTTTTCTCTCTATTCATGCTTTTCCTGTTCCCAGCAGCCCAGGGGCAGCTGGAGCGTGACTCCCTGCTCCCCCTGCCCAGGACCCTGCCAGCCCTGGGCCAGGTCCCACTGTCCTGGGATGGGCCCGGCATGAGCAGCCTTGGGGCTGGAGCAGCCAAAGGACACCATGGCCCTGATCCGCACCAGTCCTGCCCCGCTGTCACAGGTCCCACATGGCTGCAGGGATGGGGGGAGCTGGTCCTCCTGGGCGGGGGGGGGGGGGCGAGGGGCAGAATTGGGGCTTCTTGGTTTTAGCATCTGTGGGTGCTGCTGCCAACAGAGGATGAGTTGGGGATTGCTTCTCCTTCAACGCACCAAGGTGTCTGCCCCCCCCATCATGCTGGGGCTCATTTTGGGATTGGGCACAGGGCTGCAACCACTGCTCTCCTACCAGCGGTCCCTCTCCTGGGGGACAGCGGGCTGCGGAGGGGCAGGCAGCACACCGAGCCCCACCGGAGAGCTGCCAGCAAACCGGCAGCGTGGGGTGGGCTCCCACGCCTCCCCCCGCCCCCCCCCCCGCCCCCCCCCCCCGGCTCCATGCAGGTAGGAGGTTAACGTGCCCAGCCTCGAGTGTGGACAATGGTGCAAGTGAAGCATGACGGGTAGGGCTCTGAAGAGCCGGAGTGGCCTACACGTGGCAGAGGCTGCAGGAGTAATAAAGCTAGACAGCGACGCTGTGACTTAATCCTTACCAAACGCAGGAACACGACCACCCTCCCCACGCTTCCAGTACAAATCTGCCCCCCCGGCTGCAGGAACCCGCGGGCCGTGAGGCCGCTGGCTCAAAAGGCTGCGCTGAGGTGGTGATGGTGAGAACACCCCATTGCTTTAGACTGCTCAAATACTGTGCCCCCACCCCCGGCATGTGCTAGCCTGTGGCAATGGCTCCTCCAACCCAGCTGCTCCTGCCCAGCCTCCTGTCCCGAGATCCCTCAGGAAAGCTGGGGTGCCCCATGGGGTGAGCGGGGCCGTCCCTTTTGGGCCATGCAGCTGCCTGATGCGCCGGGAAGGTTGGCCCATCGTCCCTGACAGCCCTGGCACTTCGCTGCTCTCCTCCTCTGAGACCCAGCCCCGCAGGGCCAAACTGGGGGGGGGGGGGGGGGGGGGGGGGGGGCGGATCCACTGCAGACCCCGGTGCTCCCGGGTGCAGGTCCCCAGCTCCTCTCGGAGGGGTACACGATCCTGGCTACCTGCACAACAGCCCAGAGGCAAATCACGATGGTGCCCTTTTTCAGACACTAAATCCCACTGATGCAACGCTGACCGAGCACTACAGTCACTAGAGCCTGGACTAACCCAAAACCTCTCCCAAAGCGGATGCCTGCAGTGCCCTGGCTCAGAGGGAGCAGCGGCTGCGCATTTCCTTGCTCATGTGCTCAGGAATAGGTGCCAAACCCCAAATAGTTTGAGAAAATGGAGTCAAAGGGCATAGCTGAAAAATCAGCCCGTTCTTCCTCACGGCGGGAACCAGGCTGCGTGTTTGGGAAATGGATGTCCTCTAGTGGAGTCAGCATCGCTGAAAATAACTTGTAGGATTCCTACAAGTTGTAGCATATAACCTTTTTCCATTTGCAGATCTTGTGGTTTCCCAGGGAACATGCAGCCTGTCGGTACAATTAACATGACCTCTGATAAGGGACTTCGTTACCTGTGACGCATCTGGAAATAATCTCTCCGGTTGAGAATGAGCCCTTGGCTCTCAGCTGCATCTGCCACCTCTGCTCTGACTCACCTGAGCAAGCCAGCAGCTGGGAGACAGCCTGAGCAGTCCCTAAAGCATTTCCCTTGGATTAAATGAAATGACGCATTCTCCATTGCACAAAGACTGCGATGCCCTCAGTGCACCAAAGCACGCACGTGCACGTCGCTACAGGATGCTGAACAGGAGCTCACAACTCATACTGCACCGGGACCACTTTGCTGGCCTTGATTAAAAATTACGGCCGCAAGAGTGGAAACACAGGGGCTGGGCAGCTGTGCTTCCCAGGAGGGATCTCCCACCGCTCCAGCTCGAGCCAATTCTTGCCATTCTGAACGGCCAAGCAGAGCGCAGCACTGTCTCAGCGCTGCCTTCTGCTTCACCTCTGCCAACTGGCGCAGCCTAAGGCAGGACAGGATTTTGATTCTCAGCTGCTGTGTCACTCCCTCTGGGCTGCCTTGGTGGCTCTTGGGCTGGGGAGCAGGTCTGTCTGCAGGCATTTCGCCAACACCAGCTCATCCCCTACGCTCCCCACCCAAGCTGTTTCACTCAGCAGCTGGGGAGAGGCAAAGCTCCTCTCCCCCTCTGCAGGGCAGGGGCATCCAGCACGGCGGGGAGCTGCAACCAGGAGGGAACAGCAGCTGCTTCGGAACTGGCTGGGAAGGGCGCTCTGCCTTCATTCACCTTCCTGCAAAGTCAACGACTAATGAAGACGCTTCAGCGTAAAATTAGTAACAAGATGTAGCACACTTATTTTTAACCAAGTCACCTTCATCAAGCTCGGAGCTCTTTTTGCTTAATTTTTTCCAAAATGAAAGCCAAGTCAATCATGAAATGCTGGGAGATTATGTTAACTCTTTATTAATAAATTGATTTAGAAAGGCTTAGCGAGACAGGATTAATGGATTTGATGGTCAGAAAGGCCCGCTGTAATCTTCTAGTCTGACCTGTTGCGGAGCACAGGTCTGGACTCCTGCAGCCCACCAATCGAGGCAGTTGCAAAAGGGCTTATCTTTTAAACCACACCACGGAGAGTCTCTGAAAAGTCACTACATTCTGGTCCAGCGGTCAGCCTCGCCGCCAACACCACGCGCTTTGTTTCCAGTTTTGTTGTATCTGACTTCCCCTTACAGCCCCTGGCTGTGTCAGCTGAAGTTCTTTAAATACTATTATTTAAATACTGTGTTTCAAAGTATTAATGACTCTCTTACTCATGACTCTTATTTTACAGTATAAAAGTAATAATGGGCTTGATTCTGAACTTAGTTACTCCTAAAACCACGTGGAATAAATTCATTCCTGTAATGTTTTAATTTTACATTTGCGTAACAGAGACCAAACCCTTCTCCACAAAGGTACAACCCAAGTCAATCCAGGGGAGAGTGAGCCGTCCGTGCTCCTCTTGGCTGCCTGCTATGTTGTGCAGACGCTCTGAGCAGCTCAGTATGGAATGGTAAAAAAGAGAGTCAGCCGTAAAGTGCTAGGTTTTTTTTGAGGAACAAACGAAAAGTTTGATTACCAAAGCATGTCATATGTCTGAGCCCAGCTCTGCGCACTGCTTGTCTGATATGTGGTTAGCTAATGACTCTATGATGTCAAGGAGGAGGAGCTGACTTAGGGAGCGGAGATTTGGCAACTTGGAGACCTTCAAGGAAAACAGAACAGAAAAAACAGAAAGAAATTAAAACCCTCCCCAAATCACCGTTTCACCCCTGCCAGCCCATGTGGAACACGCAGGTCAGGCAAGTCAACGCTGGGCACGTACGGCGTGAAATCAGTCAGGAGCCGGGCTGCAGAGGACGGGGCTCCCGTCACGACTTCCTGCGCTTACAACCCAGCTTCAGACTGCTGTGTGGAGGGGATGGGAACGGAGGACGGCAGGAAAGCTGACCCCAGCACTGCCTCTCTGAGAAAGGAGAGTAATTACTGTTTATACTGACGACTCTGCTGCTAATGGATGCCGACTAAGCACTTTCCTAAAAGCAAAGCTGGGCACCGGCACAGCCCGGACCTTTGAAGTGCGGGTGTTTCTACTGAGCACGTGACTTCAGACCTGATCTCCCCGCTTCCGTGTGCTCCTAAAGAGAGGTCGTGCCTAGTGTCCCTGCTGGTTCTGCTGGCATGCCTCCCGCAGTCAAAGCAGGTCACTGGAGCACTAGCCAACAAAAACCTTCGCCACGTCAGATATATGAGAATCTACAACAAACTTCATGCTCTTAGACTGTTCAGAAGCTCAACTGTCATCAGAAAGGAGCTCTACAGATTCCTTCCTTCTCCACAACCTCATAGTAACAAGCCAGTGATCCCTTCTTCTAGTTATTAACACCCCTGCCCAGCCTTGAAGGCAGACCCTGCCTAAAAGCCTGACCATGTACCCAACCTGTGTTAACTGATCTAATAAAAGGTTATCACCTCACTCTAAGAAGCTTGGCTGCGCTAAAGAATAAAGATCTCCCGAGCACCTTTTGAAACCCAGGAAGGAAATGGCTGAGTACACTTTCAGAAAGAGCCCAGGACATGTGCTTCAAGTAATATCCCCAAAATAAGGGTCTGCGAGGACTGGGAGGGAAAGAGAGCCCCCCTTAACACGGGTGGGAATCCTGCACCGAGGCACGCACTGCGGAGGAACAGATCAGGGTGTCAGTACAAACACTTCAGAACAGCAGTTTTATTAGGCCTTTTGCACAATACTGACGCACAAGAGCCTAAAAACACATTGCCCAAACTAGCGAACCTCTGGGAACAGCTCTTCAATTAATATTCTTACTGTGGGGAAAACTCCTTAACAATCCAAATCGAGAACAGCGTTGATCAAGCTGGAGGAAGAGGAGATCCCAACGGCCGCACACCCAGCCTGCCTAACCCTTGACGACCTGCTGGGCTCGCGCGGGTAGAACAAATCACCCTTCAGAGCCCGTGGCTCTGAGCAGAACGGCAAGCGCTCCTGCCCAGCCGCACAGAGTCACTCAGTGCTGGGCCAAAAATCACACACTGAAGCCTCTCAGGCCAAAGAAAAACATTGCATAATTAAGATTTCTTTGTGCACATCTGCTTGACAGTCTTCCAGCCACTTTTTGATGAAAACTGTTCTAACAGTCAACAGTTCAAATAGAAACCATTTCCACATATTCTGGTTAGTGGAGTACAACTGAGTAACGCCCTTCAGTTCAAATCTCTTTTTCTGACATGTCGCAATATTCATTTCCCTCTAGTACGTTCTGGTGAGAATCGCGCCAACCCGTTTATCTTCCTGTGGCCTCCATTGGGAAGTTGAGATCGTGAGATTTCAGCTCTCGGGGTCTGTAACACACTGACCCAAGGCCCAGGAGATGTCCCAGCCTCCGGGCTATCCTGTAACCCGTGGTGGGACCGTTCCCCGTCCCCTGCCGAGGTTGGGCCGCTCTGCAGGATTCACGAGCCCAGAAGAAAACACGTAAGATGAAGGCAGGAGCTGCAACCTCACGCTGGGGACTCTCCACTGGGAGCACAATTCCTGGATGCTGGCTCCGCTCTCAAAGCTTTTTATGCATTTTCAGGTATTTCTGACTGTGAAATGCATTACGCTTGGGCAACTCAGGCATTTATTAAAGGGCCTGAACACCTCCCTCTGTCTCATCTCTAGATACAAACCGGACTTGGCAGTGCTCTCCTTCTCCATGGGCAGCAGCGGGAGGATTGTGAGTTTAAATATACAAAAGAGCGCGAGCTACTTGAATACTAACTAGGGGATTATTATCAATAAGTGTGTAGCATCCAGAAATCCCAACTCCTATGATTTATCTACCAATTTCAACAATGCTAATAAGTTGTGCGATGAACTGGGGACATGCTGAGAAACTCTCATGGATGGATCACATCTCGTAGGAACAACTAAATGACAAGACCGTTATTCTCTCAAGTGAGGACAGGAATATCAGCACATCAGGCTCTTGACCTTTCCCATCACTAATACATCATCCCACGTATCAAAATGTGGAAACTGCAGGAAGCCCAGCCAGGACATGGTAATTCGCCTTTGGAGCACATGGCAATATAACATCTATGACAGAGAATACTTCAAGAGAAATATGAAGAGCACACTCGTAACTGCTAGTGAAAGAGAGATTTGTGCCCTCAATAAATAACAAACTTATCTTGCTATACACATGAGAACCCAGTGATGGCATGGCACAAAATTAACAGCTGGAACAAGTGGAAATGGAAGCAATTCTGGGTAACTTCTGCTTTGGAAGGTCTTCACCTTTCCAGACTAGGCTGTTCCAGTCTTTCATTTATTTTTGGTGTGAAAAGCATGCCTAGCAGACTTGTCAGTGAGCGTCAGTA
The DNA here is from genome assembly GCF_028858705.1 of Grus americana. Lineage (NCBI taxonomy): Eukaryota > Metazoa > Chordata > Aves > Gruiformes > Gruidae > Grus > Grus americana. Next base: position 1,148,911 of record NC_072876.1, read on the forward strand.
ACACGCAGCCAGCTCTCAGCTGTCTCTCATGAGAAAGAATGAAATGGGTTCCTATATTAATGTGTCTAACCAGCGCAGCGACAGAGGACAGCAGCTCTCAAAAGCCCCAAAAAAGATGCAACCAACCTTGGTGAATTGGTGAACGATGATGTGCAGGCAGTGCCTCTTCATGTCCAGGGCCTGGGTCTTGTCAGCTGCCTCTAAAATCTACAGGAAAAGCAGTGATGTGATTTTCCTTCTGCATAGCTCAGCTGTACAGTGCACACACACTGTTCTGACTCAGAGGAGGTAATTCCTCTGAGCTCGGGAAACATCTCTATTTTTCATTACAAACCTGAATCTTTTCTGAACTATTCAAAAATAAAACTTGGATTTAAAATGTATGGAGTCCTCAGGAGATAATCAGTAGGAAGCTGCAAATCTGCTTCAGAGTCAGGTTCCCTGAAGTGCCCCAGCGAGAGTGGCAAGAGCCAAAAGCAGTTAAACGCTGGAATTGATTCTGCTCGTGCTGCAGAGGGTTCGGTCTGCCTACTAGTAGATGCATCGCAGGCTTTCTCATCACAGAATATTTTTTGTTAGCTTAAACCTTAATTGCCAGATCCTGTCAGCATTACTGATAAAACAAGACTAACGTCACCTGCACATCACCGTTTGCCCTAGTACAAATGTCTACCGAAAAAGGGTCTGAAGTTGAGTGCTGAGCACATGACACATCTTGAAAAGATGTTTAGAAACACTGGTCGACAACAGGGGATGAGGAGCTCAGGAGGAACATCCTGTTGGCCAGCTGAGCAATAGCTGCTAAACACTTCAGCCCAGGAGCACTAGCGACACAAAAAGCAGATAAGGAAACAAAACCGCCGAAGGCTGCGCTCCTGAACGTGTTAACCACGCAGGGCCATGGCCATCAGAAGGGTTTGTGCAGCCCCAGCAGATGTCAGCTTGGCTGGCACCGGGGGTATCCACTGGACGGACCCTTTAGCTTTCCTGTATCTAAGCCTAGCGACTAATTAAAGCTGCTTGGGGACAATTACCTGGAGTACGTTCTCCACTGTGACATTCATTTCTAGATTCTGCTTACAATAGGCTTGTAGTCTGTTGTTGGAGAAGCCGTAATAGTAAGGTGCAGCAAAGAGGTAGCTATTCATCTCATTAAGGAAAAAAACATGAAGCAAAGGTAACAGCACTGATTGTAAATACAAACTGATGGCAGAAGTTAAAATGCAGTGCCTGTTAATGCAACCCTGACAAATAATCCTCCCAGGTTGTGCCTGGCAATCTAGAGCAAACGGAAGGTGAGCTGCTGTACGTGCAACTTTGGACAGATCCTTCAGTTACTTTAGATTTAAGGATACAGGGAGTCTTCAGGAGGCATGTTTACTTCTCCATAATAAATGTATCTAAGCATAGACTCAAATGCTTGCTTGCTGGGAACCATTTCACCTATAGAAATATTCACTTGCCCATCTTCTGGCATGAAGGAACGGAACATGGCTTCAAAGTAACTGGAAAAGGAAATAAAAGCGATGTAACACATTCTGCAAGACAGATTCTTTAAGCCAGTCTTGTTCAAAGGCTGCCAGCAAGCACTGCAGCTTCCAAAGAAGAAAATTCAGGTGGCAACCTGGGCAAAACCACTGCTAAATTATTGTTTCATATATGTCTGCCTGTGAGAGGACTCAAAATAAAATCCCCCTAATTTCCATCAGCACTACCTGAAATTTGTCTCTGTTTCTTGAAAATTAGGACACATGGTGCTTTCATTTTCACCTAATTTGCATAAGACCCAGCAGAGAGCTTAAAGCATTATGAATTTCCTTGGTATCTACAGGCTGCCAATCATGCAGGGTTGTTTTAAGAGCTGTGAAATGCTTCTGGTACAATATCACGGTAACTAATACTGAATATTATTACTGGGACTGGGAAAAAATTGTGACAGTATTTGAGGTAGAAATTTTATGTGAACACTTAATATTTGGCAGAACATAAAGGTGCAGGTACACAGAACACACAAGCGAAGGACAAATCCACTTCACCCATGTCCTGAGGAGGGAGAACAGCACCCATCTTCACAAGGGCGAGCTACCTGCCTCTGCAACAAAGTACGGGAAGAATCTAGTCTCTGTTATGCACTGGGTTTTGTTGTGCTTATTCATACCCAGTCTTAAATATCAGCAAGTGAGAAAGATTCAAGCTTCACACGATTCAAAATGGATGTTCACCCTCCGAAGACTTTTTCTGACCTCAGTGACATCTGCTCCTTTCCACTTCACTGAAACCACCTTATGCTTTACAGCCTTTTTCCCTTCCTGTGATTTTACAGACTCTTTGTCTTGCAGTGCAGCTTCTTACACATCCTTGACAGAATCTCTATAGTTTTAATTTCCTCCTATCTTTCCCTGCTGGGTATTAAATTGAAAAAAAAAAAAAAATTTAATCACTGTTGCTGAAAGGCCTATTACACTCACTGAGTAAAGCTGCACCTTACACGTTGTGGATACAAAATTCGTCCCTGTCTTCTAAAAAAGGCAAGCCGACCACAGATTGCACAACACTGCGTTTTACACCTAAAGTATTTGTTAGAGTTTTAGAAAACAGCAACTCACCTGGAGCGCGCTGCTAGGATTGCTTTATGGGCTGGCCGCGGGTGGCCGTCTAAGAGAAGGATGATATCACAGAATTCAGTCCCAGCTCCTTCTAGGTAAGCCTTCATGTCCTGAATTAAAGATGTTCCTGAAAGTTAATGTAATGAAATCGTTAAAGACACGACAGTTCCAGGTGACCAGGTACTATCAAACTAATATATGGCCAAGCCACAGCTCCAGCCCCTCTTTCCTTTGGGACCCCTGGGGTGAGTTTGAGGCTGGGCCTTCCTCAGGATCTTGGAGCAAAACGAGCTTCAGCCTTCCCCATCACAATCCATTACTCACTGCCCATCCCAGAAACAAACCTGGCAGCTCTGCTTTCAAACCGCTGACAGCAAACACCGGCAGTGGCCATACTGAAAGGTGGTCTCCATAGATAAAGAAATCTGATTTTTCCCCACCCTCTTCATTATTTCCAACCACCAGGAATATAAAATTTTGTCTCTTAATGAAAAAGCTTTCCCAAATCCTCAATAAAGGCTTCTTCTATCCAACATTTTAATTAACCTTTGAAAATACAAAATAACTAAGAAGTAGAGCACATTCAAGTCTGATCCAAACTCACTCATGTTTTCAAACTTCATCTTTTAATTTGTTGATGTTTGGGTCTCTCGCACCATTCCAGCTCTGGATATAGAAGCTGGCTATGCCATCTTCTGGGCGGTGCACCTCCCTGCTCCCTGGGACAAATGCCAGCCAAAGGCTTTCTGCTTGACCTTCCAGGACTGGCTTCCCCATCTTTCTCTCCAGTCCCTGATTATTTTTGTGCAGTATTCCAAATCAACACTGGCAATGCCTTTGAACTTTGTGGCCTCAGCAAATTTCATTATTACATTCCTTTTTTTGTGTGTCAGGATGATAAAATCTTGAATAACACTAGTCCCAAATCAGTCCTTGATGAATTCCGTAATAGAACTGTAAATCAAATCTTCCTCCAGTACAATCACAGACTGAAAATGAAAGGCATGACCATTAGTGCAGGTTATTTATCTTTTCAAAGTCTTCTCCTCCCTACCTTCTGTTCCTTTCTTCCATTAACTTTTCTTTTTCTTGGTTAATTTTTCCATGCTTCTCTCTTTCTCTCTCACACACAAAGGTCAACCTTGTCAGCAGTGGCTTGCTCACAAGATCTCCTTCTCCTGCTCCTCTTTGGTTAAAACCCATGAGCAGGCCAACTCCCCACTCAGCTTCGTTACCTTCTAGTCCATTTAAACTGCATGTCCACTGCCTTTTCCTTGAATCATTCTTTACACCCTTCTGTCACTTCTGCCCCATCTCTCTCTGAAAAGATCAGGATATTTTGTTGCAAGAACGTGACTATTTAACATGACCTTTCATGTGTTTTGATGGGGAGACTGTTCTGATTGAAGCTCCCTGGGAAAAAACCGGCATGCCCTTAGCCTGGGAAACAGCTTAAGCACAGTTATACCAGCTGGAGAACCAGTGGTCTGCAGTGGCCTACTTCTCAGGCTGTTTCCCAGGCTAAACAAACCATTAGCAATGCAAAACCAGCACAACTAACTACTTTATAAAGCATAAAAATTACCAATGTCAAGCGGCTGATCGGAGTGTGTTCGAACAGGAGGTTGCTGCTTTCTCCGTACGATCTCCACTATGAGGGATGAAGAAAGATGCTCGAACTCCTTCATCATTATTACTTGATTAAAATGGGATTCCTTCACCACAAAGTTCAGGCAATGTTCCTTAAAAAAACCCCACAATATTAATACAAAAATTACAGTTTACAGTATGAAGTCATCCTCCAGCATCACATAAATGTTACCATGTTACACGTGTTCCTTTTCCTACCACCCTCCACGTGGATCCTGCAGCTGGAACTATCACACAATGACCTCCTTACTAAGTCACCATTCGGGGTCCCTTCTTGCACAGGAAATTCAGGACAATTCTAAGCATCTAGAAAAACCTGACTAAGAAATAATAACAAGGAAAAGATAATTGTCTGCTCTGAAGCTTTCTAAAATAGGAATCTCAGGAGATGCCGAAAACCTCACGGAGCTAACTAAGATTGGTTGCTATCTTATAATAATTCTTTATACAATTAGATACCAAAAGTAGGATTGCAAACCCTTTTCTGTAAAGGTTGCAAACAGTCTGAGAGAGCTCTTGTAGGTTTTTGTATGACAAAATTGCTAGAAAAAACAATGTGGTGGAAAGGTGACAAATGAACCAGACCTAATGCTGAAAAGTTAAAGGGACAAAAAATGGCACTTCGTTTGCCAGTGTGAACCGAGGCTTTCCCTCAGGGCACTTTAATAAGCAAAAAATATAATCTATACCAGCTCACCAGAAGATGAGTGCAAAATTCACCCCAAGAATCATTACTACTGTCCATTTTCTGCCAAGTTATTTCACCTGGGATCCAAAGGGATCTGTCGAGGACTCATCTGTAAAATCTTTTAAACAATGGCTAGGATGCCAGAAAGAGCAGCCTTCTGCAGATGGCACCTACCCACGAGGACTAACACACACTTGAGATGACAGGATGCCAACTCCAGGCGATCCTGACCTTGTGTGGAGTTACGTGGCAGAGCCCGTTTCCCTGCTGGTAGCTAAGGCAGGAGGAGGTAGCTGGCTGATCTGAAATTAGTGGCACTCGATCCACCAATGCAGAGACACTCGCTGGAGCTTTTGGGCAGCTAATGCCATCATGGTCCTATGCACCAAAGGCTGTGCCAGCATCTACATCCTTGCTGCTGACCCCGCTGCTGCCCTCCCGGATGCCTTTCCTTTGCCCAAACGCAGTGCACAGAGTGCCCGAGGGAGTGCCGGTGCACGCTGGCTTCTCCAGCCCTGCTTTGCTCACAGCCGTCAGCTATGTGGCCCACGGACGTGCACCACTCAGGTAGGCATTGCACGAGCTTGCACTGACTCCTGGACTTGGGTAGAGGAGTTGCTTCTCTGCAGGTTTAAGCAGAATCGGCTCTGGCCACTGTTGGTGGGAACCAGACCATCGCAGCAAATCCCAGTCTGAAGCCTGGGGGTACAGACTCTACCATGACTTCCAGCAAATGCCTAAAAGCCCTTGACCCACTACATACAGAGAATCGCAGATACATTCTGTTTTTCAGTAGAGTGTTTTGCAGATCAAAGGCATGAAGACAGAATTCAGGTTTTTTCATGAGACCAGGTCTGTTTGCAGTTTCTGTATAAAACAGTGGGACCAGAAAACGCACTGGTTCCATCTTGCTGCAGTGAGAGTGAATTGATGGAGACCCAAAGTCACTCTGCCCTTTACATCCTACAGGGCAGATATGCAAAAATATGACACTAGAAAAAAACCTACATAATATTCATGAGCAACTGCAGGACAATCCACACTAACATATGCTCAAGCAGCTATAAATATAGGTAAGAACTGAATTTGCAAAAGCCAATAGCTTTTGCAAAACATTAATTACACAGATTTTTATTTTTTAAATTTCCTATCAGTTACTTTGTATGCAAAACGCGATTACCTTTAGCTGATCCAGCTGAAGCTTGTTAGCATTTTCACACACAATGAGCACATTCTGCAAATCTACGGATGCTTCAATATATTGAAGGCAGAGCTGTTCCAGTCGAGAGAGCTTGAAGTTTAAAGCTAGTTTGTATACATCCATAATAAGTAACACATCCTGCACATGGCCTGAAATTACAAGAGAGAAAAATGCTGGAGAGCTCACAGAACAAAAAGAAGAATCTTTCTCAAAGTATTTCTTTTTACATCAACCTGAGCATTCGGAATGGTAGGATGGGCAGCGACTGGAGTATTTTATATAGGGAAAAACCAATTCCATTGCTGGTTAGACAAAACCTGAATTGATACTAAAAAAGGAGTTTCAAAACTGAGGCATGAAATGGCCACCCCAAAAGATTTTTTGGGCAAAGATTTTGTGACAATCTGGATCACAATTTTTCAAAACCCACAAAAGAAAGTGAAGTCTCTAAAAACTCTGACAAGCTCCGAAGCTAGCAGCCCGACTTTCCAAAGTGCTCAGCTGCCAACAGCTCTGCTGAAGTCCCTGGGTTTTACGCAGTATTAGCAATCAGCTCCCCGATTTTGACAGACCCTTATGAAGGCACTCTGTGCTTGTGTGTGTACAGATCCGAGGCCAGTCTAGAAGAGAGGGCTGAAGTAAGAGAGAGGCAGTGGGGACCCTCGTAGGTCATTGCAATGGGGACATCAACTCAAGGAATAATCCCCCAACAGCCTTTGCTTTCCTCACAGGACATCTCTGGCCATCTGCTGTAACTACTTCTTGACAAAGAAAAGCCTTCTTGCACGTCACGTGCCTTCCCTGTGTCTAACTGGAAAATCCCATTTGATAAGCGTGCCCAATTCTATTAGCTCAGCCTTTGGATGGATCCCCAAGGTGCTGCTCTTTGAACCAAGAGGAGCAACTAGGAATACAAATGGTCAGGACAGGGCTGTTGGAGCATCCCAGCAGAAATGGATGGACCAGGGAGAACGTCCGATGGGCTCGGAAGGGTAGCAGACTGCTTGGGAAGCCTGTAACAAAGGAAGAGCTCAATATGGTCATAGAATCATAGAATGGTTTGGGTTGGAAGGGACCTCACAGCCCATCTAGTTCCAACCCCCCTGCCACAGGCAGGAACACCGTCTACTAGCCCAGGTTGCCCAAAGCCCCATCCAACCTGGCCTTGAACACTGCCAGGGAGCCAGGGGCAGCCACAGCTTCTCTGGGCAACCTGTGCCAGGGCCTCCCCACCCTCACAGGGAAGGATTTCTTTCTAACATCTAGTCTAAATTGACCCTCCTTCAGTTTAAACCCATTCCCCCTTGTCCTGTCACTACACTCCCTGATAAACAGTCCCTCTCCAGCTTTCCTGTAGCCCCTTTAGGTACCGGAAGGCCGCAATTAGGTCTCCCCGGAGCCTCCTCTTCTCCAGGCTGAACAAGCCCAACTCTCTCAGCCTGTCTCCATAGCAGAGGTGCTCCAGCCCTCGGATCATCTCTGTGGCCTCCTCTGGACTCTCTCCAGCAGCTCGATGTCTGTCTTGTCCTGGGGACCCCCGAGCTGGATGCAGTACTGCAGGTGGGGTCTCACCAGAGTGGAGCAGAGGGGCAGAATCCCCTCCCTCGACCTGCTGGTCACGCTGCTGGGGATGCAGCCCAGGACACGGTTGGCCTTCTGGGCTGCAAGCGCACACTGCCAGCTCACATTGAGCTTCTCATCAATCAATACCCCCAAGCCCTTCTCCTCGGGGCTGCTTTCAATCCATTCCTCGCCCAGCCTATAGTCGTGCTAGGGATTGCCCCGACCCATGTGCAGGACCTTGCACTTGGCCTCGTTGAACTTCATGCGGTTCGTACAGGCCCACCTCTCCAGCCTGTCAGGGTCCCTCTGGATGGCATCCCTTCCCTCCAGCGTGTTGACCACACCATGCAGCTTGGTGTCGTCGGCAAACTTGCTGAGGGTGCACTTGATCCCACTGTCCATGTCGCCAACAAAGATGTGAAACAGTGCCGGTCCCAGTACCAACCCCTGAGGAACACCACTCGTCACTGTGGCGTTCTCTATGGTGAGGGTAATGATATCCTTCCCTTGGTCTGATCCTGTCCTGAAGTGAGCATGCTGAGGATTAGTGAACCAGCTGAGAGTGGGATCTAGCAACGTCAGCAGATGCCAATGCGAAGGTTCTCTTGTCCCCATTAATTAGGCTTGCTCTCAGACAGGCCACCTTGCAGGGAAAGCCTTGGGACAACTGCATAAAAATCATTATTCTCCTGAGGATTACTTTTATAGAAATGGAAGATCCTGGTAGTAAAGCTTTCAGCATTAGGACAGACGTACGTCACTTTACCTGACTGTGCCACGTGCCTGCAGCTTCCCCAGCCCCTCGAGCTGGAGTTCCCCACGTACCCAGTCTGACCTCAACAGCCCAACAGACCTCAGCAACTCAAACGCGGCCACGAGTTAAATTTGCTGTGTGGGAGCCGAGAGATCTCTGGCTATTACCTCCCAGCCTGTAAGTGTTTTTAACTTGGGGATCTTCAATGAATGCATCAAGTGGATTTTTCCTTTCTTGAGGCATTCCTTTGGATTGCTGAAGAGATGATAAATACTGGCTTGCTCTGCCTTTCTGTGTGGGCTGTTTGCAATGGATAAAAACAATACTGGGAAAAGGAAATAAGTCACCCCAGGATACATGGTCCTTTCCAGGCAGACTGCTGTAATGTTCAAAATACCATGACATTTTTGTTTGTTTGGGCTTTTTTCACCTTTTGGAATGATCAAAAACCTGCTTTGCCTTGACGTTTGAAAAGAATTAGGAAGAAATAAAGCACTGTTAGTATGCTTTGATAGAAATCTCCTCTGTTTTTTTTAATCTCAGGTAAGTATTAAGTGCTTAGAGCAGGATTGATCATCTGCAAATGCTTGATCCTGCTTTGTATCAAAATTCATGTTTGCTCTCCATTTGTTAGTTTTGTGGGTTTTTATCCTGCTGTCCTACCTTTGCGAGGGTATTTTATTTTATCCGTATACAGAAACTGCATGAGCACCTCGAAGGGTTGCGCCTCAGCCTCTCGGATGGGCACTTCCAGCAGCGGCTGCAGGCGGCACAACTTGACATTCCCACCAATCCCAACCTTCTGACATGTCGAATGTCCCTCGTCTTCAACATCTTGCTTTGATTTCTAACGAGACAGAAAAAACACTCAAACATGGCAACAAGGCTGTGTTGGCTCACACACATTACTATCAAACCAGAGGAAAGAGCCTTCTCATGACTGCACACTCTTCAAGACCCAGGATCTCTTTATCTTCAAGATTATCTTCAAGATAACAAGGAATTCATATGTCTTAGACTTACTGTTCCATATCCTGTGACAAACATGGATCAGAACAAACGTGAGCTCCTGGATAAAGGTCAAAAGCAGACCTCAGAAAAAGGGAGGAATGAATTCGACTGAGCTCCCATTCCTGCCCTCGGCAGGAACCGCATCTCTCCTTGGAGAAGGAAGATGCAGGAGCAGGTTCCACAGACCCCTGCCTTGCAAAGTCAGAGCTCAAAGCGCTGCACAGAAGTATTTTAAGCCACTCGTTACTTTCGAGTTTCACTTTGACAGCCTTTCCCAATGAAGATGGAGGGCTGTGGGGTGGCAAAGCGATTAACTAAGGGGCAACGAGGCATCCATATGTCTTATTGCAGGTTGTGTGCTACCGCTTCCTTCAGAGCAGTGAAATGCTTGCTACTGAAAAGCTGTAAGTGGTTAAAATTAATAGACAATGAAGCAGAGGCACCAGATCTTCAACTCTGGAAAAAGCCAGGAAATACTAAGGTAAAGGGAACAGAGCCAGCCTCAAAACCTTAACACTGCCTTCCCTCTAATCTGTCTAACCTTGCGGGCCACCCCCGATGACATGCAGCTTCTACCCTCCCCAGAGGGAGGGATATGCACACCTCCCCAGGGCTATTCCACAAGATTAGAACTCAGACAGCTTTGAGAGCTCCCAAGAACCATACAGCCAAATCCAGATAACTGGATTAACTTTGGCTGCTCCATGCTACGCTGCCCGCCTGGCCCGATACACATCCAGTAGCCTATGTTAATACTAACTATCCTCTTTATTTTACTTGCTCCTTAAGATGCATCAGATGCTGCTCCGATCCCACATCGTTCTCAGCAGATATTATTATTTTCCTGACAACCTTATTTCCAAAACTGGGCAGAATAACCTTGCCACAAGATTACTTTTCTAAAATACTCACCTGTTTCAACCTCTCCCTTGCCTGTATGATTTTCTTTTTCAGCCACTTGCAGCGAGCTGTAACAATTGCGGTATGCCCTCGGACTCGTTCTTCCTTCTGTCAAAGGCAAAGGAATAACACGTATTAAACTTTTATTCCCAAACCACATGGTGGTGGCAGATGGCAGAAGTCAGAGAAACCCGGGCTGCACTCCTGGTTACTATACATTTAGTTTAAGTTAGAATCAAAGGCAACCTTGCATCTGCTCTGCACATCACAGATGAAATTCAACACCTATTTTCCCTAAAGGCTAACGGCAAACACCATTTGGGAAGAGTCTTTGTTACGTTCACTGAGTGGAAGCTGTTGCGTAGGTTCAGTGTCACAGATACCGCTTCTTACTGTTGCATCTGATTTTTGGTTTAATTTTCTCTTTTCAAAACAACAATATGTTTTTTTGCTATTGTTCTTCATAATCTATTTCATCTGTTGTTGAGGATCTGTTATCTGATCTCTGCAAAGTGGTTTTATAACTTTTATTTTGCAAAAAGAACGCAGGTTCAAATTTCTCATGTCTTCCTTCAGAAAACATGTTCTTTTAAAAATTTTATAATTGTTTCATTACTAGAGAATCATTCCCCTGTGCTGCTTTTTCTCATTCTATTTCATTTCAGTAATTAAAAACGGCTCCTGAAATGATACATGGATCTGCAAACCACTGACCGGCTCTTTCCAGGAGACAGTTGGGACCTCGATGTACGAGGGTCAGTAGTATCATTTTGATATTGCAACTATATGTAATGTGCTCTGAAAAATTTGCGTTATGTCTCAGTGATCCACAGATCTTCTCAAATTAAAAGTTTCTTCTCTTTTGCAGCTTCATAAGTTTATCTGGATTAGTGGAACTTACTAAACCAGACAGACATCATTTTTACCAATGACGCTGCTCTTAAAATTTAATTCCCAAAGTTTCTGGCACAATCATTGTACAATTTGCTTTTTCCCAGCAAACATGCTACACGCGCAGTAACACCCCCCTTGGCACCTTTTCAATAAATTCTACTCACCTCTCCCAAAACAAACTCCAAGTCACTGAACTGCCTGTTTTCCCACAGCCTTCCATAATCTTCATGAAGAGTGCATTTAGGGTAACAAGAAAACTAAAAAAATAAAACCCCACAGAAGACAGAATTCATTTCAAATGGCTATATCCAAAAGCCCTGTAGTTACATATAATATTACTGGATTTTCTTATTAACTTGACCTCAATGTAGTATATAAAGTAGAAAATAACAAGCAAACCAACCAAACACATGCAAGGGCTTCCTCTGTGGTGAGGGTAATGAAAGATAACACGGAGTAACATGGAAGAATTGTGTCTCATCGCAACTTGGAGGTTTCAGGATTTGGTGGCTCAAAGTCTCACCTGCTCTCAGGACTCGTCTGAGGGTCTCACGCAATGAAAATAAACTTGAGTGTATGGGGGAATTGAGCTGGTGTGAGTATCTTGAATTTAAAATTCCCATAGTTACTGGGAGGAGTGGGAGTGCTGCATGAAGATAAAACTTCAATACAAAAAGCTCTGACCCAGGAACCCTTAACCTGACAGTACACGAAGAGGAACGGTCAAATTTCAGTTAAACATCCTGGCAAATCCCCTCTGGTACATGTTGCAATAATTTGCCAAAATAAGTTGTCATGAGCTCTGTTAGGACTTTAGACGGCACCGGAGAGCTTGCCCTTACCAAAATCGCTGTCCAGATAACATATCTCTAAAGATATTAAAGATATATATTAATTTTTGGCAGCTGAATCTGAAATGCAAAGGCTGTCTGCGGGAAGGGTGCAAAACAAAAGCCATCAAGCTCACGGCGAGCTAAATCAGAAACTCCACCACATCTGGAGACAGAGCTGGAACGATTCACGCAGAATTGGTGTGGATGTTTATCAGTGACATACCTGGAACCTGTACATTTCTCCACTCCTAATGTTATTGTCCACCGTGCCACCGAAGATGTACATAGCATCTGAGATAACAGCTGCAGCGTGGAAGAGTCTCCCACTGGGTAACTAGGGAAAGAAAAGGACAAAATAGGTGAGGGAATAAATAAAAGCATCTTTTTTTTTTCTCCCAAGAAAAAGGACCTGCAACAGATCAATGGTGAGAGGGGAAAATCAATGTAGCCTGAAGTGACACGACTGCTTGCACCCTGAGATTGATATTTATTATATTTTAGGATTGTTTCCTAGTGTATCTAGAAACACTTTCCAGTCACGTTTAAAAACACCTATTCATCGCACTTTCTAGTCAGAACGTACATACACAGGGCTCTACATATCATGAGAGTTACAAAATGGATCATTTACCAAACTCAGCCGCAACACTAAGTTTTACATAGGAAAATAAAACGCACTTCTACAAATAAACAGATTCTGCAAATGGGATCACTGTGCAAACTCAGAGCTTATTCTGAGTAATTGTTGGGAACTTAAAAGGTAAATGCTCATCTATCCCAGCGGGACACTGAACTCCAGGTTTGCAAACGCACGCCTCCCGCACAGCTTGCTGGGGCTGAACCATCTGGCTCAGAAGCCCCCCCCCAGCAATGCCGGATTCTGCATTCCGGAAGCTCAAAGTTGGTGACTTGACAGAGCTGGCACCACGGAGTCAAGTCTCCTTTCTCCATCATGCCAGGTCCACAGAAAATAAAGCCACCCCACGCTGCACGAAGCTTCAGCTATTTATAGGACAGAGGGATCGCACCGCCCTACGCAACACGCACTTCACGGTGGAACTGCAAAAATTGGATGATTTTTGAAGTAGGAAGGAGTCACCACAAGTCAAAGCTGCCGTGACCCTCCTGCATGGGACAGACCGCATCACTTTTACCCGTTTCTTCTGATGTTACACAAAAGGTATCTGATTAAATTAGCACATCTCACTGAGATATCTCACATAAAGTCTTCAAGTGGTGATATTAACTTCATTTTTTCCTCTAGTTTGATCAGGCTTGTTTTTTCTTCTAGGCAGCAAATCTCATTAAATGTTTGCCTACAAAATAAAAAACTCTCTGGTATAAGAAATCTTCTCTGCTGGTACATATTTATAGACACCACTCAAGTAAACTCAGACACGAAACAAGATTATGTTTATCTGGAGAGACATATTTTCCAGGAAACCATGCTGACTGGCATTTTTCATTACCACCGAATTATCCCTTTTACCACAGCATCAAACAACGGTCTCATTTAGCTTGTTACTCACCAGACTTTCCATGACTTTTTCTTTTCTTCAAACTACAGCTTTTAAGGACAGAATCCCCCATGCAGTAACTTGAAGGGGTTTTGGTTGGGTTTTTTTTCCCCTCAGATGTACAAACCACAGATTCGGTCACCTTAAAACACACATTTGCCCACACCAGTTTAACAAGCCACCTAGATTCCTCTGGATAAACAAGATACCATCTGTCTCCGGCATCCTCCATGGATACTTTATCAAAGAAACTTTAAACTTGGTGCTAATAAATACTGTGATGGGAAAATTATGGAATAATATTGATCTATTAGTACCTTCCTGCTAGGCCCCTGCGCGATAGCTCTCCAAAAGAGGATGAGATTACTGTCAAATATAATCTATTTTATATGGCCTCTGTTTCTTCTTAGTAGTAATTTCATTAATTAAGATGTACTGACTGAAAAAAATCGAACATATTATAGTAGTTTAAAAATACATCAGTGACCTTTACCAACTGGACCTCCAACCTCATCGCGAAATATGAAGTTTGCTTGCCAAGACCCATTTCCACACAAGTGGATGGGCTGATATTAGCTGTAGTATAATACCGTTCTTACAATTGACTCTCCAACTAAAAACCCCCCAACAACAACAACAAAAAAAAAGAAAAAAGAAAAAACAGAAAAAAAAGAAAAAAAGGACTGTTCTGTCAGAGATCAAATGCAGGCCACCTGGTTTATACTTATTCAGGTCATTTTTCCTGCCTGTTTTTTTAAATAAATAATACTTTAGCTTTGTTTTTAATTGAAATAATTCTTAATATTCACTAGTAGTTGCTTTTAAAAAGCAGCCATTGTATTTAAAACCACATTTTTTTCAATCAAAAAAAACTTACAGCATTTTCACAATTGGTGCCAGAAAGGAAACATGAATCATCTGAATATTTAACCAAGTAACACAATACTTGCTAGTCACATCATATTTAACTCAAACGATCTGTAAGAAACGTTATAATGATGATTTTTTGTTTGTAATGGTTGGTACCAGAGCAGTCAAGGAACCAGAGCTTTGTCACTTACAAGTAACTTAAGCAATCAAACCACTCTACTTTTTAAATACATATAAAGAAATGTAAAATATGAAAGGATCGCCCAGAAAAAGGAAGGCCATATACAGTTCATCAAAACATTGTGCAGCTGAGGGTTTCAGTGTATTTGTTTTGCTGAATCAGAATAGCAGAATCCAAGCCAGCACAAACCCTCACACGGTGACGGCAACCCTGCCAAGCGGTGAGATACTGATGCCACCTTCAAGGAGAACAATGCTCTGCCCTGCCAGGACCAAGGCTTTGGCCAGAGAAAAGATCTGGCCCAGTACAAACCAGGGCAGCTCAGTCCTCAAGAAAATATTCAAGGCAAAACAGTTAATAGCGCTCAGGAGCATAAACAGTTGGAGAGGCATGGGCTCCGTGTTCCTCATCCACCAGTGCCAGACGCCAAAAGCCTGCCCTGCCCTATCCTGAATTTTTTTTGGGGCGTCTCCCAGGATGCCAAATCCAGCTGCTGAATATGTTCAACCCAGGTGCAGTTTATATGGAACAGATATGAAATAATGTCCCACGCACTAGTGCACCCAGTCGAATCTGATGTGATAAGACCCCAAGAAGGTCAGTTCATGCAAAGGTGGGACAAGAATCACGGTCTACAATAGAACAAACCTGTCTAAAACCTGAAAGGCACTACAGGGTCGCAGCCACTGGATCGCATTCCCCAGTCAGAGACTGAAAGAGCGTACAGAAACCCAATCAATTTCAACACAATCACTCTACTACAAATAATCTTGTAGGTAGAAAAAGGTGCGCCATGTTCTTCCTATTCAAGCTATCTGAATTTTCCTTGCTGCAATTTAAGCATTAATCACGTTAACTCTTGTCCTACCACCAGAAACCAGGCAACTCCAGCTCTTTCAGCTTTTCAGTGGGGTCATACTTGCTCTTACAGCATGAATTCTCCCGATGGTCCGCATATTTGTACTCCATCCATCTGCACAAGTTGCAGATTATCAGAACCGCCTTAGACAATGAGTCCATCACTTGGGAGTGACTCCTTGCTCCTAACACGCAAAGCCAAGGTTACACTTAGGAACTCCTGCAGTCAGAGGAACAAAGTCAGCGCAGGGCGAATGTGAAACTAAGCCTTTGTTTTGCAATATAACACGTTTATCCTAATTTCTGTCTTTTACAAGCACAGTCTAAGCAACTATCCCACATCCTGCTTGTGACATAGGAATGTGTTGGGTCTCCTTATTTTACAGTTGGCAAAGAGGCTCAAAGAAGTTGTATTAATTTTCTGAGATCATAAAGACTACAGTAAGCTAACAGCATGCGCACAGTCTGCAGGATATCTTTCAGCTGCCTGCTCTGGGTAGCATTTTAACGTTATTCTGGTACTTTCTGCATTCCAAGTCTGGCTGCGAGGGCTCTGAATCTGATATGGAGAAGTGCAGATTTCTGCTTACCAGCTGCCAGGTAGTGAACATACACTTCATGCTATGAATCTGTCAGTGGATTTTTTGGACAGTTTTCTTCTGATGTCCTCTTGCCCTCTTTTCTCCCAGTGTTTCACCTTGTTAGGTTCCAAACTCCTGCCAGTAGTAAGACTGCTGTCTCTCTGCAGTCCCATGAAACTCCATTTAGACTTGGCCACGTTCTAAATTGCTAAAAGTCAGCACTCTCTTCCTGCTGCTTATTGTTCCACTTGAAGCTAAAATCCTTCCAATGCCACCCCTGGTGGCCTATCCTTTGGTCCTTACCCGTTAGCTCCCAACTGGCTCAGCACCCATCCCAAGGCAAAGCCCCGGGCACTCCTTCGCCTGGAACACAACCCCTGTCTGTCACCCCCCCAACCTGTCGTGTGACCATGTCCAACAGGGTCACAGCCCCGCAACTGTGCGTGACCTTGTAATTCCTCCCATCTCCTATGCTACGTGTGCTTGTGCAGAGGCAGCTGAGATGGGCTGTTTTCACAAGGGGAGAACAAGAGCTTTCCCAATGCTGTCTGCACCAGACGTGTCCTCCCATGTCTTCGCTTCTCTTCAGATGATGGCAACCCTTCCCTGATGTACCTCAGTGTAAATATTCCAGATAACAGGGTGAGAATTGCACCCAGGATTATAGTGATAAATGGAGCCATTACACCACAGAGCCAGGCCCGTGTTAGATATGCTTAATGATAAAGGCACACCAGTACACCTATGGTATAATTATTATATACTTCCTGGTATAGTAACAACTGCTACCTAAAACCAGCGCTGTGCAAACACATCTTCAGTTCGGCAGGTGAGATAATCTGTGCAAAACTATACTCTCGATTTGCAGTAACTGTCATTTCAGTAAGGGTTTCTGCTGGCGCAACTCCAGATAGTCGCGTGTGAATCCCAAGTGCTATTGTCCTTCTCACTGCCAGTGCATGCAAGAACGCTAAAAATCACAGACTGCAATGCACTGCTAGTCTGAATGTATTTGTCAGCTCTAGATCCTATATTTACCTCGCAATCAGTGTGATCTCCTTACTTTATTAGCAGTGCCTGACAAAAAGAATTTTGGATTCAATCCTGACACCTCTGATGATCGGGGCTGGCACCCCTCTCTGAGATAAACTGCCTCATTTCATCTGTTGAAGTGTTTTCTCTATTTAAGGTTAATGAGATTTGCATCTGAGGCTCTTTTCAAGCTGGAATCTTTTGCTTTCAAAAGCAGATCTCATCAGTCACCTTTGCTTCCCTTTCAGTATACCCTTCCACACTGCCGGCATGATTCAAGCCATCGGTTTCAAAATTCCAGTATTTCAGAAGCTTTTCAGTTTTTTGGGTTTTTTTGCATTTCTTGTGCTCAGAACTCACTCTGTGTCCTGTCTAGACAGCACAAATTGCGTTTGTCCTGTGCTGCTCATCGGAGTTCTGATTTGACTTACAAAGCTGTGCATTAGTGTTGCTTCTCCCTGTGCTAGAGCACCTAGCAATCATTCAAATAGTTGAGATTACAGCCCTAAGCATCATCTCTGGGGCTGATTCCACATACTTGAAAATAAACTTAGGTAAACCTGTGCAAACCCCTACATAAACTAACTGATTCAAATTTTAACCTCACCAGGAATATATTCAGCTTCACTTGACATCCTTAATAAATTAAGTTGAATCAATGTAAAAGTAAGATTAAATCAAATTAATAGTTTCAACTCAGGGGTCAATACTAGTTTTCTATATCCAATTTAGAACTCACATGTACAAAGTCGAGGTTTAAATGGTTCTTAGATTACAGTTTAAGCTGAAATAGCTCAAGGAGAGAAACATTTCAGGAGAGTAAAAAGGAGTGGAGGAAAAAAAGCATGTACAGGGCCGGAATTTATTTCTCTCTCCTGGAATAAATTTAACTTGCATTTTTGAAGTCTTTTTCACTTCCAAGTGTTTCTTTACCTCTGAGTCTGCTGTGGGTGGCTGTTTAAATGTTGCTATGCCGAAATCTAAACCAAATACATCCTGAGATTTTCTAAAACTACATTCTTCTGAGGGCAAGGAGGGAGCTTCTTCTGGGGCAGATACTCTCTCAGACCCTTCTGGATGGGACACCTGGTTACACGATTTAAAAACAACAGTGTGTAAAAGTACAGACGGGAGGCAGGAGAGACCGGACACGAAGCAGGAGTCCCCCCTGTGGCTGAAGCTCCAAAAGATCGTGCCCACGCATCCAAAACATTCAGAATCAGTCCAGAGAAAGCACCGCAGTCTTCTTTGGAGCCCATCGCTGTGACTGAACAATTTAACAAATCAGTCGTCTAGTTTTCTTATGTTTTTTGCGATGACAGAAGTACACCGTAATCAAAATCTCAAACGTTAATTGCTTTTTGTCTGCCTTCTTCCTCCCACGGTTCTTCATGAGAAGCTGAGGGTTTTGTTTAGTGCCAGAAGGAAGAATGCAGATCAGGGGGCGAAGGGGCAATATCTGTCAGCTCCTCCCATAGCCTGAGAGATTTCCAACATTTTGGCTTGATGAGAGAAAGGGGCAGACGGACCACCGTAAAGAGACAACCTGTACTTTATGTTAAAGCTGACCAGCGCGTCTGGAAGACAACAAAGTAAAACCTTTTCTACAGCTGCTACGTTACACCGCAGCATGACGACAGGCAACGCGCACGGAGCCGACGCAGCCGCGGCTGCTCCGCCAGAGAGCCATGCGCTCCTCTTCGTGGCCAGATGCAATTCTTCGTACTTCTGTCAGGAGAGCTGGGTCAGCTACATGACGGAACGTTCCTGTAGCGAGATTCATTCTCTTGGCTGTGAAGAATATATTAGCTATACTATTAGTGCAGGCTGTGACTACTTGTGCTCTTTTCAGTGTTTATCTCTTATCTCTTGGTCATTTCTCAAAGCATTTCTAATGTGTTTTCAGTGCTTTTTCAGACTGGAATTTCAACACTGTGTGCAATATTAGGCAATAGCTAAAATCAAATCCACGGCAGTTGTTTCAAGGCTGCTTTCTCATTCTCTCAGCTTCTCAGAAGCCTTCTTATATTTACAGAATACTTTTATACTGTCCTCACCCTCACATGTGAATGAGCAGGTATGAAGGAAGCTGATCATTGCACTGAAGTCCAAAGCCAGTAAAGATGCGCTCACATCTCTTCCACAATCTAGGAACACTGATGAGCCTCTCTATCCTCCAACACCACTAAAACCTCTAAGCCAAAATGAAATAAAAAGACTTAAAGCCATCAAACAAACAAACCTGGTGAACCAATATGAAGGTAAAAAAAATTATAAAAATCTGTTTTTCCTCTGAATCTGGAAGAAAACCATAAGCTCCAACAGGTCCAAATGAGATGTTGTTGCCGGTAGCAAGCTGTTTATACTCAAGAGATGCTTCTACACTATCATGCCAGGACACAGCATAAAACTCTCAAACAGATGGGCAGACAGAGCTTTGGATATTCATTAGGTTCAAGGAGGTTTAAGGATTTATGATGTTTTCACATGCTGGGTGAATAAATCCATATGATTTTCAGACAAAATTGGAACAGACTTATTTTAGAGTGATCTTCAGAACACAGAGCTCTGCAAATGAACAAAGGAGAAGGCAAATGCTGAAGGGGTTTATTGTGCCTTTGCTTAGACAGTGACTCCTTTCAGATTATGGCAATGGACTCACCTAGCCTAGCTGATGGCTGTAGGTACCGGACAGTAAACACAGTGCTGGTTATAATCCCTGAAGCACCTATTACTTTGCAAAATCTGGCATGATATGCACCTAGGAATGAACACAGCTTGGGAAAAGGCTTCTTTCACCTGTAAGGAGCAGCATCCAGTTAACCATAGGTCAGTCAACCGCACGTCCGTCCCGAGAAGGTTATGGAGCAAATCCTCCTGGAAGCTACTTCTACCACTTGAAGGAGGTGACTGTGAACAGTCAGCAAGGATTTACCAAGGATAAATTTTTCCCAACTAACCCGATCATCTCCTACAAAATGCTGACTGGCTTCACAGATTGGAGGAGGGCATCGCATTCTCAGCAAGTCTGTGGTTGATACCAAGTTGTCTGGAGCAGCTGAAATGCTGGAGGCTGCTATTCAAAAGGACCTATCTAGGCTGGAAAAATGGGCTGACAGGTACCTCATGAAGTTCTGCCAAGTCCTGCTCCTGGGACACAGTAATTCCTTGAAATGAAACAGACTGGGGATGAGCTGTCTAGAAAACAGTTCTGTAGAAAAAAAACCTGGAAGTTCTGGTGGACAACAAGCTGAACAGGAGTCAGCAGCGTTCTCCTGCAGTAAGGCCATCAGCATCTTCAGCTGCATCTGCAAGTGCCTAGCCAGCAGGTTGAGGGAAGGGATTTTTCCTCCTCTATTCAGTATTTATAAGACCACATATGAAGTATTCTGCCCAATTTTAGGCTCCTCAGAACAAGAAAGGCATTGAGCTACATAAACAAGTCCAGTGGAAGGCTACCAAGACCATCAGGGGCTGGAGCACATGATGCACGAGAGAAGAAAAGGCAAAGGAGATGCCTTACTGTCTGCAGCTACCTACAGGAGTGCAGAGAAGACAGAGCCACTCTTCTGAGAGGTGCCTAGAAAGACAGGAGGCAACAGACACAGGCTACAGCACAGGAAATTCCTTCTCAACATGAGAGGAAGATCTTTTACATGATAGTGCACAAACACTGGAATAGAAGCCAGGAGAGGCTGTTGGATCTCTATGCTCAGAGGTACACAGAAACGGACTGGGCAAGGTCCTGAGAAGCCTGCCCTAACCAGACCTGCTTTGAGTACAAGGTTAGACTCGAAACCTCTGGACGTCCCTTCCAACCTACCTGCTTTTGTAATTCTAAGATTTCCTCCTGTTCTTTAACATACTACAGGTCTCAAAGCCCAGCTTAGCTCTTGTTACGATGGAAATTTAAGTTACATCTAAGATGGAAATTTAGCCTTTCCTTTTCCCCTCTTATTTTCCTGATTGTACGATACAAGAAAACATGGAATTAAAAATCTGTCAGAGATACCTGGAAAGGACCTCATCAAAGGCTATTTCCATTCCTCTGCCCCAAGCAGGGTCAACAATATCTACTTCATTCCTGAGAGAGGTTCATCTAGCCTGTTGTTAAAGGTAGAGACTTCTCAAAACTTTTCATGCAATCTTCAACACCGCACTACTGTGTTATGACAATCTCAATAAACACACTGCAGACAAAAATATTTTTGCCAACATAAATTCATCTATTACAGCTTAACAATGGTGTAAAGCAGAGGATCACCTCAGTAAGTACCAATTCCTCATATGAAGCTGTTAAGACCGAAGAGGGATTGTCATGGATTGTGGAAGAGGAAAGAAAGTTGAAGACCACGATGAAGAAACCTACAATGGAGGATAAATCACTAGATAGAAATGCAAAGTCATAAATAACAAAAGTTTGTTGCGATATCAGCTCTTCTACAGATTTTGCAGTTCTGGCTATGGTAAGTAATAGGGGATGGGACAGCGGACATCATTTGATATTCTGCTCTACTCCGAAGATGAGACTTTTCCATTTGGCATTCACTGGAGAGTGTTGCCTGGAAGAGGGAGGTTAATTCTTTAACAATGGCCTTCCAACACGTGCCATTATCGCTGCAAAGGTCAGACTATGAGACAATCTTTAACTTATTTACAGCTGCAATAACAGTAAATTCTCTTTCCTTTAAAATCATTTTAATACATCAGTTGCAACTCTGAAAACTACTGTTCATGTATAATTCATCAGAGAGGATTACGCACAATTTAACGAGCAAATATTGCTGCATTCAATGAAAATGTCTCAAAAGATAATATACTGAAATCTAACAACAGATTACACAAAAACAAGTGACCAACCATTTGCTGCTTTTTGGCACCGTGGTGTGTATTCAAAAATCAAATTACCATAACAGTACTTTTGGGAACTTAATCTGACTTCCTGCACAAAACAGCCTACAAGTCTTCATTGAAGTCGTACTAAAATGGAGTCTTTCTTTCAGGAAAACTTCCTTTTTAAAAAATACCAAATTCTGCTTTAGAAGTAGTGAATAATCTACCGAAAAGCTCTGATAAAATGTTCCAATGAATCATTACCCTCATTCTTTACAATTTGTAAACTTTTATTTCCATTTCTTTTTTAGTCTGAATATTTCTAGTTTCAACGTTAAGCCACTGGATCTTGCTTTACCAATAGACCAAAAAGTCTCTGTTCCCCAGGTAGGCCAGCGAAGAATTAATTTCCTAAACCTCCCCTAAAAGAGACTACGCTTCACAGCTGGCCACTGTGTTTCGCAATCTTTAATCATTTTCAGATTTCTTCTCTGAACAACCTCCTTGATTTGTGAACACAAGATGGTGAGATATTACACTGGAAGATCTATCTAACGAAGATGACGGTAATGTATTTATGTTACTAAATGATACTGCACTGCGTCGGCATCTGGAGCCAAGAATATCATCAGTATTCCCAGCCACTTTACGTTACAGGGAGCTTGTCTCAGCTACAGTTTGTAAGTCATTGTTTCCAGGAATACTGTAAGGGAAACTATTCGCATAGACCACACACCCTGTTCTTAGATGTATTACTTTACGCACATACTGAAATATGTATTGCTTGTGCGCACCTTAAGAAGAAAGCCAAATCGCTCTGAGCAGACTGTTATTTTAATCATTAACAGGCAAAACTCTGGACAATTAGTAAATATTAGGGGAAAACTGTGATTTTCTGTTTTCTTTCAAGGTCGTTGACAAAAGTTTATAGCAATGCAACAAGAACCAGTCTCTAAAGGCCCTAAGCAGAGTAACTACTCCTCATTCCAAACCGTATTTCATACCTTTCAGTTATCCAACTTCGCACCCATTTAATGCGAGTCATGTTAATACTGTGTTGTTCTAATTTCTTACCCGTGAGCTACAAAAATATATTCCTTCTGCCTATCATCCACACACGCCTGCATTTTGCTTTCTCTGGCAAAATTCTGTAAAAGGATGTAATAAACATCCCGCAGAAAGGATATGAATGGAGACTTGACAAAGAGAAGTCGAGCTGTGCAACAACCTTAACTACAGTTACTCTGATAACCAGGTTTTTAGGAACACTAACATCTTCAAGATGTCCCTCTCCAGCTTACTGAGCACACACTCGAAAAGCTCACTGCTATGAAGATCCTAAATTTTTAAAAAATATTTTCTCAAAAGGATGCAAGTCTGAATACTACGTATTATTTATAAACACAAAAAGTATCAGTCTTCTCTGGACTGTGAAATGCTAAATTTTGTCTCTCCTAGCAGAACATGACGCCCTGACAACTACACTCACCACATCTGAAGGCAGATCAGGTTAGGGGCCTTACTGCAGGAATTCGGGGTTTTGTTCACATAACAACATGTTTCTTTTGCCTGAAGATACCTCAACGGGTGTAACCGATCTCTGCACAGGGAGACCATGGCAGACGCATCCACGGTAGGATGAGTAAGTCCTTTTAATCCTTCTTAGCTGCCCACAAACCACGTCATCTGAACAAATCCAGAACTGTGACTCAAAGTAAGCCAGAGAAAGTTACCAACA
The DNA here is from genome assembly GCF_028858705.1 of Grus americana. NCBI lineage: Eukaryota > Metazoa > Chordata > Aves > Gruiformes > Gruidae > Grus > Grus americana. The sequence goes on from NC_072876.1 coordinate 1,172,621, forward strand.
CGTTAACTCTGCTTTTTGCCTATTAAAAGAAAAATTAAGAGCTCTGAAAATCAGAAATTTTTATTGCTCTTGACTTTGAAAGGCATAACCGTGAGACTAAAATGTTTCACAGGCCAAGTTCTAGAGATTTCTCTCATAACTTCAGGAGAGAGAGATTGCTCACTAGTCCCCGCGGTCGCTGGGGGCCGATGGTAATTCGCCTGGTAACGGGGGAGCGATCCACAGACAGTCTAACGATCCCACGCGCTGACCTCCTCTAAGCACTGCGAGGAAGGAGAATTTTCTTCCTCTTCCTACGACACCTTGTCCTCTATGAGGCACTGCCTGTTTCCAAACATCGCTTTTGATTCTGCAGGGCTGCGTCCACAAACGGCTGTGCGTCCCTCCCCGCCGTTCCCTACAACGCGCTCCGCTGGCGTAGCACAAACCCTGACTGCCGCGTGCACGCGCGTGTCTGTCTGCTGGGAAGCAACTGTGCAAGATGGGGCATTTTCCCTCTTATCGCCTGCTCACTTTTTATGCTGTTCCAACCTTCTTCAGAAAGCCAAGGATATTTTGAGGTCAATAGGAAAACTTGAAGCCAAAAAAGAAATAGGAAATTGTATTTAAATTCTTTTAAAATCCTCCAATAGCCGTGTATAAAGGAAACCCAGCACCTCAGTGCTGGGTTTGGCAGTGTTACGCAGGCAGGGATGGACTCTGACGTGATATTCCTCTGGCTGCCTTTGAAAAGTAGAACTCCCAACTGTGAAGATCATCTAACAGGAAGGATGGAGAACAGCTCTGTGTGCTCTGTAAAACATATATGTATGCGTATTATAACGTTAAGACGAAGGTATGAGGAGGTATGGATTGCAATTGTGCAGTTCAGAAAGCGTGTCTTCATATTCATTTTGGAGACATCCTAAAAGCATAAACTAGCGAGTTCCTGGTTTATTTTTGAAGTGCTGACCTTTAGTTTCCCCTCTTCCACTTACTAAGCTGTTTTCCCATCCTCCATGCCACAGTGAGGCATTGTCAACAATTTCGAGAGACCTGGGCAGCAAACTAGAACAGGTCCATCACCAGACTTGTCTCCAGTTTTTGCTCCACCTCTTTACCCAAAATGCAGAAAATGCAAGACTGTCTCAGTGCACCTACAGCGCCTGGTACTTGATTGCTGCCTGTCCTCATGAACTACTCCATGACCTTCGTGGAACTCACCTGCCCCACTGTTATTAATGCTCAAATTGTGCCACCTTCTCTGGTGAAAACCTCGAGATTCTTCAGTCTCGTGGGACTTGTCACCTCCCATGTCGCCCATAACAGGGTTGCAGGGGCAAATACCGTTTCCACCTGACAGCCTATTTCTAGTACTGACATGCGTAGGTCTGAAAAGTTCAAATCACTCCTGGGTCACTCTGAAAAGCTTCTCAGGGCTGGCTTAGTCTTAGTTCAGTGAACAATAAAGACTAGACTGGCAGCAATCACTCTCCTTCAGCACAAGTGTAAGAAATCTCTTTTGCAAAGCACTGTAAAAACCACTACTGACCTCAGCTACATCAGCACCAAATCTTCTTACGTGGGACTCAGGAGGCTTCACCCACTCCATGCTCAATGTCCAAAAGAAGAAAGAATTAAGGAAATTCATCACATGATGATAAGTATGAAAGTTAACCCAGCTATAGTGCTGTTAAGTGAAGTTGTAATGCAGCATTTCTAAGATCACGTAACATAAAATACAATAAAAATACAAGAAGAACATATGCTATACAGATTCACAGAATCCCAGACTGGTTGGGGTTGGAAGGGACCTCTGGAGATCATCTAGTCCAACCCCCCTGCTAGAGCAGGATCACCTCGAGCAGGTCGCACAGGATCGTGTCCAGACGGGTTTTGAATCTCTCCAGAGAAGGAGACTCCACAACCACTCTGGGCAGCCCATCCCAGGGCTCGGTCACCCTCGGAGTGAAGAAGTTTTTCCTCATGTTCAGATGGAACTTCCCGTGTTCCAGTTTGTGCCCGTTGCCCCTTGTCCTGTCACTGGGCACCACTGAGAAGAGTCTGGCCCCATCCTCTAGACTTCCACCCTTGAGATAGTTAGAAGTATTGATCAGATCCTCTCTCAGTCTTCTCCAGGCTAACCAGACCCAGCTCTCTCAGCCTTTCGTCATACGAGAGATGCTCCAGTCCCCTCATCATGCTCACAGCCCTCCGCTGGACTCTCTCCAGTAGTTCCCTGTCTGTCTTGAACTGGGGAGCCCAGAACTGGACACAATATTCCAGGTACTCCACGTCTTCTACCTTGTTTCAACTTCATGTAAATAATTTTCTTCACAGATATGGATAAGAAAGGAAATTTCAAGTTCAGAGTGTCCTGGGAATAGCATGGTATTAGAGATTCATTGCCACTGTTAAAAGTCTTTGCCAAATGCTCGTGGAAACTTCAGGAAAACAATTCTGAGAAATGATCTAGTTATCACTCCAGAACACACAAAATCATTTAAAACTTACTTAAAACGCCAAAAGTCTCTCAGATCTTGCAGTTAATTGCTCTTTTAAGAAAATTTACTATCGCATGTTTCAACAGTGCTTCAATCTCCCTTCCCATTTCTACTAAACTAGTCTCCAGATGCCGTAGCTGTGAAAGAAACTTCAAAATACAATACATGCAACTCGGAGACAGACACCTGCCTGGGATTACAGACAGCCCAAGAAAAGAGCTCTGAAATATGAAATTAAATTTAGCAGGCGATAAGTCAGGTAACAATGCTGTTTTACAGCACCGTCAGGAGCAGTTTTGCTCTTGAAAGCGATAAGCCATCGCATCATGAAGAACCAAAGACTGACGAAGCCTTCAGTGCCAAATGGTAACGTTAGTAGGAACAGAACGGGACCTACATTCCTGCAGGCAACTGTGTCTTTAACAAGTTGGAACTGCAGTTTTATTGATTTCACGTGAAAATAAATCAGTTTTGTAAAGCAGAAAATAGGCTACCATGAAATACTTTGGTCAAATAATTTTTCAAAGCGAGGCCCAGATGCACTGTTAATTTAAGGGCAGCGTGTAAATGGTATTGTCCTATTTGTCAAATGCAGAGTTACGCGTCTTTGCAAACCAACTAAAATATTGGGCAACAGTCAAGGATGTGAGCACCTCTGTCATACCAATTCTGGCACAATTAGTAAATCTGCATTTGATCCTAATTCATGCAATATTCATCTCTACAGTATAACCTTAATCTCTGCAGTTCTCTATACAGCACACAAACATCAAGTGCTTCTTCCCCGCAGATCAGCTAACACACTCTAAACCTACTATTAAATCAGCTGAAGTATTTTAACATGGCTTAAAGTAAAATCTATTGAAATGAGCAAATACAGCCAATGCATCCATTCTAAATCCAGGAAATACACGTATTAGTACAGGCTTCAAGAAACCTACTTTTTTGTGCATTCAGGGAATGAAATGATCAGAGGCCACTGAAACCACGTTTACGGAAATGTGAACTGAAACCATGCAAACCCTCAGCACTTCAACTTGAAACACGGTATCTGTGAGTGCGCTATGAAAAATACATTGACATTTTATCGCACAATCACTGCATTGGAATGAGGAGCCCAAAAGAAACATATTAACATGTTAATAATTTTTTTTTTTAACTATTTTCTCATTTGGGGTGTTTACTTGGCCCTTGGTGGTCTACTGCCTTTTTACGTTCATGTAAAGAACCTACGTTTTTTAATTTATATATCTTATTAACGCAAACACGTTCAAAAAAGGCATTTCTGAGCCTCCCTATGATCTCTATTATTATTTTACAGTCATACCTTTATAAGCAAACACTTTACCCTTGACCTAAAAGGGAAATGCTAGTCTGTATAATTACAGAATTTGTAAGATTTTACACACACAGGTATTATCACAGTGAAACGATCAAAACCTTGTCTAGTTTTGAATTCTGCTTCAACAGCACCACGCAGCCAACCACACAACCCCTGGTCCTCACAGTGAACTCATTACTGATCTTTGTCAAACAATGACTGGCTGATAACTTGAATTACAAGTGGTTTATGGTATTTCTTTAAACAGTACTAAGCAAAGTTTTCAATGTGTCAACACTGACTAATTTTTAAAGACTGTTGCCCATAATATTTCAGCTGCTTAACCATTGCTGGGAAGGAGCTCTTACTATTCAGCTAAAAGTCAATGTCTGTGTCAAAAACACGTCCACAGCCTGACAGCAAAAATGGGTCAAAAAAAGATGGAGCATAAAAGGAAAAAAACAAGAGCTGAACATTTTACCTCACTGTCTGGGCTGGGCTGGATAACTTCCCAGGTCTGAGAGTCCACGTCGTAGCAGTGAAGCTCGTTGGGCAGCGTGTTATCTGCAGCACCACCAAACACGTAGAGATGCCGGTCGAACGCCACCATTGTGTGGCCGTACCTTCGTTGTGGAGGAGGAGGGGAGCCTCGAAGTAAGTGCTCGGTAGGAATTCGTGTCCAACTGAGACATTAAAGATGAAACAGTATATTTTTTTTTTACAATTCTTTTCTGCAAAGTAAGTTTTCTAACTCTCAGACTATAAGAATAAAGAAGAGGAGCTCTATTACAGTACTTATTGAGCTGCATGAGAACAGACAGTGACTAATCCTGCAGATTTCTCAGAGATCTACGTCAGCTCTGTGCTGCTAAACTTCTCACTGAAAAGGTGATAAAGGCAACGTGGTTCCACAACCCACATGTATTTATGTAAACCCCAGCAGCTCAAAGACCACAACTTGGGAAGGAATCGATGATCTGTTATGACACATTTAACAGCTAACCCTTCTAAGGAAAGGGCACCGTACCCCATTTAGATAAGGCATCGCTCGTTCATTACGACGGTACCATTTCAGCCAAGGTCTGGAGGCCGTTACCTGTCGTTTCAGTTGGGGTTCCACTGCAGGCAGTGCCCAGACCCCCAGGCTGTCAGAACAGACCGGTGCACCTGTATTCCCACTTTTCGGTATTTTTATCCCATCAGAGGGGCCACATTTTCAGGGCAATGGTTGACACTCTCAGCAAGTCACACCAAATGTCTCAAACTGAATACTCAAGATTTTAAAAAATATTTACGCATCTTACATTTCCCAGTGATTTCACTATGAACTTGTATTTCACAGGACCTCTGTCTGGTTTTAATCAGGTATTCACAGTACAATTTTTAGGAAGGTAATACTTGGCATCCCATTCTGAATATGCTAAGATTCACACTTACCATTTAAAGTGAATCTGCTAAACTTTCTGTTTGTCTGCTGAAAAAGACCAATCTGATGCACATGGCAAACGACAAAGTCTCATTAAAACAGTCCATATTTTATCTTGTCTACCATTCCTCGTCATAAGATGCAGTATTCTTCCCCAATACCCTTAAGCACGTGCATTTCTCAACTCTAGTAGTCAAGGACTATGTGGATTTTGCGTGACTTAACTGTCTACACTTACATCTTTTCCTTGAATTCAAACTGAAAGAGATTATTGGTAATCTTTGCTCCACTCTGGCCAGAGAAAACAAACATCTTGTCTTTGCAAACAGCCACGGGAAAATTACAGCAGGAAGGAGGAATTTCACCACTTTGTTCAATCTGAAAGATAATGAAGTACAAAATAAAAATGTATTATTGTAGTGCACAACTAGGCACGTTGAGTGTGCTGCAGGATCGTGCGATACATCAGCAGACAGACAGACCACATGGCAGCAATGCGTGCAGACAGCCCGGTCCCTATAAATCAGGCTATAGGTAATCAACTAACGCTGTGCTTACATGTCTGCACAGACTCATTTTACCATGGATAAAAAGGATGAGAGGCCACATTTCTAAAGCCCCTGACACTGTAAGGATCAGGGCTCTGATCTCGATAGCCAGCCTGCAAAGCTCCTGGCCCACGGCAGTGGTTGAAGTGGAAATGCAGTCCCCTTCTGCGGGGGGCACAGCACAGCCCCCACGGGCAGTCTAGGTCCGGTTCAGATTCACAAGCAAAAATCACACTATATTATTATATATTATTTAATATATATATCATATCATATATTATATATTATACTATATATAATATATTGCTTGGTTTGCCAAATACATAAACAAAATCAAATTTGAACTGTTTCTTTTCACCTGTGTGACAAATACATTCTGAAGAGAGAGCAGTCCAGTCCAGCACAGGAAGTTTTAAATAATTGTGTATGAAACCAAACAAGAAAATTCTATGTTAGTTGGTATTAAAGCTTCTTACCTCTTCCCAGCACGTTAGCTCTCTATCCTGTAGGCCAATTGTCCACATATCATTTAACCTATGTTACAACACAAAAAAAGCTTGATTTGAAACAGTTTATTTTTGGTAATTTTTAGCTCATAGAACTGAAAGGACAGAGATCCTGTTTTATTAGCATTCCTTCTCCTGCAGAGGAAGAATCTCCTACTTCCGCTAACAGAAAAAAAAAAATTATAATCTTTTTGTCCTACACCTAAGTTTTATACCACCACCTAATCTCACTTTAGTGTCTTTCTGGCTGCAAGGGTACTACAGTTAACAGTTATGCACAGCAACTCTGCCTGGAGCTTACAGATTTGAGCTATTTAATCTTCAGGATTTTTACAGAAATACCCCCTATTACCCTGCTTTCTTCTACCCATCCCTGCTAACCCCCAAGACTGACCACAGTAATTATTTATGTGGCTGAATCCTACCTCAAATACATCAAGGAGGACGAAGCAGGTAACCTGACACATCACTGACAACCACATATCCGACTGTGCCTTTTCTGGTTGCAAGTTACTCACAGACAACTACAGATGCTTCCTTTGTTCAAACCTGCCCGGAGGCTCATGTTCCACAAAAAGACATTTTTTAACATGATTAAACATATTTAACATAAATTAGACAGCTCCTCTCACCCAATCCCTCCTTCCAGCTACCCAAGGTCCCTGGGGAACTCCCTAAGCTGGAACTGAGCAATTCCACAGTCATGCCTCTTTCTCCAATTCCTCCTCCAGAAATAAAGATCCCATCTGTTTTTCCAATTAGCGGCAGTACTCCCGGAGACTGTGAGGAGCCGATAACTTTTCTGCAGATTCCCCTCAGAAGGAGGCAGCCCCGCATGCTGAGGCAGCTCCCAGTCTGTGAGAAGCTCTATATGCTCTCACGATGCACATACTGTGCATCAACATAAAATACTTCTCGAGTTCATCAAGACAGAGAAAAACGATGTGTTCAGAATTGATTCTTCCCTGACAGAGTAACAGCAAACGTGGAGAGCTGCCATCTGGGACAAGGCACCAGACTCTCCCTAACTTCTCAGTACCACTCATTTCCAGCCTTTCCCCAGCCAAAATCTCATCTTCCTTCAACCTAAATAATCTTGGTATTTCGGTGCAGTATCCCACCAAGAGTTTCACGTGTTTTCAGAGAAAAGGCTGACGTGTTGTTCTTAGTTCTGTCATATGACTTCAGAGAAAATCCTTGCTTCGTTCCATAAGCCTTCAGCGACATCAGAAGGCCTGTGGCGAGTATCTTTAGAGAAATGCTCGTTTGTCAAATTTCAAAGATCATTTAGCATCTTTACAGCCAAGAAGGCTGTAAATTATACATCCATAGCCATTCTGAGATTTTTAGGTTTTAAACACATACTTATTTGAACACGAACTGGTGAACTGCAAAACCGTAATGCTCAACAACAGGCTGGGTTTTGCGAAGCTCCGGTTATGTGTTTAAATCGCTTAGTATACGAAAATGTCTCTACAGAGGTGAAAAGCGAGGGACTGGGATTTTACAAAAGCACCCAAGGACAGAGCGATCTCACCACGTACCGTGCATTGCCATCATATCCTGCAAAGATCCACAGCTTATCACTATACACTGTTGCACCATGAGCTGACCTCGCAACTGGCAACCTGCAATGGAGAAAATTAAGAAAAAAAAATCTGCCATCACCTCCAGAGGTGCTGTAAGAAGGATCCGCGCAACAGCTAAAATGCACGTGTAAGAAAAACAAAGTCCCCGACACAAAACAGCTTCAAGCCAAGATGCTGCTTCTGTCGTACATCCTCAAAACACAAAGCAGGCCTCCGAAGGGTACGTGTTAGAATTTTACACTCTGCTTCCTTCACTACAGAAAAATTGCCTTAACACATACAGAAAAAAAGAGAAAGAAAATAAAATCCTAATTAGTTCCTTGCCAGGCCTCAAATGCTCTTTGTTTTATGGGAAGCAGCTAAATAGTGGGACATTTAACAGGACTGTCTTTATGGTAACGTAGCAATCCACTCACGCTAGAGAAATCCCATGCATGCTGTCGTGCACTAAGAAGGTGGAACACGCAAAAGAGACCCGGGACAGAGCTCACAAAGCTTGTTTGGGATTGTTCAGCAGGGGCATTCCTGAGATGCAGTGCCCACAACAAAAGATAAATCCTGTGATTTCTGCTCCCTAATTTTTGTCATTTTTACTAAATCGGCCAAGAAGGGCTGAACAAAACAGTGATGCCACAAGGCCAGTCGATGTAATGTTAGCTTGTCTGAGGTCACTTGTAACTGCAGGGAAAGACAAGGACATTTGAGTTCGTAAAATATGAATAAGAATTACTCTCTGAAATGGCCGAAGTTGCTAGAATAACCAGAAAGAGAAATTACTGATGTGGTCCATGTTCTTAAACATAACATATGCTCATCAGAGGTGAGCAACAGTAACTGAAGAACGGATTGTGCGTTCCTCATCCCTTTCTACAAATCACAGTAATAAAAGTTCCCTTCCCTCCCCCCACTAAAATCAGCATTTCGGAAACTTCAAATGTGTAATGAAAGTCACAGTATGTCCCACACGCGGGTGTGGTAAACATTAAGTAGTCGGGTCAAAATCAGTGTCCTGGATAACATCCTGAAACGTGCACAAAGTCAACTTTAAGAAGTAATGCATTACTGGTTTTGATTTTGCCTTGGAAAGCTGAATCTCAGGAACCTGTGTTCGACAGATCTAAACATGTATTATCATCAACTCATTCATCGGTTTCTGAATTTATTTGCGTGTAAAGACATCACTTTAAGGTGCTTCAAGCAAGTGTGCGCGTTTTGGAGCACTCCAAGAAAGTAAAACTTTAATCAAAAAAGAATGTGTAGATTTAACTACAAATAAGCTTCAAGTTGGTTTCTGATAAAACTAAATTGAAACTCTGCAGGATCGATGAATTTCATGCTATCCTTGAAAAGGAAATTCAGAAGAAAAAGTTTCCTTTGCTCTCATCCCTTCTGTCACAGAAATGAAACACCAAGAATGGATTTGGGTCAAATTTCCTATACAGTATACTCTGGAACGGAGGCCTTGCAAAAAAACTCCTTCAGAAGAAAAGATAGTTTTCAGAAAACTTTAATCAAGAAAATAGAGCAGAAATTATCCTGCAGTCTTAATATTAGTAACTAATTCTAACTGTGAATGAAGTTAATAAATGAGCTTAATTTACTCTGCATCATTTCCGACTCTCTTACAAGCAGCTCTTTATCCTTGTTCAAATCTACTGCTTTGTTTTGGAGTTTTTCTAAGGTGAAAGACACAGCATCCTTTTCCAAACTTTGCAACTTCTGCAGAAGATGATCTTTTTCATTTGATAATTGATTTACATCATTTTGCAGCCTCAAGCTCCAAGTCTCAAGTGTTCTCACTTCACCCTCTAAGCTTCTAATGAATTCAGCAGAATCCACCTTAGTTGACCCTAGCTCTTTTAATTTATCTTGTAGTTCTGATACTTCTGATCCAATTCTTTCTTATTTTCAGACAAAATATGGTTTCTCTCAGCTGTGACTGAAAAAAAGTGCTCTTGAAAGGCAGAAATAGCTTTCAGGTTAACTTCCCTCTCCCTTTCCAGTTGCTGACATTTTGTCTGAAGCATTTCAATATCATTCTCTGTGAAGTTATTTTAAATGTTTTCTGAGTTACGCTAAGTCCCCTTGAAGAATGGGGCAATGCTGCCGGCTCCTTACCTTCCTTCAGTCTTCCACTCTGTCCACTGTCCAGTTGCAAACTTATATTCAAAGAGATCATTCTTATTCTTCAGGTTGGAATTGGAATAAATGTCTCCAGTATAGCCGCCTGGGCAACAACAATTCCATGAGACTCAGACGCAAGAGAGCACACACACTTCTAGTCGTTATATAGAAGAAAACTCAAGTTTAGACCGCACAAAGAGAAGGTATTTGACTAATGGCATGCTATGGGTGGGAGAAATCCTATACCAATGAGTTTCAAGTCAGCTTAAACAAAACAGCAAAAGTATTTCCAAGCTAAAGTTGAAATCAGAGTCAGCCATGAAAAATACTGGATTTGCTACTGAATAAGATCTTTTGATGCTTCCGAAAAACATCTCATTCTTTTTTTCAAAACAATACCAGCACATTTATCGTTCCAAGCACGCACAACCGGCATCTGCCGCTGTCTTACCAAACACAAACATGCTGCTCCCATAGACCACAGCTGAGTGGTGATAGCGCGGTGCTGGCGGGGTCCCCGTGGTAAAAGCCCTGCACAACATTTAGAACAGCAGCAGTCAAACACCCTTGTCATGCTTTGGGCGCTCAAAACTATTGTGCAGATTCAAAATAGAAACAACTGGTAAAAGTTATTCTACTGCTCCTGAGTGTTTTCACTAGTTTTGGTTTCTTAATTATACTAAGATTTTATGACAGACCTAGCCCTGTAAGCATAAACGGTTACAAACGTGATGCTGCTGAAATCCGTCTGGCAGAGAGAGCAAGCAAGGCATGGGTAAGACAACACAGACAGCATAGTCCAGAGCACAGGGGCAAAACAAAGACATCTATGAGCCTCCCGGCACCTTTCCTGCCCTGAGGGGCTGCAGCAGGCCGATCCCTCCGTCTGCGCATCCTTTCGGCCCTCTCAGAGGGCGTACCAACAGTGGCAACCCACGGCTGCGCTGCCCAGCATCCCTCGCAGGCAGGAGCTGCGCGGGGGCACCCAATGACCCCCTGACGGGCTCAGCCACACGGCCGGCTGGCAGAGGTCAGCTGCACAGCACCTGGGGGGGGGGGCGATGCTTCCCCCTGGTAGAGCCCCCAGCTGGGATCGAGGAGCCGCGGAAAGCCGAGGCATCTCCCACCCCGCGGGAGGGGAGGGCCCGGGCCCGGAGCAGAGCGCGGCCCACCTGCACCACGAGCAGTCCTTCACGTCGAAGCGCAGCAGGTCGTTCAGCATCGTCTTCCTGCGGGGAGGAACGAGAGAGGCGGCTGAGCCGGGCCGCGGAGCCGGCCAGGGGCTGCCCTCGGGCCCGACTCCCCTCGCCCCGCTTCCCACGGCCTTACCCGTTGTCCCCGCCAAAGACGTAGATGGCGTCCCGGTAGGCCACCACGGTGTGCTTGCTGCGCCTGCGGGCGGCAGAGAGCGGCGGTCAGGAGCCGCGGGGACGCGTCCCCCCCTCCCCGCCCGCCGCCCCCCGCTCACCGGGCCCCCACGAACTCGTCGCAGGGCGGGAGGCGGCGCCACCGGTGCACCGTCTCGAAGGGCCCGAAGTTGAGGGTGAGGTACTCGACGCTGTCCGAGCAGCTGTGGTCGAAGTCCACGCTCGGCGCCACCTTCGAGCGCCCCGCGCCGCCCGCCGGGGCTCCGACCGCCGCCATGGCCCGCGCCAGCCTCGCCGGCACCCGGCGACCGCGGGGCCGCCCGCCGGACTACGGCTGCGGGCCTGGCTGCGGCTCCGCGCCGGACTACGGCTCCCGGCCTGCCCCGCGACCAGCGCGCCCGGCGTGCCGGCCCCCCCCGGACTACAACCCCCAGCATGCACCGCTCCGCAGGGCCCGCGTCCGAGCCCCGGACTCCCGCGTTCGAGGCCCGTGCCCGGCGGGGACGGAGGAGGCGCCGGGGCTGCCCCTGAAGGACGCAGAAGCCAGGCAGGTTTGTGCGTTAGAAGAGTTTATTTGTTAATACAAAAAACCAAACCAAGAACAGTACTCATGAATACGCATAAAGTCTCGTTCCAGAGTCATAGCTGAGCTATTAACTAGTTAGATTAGTCTGTGGCTATCAGTTCATGCTATTCTAGCAACGTAACACCCAGTGTGCAAAACACGAGCGGTTGCCCCCCACGGAGGAGTGTGAGCAGGACGCGTGCCACGCACTGACGTTGGCAGTGGCACGTGCCCAGGGCAGTGCAGTAGCCTGCATCCCACCCTTTGGTTTTAATTTACATGGAGCCTGTGTTTCCTGTGTTGCCTTAGACACCTTTATGACTATCAGTTTAGTTTCTTCTCAACAGGAGACAAGAAGAGCGGTACTCTGCAGCTCACACCCAGACCTTAAGCACATCTCCGTACAGTCCAGCGTTTTTCATCCTGCGCAATCCCTTGTTACCGGTCAGATTTGTTTCAGCAAAGCTGACACCCCTCCAGCAAACACAGTTCTTGTTTAAAGGTACATCATGGAGCATTCAGAATTTTGTTAGGAAGGACAGCAGGAAAGCAGAAGGGCGAAGGAGTTACCATCAGTGCAAGCATCAGTAGGACCACGCAGAGGTCCTTCAACTGTCGCCCTTTGTGCAGTCGCTCTCACCCCCTATTTGGCCTCTTTCTAGGGGAAGCTCGAGTCACAGTATTTCTGCCAAAAAACATCTTGCACACCACAAGTTCGCTTGCAATAGAACGTGCTGCACAACTACACTGTTCCTGTGCCCACCAGTCACAGGTGGAGATGGGACCATCTCCAGGGCTGGTCCCCAGCTCCTGTGCAGTGGCACAGTGCCCGGCCAGCTCAGGCTGTGCGTGAGCTGATGCTGCAGGAGGGTTCTGTCCCTAAAAGCCACTTATCCCCCAATCTTTTCCCTTCTCACCAGCTACAGTCCTGGAAAACCCATCGATACCTGCAAATCAAAGCAGTTTCTAACCAACACACTGAAGAGCTCCAACATGAACTCTACAAGACCCCGGCCCATCTACTTTTTGGACCTTGCAATCACAAAGAAATCCTTGCATTTCTCAGTTCAGATGAGGAACGGCATCGGAAGTACTAGGCTGGTCTCATTTTTCATGGCCTTGTTTAAACCCGCCATCCGACTTAACTAAAGCAAGCACCACCAAGGCACCCAGCAGCCACCTCCCACCGGCAAGCCTGCGACCCCCAGCAGCCCCTCTCCACCAGCCCTGCCTAACCAGACCTGAACGTGCTCCATTTACAGCTGACACCCTAAACCACACCTAGATGCTTCCAGATGTTTGGTATTCACTTACCTCCAAGAACAGATGACTGGTTTTGAGCCTTGCTGCCAAGACATGGGGCAAAAAAAGACGGTCCTACCTCTTCTCAGGGCTGAGGACACGCAGGTGATCCTTCCTGTACAGCTAGCAGGACACACCACTGCAGCCAGCTGCTCCTAGCTGGGTTTTCTCAAGAGACTGCACTGTTTAGTTTAACTTGGCCCTTTTCAGTGAAAGCTGAGAGAGACAAATGCCTCAAAACAAAATTCCTAATAGACTTGAAAAAAAAATATAAAAAGAATGTCTAGGTAGAAGACAGAGCTGCAGAGCTCCCGCTGAAGGGAAGGCCATGGCACCAAGTTTAATTATATATTCTTAGACACCAGAGGATCCACGGGGAAGAGAGATACCGTGACACAGCTGCATGGAAACCTGTGATCAGAGCTTATGCCTTATTACACACACACAAAAATCAGGCTTCAAATTCTGCTTCTCATAGAGCTATTCATACAAAGCCATCCAGAACTTGAGGATCAGTCTGCAGCAAACGGTGGGGATTCCCCCCTAGTTCTGCCCAGGCACAATGGGAGAGCTTGGGGTGGGAGGGGAGAGCAAGGTCTGCTTTGGGGTTCAGGGTTATTTTACCGTTTTCCCCACACATGCTAAACAAATTGTGCCATCTTTGTTAAAAAGTTTATTATCCCCTCCTGGTAAAAAAGTGAAAAGCTATACTCTGTTAGACCAGTAAGATACAGAATTACTCCAGCTCTTTGGAGGTTTTTAGATACAACTTCAAAGCATATGATTCCACAAAGGAACAGCAAGTACCTTTCTTAAGAAAGGAAACTCTATAATGGGTCAGCCTTTTCTTTTAAGCAGAAGAAGATGTATCCATTACAGGACTCCCTTTCTGTCCAGATGACTCCTGTGAAATACCCTAACATCCTCCGGGCAGCACATACAGAAAGTTTCTTAAGGACAAATACGTCTTAAAAAAGTGACTTCAGGAAACAAATGCAAGTTCCTTTTAAATCTGTTTTATAAGAAGGATACCAATGTACATTTTAGTAGTTTTATTTTCATTTTCCCCAAGGGGGAACCAAAGGCAGAGAGGTGTTGTGAGATACATCACGCTGTTCTCATGGGTAAATCAATTTGCAAATGTTATTTTACCACTCTATAAAAATACACACAGGAGTGTGAAGGAAGCAAAGTAGTTCAGAGTGGCTGTCATGGAGCAAATATGTTAAATACAATCAGGTTGGTTTTTTTTCCCCCTAAGAATTGTGGCTCCTTGTGTTCCATAAAACCAAAGTCTTTAGTAGCCACATGCCACAGGAACAGAAATTTAAGTGGTAGCTTCCTTTGAGCATGTGCACACAAAAGCGTTAGTAAAGAACTGCTCCCATGGGACTAGACAGTAGATGTGAGTGTCAAAGCCCCATCCACAATAGGAAAAGAGATACGCACTCAGTTTTATTGTCTCAGCTTCCCATCCAGACTCCTGTAAACAGGTTCCATACCATTCAGGCATCTCTGATAAAAGAGTCTATAGTTCTATAAAAAGAAGTCACACTGTAAGATCAAGATATTTACCCTGTATGTGTTATACAAGCGCGAAGAGGAACAACCTTCCAATTTCACAAGATACATCCAAGCAATCTGTAAGTGACCCAATTCCTTTCTCTGTCCAACTGTGCTGTGGGAAACTCAGTTAAGTGCCTCTTCACAGGTAGAGACAGTTTGCTTTTAAAAATATTAAGGACACATTTTTTTTTTTTTTTTTTTTTTAAAGAACTTCCTGGAAAGTTACTGTGGAAAATGAAAGTGCTCCCGTGGTGAGACCAAATGTGCAAAGCTCTACAGACTTCTGTCCTTGCTGCTTTCTTAGTATTCCTTCCCTTAGCAGATTCGTGTTAAGATGAGGCTCAATACATCGCAACGAGGCCGTCATCCACCTGTAACAAGCAGGTAGACACTGGAAAATGTTTTATGTTTAATCATAAAACGTGGAATAAGCCAAAAAAAATAATACATTGTTCAGATATGATCGGGATGGTCTCTCGAGTGGGTTTATATACCAATGGCCTGTAACACTCGCTTTTCATTCTCATTGAGATGGTCTGAAAACATTGCATAGCAGGGCTGCTGTGCAAACTGACAGAGGAAGTCAGTGAGATAGGCCTGAAAGGAAGAGAGAAAGACCCAGTTAGCATCACGTCACTTTGGAAATTCTGTTCCTCTCACGTTATCAAAAGATAAACCTCAACGTGCACCAAGTCAGACAAAGGGATGGCAGGAAACAGAAAAGCGATGCCGAAGGAAGGGCTGCAGCAGAGGGGAAGGGCTGCTCAATGGCTGCCAGATGGTGGTAAAGAGCAGGAGCAAAGTATCACACAGGGACTGACTGGGTGGGAACATCTACCAGTGGAGTATGAAATTCTGTCATGTTCAGTCTCCAATCTACTTTTGACTTCAGCAAATAGCTGTGAAGCTCATGGGTAGAAACATCTCATCTCCCTCTGTTCAAAAAGTTCTGTACATTCACATTTCCAAGTTACAGATATTGATCCAATAAGGAAAAATAGCTCCAGGCATTCATGGGATATCAGCACTTCCCAAAGTAATTTCAATGAACTGAGCACCTTTGGGACAGCAATCGATAACTGGTGTTTCCAGTGGTTTACAGTTTTGTTGAAGTACAACATAAAAAAAAAAATTAAGTGTATAAGGAATGATAGGAATCTGATTAAAAAAACCTCATTCTAGAGCATCACCTGGAGATCTATTTGGTAAAGAGGGTCCTTTAATGCATCTGGATCATCCTCTTCATCATCTTCATAGTAATCCTCATCTGTCAGAGGCAAATCAGCAGGTTTTAACATCAAACAAAGCAAAATATCTCAGGAAGTATTCTATTAGAGTATTGTTGAAATCCAAGGATCCAAAAAGAAATAGTTTCAGTACTGCTGGGTAAAAAAAAAAAAGTATCCAGAATATTGGCTCCTTAAGTTCACATGATTAGAAAAAACTAAACCCCAGAACAAGATGGGACATAGTGGGAGTCTCGAGGAACTCGCAGGTGAGATGAGCATACACGGGATACTAGACGAGCAGGTTTGTTAGTTACGTGCACTATTATCTTATGCCTTAATCTTATGTCAAGGTGACACATTTCCAATTCTGTGCTAATGTAAGTAGTCCCCTTATTGTATTTGTCTGTAAGGTTCTCCCTTCTAAGACTATCCGCAAACTGGAGAGCAAAGGAGATGATACACCCGCTTCATCTTCTTTATGCGAGAGATATTATTTCTCAAGGTCACACCACAAACAAGCTCATCCGCTTCCACAACACTGTCATTCCAAGGTTATGTCTACATCTTTGAGCATCAATTTTCTCTTTAGCAGAAATACCTGCACAAACCTCACAGCAACATGAAGCCTACGCAGCATTTGAACTCTCAGGTGAAAACTGCAGTTATTTAATCAATGTGTTATTCAAAGACCTGTCCCTCTCTTACAGAAAAAGGTCCTTATTCAAAATCCCAGTGTAGTATTTCCTTCCCCTTGCCTGCAGGAAAGAAAACTTTGACTAGGATGTCACCTACTCTATTTTCTCTTCGAAGCTGTTGCTTACCATACTTGTTTGTGGAAAGAATATCTGATAAGAACTGTCCTGCTAAGCCTTCATCTTCATCGTCGTCCTCTTCCTGATCCTCCCACATGTCATTTGAATCATCTGTTTAGAAAACAAAAATTTCTAGAAATAAACAAAATCTGAGAGGTCCAGTATGTCGATTCCTCTACAAGACAGTGTATAGTTTTTAGGCAAACATCCCTGCTCAGGCAGGTGGATGAAGAGAAACACCCACATCCTTTACCATCCTTTGGAATGAGTAACTCAAGAACTGGAGCTAAGCAAAAATCAGAGCAAGAACGGATGCTTGAAGTAGGGAGGAAGACAGACGAACCTGATGCACTAGGAAAGGATAATTTTACTGGCATATGGTCAGATCCCATCTTCCAAACTGGCCCAAAATAATTTTCAGGTATAAGAATACACAACACTGATCTTATCCTTTGGATCACTATTTAAGCCTTTGTAATTACAGGTATACTATTTACTATTGTGAGTTTCTTATTAGTGTAAATACTTCTGAAGAGATTACAAAGTAGATTTAAGCCATGCAAAGAGGAAAAGCAAACCCAGTATTTCACCTTGGCTCCAATCTGCAGTTGTCTGTCTAGATGCATTTGCTTCCATTGCATTAGAGAGTTCATTTATTATTAATTTTAAGATTTTTACTAACAAAGGAATGTTTGTCCAGCGTTCAGGATCTGTAAGAGAAGAAAAATATATATTCATACTGCTTTTAACAAAAAGCTGTTAAAAATAGGCACTTTTTTGTGCCGATTGGTTTTTTTTTTTTTTAATTTTACCATACATTTAAAGTGCTCACAGACGAGCAAAAACATCCAGGCTGGGAGGAAAAAGGGACCGACAAAAAACCTCAAATGTTCCTTCCATATACCTTCACAGCTAGATTTCCAAAGATCTTAACTGCAATATCAAATCTTGCCTATTTTGAATGAAGAGAAGGCAGAGTTAAAATCTTCACAGCTGAAGGAATTTGTGAGTCTACTCAATGAAATCCTGGTTTACAGAGGACTTCATTCTTTTCTAATGTCATTGTTGCACATCTAGCAGTGCTTTCAAGTGAGCAGTGCAGCACTCCCACATGTGGCTCTACCCCGAGACACTGCAAGCTCCGACTTTTCCTCGCCAGGGCTCTTGCAAGGCTGAATTATTCCATAGGGATAGCTAGACAGTGTTTTTGTCCTTAATTGCAAAAGTAACAATCCTATCAAATAAAGAAACTGGGAACACTAGTTTTAACTCTTTAGGTGCTCAAATGCTAGCAATTATGTTGTTCTGTCTGAGCAGACAATATCTGAGTTAGTTTGGCTTGTGCTGTTTGGTGGGGGTTTTTAAGCAAAGAATGAAAAGGTAGCGGGTGTTTTGTGACTGCTACTTACCTCTTACACTCCTAGTGCTTTCCGCTATTTATTTCCTTTACTAAGTGTTACTGCATCCCCCCAAATCCCCCAATCCTACAACAGCTGAAGGCTTGAGGAGAACCAACTGCCTCGATGGGCTTCCAGTGTGCACCTGTACAGCTGTTACGTCCTATCCTGCAACTGGTTGTGCACAAGCTTTAGCACAGCAAGTTGCAGAACCAAGGTTTTGGATGACCACTGAGGACAGCGGCTCCTTGGTGTCTCCCCCTCTAGGGCTCAGCCCAGTGCTCTCTCCAATTTAATATATGAATCTCTATACAGTAACCTCCAATCAAAGATTTGCGGTTCAGCCAGTTAAAATAAGACAAGTCTTATGCAGAAGACCGGCCAAGCTTTCCTTAAAACTGATCTCTAACTTACTGAAATCATTGCTGATATTTGCAAAAGTCTCATAAAAAAAAAAAAAAGACTACATGCACTAAACACACTTTCCTCCCAGAGAAGCTACTAGGCATCATGAAATTATCAATTCTATCTCATTATATGGAACAGGATGATGCAAAATAACACTGAGTAACTCCCTACACCATAATCATCTCATTCACTTGTATTAAATCAGAGACATCAAGAGTCTTCCAAATCAGTCTTTGGCAGAATTAATGCAAATAATGGATATGTGAAGTACACAATGGCTCTAAAAACCAACATGCACCTTCTCTAGGAAATGTCTCCCACAGCTTTGTGTGATCTGCAAGATGTGTTTTAAGGCCTTTCATAGTTTCTACTAACAGGAAAAAACCCCCCACTGATAAAAACAGCAAAACGATTACTTACTTTTGGCCGACTTTGATCGTGTCCGTATTCCCTCATCCATATTAAATATTTCTTCTCCCTTTACCCTAATGTCCTGAAGTCGCTTGTCATCTGTGTTGATGCCATACTGAAGGAGTTTACACAATGCTACAGAGCTGGGAAGCAGGAAATAGGAAAATTGCAGATCAGAATTTCTTTAAACTGCCTGGCTTTCACAGTGAATTGCGAATAGGGAACACATCTCCAGAGCAGACATTCAGATGCTCTTCTTTCTACACTGTTGCCAAGAACCAGCATTACAGAATTTTCCTATTTCTCCTGTTTTATGTCAGCATCCAAAACTGCACTCATCTCCTGACCTGCACAGCTAGCCAAAAACTGACAAAGCTTTGGATTAGACACTACCAAACAGCGCTTACACACATTAAAGTTTTTTCCAGTTCAGAAGGGCCCCAAGTGCAACTACAGGCTGGGCAAGGAATGGATTGAAAGCAGCCCCGAGGAGAAGGACTTGGGGATACTGATTGATGAGAAGCTCAATGTGAGCCAGCAATGTACGCTCGCAGCCCAGAAAGCCAACCATGTCCTGGGCTGCATCCCCAGCAGCGTGACCAGCAGGTCGAGGGAGGGGATTCTGCCCCTCTGCTCCACTCTCATGAGACCCCCCTGCAGTACTGCATCCAGCTCGGGGGTCCCCAGCACAAGAAGGACATGGAGCTGTTGGAGTGAGTCCAGAGGAGGCCACAGAGATGATGCGAGGGCTGGAGCACCTCTGCTGTGGAGACAGGCTGAGAGAGTTGGGGTTGTTCAGCCTGGAGAAGAGGAGGCTCCGGGGAGACCTTAGAGCACCTTCCAGTCCCTAAAGGGGCTACAGGAAAGCTGGAGAGAGATGGTTTACAAGGGCAGGGAGTGACAGGACAAGGGGGAACGGCCTGAAGCCCAAGGAGGGGAGATGGAGATGAGATGTGAGGCAGAAATCCTTCCCTGTGAGGGTGGTGAGGCCCTGGCACAGGTTGCCCAGAGAAGCTGTGGCTGCCCCTGGCTCCCTGGCAGTGTTCAAGGCCAGGTTGGATGGGGCTTTGGGCAACCTGGGCTAGCGGAGGGTGTTCCTGCCCATGGCAGGGCATAGGAACTACATGGGCTTTGGGTCCCTTCCAACCCAAACCAGTCTGTGATTCCATGATTAAGTTTAAACACACTCCTGAACCATCACGTGCAGATGAAGATGGAATTAAGAGGAAAGCAGTGGCAAGAAAGTAGTAATTTGGTTGATCTGCAGCCATGAACATCTCTTCTACTTCAGTCTCAAAGACCTTTTTCATTTCTGGTGCTTCGCAGCTCTGCTACACTCAGATCTTCTAGTTTGCTCCCTTGATATCTTCACGTGTTCTTTCCATCTCTGCTGCTCAGATTTCTACTCCACACTTTCAAACCTTCTCCAGTTCCAGGCTGTTTTCAAGCCATACTGAGAATGACTTTTTACTACAGGCTAAGGCCACCAATTTATGCTTGACTGAAACCTCTGTCATGGCTCCACAAGTCTAAGTTTTGGAGCTCCGTGGAACTCGCTCTTTTTGTGCTTTCACTTCACACCCTCTTTCTCTCCCACCCTATGTCTCTGAGGTCCCATACTGCTGGTTTGGACCCAGATCCTACATGTCACCCTGAGTTGCCCAAAGTTTTCCCATCCTTTCGTCATGCAAGTCAAGAGCAAATAGCCACTACTTCAACCTGCAGCTCAAAGAGATGGGGACTGATGTGCACAGAAGGTGACAGCTATCTTTACATTCCTTTTACTAACTCTGAACAAGATGGTCCTCTGAGCAGGTATTGCTTTTCTTCCGTATGCAGAAAACACCTAGCATTTTCTAATGTACGATAAGAGTCACCGTAAACAAGCCAAATCAAAATGTTTAATGTAGAGTGGAGACCCATCAAGTCCTCCATACACAAATAGCACTAATCTTGGACAATATGGAGACAGCACTGAACAACAAAGTTTAACCTTGTTCTCCCTGTCAGCGTCAGCCTTGGCTTTTCCCTGTGGCCAGAAGCGGTATCAGGGGATCCTGCATCATCCCTGCTCTGCCAAAATGGGGATAAACCACTGCCCCTTGGGGTGAAACAGACCAAGTGTGACTGAAACCAGCACCAGACCCCCAAATCAGACTGCCTCTTCTTCTGCGTGATCACTCACAAACTTCCACTTTAAACATGCTTTTTCTTATTATTTATTCCACAGGCTATTTGACTCCCTTATAGCAATAACACACCAACATGTACTAACAAGTGAGTTAACAGCTGGTGAGATCCCTAAGAGTGGTCTGTTAGGCTTCACATTTCCAGAAAAATCAGACAGCAGCTGCGAAAAAATTTAAATTAATACAGAGCATTTCATGCCTTGGAATATAGTACTCAGCCTCCACTGGAACACAAGTGTGCTCCTACAGCAAAAGGGAGAAAAAACTGTTTCAGCTGATTTCTTTATTGACTTTTAAGAGATCATTAAATCAACAAGAAATCACCAAATTCTCTTAGGAAATCCTCTACGATGCCCTGAAACTCTACTGTAGTCTGTAAAGGCAGTTTCATGTCTGGGAGCTATTCTCATCCCATTCACAGAAGTTCAATCTCAAAAGCACTCCTGCGCTTGCAAGAGACACCCCCTTCCCCTTGGGTCACCCTGTTCCAGCACAGAAACACCAGGCAGCAAGAGGAGCACTTAGATGAAGATCAGAGATTGCTCCAATTACCACGGCTCTCCTGAGCTGAACTGACGGTGCAGGAAAAAATTAATTTTTTCCAACACTGGCACACATTAAGCCAAGCCTGAACCAGTTCCCCTTTCCCTCATACCCAGTGCATTTAATTGCAATGGGATGATCAGTCAGCTAACGTTAATGCACGGATCCTGCTGATAAAAACATCCTACCTGACTTTGCCTTCATATTGCCCATAGAACAAGTGCTGCCGGCTCATCCATTCGGCCATTACGAACTCCAAGGCCGGCTTGCCAGTTGGTCCGGGGAGACTACACAGGAACTCTAGGAGCGGTTCCAGTTGTGAGTGAACCAAGTGAGCAAACACCATGATCAAGGACTACAGGAGGAAAAAGGAAATGTTAGCTGTACATAATTTAATAGCTGAAAATGTTTTATCAAATATTCAAGTAACTGCGTTTTCTGCAAGCGTACAGACTGTGCTTACCAACCCCAAGAGGAAGACAAAGTATAACCCTCTGCAAGACACCCTGTGCCTCAAAATCAGGCAATAAACTACTACAGTCAACAGCAGTATTTATTCCCCACCAAAACCACAGCAGGAACAAGTTTACTCACACTTATGCCCCAAACTAACAAACCTTCCTAAAGCAAAGATTAAAAAGCTATTTAAAAATATCATAGGTTGCAGCTGACTTTTGACTAGCAAAAATATATGGCAACACTCAGACACTGCAACTGTCCCCGTTTGCTCAAAGGACCAGAAGCCATACACACGGTTCTATACGCAGAGCTCTAAATCTATGCATATGTAGCGGAAACATGTCTCATCATCAAGCTAAGGAACTGGTCTAGAGCCAGAACCCATATGCTCTTCCCATTTCACCCCAGGACCACCCTTCTCCCACATCATAATTCAGCAGCACTTTTCCAATTCTGAGTCCACTCTGAACACAGATTTTAGGGAAAGAATTGTAAGTTTTAGAAAGGTTTTTTTTACAATATGCACCTTTACAGTCCAGGGGTAGAATGCATACGCTGCGTATGTCTAAATGTAAGTCTCCCAGTCTGAGGGCATCTCTGTAAGCTTCCTCGGGGAAAAGCTGCCCACCTCCAGAGGCCCATCTTTCACAAAGAGATTCAATATTGTGAAAGGCTTGTTTCTCCTTCCCTGGTTACAGGGGCTTTATCCTTCAGATTTAAGCTTCTGGATCTTTTAAATCCAAAAACAGGCAAAGTGAGAACCATTCTGAACAGTTCAGAATCAACAGTGTTTCCAAGGGCAGGGGAGGGGAGAACATAATCAAGGCTTTAAGATGAAATCTGTGCTGACATCTGAACGGCCTTCTTGACTCACCACGTGCTGGCTTGAAAAATGCACATACAAAAATCACAGAAATACAGAAGATAAAAGGGTTAGAGCAGAGTGAGCCTCAGCCAAATGCCACAGTGGGGGCAAAGGTGAGATCTTGCCAGAGGCAGAGCTCCTCAACAGTGCCAGCAAAACACTGGCTGAGAAACCAGCTGCTACTGAGAAACCAGGGCAGCCATCACTAGATGCTTTTAAGGGCACAGACAAGAAAGACAGGAGAGAGAATGAAGACCACTGGTATAAAAATCATTCCATAAAAGCGCCACTAGAAGTAGGTCAAGGCTACAAGAGATGGTGATGCTCTTGTCTGGCCTCCCACCTGATACAGGCCAACTACACCTCCCATCCACCAAAAGTTCATCTTGTCTCAACTCCCAGGCGTTTATCCTTCGAATACAGTACAAAAACACTCGAAAACATGTGCTGCCTTTGCCACATCATCCATACCTGGGCAACTCTTGTCCCCTCTAGAGGTTCACTGCTTGCAAGCACAAGATCATGAGGAACTCATTTTAAGGTCTATTAAAGCTTACCTACAAGAACCTGGCTTATCCCGTAATCCGGACAACTCTGTATGAGCAGAGCAGGCATTTTCCTGACTACAAAAAGATACACAGAACCTCCAATTGCAGTAGCCATAAATAATCAGGCACACAACTGAAAAAAACCCGACAATTTCTTTTCCTTACACTTCTACTTATTCTCCTGGGTGCCCAGCCTGCTCACCTGCATTACACTGAGCGTCTCTGCTTGTTGCATTTTGCTCAGGATAGCTCTCAGGATCTGGTCCAGATTCTCTCCCAGCTCACTTCCTGCTTTCGAAATTAAAGTGGAGACCAGCCTGCCCACAAAGGCAGCGGTGAATTCTGATGTCCTTGGATCTAGAAGCTGGCTCACCACCTGCATCACATACCACAGTCCATTGTGGCCTTGCTCATCATGCCATTGTGCAATTTGCTCCAGCGCCACCGAGACGTAAGCACGCAGACACTCGCCACCGTTCTAAATGGGAAAAATTATCATGTTAGAATTTCTCTTTCTAGGTAAGGGAGCAGGGAAGTGTGGGAAGACATCTCCTTTCATCACCCCAAAAAGACCCTCGGCCAAGATGAAAACAATGGGCAAGCTGGTGGCATCTGTAAAAGATCCGAGCTCTGTAATGTGCAGTAAAATGAGTGCCTAAATTTAAAAATAATTTCTACGGACTTCAGTTCATTATCAAGTACAAAACTCTTCACTGCCCAGGCAGCTCTTAAGATCATCTAGTAAATACAAAGACAACCCAAAGTGGCTGCAGTTTTGTGCCAGTCTTGTTACCCAGGGAAATTCCAAGAGATTCTAACGAACGAGAGACAAAGACAGCACAGCATAGCATGAACAAAACGCAACCAGCAGCCAAGTTGCAATCTTTTTGAATTCTTCTTAAAACAAAGATCCAGCAGAGCAATGAGCATGCTGGTCTCCAACCTCTTCTTGCTAGTATGTTGTTTAGGGAAAGCCATTTCTATGGTCTGTATTCACGTGCCAAAGGGTAGCTGGCACTATAAAACTCCTTACATAAGGAATGAAACCAGCTTTATTATTTATATGCCAGCTAGTAGCTGGAATGAAAAGGCACCCTGCACTTCTAGCCTCTGCTGCTTTTTCCTTCTTGCTTAAATACTCTAAAGGCATCATCAAGTAATAGCAGAGCCTGCCAAGAAGCACAGCTCAGGCACTACCGCTGTTGGAGATGAATACTTGCTCTCCCTCCATTCCATACCTGCCTCAGTCAAAAAGAAGTTTGCCCTCCCCTTCCCACCCAGATGAGTACAGGAGAAAAGTGCTAGAAGGAGGAGGTCTAGGAGGTCTTTTGCTTCCCTATGCCTGAGCGTGTTCCTCATGACAGCCTCAGCCATTCCTAGGTGTGATGGAAGTTACTACAGGGGAAGAAAAGCAATAGGGTTTTGGGTTTTTTTCATTTGGGTTTTGTTTTTGTTTTTTTTTTAATGTCCTCTAGAGCCCTAAAATAGAAAAAAAGATCAAGGCTGCTGCTTTACTCACTCTGGTCCTCCAAATTAAGGAATGATCTGTTAAAGTCATCGCAGGCCCTTGAACAGCAGTACTTTCATGATAAACTGGAGGTGGCAGAGACTCCTGAGGAGCTGCTGATATGGCTGCTGGCAAGGAAAGCCTGGGCTCCCTTAAAGGCTCTGCAACCTGTTTACTTGGTCACCTCTCTTGGACTTGCATAGCCCTGCAACTCCTCACAGCGTTACCTGCATAGTAGCATTGTCATCTGTGTTCAAGCTGCACTGAGCCACTGCAGGGAATGCTTGGCAGATCAGGAGCTGGGACAGAGGAGGTTTTGTATTCCTCACAACTGTGGTCAGTATATCAATAGACGTCTGAAAGGAAAACACAAACAAATGCACTGTTACAGCAGTAGCCATAGAACACTAAGTCAGCGTTACCCACCACTGGTGCAAGCATCAAAGGCATAAACTGGAGGGATGTGAGCCAGCACTGCGGTCACATCCTGATTTTACAGTCTAGAATATTTTTTAAATCAGAGAACCTTGGAGTCATGCACCCACAGTGTCACTGTATTTGACACGGACACATGGTGTGTGCTGTAAAAGTTCCCAAGGCACTACAAACATTAAAAGCTGCGTAACCACTTCAATATAGCAAACAGTTTCATGGTACCCTGATGCATGCTAATCAGCCAAAGAACTGTTCTAGCTGACTTGTTCCATTTTGTTTATATTGATTTAAATTTACTTTAATTACCCATGAGCAATTGTTACAGTTCTACCAATCAATAGGCAGATTATAAGCATATTGATAAAGATGTTTATGGGTTTAAATCCGTACAATCATTCTACACAGTCAATGCTTAATCTTTTATAAGCTGACTTTTTATAGAAAGGGCAAACCTGTATAATTTATCTCCAGCAATTTATACATATGTGACATATAAATCAGAAAAAGCCTTAGAAAAAAGTGCAAGGAATAGTCGTGTAGCCTGCTGGAGAGCATTCCACCAGAGAGGAGACTGTTATCAGTGAAAGATGGCTACATCAAAGCAAAATGACTCGGGATTCGCTACAGAGACTGGAAGAAGGCCAGAGGAGCAGTTTAAAGTTAACTTTTGGAAGCATCTCCCCCCACCTGCAGTTTGCCTTCTCTCCACAAAGAGACCTCTACCAATGACTGTAGTCATTGTTCCAAAGCAGGTTAAAAGCAACCTTTCTACTCTTCGCAGACCAGCCATCCTCTACATTAAAGAACAGGGAACCATCATCTCCAGCTAAGACCATGTACCACTGTAGCACTTACTGCACAAAGCCCTGCTGGGATCTTGTCAGCAGGGGCCTGCATGATGCTGACAAGAGTTGGTATAAGCCTCATCTGCATTGGACCCTGGCAGGCTTCTATCTGAGCTAGCTCCTTAAAGATATCTTGGGCAAGAGAAGCAACAACTGGATCTGGAGAGAGAAAGCACCATTTACTAAAACATACTAACAAACACATCTCAATTTTTGCTACCACTGTTTTGAATAGGCAAAGCAGCAAGTTTCCCTTCTAGCTTTACCACAGGAATCAATATTTACTCAATTAGCATTTAAGTTTTCAGCACCAGGATTCAGTAGCAAAAACAACTGTACTTTGAGAATGTAACTTGAATGCGTACCATTACTGTACTTCAAAAATATTGCAATCGTGAAGGGGCAGATTTTGTTCTCCACGCTTGCTGTAAATGCTGGGTCTACCGTACAGACAATGCACAGCGTCTCCATCACAAGGTTCAGGACCTCCGAACTGAACTGCGTGGCCAAGTGGATCAGTCCATCAAGAATGCTAGGAAGGAAAGGCTGCAACACATGGGTGCTCTCAGAGATCTTCAGCTGGTCACAGTAGCTAGACAAGAAATTTGTGATACAAAAGTACATATTGAATATATTGAACTGATATATATATTTATATAAGGGGTTATTTCAAGCCACCTATTCTTTTTCCTTAAGTTCACTCCTCTAGGACTTTCCCCATCAGTCTACTATTCCTCAATCTCTCAACAGCTCAGCTATCTTTCCTCCTCATTCCAGCCTCAATGGTTCGCAAAGGCAGAGTTGAGCCAAGCGATGTTAAAAGCTTCCACCGCCTCTTAGTAACAATTATAGAATCATAGAATCCCAGACTGGTTTGGGTTGGAAGGGACCTCAAAGCCCATCTAGTTCCAACCCCCCTGCCATGGGCAGGGACACCCTCCACTAGCCCAGGTTGCCCAAAGCCCCATCCAACCTGGCCTTGAACACTGCCAGGGAGCCAGGGGCAGCCACAGCTTCTCTGGGCAACCTGTGCCAGGGCCTCACCACCCTCACAGGGAAGAATTTCTTCCTATTATCTAATCTAAATCTCCCTTCTTTTAGTTTAAAACCATTCCCCCTTGTCCTGTCACTACACTCCCTGATAAACAGTCCCTCCCCATCTTTCCTGTAGCCCCTTTAGGCACTGGAAGGCCGCAGTTAGGTCTCCCCAGAGCCTTCTCTTCTCCAGGCTGAACAATTCTTTCAAGAACTCTCCACCAATGGAGAAAATAAACCTTGAGGAAAAAATAGTCTGAGTGAGAGACTCACTGCTTACAACATCTTTAATCACCATGTTCTACAAGTGAGCTAGGGAAGAAAAAAACCATTTCAGGAATAACTAAGTTGTAAGTCTCTGCCTTTATCATTTCAGTGCAAACAGAAGACAATGTGGTTTTGGGGAGTGGGGAAAAGTAGTTCTTTTGTGTGGTTTTTTTGTGTGTTTGTTTTTAAACTAATGTTCAGTTCTCACATCAGAATCAATACAGCAGATCTTCCCTTTTTCTTCTTGCAACTTATTCACAAAAACAGGATGCCAACACCACAACCCCAAACATCCCTTATTGCTGCAATTTGCTCCACAAGCCCATATTATGTCATTCAGCCACCTTTGACTGAATAGGAGTAATTTGGGTTTCATTTTTATGCTTTCCATTGCTACCTAGTTCTGCTTCTCTTTGAGACTGTATCCATCATAACAATTTATTGTAGCCAACCTTGAATCTCAATTTCATATTCCTCATTAGACTTATTCTATTTTGAACCTGCTTGCTTACACTTTTTAAGTTGACATCTATCTCATTAAACACAACTACTTCCAGTCTATACAGAAATATTATTAATAGTTTAACATACCAGGTTTTTAAGTGTAATTTATATCACCTATCCCTGGGGCTTTGGAATATCTTAGGGTTTACTCACCCCCAGATAGCTCTGACTGCAGAAATTCGGACAGAAGGAGGCTGGGTTTCGTGCAGACCACTGACAGTAGCTTGCAGGAACTGCTGGATTAGTTCTGGAGACATCGCCACTGTGAAACGGCTGGCGGCCCACAGAGCACGACCCAGGAGAAAAGGAGACACTGAAACAAAACATCCAGTGGTTTTAGGGTAAGCTTTACGAGTTTAAAATTACAGCTGATTACATCCATTATCCCAAATTTTGTCATCCCAGTAGGAAAATGGTAGGCCATGACACAGAAGACCAGTATGCAGACATATGAAGAATTTTTGTTCACGGGCAGATCCAGTTTATTTCTCTTAGTTATTTCAAAAAACAATTTCTCATTTGTTTAAAAAAAACCCTAAAACATCTTCCCGCAACTAGTTACACTTGAATTTGTTCATCAATACAGCAATACAGCTTTAGTGATCACCAGAACAAAAGTAAAGGAAGAGAATGAAGGCTTTTTCAGAAATTCCTATTCATCTAGCTCAATATTCTGTCCCCAACAGCAGCAAACAGCAGAAGTTTAAGCGAAAGAATTACAGAACCAGAGCACGTATACCATGATCTTTTACAGATTATTCTTCTAGTTTCCAGCCACCACCTTGTAATTACAGAACATAATGTTCAAGAGCACCAGACAGTGCATACTCATTATCTACTGACTTGTCTACACTTATCAAGGTATGAGGTATGTTTATTGCACTTAACCCTTCTGCCCTTTCAGGCCAAAAGTATCCTTATCTATTTAGGCTATCCTCAAACAGATCTCTCTATTTCTCAGCATCTTTACTGCCATTATTTATACTCCTGCAAGTATTAAGATAAGGACATAAAAAACTCCATGCAAGATATATAGCTTTATACATAAAGCTTTGTTTTCTAAGCAAGTATTATAAAAAGCAAGATTTCTTTGTCTTATTACCATTACTGAGCATTAAATGGACATCCTCCGAGAACCACCTACATACTGAATCCAGGAGCTCCTTCTAGAGTACAATAGCTCATTTACAACCCAATACCACATATGTAGATGTATGTAACTATACGTAAATAGTCAAGGTTGGTTTTTTACGTGCACTGCACATTATTGCACACTTTGCAGACTATTTCTTCATTCAAAATTAACTCAAAAAACGAAAAAACTTCTTTGTAATAAGCTTAACAAATGTTTCTTTGATGAAAGCATCCAGCAATTTGTTTTTCTGCACTGACATGACTTAATGTGGACTCACCAATAATGCTAATTTTGGCTCAAACTTCTCAAATTTTAATTATTTGCAAGGACTCTCGAGGTCTGACTTACAACAATTCCTTTGACTTTCTTGCACACTGCTGTAAGATAACATAGAAAGCAGAAGCCTGCAGAGATCCCACTCAGCTAAGATTATTATTTGAATTCATGTGCTATGACTAGTGTCAGCCCCAGCGTAAAGAAAATGGGGTGGTACGTTGCTGCAGGAATTCTGAAGCCTGTTAAACACTGCTGGTGTCTTTCCCAGAAACGGATACAAGACAATAAAACAGCTATTTTCCACCAAGTTCCCCCACACAATTGCCGTTCCATCTCCAAGCCCTACAGGCTCAAGCGTCCAGACAACGGTGAGTTGCAAGCAACAGCATAGTGTCCTATATTCAAATGGCTTATGCTAGACCTGGTAGCACACGTGAACTCACAAGACAAGATTTATGCCCTTTCACACGCACAACGTGCACAACTCCATTTCACACCACCACATCCGCACAGCAACCCGATTCATCAGACACTTTTGTTTGTCAGAGATTTCCAAGGTCTGGCACGCAGCAGTTACTCAAGTAATGCAAGGGCATTGTACCTGAAAGGTTGAGGTCTGCAAGAACAACATTTGTCAGGAAGCCGTGCATATCAAAATGTATTCTACCATTCTTCACACTGTCTGTAATAATAGACTTCACAGACCCCAGGGCCAGCATACAAGCTTCATGTATTTTCCACCTGCAAAAGAATTCAGATGCCTTTAGGTTTTTTCCCCAACATCGCCTCAATAAATAAAAATTCTGAAGTGAAACCATAAAAGTTTTTTGGTTTAAGCTACCGCAACTGTTTTCTTGATCCCAAAGCAGAGAATTGAAAAAGGCTCTGAAAGGAATGAACATCTGCAAAAGTCAGCAAGTTGGGAGCTTGGAAACTCACCCAGGATAGGCAGTGTTCTCAATCACTTTCTAAAATACCAGTTGAATAATTCTTATTTCTGGTACCAATTTTGTTCCCATAATAAAAAAAGAAACGAGATTTTTCTATGAAGGCTTACATCTCCAGCTGTGCCATACTTGATTATTCTATGTCCAGAAGCACTGTGATACCAGGTACATTAACGGTTTAAAAATGTCTATTTTTGCATTACGTTTTGTTAATTGTGATGAAATAGGGTTATGGGCAAATACCACTTCTTGGTTTTATTTGTGAAGCAAATAACCTACTTTAAAACATATCACAATTAAGGCAGACAGGGACTCAATGTCCAATTTCTCTGACATTGAGTTACTGCTTACTATACAGAGTGGCTACTCTGCCACTAATGTTCAAAATAAGCACAAACACTGAACTAATGCAGTGTACAACCAAGAGAGAATAGTTATGGAGCAGCAACCAGGTACTCTTGCAGTTGAGCTTTCTCCTCCTATCCCCAAGTAACATTAAAAATTGCAACTTTGAAGTTCTAAAATTGAACACACACATCTGCATAGAGCACCTATATCTCTTCTTTACATCAAGTAAAATAAGATACGCCTGAAATTTTGAGCTCAATCAACTGAACAGAAAGTGAAAGTATTGCCAATTTCTCTTCAGACTGTGTATAACTATTTATCATTTCCAATGATATGTTTTAAGGAATAGTCAGGGTCTAGAAGGAGGGAGCCTGGGCACAGCTAGCTTGTGCTAGGAACGGCTGAAAGCATTCCACATGGAGATTTTGTCATCTGGCTCAAGAACTGCCGTACTTCCTTTTTCTTCTTCTAATCAGAGTTCTCAAATTTCATCCTTGTCCATCAGTAGCAGCGTCACGAAAAAAGCATGATTAAATTCTGCTGCACCCAATGCTGCAGAAGCGCTTGCTGTTCATATCAGTGTCGTTCCCTGCTGCCCCATCTCCTCACCAGTGCTCAGCACCGTTGTTTTTTGCCTGCTCAGCTTCTTGTAAATGTCTTGTAGCTGCTGCAGCCAATGCAGTTGCACTCTCATTCTGGAAATCAGCAGCCACAGCCTGTGCAGAGGGAAACGATAGCACTTATTTGTACAGACTTTTAAAAGTTGGCCTTTTCACCAAATGCCCTTCACGAAACTAGGTTTATTATTTGTTGTTATTATTTTGGTTACATCTAAACATGGAACACATTTCATACCAGCAACAGATCCTGTGCAGCAATCCTCACTGTATAGGAAAAAGTATCATCATCTTCATCCTCCACAAATTGTTGTGGATTTGCGGTCCAAACTTTTATCTGAAACAGACAGGAGACAAGAAGGATAGGGTGGCTGACAAATTCAGAACACCAAGGGTAAAAGGGAGCTTCTCTGTTCTCAGTAATCTCAGTTTTGCAAAACTACTTTCAGAATTTCTCTCTACCATAAGAGGTCATAGTCTTCAACTCATTTCTATTATATTCTATTGGAGAAACCTTTGAAAAGATGACATCCTCTCTGTTCCGAGCTCATCTTGCTTTTCTGCTCCTCATTTGAGATCAGAATTTGATGGAACTAATGACTGACCTGGAATCAATGCTACACAGTTTTATTTATAGATGAGGAATGGGAGCAGATGAATCTTTGACAGAGTGCCTGTTTTTATGCATGCCTACCTACACAAAAAGATGACGGCTGTCAGGCTTGGGAGGCCAGGAGCCACGCAGAATTTCAGTACAATTGCACAACTGTACAACACTAGAACAATTTTTTCACTATCACAGAAACCTGGTTAACCCTTTCAGCAAGATAATCCTCATTTTCACAGCATAAAACTTCATGAAGGAATGAAGAAAGAAAACTTAATAGAGTTGGGGCTGTTCGGCCTGGATAGGAGAAGGCTCCAGGGAGACCTTATCACAGCCTTTCAACACATAAAGGGGGCTTAGAAGAAAGATAGAGACTTTTTACAAGGGCCTGTTGTGACAAGGCACGGGGCAATGGTTTTAAAACTGAAGGAGAGGAGATTTAGGTGAGATCCGAGGAAAAAATTCTTCCCTGTGAGGGTGGGGAGGCCCTGGCACAGGTTGCCCAGAGAAGCTGTGGCTGCCCCTGGCTCCCTGGCAGTGTTCAAGACCAGGTTGGATGGGGCTTTGGGCAACCTGGGCTAGTGGAGGGTGTCCCTGCCCATGGCAGGGGGTGGAACTAGATGGGCTTTGGGTCCCTTTCAACCCAAACCGGTCTGGGATTCTGTGATTTGCTGTCCATTACACCATTTAGGAACATTTGTATGCTACTGCCCTAACTCCTGGCACAGCAAAGTGACAGAACAGCCTATTAGATTACAGCAGCTTCCATGCACTGAAACTCTTCCTTGGACATTAGCTGTTGTAAGTCTCTCATTTCATTTGCTTCCTACAGAAGATAAACATGCTCACCTGCTCCTCTGTGATCTGCATGTAAAGGAGGATGTAATAGATCAGCTCTGGCAAAGCCTTCTTCACTGTGCTCTTAAATTTGTTGTTTTCCAACAAGGCATGAACAAATTCAAATATGCTGAACACTAGATTTTCAAAGCCCAATACTTCACCTGAACAAAGCAGTAAGTGGGGAAAAAAAGGAACATGACTGAATACACCAACATACAGAAAGGCAGAAGTGAAAACAAAAACCATGACTGAATACGCTAATGAACAGAAAGGTATAAATGGGTGTCAAATATAATTACAGTTAGCTTTTCTGACGAGATAACGTTTATTCTTAAACCTGGACTAACAAGGGCAGCGGCAGCCCTAGGAAGATGTCTGGCCTCATCACCTTCTGCTCTCTCATCACACACCCCTCATGAAAACTGACCAAGCTCAACCTAAAATCCATTTGGTCTTCTTTTGTCCCATTACTTTTACCTCAAAATTGTTGCAGAACTCATTCCTTGAGTCGTTAGAAAACAAGTTACGCAGCTTCGTTGATCACAATCACATATAACTTGTAAAGAAGTGATGGACACTGTTCCAACACCATAAATGTACTTTAAGCACAATCTCCTACAGTGTTTCAGTCACTGTTTTGACAGCAATAATATTAGGTAAGTCCATTCCTCTTCAAAAGAGGAGGCAGCAGTGCAGTTTAACAAGTTCTTACCATCAGAATCCACAGGGTCCTCCACCTCTTCTGTGTAATTTACTTCTGTTCTCACATAAGTGGATGGAGTTAAGTTAATATGCACGTTTCTAAAGAACTGCATCTATTTAGGAATTAACCTGGTATATCTTAAAATTCCTAGTAACTAGGGAAGTTTTCTTTCTTAAAAAAAAAAAAAACAAAAAAAAAACAAAAAAAAAACTTTGACTTTACGCACAGTCCTGTTTCAGAGAGAAGACAAGCCCCAGGAGCTACCAGCTTTGTGCACGGCCCAACTTCAAAGACCACTTCCACATCGCTTTCGTACATCCTTTAGATAATTTGATTCGCTTAACACAAAACTTCATTTATGTTAAAACTTTGCAAGAACAGAACTGCTCAGACTCAGCTCTTTCCAGGGGACAATGAGCCAATTCAACACTTCACTGCTGCTGAAGGGTGAGGAGCCACCCCGTGACCCCACGTGCTACCTTGTGTTGGCTCTGCTCCTTGTCAGGCACTTCCCTGCCTGGGAAGTGGCAGAAGACTAACCTGTGGGTGGAGAGGAAGGAGGCTTCTTTGGGGATGGTGAATTGAAGGTCCAAGAAATGCCAGAGCAAATGCAAGGGAAGGAAGGACAAGACTCTCCCCTTTTGCAAACAAAAACCTATTTTGTCAGCTCAGCTGCCAGCAGGACTGCAGTGGGAACCAGGGCAGGAGAGGGAGAAATCCACCATCAAAAATTTAGCAAACGGCTCCTTGTATTTTAACAGGTGTCTAAAAAACCAACCAACCAAACCCCAAAAACCAGCTGACCTTGAAATTAGACAGCCTCCACTTGCCCCAGAACTAAGGCTACTTTTATGGTCTTCCTGCCCATTTTCACTCTACGAGAGCCTATCACCCAATATGCAGCAGGATTCTGAAACACAAAACTATGCAGGCAGCTTTGATATAAAAAGGTCTAGATCTATGATCTCTAGGAGGACAGTCATTCTTATTAAATTACAGAGGGAAAAGCTCAGTCAATCTTTACGCTATTATCGCAACACAGTGCCTAATTCTGGTGTTTATGCCAAAATTTCAGAAAAAGCTACAAGAAGCTCAGCATTCTACAATTACTCTCTCATTATAAAAGGTTAAAAAAGCAACTTTTGGATTAATGATGTGGAGAGATTTGACTTGTCAGTTTGCAAGTACTGCAAAAACTACCAACAGACCTCTAACACGGCCAATTGTGCAGTGAAGTAATGACCGTTATAAAATTCAAAAGGCAAATCAACTTCAGCAGCCAGCGTAACCAGCCATTAGTACTGCTGTAACAAGGGATAGTGTAGATTCTCCTTTACCTGATGTCTGTTCATTGTGACTAGACATCTTTTTAAGAAGACAATGCAGAAACAACGCAGAGATCGGCTGCAATTCTACAGCCAGTATGACACAGGCACTCGCATCATTCATCATATACGACTTTTAAGCTAAAAGAAACCTAATGGAGCCTACTGAAGTAACAGGAAGACCCAGTACATCTACACCAGAGATGCCTATATTCTGTCACAGCGGACTACTCCATGTACTATGCTCTTCAGCTGCGTTCAGGTCCTTATTGTGTATGACACAGAGTTTGTCTTGTTCTATTTTAGTCAAAACCATTCACCACAAAGGATATAAGGTGGCACTTTCCGTAAGGGTATTCCAGACAATGGGCAGGATCTGCTGCATTGAGGAAACCATGTGCTTCGGATAGTTTTTCACAAGTGCTGTCACAGCCTGGAACAAAAAAAGAGTATCAATCAGAAGCAAAACTGTGGAAAACCATCAACAAACACCCAAATCATGGGCTGCTGTTTCATTGACAATTGAGATAATCCAATGTCATCCTGTCACCAAGGTCTCCTCCTCTCACTGTGACCAGGCAGTCCCCTCACTTGCACAAACTCTGACAAACAGGCCCTTCTTCATATCTGCTCTTTTGCAAGGAAGCAAAGGGATAACCCAAGATGTACAACTCTGGAAATGAAGGCAAGGCAATAATTTGGTGGTAAGGTAGAGATTCCAATCAGAAGTACATCACTGCACAGCACTGTCTGGATACGATTACCACCTGGAAGCTATCTTGTCCCAGGAAATGAACTCTAATATCAAGTAATACCAGACCACAACCTACTTCCCACACTCCTACACATGCAAGCAACACATCCGTTTCCACATCCAGGGAATAGCTGCAGATGAAAACACCCACCCAGATCAATTCTCACATCCATTTCAGCTGCAGACAGAGGCAGCTGTGCCAGCCCAACACAGGGGCTGTTTTGGGAGCAGCTCAGCAGCTCTACAGCAGATTGTGCCTGGGGTCTCATGAAGCTGATCACCTTGATTTAGGGGGGCCCTTTCACTGACGCTTGCCAAAAAGCTTCTGGGATCCTCCAGCAGTCAGAGAACGCTCACTCCACCCAAGAGACACTGTCTCCTCCCACAGGGGCACAGCTCCAGTTATTTTATACTGGTTACAGAAGAGCCCCTCAAACTGCCTGACTGGCAGCCTCTGAGACATATGGGTCTAAGTTTGTTTCTACTTACCCAATACTAAACTCAGTTTGCCCAGTTTGTTTGTTTGTAGCACTGGGTACATTAATAGAAATAAAAAATAATAATTCACCTTTCAGAAAAAAACACAACCCAGCATTCTAATATCTGTATTGTGGCCACTGTGTCTGTCAAGAGCGGGCAGCCAGAGATAATCCAGATACATAAGTTTGAGAACGAGTCTGGGAGGCGATAGAAGCATTACAGAAAAGACTTGTTGACAAAAAACAGCCTCTGGAAGAAAAACAACCAAACAAAAAAAAAAAATGCCAAAAAGTTGTTGCAGGTGCTGGCAGAGGATCTGAACCTGATCTGCAGGGCTGCTGCAAACTCAACACCCCAACTATGGCCACAGTAGCATCTAAAGAGACTTGTTCCATATGCCACTGCTTATGAACACCATGCAAGTTTTTCTAAGCTATATGCCAAGACAATCTTGCAGGAAGCACTGCTGGAGTGGTAAGAAAGTTTTTCAGTTCAGTAGCTCTGCAGTTCTAACAACAGAAGGCTGCATTTTCAAGTTCACAACTTTCCCGCAGTGCGAGTCATTTAAAAAAAAAAAAAAAAAAAAAAAGAGCACTCCCTCCTGTTGTTGTGTTTCAACCCCTGGCCTCTCATCCTGCCAATTCCCACTGCTTGTTTGAGCTAAAAGAACTGCTGCACAGATCTCCTCTGCCAACCCTCACATACTGCTCCACCACCTATTATATGCTCCAAGAAAATCCTTATCCATCTCTCTTCAGAGCAGAGACAAGCTGCTCCCCATGCAGGACGTTTAATGGCCAAGCCAGGCAATAATCACGCACATCCACACCTGTAGCCTGAGTCACCGCACAGACATATCGAAATCACCGCTGGGGGAACAACACAACAGTTCCTGAACCCCCCCCAGCTGTTCTGCAAGCAAATACCACATCTCACCTAAGTGCTTAGCATCTCCTTAAAGTCACTCTGTATTAAAGCCCCTTCTTGCTTCACTTCCTACTCGTGTCTTTAGACAGAGAAGGAATCCCCAAATTTGTGGATTTGTGGAAAAGTTTAAAATCTACGCTAGCAGCAGGACAGTATGCTAAAGCTAAACATTCAGTAAGAGTGCAGCAGGTGCATGTTATGTACTTTACTCAAACTCAGGAAATTTTCCCCCAAGACAACGGCCGCCACCTTGTCTTCCATCCAAGAACAAAAAGGGCATGAATTATAACTAATTATTTGTTCCAACAGCAGGAAAAGTATAAGCATAACTTTTTTGGCCCGCCTAATATACAGGTGTCAAAAAAACAGATTTTAAGCACAAGCAAAGAAGCACTAAAGCAAGGTTGTAAGATACTTTAGACTGCTGGTTAATTGGTGCTCTTGATGTAATTACTGCATACTAAGTATATCATATTTGTATTCCCTTGCTACGAAATTTGCCCTAATTCTGTTACCTGTCATGTTTAATCACTCTGTTTCTCTCCAAACAATCAATAGTGGCATGTTCAACAACAACATTGGAACTGGGATTCAAGAATCATTTAGTTCCAGCTCATTCATT
Source organism: Grus americana (assembly GCF_028858705.1). NCBI lineage: Eukaryota > Metazoa > Chordata > Aves > Gruiformes > Gruidae > Grus > Grus americana. The sequence continues at coordinate 1,210,453 of NC_072876.1, forward strand.
CTCAGAGATATCAATTTAATCCACGCTAAACTATCAAACAATAAATCACACCATTGATATTTCATTCTAGTCCTCAGGTTGAAAATATTTTTGTTGTGGCCAAACCTCCCATCTCCTCCAAGGGTTAAAGGCATCGACTTTCCTGCTGATAACTGCTTCTAAATTTGTCACTACACTTGGAAAGACTGGGGACAAATTAACAACCAGTGGTTCACCATGATGCGATCCAACTTACTTAAACAGGATACTGTCCTAGCAGATCAGGCAGATGTGTACACTTCAGTATTATTCTTATACAGGACAGTGTCAAAAGCTTTAATGTTCTTATACAGGAAGCAAGACATTTTAGGTCAGGCCTGCCTCTGATTTCCACCGAGAACTCCATGAACCTTGGAGTACAAAGCTCCCAAGAGACAGGATAGAAAAAAAAAATTAAAAAAAATCTTCCTGTCATTTGCTGTATAGCACTTCATTAAGGAAGAAAAGATAGGATTGAACTTGCATCTGGCTGAAAATGTACTATAAAAAAGTCTCAATTCTCTCCTCCATTGCATCAACATTTCAAGGGGTTCCTGTAATGATCTCATCTGTAGAGCTGGCTTAACTAATCCCTTGAGGTCTCTTACTTCTGCATTACAATGACATTAAAATCCACTTTTCTGGAAGGGAAGGCAATTTATGGGTCTTTCACCTGAATCCCTTCTCCCTTATCATCAGCTTAGAAACCCTAAATGACAAAATCATGAATTGCCCTGAGTCAACAGGCAGAATACTGATCTCTTCACAAAAAGCCTCCTACAAAGCACTTGTCAGCAGCAGATCTCCTGAATTTACTGTTTAAATCCATATTGATTTTCTGCTGCCATCAATGCCACCCAACATACAACACTGTATTCAGACCCAAATCCTCTCTTGTATTGCAGCCACCTAGCAGTGGCCGAAAGCAGGTGCCCACACACAATTAAGGAACAGAGCAAGAACACGATGACATTTCCTTAAATACTTTCCCAGCCTGTCACATCTTTCAAGAGACTACTGCTGTGTATCAGTGCAGACATAAAAGTACAAATAGCTCCAATTCCAGTAAGCACTGTTACGTAAATAACGAAGAAAGTTATTAAAGCTGCAGAATTTATGAATGTAACAAGAACAGAAGAACTGGTCTATGGTTAGAGTGAAACTATCAATTACAACTGCTTTCTGTGTAGGCTGAAAACTTCTTCTACTCATTAAACATCTGAATGTATGCATCTGGAATCAGAGATTCAGACATGCTTGAGCTGCAGCCTGTTCAAATTGAGATTACACTCTGCAGAGTATCCCTTTCATGTTAGCTTTCCTCTTTATTACAATCCCAGGAATCTCAGTGCACAGCCAATGGAAAGGAAAAAATACTGCAAGAGACACTCTCTCAACAAAACTTGCCAACATCCTACCCCAAACTCCCTGCTATTTCTTACTACAAAGCAACAAATAAGCTCCTGCAACCCCTTACTGAGAAGTGATGGAATGCCATAACCAGGGTACTGCCGCCTGTAACAGGACTAAGAAAACAAGTTCCACGACACAGAACTTAGTAGTTGCTAGTTTGTATAATATGATAGCACCCTCCCAGCATTTATTTTCATGGCTCCAGCACAAAGCTGGTCATTATGAAAAACTTTTGACGTTTGTCTTCAATAACTCTTCCGTATTGTTTTCTTCAGGGAACGTGGCTGAATGGGCCTCAGCCATCCATCTTCAGAAATCTGTCCGCTATGACCCAAGCCTTGCTTATCCCAGCACATGTGCAAGTAAATGAAAGATCTGGATTTGCTTCTGCAACTTATGTTTTTGAGTTCTTCTTTTCTCTCCCATGTTGCAGGCAGTGCACCCTAGAACTCCAGTGCTTTCCCAGCTGTTGAAGGGATCTCCATACTGACACTGGCACTCTTGTCCCGTGCACTGAGCTAGATGCACATAGAGTTCTGCAGTCCAGTCTTCTTTCCCCAAGAAACCAGGAGAATACAAAGACTTTCCTCCTCTCTTTTGCAGAGATAATTTAGCAATAAAGAGCAGGTGAGTTCTAGGAAAGCACCTGAACATAATAAGCTTTTAAAACTTCATTGCAGCAGAATTCTGCAGCATCTTTAGCAAAGACAGATGTTTAACTGAGTATGATGTCCAAACAAGATGCATCCAAGAGGTCTTAGATCAGCGAGTGACAAGGATAGATCGTCCTATGGATCAATCCCCATGGATCATTTTACAGACAGATCCCTATGGATCTCATTCACAGGTATATTCAGTACAGGCAGAACAATTTATTTCATTCCTGTATGGCACTGGGAGCCAAGAAACTTCACTATTCATAACATGAACGGTAGTACAAGAGGTGACATGCACTCGAGTTTCTCTGTTTTCCAGCACATCTGACAGTGTATTGGCATTCAATTCTTTCTTTATTTAATCAGTCTTAAGTGACTTACCTTTAAGACTTCCATCTTAAACCCACTGTCTGATGTAGGTCCGTCAGGCATTTGCAGGGCCTGAACAAAGGCCTCTGTGAACTGCTGCACCACCGGAAAAATCAGGACTTTGGCTGCACCCTGGTTATAATCAATGCAAAGCACAGGTGAATACTAGATACAGTCTGACAAGTAAAGCACTAGAAGCAAAGGAAATTGCACTTTTGTGCTACAAAACCGAAGCAGGACTCATGGCAACTGCAGAATGTTGCAAAGTCACATGAAATGCTTGTTTCAGACATCACCTGGGCTCTCTCTTCATGCTGGGAACTAAGCTCAGCTGAATCCCACCCTTCCAAACGGCACAGCACAGACTGTTACAAAACACACACCTACATCTAAGCTAATCCCTTCAGACTCTAAATAGAGATCCAGACAATCCAGTTTGGAGAGCCTCAGGAGCAGCGCACATCCTCCTAAAGAGGCACTTTCATTTGATTAGATGACTCATGCCCTGCACCCAACCACCAGGACCCCCTCTGGGCTATAAAAACAACCTGGGGTGACTACATCACACACCAGCAATTACACAGAACCCTGCGGACAGCATTTATCTCCCTCCTGAGCCACCCTCCCCCAAACCAAACAAGCTCTTTGTGAGCTGAGTATCAACAGCTGGCCTGAAGATTACCATGATGATTCTTCCTAGGAAAATGCAGTAAGTATTTTTCCAGATGTCAAAGCACTCCATAAGCAGTGCTTGGCAGAGCAAGTAATAGTGGACAAAAATAATTTTACTGAGAATATTCCTCATAAGTCCATAGCTAAGAGCAAAGTTGGATGTTTAAATCAACTATGAAATACCATCTTAGCAATTTATAAAAAGATTACCTCTTTTTCTCCTTTCTTTCTAAGTCAAATGTCAATAGAAAAAGTTTTGTATACAACGTAAAGGACACTTTCAGTCCTCCTCCAGAATAAGACAGCAGGGAGCTACTGCTATCTTTTGGATACTGATACCAGCTGCATGATATTATTACCTAAGTAACCTTGTCAGTGCAGTACAGATACACTGTAATTATCAAAACTTCCCAAAAGTCTGCACTGAATTGCTCCCTGAGCAAACAGAGGGGAAACAGCAGTATAGCAACTCAGCAATGACCAGCCACTAGATTGAGAGTCACATTTTCCTATCCTCACCCCCCCCAAAAGGTTAAAAAGAACAATTTATACTCTGGGGACCCACTTGTCAAAGGCCATATAAAATGCAGATGTGCTCAGAGCCAGACAGGACACTTGTGTATAAAGTTGTTTAACTGCACGGTGGGTTTTTTTCTTAACAGATATTCTTCTATAATTTTGTTTGGTTTGGTTTCCACCACACCTTTGGGAACAAAAGGCTAACATGCACACTACAGCGATTGCTGAAGTCCTAAGAGCTTGTAACCAACACCTCGCCCAAGGGCCAGAAAACTGCCCAAGGTAACCCAGATGGCCAAGGCCCAGCAGTTTATTGGGACGCATGGTCCACCCAGAGACTGGAAGCTTCGACAAGGATTTCCAAATAAGGGAACAATACGCTATCTCCTCCCATGCTGACTCCCCTTTCTCTGAGCTGTTACAAGCATGTCTGTTGATATGTCACAAGTTAAACTTAATTATGGAAACCAAGTCACAGTACCAAGGCATGCATGTAAAGGACGGAGTTAGCCACTTTACATGTATTAAATGACACCCTCTTCCCCAGAATTACATCTGACAAGAGTACATAATTCCCCAACGTTTCATTTTCATATTAACAACTATTTAGAACCTCACTCAGTTTGAATTCAGTGTATGTTGTAGGGTAAGTTAAACTCTTGCCTTTTCCAATTCCTCCATGTTACAGATCATATGGGCACATGTGGTAAATATCTCCACTGCACGTGACCTTGTGCGAATACCATACACCTAGAGGAAAGTTTAAATAATACATCAGGAACACAAGATACTTTTATTTTCTTTTAATTGTATTTATTTTTTGCTTTAACTTGATTCCCTTTATCATTGGCTTCAACATTCTACTGAAACATTAGCTGCCATGAACTATCACATCGAGAAAATTCTTTAAGTGTAACTCACACTACAGTACAGCTTAACTGTTAAATCTGGTATTTCTCTGCTCCAAGAAACATTTCCCACTAATGCCATTCAGTACCAACTTAATAGTGAAGATCATACCTCTGCCATTGTGAAAATTTTGTACATTTCTGGAAGAATAACAGGAGCAACAAGCGGCATCTGTATGTCTGTCACTTCCCGTGTAAACTCTAGAAAATGGAAAAAGAAGGGAAGAAAAAATAAAACACATTTGTAGGCAACAGCAACAGAATCTTTGGGAAACACTCAGTGTATTGGAAACGCGTTGATTCGTACTTGACTAGACCAGTGTCATTTGGCCTACCCGCGGCAATCCTTGAAGGCAAGCAGAAAAATACCACACTAAAAATTGTGGGTATCTGGAAAGCAGGGTGTTACAAAGTTCCTTCTGAGCTATAACCTGTAGCACTGAAACTTCTTCCTCAGCTTTCATGACATCTACTGAGCATGCAATTCAACAGTGACAGGCAGGCATCATGCCCAGCAGAAGAGAAGCAGCAAATTCCAATTTCTTCAATTTGGAGTGACAGGTAAAAGAACATTAGCATACGGAAAAGCCTAAACCGCTTCCTACATCAGCCTTGCCAAAGCTCTCGTGTACACGTACCTGTAAGCACTCTCATGGCTCCATGCACTGCGTTCACGTCTCCACTAACCAGCATCTCCATCAAGAGATTGAAAAGCTCGGGCCAGGCTTCAGGCCAGTCCCAATGGGCTATCGCTGAAACTGCATAAGCAACACTCGAGCGCACTTTGCTGATGGATTCTCTCAGCCCATTGGGTAGGAGTTCCCTAATAGCAACTTTTGCCTGTAGAGAATAACATTATTTAGCAAAACAGATCCCCAGTCATAAAACAATTTAATCAAAACATATTTTTATAGCTATGACTGTATCCTGATAGTGATTCAACATTGGTTTTACAAAATGAACGTTCATGAGACAGAAAAACCTTGCACACTACATACTATAATTTTTTTATGGAAAACTGCATGGCGTGTTTTAACGTAGCGCTGTTCTCACACAGAGCACTTGGCCAAGCATACAATAAATAGCTCACAGCTGCAATTAGATAGGATGCAGATATCTACATGGAAGATATCCAGAGTTAGCCGAGATAAATCCCAGCTCCAGAGTCAGGGACTATGTTTGCTTGCTTTGGAAGATTTTTAGTAAACGAGAATTAGTCACCCAACCCTGAAGGGACAAGGGCAGGGCAGGGGGATGGGACAGGAAAAAGCCAGCACTTCTTGAAATAGATCTTGTGAATTATGCTCCAGCAACTGTCTCTGGATGGGATGAATCATACCCTAGATGTGAAAGATGGTCCAGTCAACAGTCAAAGTGGCAAAGGGGCTGGAATCTCTGGCCATTTTAGCTGTTAGATACTCCTACCAAACAGATTTTTAATGAAACCCGGTAGAACTTTAAACTGAAATTTGCCATGGGAAAATAACCTTAAGTCCCAAGCTGAAAACCACAAGATTTAGTAAATCTCTGAAAAAAGACTGGCAGAATCAGTATTCGTAAAACTTACAAGGCAGCTTTCTTCTAGTTTTGCTCTTAGAGCAGCAGAAACATTATGGCTGAACTATTCCTACAGAAATTAGCCCAAGCTTCTCAAGTCTAGTGTTGTTTTAAGCAACTGAAAACATATTTTCAAAGTGGAAAGCATCAGAAAACCTTAACTGAAGCCATCAGTCCTCATAATACACAAGGCCACTGACACGTTTTAAACCACCTACAAAATTACTATTCTTGATGGATCAAGTGTCTCAAAGCGCACAACGTGAAACCAAATCTTACCCTTTCCGTGGTCTCTGGAGGTCTAAACTTTTCTGACTGAGAACACCAGTGAGTTTCCACATATTGTTTCAAAATGACAGATGCTAGCTGTATTAGAAGAGAGGTCAAGAATCAGTAACAAAACTTGCAACCGTGGCATCACCCCGACCCATTCACTCAGTCTCCCATCCCATCACGCTGCTTTTAGAGGGGTGACAGGGCTTGCCAAAAATGCAAAATCTTTGTGAAACAGACAAAAAAAGCTACCGTTGTAAAAAGATGAACTGATGGTCATTCATTGGGCAATGATGGCCTGCCTATACAACACTCACACGTGGCAGCAGCTTTATTACCACACATCTAAAAAGGCACGAGATACAGGCCACAGGGTAACTAAAGAAATACAGAACCTAAACTTCCTTTTCAAGGAGGAAAACACTACAGAGAAAAAGCTGCTGCAAAGACAAGCCACATTTCTGCTTGCTGATGCCTACCATTCACCTAGTAAGTTGTGCTCACTCTGAGAACAGTGCTGTCTCAGCACCAGGTTTGTTAAGTCCAAAAAGCACTATTTTCAAAAAAAGGTAAGTTTATAACACCTGAATAATGCTGAAAGAGAAAGTAATGACTCTAGAGAAACGTAAAAGAAAATGGAGCAGCAGTAATGGAAAGCTACCTCCAAAAACCAAGGAAACTATCATCAAAATTCTTTCTACAATTCCAGGTAAACTCACCTGACGGATGGCCAGAGCTCCCTGGGGATCTACAGTCAGTTCTGCTAAATGAACACCGAATTCTGCAAGAAAAAAAAAAAATGTTGGTATCACAACTTTTATTCCCACACAGTGAAACTCATCGAGATTTTTGGAGAAAGACATCATACCAACTGAATGACTCATATGTGGGAAGGAGAAGACAATTCCAAAGCGTAGCTACTGAAATGAATCATGAGCATTAATTCTCCCTTGTGCTCTCCGCACAAACTTCATTTATTTTCTCAGCATCTTATTTCTTTCTCTTGTGGGCAAAAAATTTTGCAACGCAGGTTAATAACAAGCAGATGATTTACAACTTTAAAAAAAAAAAACTTATCAACAATGTAACATCCTTAGTCAAGTCCGTACGTGAGGGATGCACAGATAATATCCAGGATGGGGTAAGGCAGAAGACTATCAGCCAGGAGTCCCCTTTTTAGGCAATCTGGGTTCATCCCGAGAGTGATTTGGAAACATGACTTTAGCTGTCCCAGAACACACCCCAAGACAGCTCAGAACACACCAAGCACCTTTCCAAGCAAACCCTGGGCAAGCACACTGACACCAGAAACTGCCTGCAAAATATTCAGGCTGTGGGACCTTCTCCAGTAAGAAATTTGTCTAGAAAAAACAAGAGCTGCTTTTAGTTGCCAAGCAAGTTCTCTAACAAGGGCAAAATTAAAACGCTTGTACCAATTCTGCTGACGACTGAGCTCAGGAAATAAAAACCAGGAAGAGCAGCTCTTCTGGTATGGTAAATTCATACGCCTCGATAAATTTGCTTAAAATTGCTACTTTAAATTCCAGGTAGCTGATAACTGTACTAAATACTTCATTTAATGTCACTACTCTGCTTAAGAAATGCATTTGTGAGGTTTTAGTTCTAGAAACTGTGGAGCAGAAGGTATGCCCCGAGGTCTCAGTAGCACAACTTGACTCCCATGGACAGGATAAACATGCTTACAGCGTCCCTGACAAAAATGTATTGAAAATTCTTCCCAAAAGGAGTTCTGCAAAATCCCTTAGCAGCACATTTGAGTGCTTCACAAATGCAGTTATCTGAGTTTCTCCTAACATCCATCTCACTTGTAAGAGGCTTTTCTGGGTTGGGAGATAATTGCCTCTCACTTTCCCATGTTTACACTGAACATGCTCAGTTCCTTCAACCTTTCTTCATAGATCTTGCCCTTAAAAAAAGAGAAAAAACCACTCTTATCCTAGCTGCAAAAGCAGGGAGCCTCATTTTGAGATGTACTTAACATAATACTCCTCTTAACTGGAGCAGTAATCATTCTTCCAGCTGTCTGCAATATTCCAGACTTGAGTACGACACTGCATTTCAGCCATATTCTTAAAGGGTATAAATGAACTAAGAAGCCAGAATAAATGCAATGGCTTCACATAGTTTCAACTCACTACTATGACTCTATTTTGCAATCTTTAAATCTGTTTGCATATATGCAGACTATTTTTTTCCCCTTTACGCATGGTACTCTGCACTTGATTTACAATATTTTATTTAAATGATTTCAGGCCACCTCTCCAATTTTCCAACATCTTTTTAATTCTGCTCTCCAAGCAGACTCCAGTGCCATTGTCGTAGAGGTGTACGCACTACTGCGGTGAGTTCTGTCTTAAAAGCCCCTTGAGTTTGACAATAAGCCACCACTAACGGCTCTACGCACAGGTTTTCGGCCAACCGTGCATCTTAAAAATAGTACAAAACTGTATGTTCTTAACTGATAAATGACACTTGTAGCAAATTCATATATGGAATCCTACTGAACTCAGATCATTCGTACCCAGCGCTTGCTTAAGCAATAAGCCAGCTCTCCTGTCACACAAAAACTAGATGGATTTATCAAGAACAGATCATATAAAACAGTATTAACTGTGTAGCACCTATTTATCCTATTTTGTTATAGACATTGGCAAGCTGTTTAATGAGCTGGTCCAAGAATCCTTCCAGAGACTGAAATGACACCGACCGTTGTAGCTCACTGGCCCCTCTTTTCTCAAGGAATTGGTTTTTTATTGTTTTTTTCCCAGTTGGCTGGGAACTTTATCTTTGTCATGGGTTACTGCAGTTCAAATGCATCTCTTCATAAGCACTTCCTCCACTTCTACTTTGTAATTTGAGATATCAGAAGCATCAAGTCTTCTTCCTAGGATAAAGTCTGTAAAACCAAGATTAGAAACTTTTAATGAAGGGCCTGGCACAGCAAACACTTAGCAAACACATTTCCTCCCAGCTCTGCTTCTCCTCCACATTAACCTCCATATTAGTGAAATCCAACTCTCCTCCTTCACAGCCAAGCTCCATCTACCACATAACCAGTTTACTAATTTTTCCGAAAAGTTGGGCTGAAGAGGTTAAGGTGGACCAAACCAAAAAATAGTATTAAGCAAGCAGGGAGGAATAAACGAGCAGGACTTTCTACTGAATTGCTGCACTTCACATCCTGCCTTCTTGAAGTGGGCCAGTATCGACCGAGTCCAGCTCAGTACGTCCATGCAGAGCTGGTTCAGGAGCTGCTACAGGTCCCTTTTAGTTGTCTCTGCAGGGAGCAAAGACAGGCAGTGATGGTGGAAGAGGCCACAGTAGCTGCTGCAGCCAACCCAGGTAAATCCCCGTGGCTGCTGACACTCCAAATTAAAACAACATTTGGTTTACAGAGACCAAATCTCACAACGGCAGCAACATCAGAAATAAGAGTTCCCTTTACCCAACACCTGCCCACCCTTTGTGCATCACAGTCTCCAAATACACAGGTACAGACAACATTTTCCATGGGACTGGTGTTCAGTAACATCATCATAAATTAATTTGGGTTGAAAGGGACCTCAGAAGGTCATCCTGTCGAACGTCCTGCTCAAAGCAGGGTCACCCACGAGGTCAGACCAGTGCAGAGCACGGAGGGCATCTGCAGACAGACTAGGAAGAAACAACAAGCAAGTACCTGATGCTTAGCCATAGTTTTTACATGCTACAACTGTGCTTCTTTAAGGAACTTCTTCAGCATCCATCATGACGCTCAATGGCTATTCTAAAAGCACTCTTTTTCAGCACACCTCTGAAGACTACAACTGAATTTTCCTCATTTCTCAGCAAAGGACAGAAAGATTAAGGACAGTCTTCTCCAGCATCCATAATGGCTTTAGGTATCTCACTTGAAATCCCTTCTTCACAACTTCTCACTACACTCAACATGTCTGCAGTACATCACAGTGCAAATAATGGCATTTGCTGCTGTGAATAACCTTTCCTCTTGCAAGTCAGATATCATGTGTCCTAATGTGGCCATTTCTCGTTTCAATTTCCCTGTTAAAAATTCAGTTCAATGTTAAAATGTTAACTCCTGTTAAAAATTCAGCTCAATTTATCCATTCACAGGATTTTCACCCATTTCTGCCCATCATCCACTCTGTTGTGATTCAAGTTAAAGCCAAGCGACCACTGTACAATCACATATTGAGGTCACATTTGTAAATTCTCCAGAATCCCTCCTTCCACACAATACTCAGTTTTTATGGCATAAAATCATGTATTCAAGGAGTTACCTAACACAATACAGAAATTACTCTCAAAACCATATGCATTAAAACAGTTATGTCAGGAAGGAGCTGACCATAAGCAAAAACGTGATCAACTGGTGAAGTACAAGTGATGCTACAAGCTTCACGCTACCATTGCGCCTGTAATTGTTCTCGCGATACAAATGAACAGCAAACTGTATCATGCAAATATCATCAGAGAATCAATGGAGTTTTAAAGCATCAAATGAAATGTGCTGAGCTACCCACTCTGGAAGAGAAGATACTGAAAGAACCATTTACTAGATCCGTAAAGCCAATATTCAAATCTGAGATCACATTCAAATCAAAGCACTGGTTGTCTCCTACAACCAAGATGGACAAGAAACTTTAAGGAGGGTCAGCATGCCCAGATTGATATATGAGCCAATTTGCCAAGGTCAACACCATCTTCACAGCCACCTGCATATCTTGGCTTCTAGCAACAAACGACCTTGCAAAGAACTGAGCTCAAGGCGCCTTTTCATACACAAGATGTCACAACATAAGCCATGCTGAAGGCAGCCTTATAAACGCCTTTTCTACGTGCTGAAAGGGCAAACAGAAACACTTAACACAGGCAAAAGCAAGGCAATTCTCCAGCCTGGAGCCATTCATCTACCACCACATTTCCAGAGCACAAGAGCAGAGAGCTCAGAGACTTAATACCGTCACCATAAAACATCAAACCTGATCTCTAACCAGGCAAGCGGGTAGCAGTATTTTTCAACTGTGTAAGAAGTTGGCATTAAAACTCCTCATCAGCATAATTTATAGGAATGTGTTACAGACACTGCTTCTCTTTATAGGGTCAAAGTACAATCCCTCCTGGTGAGCATGTACCTTCTTCAGAGTGACACTGTCCCTGCTCTGACATTCCTGGAGATGGCTTGGCCTCCGTACGTGTTCTCCAACATAGGAAGACTTAGAGGAAGAGACTATTTTTACACATTATGGAATTATCCTCAAGACATATGACGTCAGTCATAGCACACACACATATACCATCAGAGGTAGTGTACGACATTACCTGGATGGACAAGATAAAGAGCAAATGGGAACACTATCCCCACTTCACCAGGAACAAGTCTGTGCCAGAGCCGAGCCAAGTTAGACATGTGCACAGCAGTGCTGCTCCACAACCCAGAGCTCTCATTTCTCCTGCCTTCCCCCTGAACAGTCTCAGGCATTTCTTTTATTTACATTCCATTAAAACCTAGAGACAACAAAGGTCACCAGGTGAACTTTCCTCTTTCCGCAGACTGACAATAATACATCTCCCATCCCCAAGCTGTCAGGTGGTGCCTATTCCCACAATTTCTCAGCAGATAGAAGATGCAGAAGCAGGGAAGAGACCAAGTCACTGGGGACGTGTTTGGAAGTTGCTAAAGGGTGACATGGCAGGAAGAAACTGCCACCATGTCCTCATCCCAGAGCTGACGTCCCGTATTCCTCCAGAACAGCTGCATTGATTCAGACAAGAGACCCCTCATCCACTATCAACCCACTTCAAGGAGCTCAACTGCATTCTCATCTTGACCTGGCTAAACCGTGCAGGGCAGGGAGCGGGTGCGAACATGGGCCACATGCAACACAGAGGCAGAGCTGTATTGCTGTATTGGCTTAACCATATTACACAACCCAACCTGCAAGCAGCTTAAGAAAAGAGGCAAGGGCAGAGCAACACTTCCCCCAACAAACCGCCTTGGGAAATCTTGGCTTTAGGAACTTCCTGAAGCAGGTGTTGTCTCTGACCAGTGTGTTTAACGGTTCTTGAGGAGTTTTTTTCTCCAGGAACATCAAACTGGTTTTAAACCATTTCTACCTCTAACATCCAACAGCGATGAGTTCCATAGTTTGCACACTGGGGGCAAACAACCTACTTCCTTCTGCTTGTTTCAGATTCATTTTCATCTGATCTTAGCTTTATGAGAAGTCACAAATAATCACTCCTCATTCACCTTCTCTGTCACTTAGGATTTTAGAGCCTCCATCTCTAACTCTTTCCCAGGCAGAAAAGTCAATGTATTCGCTCCTTCTGAGAACAGAAGCTTTTCCACACCTCTGTGAATGTGTCTGTGCTGCATTTTTACAGCCCTGCTTTATCGCTCCAGAGAGCAGCAAGCCAGTAATGCATGCGGCACTCGGACTGCAGAAGCATGAGGAATTTATGTCGCGCTTTGTTCTCTGTTCCCTCCTTAACGGTCTATTTGGCTTTCGGAGCACGGCAGAGCAGTGAATGGGTATTTTCAGGAAACTCTCCACACTGACAATGGGATTTCTTCTCCCGGCAACAATAGTTAGGACAGCTCATTACTTTTTAAAGTATCATCTGGACTGTGTCCTCCTCCCCCAGCATTACTATGCTGACCAACACTGACCGACACCTACCGTTTGCACGCTCAACTCACTCTTGTGAAATAATTCTGTAATTTTTGCCACCAATTCTCACTCTGGCCAGACTGAGCAGAACTACTGGTAATGCTGCCACACCACTATTCACTCTTTTCCACATCATTTACGGACGTGCTGAGCAGTCTAGCTTCACGTGGGACTCTTGATTATCTCCCTGCAGCGTGAAACATGACCGGTCACTTCTACCTCTTGTCTTCAAGCTTTTAATCAGTTATTAATTCAAGAGCTGTCTGCAGCAGTTTAGTTTCCTCAAAAAGCTTCAGTAAGGGAATTTTCTAAAAGCTTTCTGGCAGTCCCAGGACTCCTTCAAACGGCTTTTTTATTAAACATAGATTGACTCTGCTGCAACAATCTCATGTACCCTGCTCCCCTCATTCCAACTCTTGACATAATTGTAACTATTACAGGCAGTGCAAAAGCCATACTGACTCACCCATAACAACCTCAACTTTCACCCCTCTGCTCCTCACCTTAGAGCCCTTCCTAAAAGCTGTCCCACATTTATCAACTTACATTTATCTGATCCTTTAGTGAACTTAAGTGGCAAGTTTTACAGCACAATTCATAGCACAGTAATTTAATGTTTGAGCCCCTTTAAAACTCTTGGAGATCCATCCTGTAGCACTTCCTGCTTAAAGTAAACCAGTAAGTGAAACTGCTTCTACTCACGCTTCAACTTGACGTGGTTTCTCCAACTTGTCTCTTGGAGAGCCCTTCAATGTGGCAAGTTAAGTCAACACCAGCACAAGGAATTCAGCTTTTCGGCAGCCCTATACTCCTTGAATGTACCTTGCACACATCACCTGGTGGCTGCGAACACCTCTGAAATGCTTTCTGCTTCTGCCACATTTGAAAGCATTGTAAGTTTTTATGTCTTTAACAAGTTTTTCCTCAATTTTTTTTTTTGCCCACCTTCATTTATTTTTCATTAGAAGTGCCAATATTTGTGCTATTTTCTACTGCCCTCACTTTTAATTTCAGCATCATCTTTATGCTGCTTAATGATACTACATTTTTTTGTTTCTTTAAAGTACTTCTGACATACATTATCTCCATTTCTTGACCTCAACAATATGGTGTTGGCAAACACAGTATTCCTTTAGCTGCTCCTCCTCTTGGTTTTTGCAAGTTTCTCCATACCAAAGACAGCACAGAAAGGAGAATATAGCTTATTCCTCCCATGCTGCTTGACTAGGACAAGAGAGGAATCACAGAAGCAGAGAATAACTCAGCTGAAAGAGACCTCAAGAGGTCTCCAGTCCAACTGCCGTGATCAAAGGAGCATCAGCAGCATCAAATCAGGTTGCTCAGAGCATTTTCTAGGTAGGCCCTGGAGACACTCAAAGATGGAAACAGCACAGCTTCTACAGTCTGCTCCAAAGCTTGGGTCTCCTCACAGTGAGAGGATTTCTCCTTATATCCAGTCCGAACCTCTTGTTTCAGTTTGTGCCTGTTTTCCTTCATCCCCACCCACCCTCCCAGTGTCTTGACAACCTCCCCATAGTTACCAGAAGCTGCTGTCAGATCCACCCCCAAAACCCTCTTGTCTCTATACTGGAAAACCCCTCTCCCCCAGCGACTCCTCATGTGGCGAGTGCTGCAGTTCCCCAGCCAAACTGATGGTCTTTTGCTGAACTCGCTCCCATTTGTCGCTGTCTTTCTTGTACTGGGCGGCTGGGAGCAAAACTGGACAAGCATTCTAGCTGTGGTCTAACAAGTGCTGACTAGAGAGGGCTGATCACTGCCTCTGATCCTGTTCATACACCCCAGGATGCAGGTGGCCCCCAGGGCACGCTGCTGGCCCTGTCCAGCTCACTGGCTGCTAGGATGTCCGGGCCCTTTGACGCAAAGCTGCTCCCCAGCCAGGCAGTGCCTGACCCACATCCCTGTAGTGGGTTCTCCTCCCCCAGGTGTAGAACTTGGTATCTGTCCTTGATGAATTTCAGGAGGTTCCTCGGTCCGTTCCCACAGGGCTCTCTGGATGGCTGCCCTGCCCTCAGGGACATCCAGCGCCTCCCCTCCAGTTTGGTGTCACCTGCAAACTGCACAACAGGGTATTCTGTAGCCTTCTCCAGGTCACTGGTCCTGCAATAGACCTGTGCAGCTTTGGAACTGCAATTGTGGAGAAGTACAGGATGACTTTAGGATATTTGTAAAACAGCGAAAAAACAGAAGCATAGATGACACTGTTTCTCTTGCCCTTAACGTTATCCACCAAATGTAGTTCTATTGCATTCCCGAGCTCTCGAAGGGACCTTAGGGACATCCATCACCTAGAGCCCTCAGAAAATACTCTTTTCTGGAAATCTGTTACCCAAACCATTACACAAATTTGATTTAATTTCTTGTGGTAAGATTCAGACTGTTGGGCTGTTGGGGGCGGGGGGGAAGTCACCACTGAAGAGCACATTGACTGCAGCAGCTTTGCAAAGCGAAGGCTCTATGGGTCAATGCACCTCACAGCAGTTCCAGACTCTTACTACTGCAATGCTGTGGAACCACTCATTAAAACCTGCAGTAGTTGTGGTGGCAATTACAGATTTCCCCGTAATGCATCAAGGAAGATTTAATCTGAGAGTGGTACAAGCACATGTTAAGGGACTGCACAACAAGAAACATTTTATCAAACAATCTGCCTTCCTTTCACTGCCCAGTCTCATTCCCAGAGTAACACAATCACAACACTATCCTTAACCCAGTCACACCCTTAGACCTTCTTTTAACCATAAACTTCCTTTGATAACTTCTGAGCTGAAGTTCAGGAGCAGAACGACTTTAAAAACCTTCACAAAACACTTTCAGGCAGCACAAACAAAGGTAAAGCAAAATTTCCAGGAGAGTCCATGTACAAGCAGCCCATCAAGCTGCCAGGCTACAGGCACAACTTCGGGCCAAGGGCCGGAGTGCCACACTCTGCAGCGCCCAGCTCCCGTCACAGCAGACTACCTGCAAATCTTCCAGTGGTTTCTACAGATTCCAGTTCTTTGGGATGGATCATGAAATTTAAGCTGAAGTGAAATAAAATGTTTTTAAGTGTAACTTCCAGGAAAAGCAGCACGTGCATGAGCTAGCTTAGTGCCACCACAAAAAGGCCAGATGAGTAATGGAATAATTAGAGACATTGTTTGGATTTGGGGTGCTTGCTCTTTTAAGCTCTGTCTTTTCAAATCCATAGGCCTGCTGCCATCCAGCTCCAGTGCCACGCGCTCCTTAGCTCTCCACAAGACAATGGAGCCCCGGCATAGGGGTTTCAGACCAGACGAGGGTACAGCTATGTCCTGACCATACTCAACCTAAAACACACCACATACAGATGACAACCTGCAGAACATGGGCATGCACAAAGGCATGCATGCCCAGAGGTGAAGAGAATAATTTTGGGGGTGGGACAGGACAAGCGGAAAGGCTCTCCATGAACAACCCTGGAGACTCAGGCTCAGGTGGAAAGAGGTGCGCAAAGCAAGAGGCCTGCTGCTTCGCCATCCCACCTCCCCCCCCCAAGTCCTACCACCACTAGTAAGCTTAGAGCACTCCTTGGTCACTCAGTTCTCACACAACAATGCGCTGTCCCGTGGCCGTCTCCAGGCTGTCCCGTGGCCGTTTCCCTCTTGCCCCACTGACAGAGCGGTGCCTTGAAGAGACCCTGCTGCGGCTTTGCCCGGTGACCTCCGCTGCAGGCCAGAGACAAGCCTAGCGAAGCCCCAACGGCGAACCCGCAGCTGAACTAGTGCGGCGGGGCAGGAGCTGCTCAAGAGACACCGGGCACACGCCTACAGCCGGGAGGAAACCAGCAGCCACCGCCGGCCCGAGCGCTGAAGCTGGAAGTTTTGGCCGAGGCCAACGCGCGGCCACGAGGTACCCGGGAAACGCTCGGGGAAAAGCGGCGACGACCTTTCCCCACCCGGACATCGCCATCCCCCTCTCCGCTCCCCTCAGCGCGGCCCGGCCCTCACTCACCCTCCGTCACCTCCAGCACCTTCACCTGCTCCTCAGCGGCGGCACGTACCGCTTGCACGGGGCACAAAATCCCTGTCAGCGTTTCTACCAGCGCCTCCTTAAGACCCTGAGCCACCGGTCCCGGTCCCGGTCCCGACCCACCACCTCCTCCTCCACCGCCTCCGCCCGCTGCCGCCGCACCCGCCATCGCGCCGCCACCGCCGCTGCGCGCGGGCTACGGGCCGCCGCGCGCGCCAAACGCACGGCAACGCACGCACGCACGCACGCACGCGACGAGCGAGCGACGCCGAGCAGTAGAGGGCGGTGGGGTCTCGGCGCGCGCCGCTCACAGCGCTACCTGGCGGAGCGGCGGGGAACGGTGGCTGAGGGAAGGGACGATGGGAGATGGCGGCGGCTCCCGGAGCGACAACCGGGGCCGAGGCAGCGTCCGGGGTCCCGCAGAGCGCCCCGCGGGCGCGCTGCGGGACCCCGAACGCTGCCTCGGCACCAGGGGGACCCGGCGGACCCTGTAGTATGAGTCAGAAGGACTCCTTAGTGGTTCAGGGCCGAGCATCTCCTCGGACCCAGGGAGTTTCTGTCATGGCGGGACCCAGGAACCAGAGCCCGGGAAAAGGGTTTAGTCCCTCAGATGGCATTTTTCCCATTCGCGTCAGTGGAGAGCTCTCCCACCGTGAGCCTTGAGGAGTCCTCAGGAGCTGGGTGAGGCTTTTCAGGGCCTGGAAGGAGTCTACACTAAAAGGCCAGATGTAGCCACCTGGGCCAAACCAGCTTGATTCTGCTTTTAAATGGTGTGAAAGTCACCCTTGGAGTGAGGTTTCCTTGCAAAGGCATTGAGATGCGGGCACACAGAGGTCCGAGTCTTTACCACCCTGATTCTGCAAATGATTTCTGTGCAGAAGCCGTGAGGGGAGGGGTGGTGGTGGCATTGCTTCAAGGCAGCACCAAGATGGTTCTCTGGCTTGCAGCAGCACGAGGGACAGGTCTGACCCTGCAGGCAGCTTTGCTCTCCTTTGTAACAGCAAAGGAGGTGGCTCAGGCTACAGGCATCCGAAGGTAAACTAAGGCTCAAGTTCTTGATTCAGGTTTGAATAGTGCTGTACACAATGCTCAGGGGAAGCAAAAGAAAGTGGGCTACCGTCTGTGAGAGGAAGAAGGCAGCTGTAGATAGCATCAAGCTCTGAGCAAAACAAGAGCCACACGTACACAGTGGAGCGGAGTACTGCTCTGTTTTCTACAACTGTTTATTTAGGAAGTCTAAGCAATTTTACAAATCATTACAAGTATGAAAAAGCAGTATTAACACATACAAAATGGGCTTCTTGCACAAGGGAGGGTGTTGGAGCTGTGTGTTGGCACAATGCTAGCAGGTGTAAGTAGGTCCCACGCTTTTTGGAGCATGGTGATCCTGGGGATTTTTCTGAACTGAGTGGCTGTTCGGTCGTTACTCCTCTGCAGCAAGACCCCCAGGAGTACGACAGTGGTTTGTATACAAACACAGTCCAGCACCATGGGTGAGCCCGGGAAGCACGGCAGAGACAGCAGTCATGTTAACTGACGCCATGCTGCCTCTGGCTGCATTGTGCGCATTTAACTCCTTCCCTACGGGCCTGTGGTTACTCAAGACTCCCTCAGGCCCAGGGGAACTTCTCTTTCCAGAGGAAGCCTCTTGTTATTCTGGTCACCATGAGGAACCATTTTCCTTGCCCACAACATTTTCTGCTTGAACGCTACTTGAGGATTATCAAGCCTATTATCTGTTACCTGGTAACAGATGTGCCACCACTAGGAGTATTTGGTTTTTAGTCTTGTCATGGTGCTATTTAATAATGAAGCATGACTTATGACTTGTGCACAAGTCCTTCTCCCCTCCTAGTGACATCCTTTCCCCATCCCCCTATTGCTCTGTTTCTGTGTTTTGTTATAATCCAAGCCAGCTTCGCCAGCCTCTTCCGAGCTGGAGTCCATTCCTCTGGGATGACGTGTCCAGTCACATTCTCTCCCACCAATATATTTTTAAATGTTCTTGTCAAGAGCGATGCAAGCGAGTCCTCTTATAAATCACGCATGTAACTTTTCCAACCTGAGTTTAAGATTTTCTCTATGAGTAGAAAGAGCAACTTGAGATACTACTGAAACACAAGACTGGGTTCAGCTCCCCACAGCCACAGTTCGGAGGTGAATGCCCTGCTGTACACCAGCACTGTCCCCCTCCAGCCCTTCCCCTCTGCCGGCACAAGGGCTGGATAGCCAAACTGCTGACCAGACAGGAACCCCATTCTGGTTAGCACTAATCCACAGCCCCTGCAAGAGGGGAGCTCCTCCTTTTGGCACAGCCCTCATGCTGGCTGTGGCCCTTCCTGTCACCATCCCACCCCTGCCTGGGGTCTCCCCTGCATGGTCCCTCCCTGCCCTGACAGCAGCAGCGCTGCAGAGGGTGACTTCACGTCCGATGCTGCCAATGCCCAGCGCTCCCCTCAGCCCGTGCCAAGCCACGCTCTCCCAGGCGGTGGCAGGCAGGCTGGGGCCAGCAGAGGTTATTCCCAATCAGCACATGGGCACAACCATTTAGTTTGGTCTTTTTGAGCAGAGAGGGGAGAAGAGCAGACTTCAGCCATGCTGCTCGCACCCAGAGGCAGAGGCTGGGCCCTGGCTGCCCCAGTCATTGCCAGCACCAGAGAGTTCTCTATAAAGTGAGTAAGGATTAATTTTCTCTTTTTTTCTTCCCAATCCAAAATGCTGTTTCTGCTGGAGGAACAAACACATGCTTATGCAGGGTATAACTTCCACTAGCCCAGGGCCATCTGCTCATCTTTGCACTGTCCTAACATTTTGGCTTAGTGAAAAGCCTAAGTGAATTCCTACTGCACCAACATCAGAGGGACAGGCCCAGGACTCTCTCACCAGACCTTCTGCTGGCACCTGTGCTGGCTGGCTAACCTCAGAGCCAGCATGTCTAAGTATTTGTGATCATTTTTGTCCCTTCTTAGCAACCAGAACCATTTCCTCTGCACTTCTACCATTTTGCAGAAAACAAGGATGCAGTTTAGGGAGAGGAGGGGTATCCCAAAGCAATGCTTGTCTAGCCCATAATCCTTCTTTTTGCTCAAGTGACCATACAACTACTCTGAATGCTCCAACTCATCCTTCCGTTGTTGTAGAAATTTATTTGAATCTTCCAGGTTTTCAGGTTTGAATTCCCATCTTTTTGTACATTGCATGGTCTTTTCACATGCTTTCTGCATAGATGCTTCCTGCAAAGCCAGGAAACCTAGAGCTCACCTTTCAAATGCCATGCGTTTTGCCTCAAAGCCAAAAGGGTTCTGACACTCATCTTTTCTTTTGACGTGCTTTAGGGAAGGAAGTTCACTCACCGTAAAAAGATCATATTCTTAGCATGAAAAGATATTTTCTGACGGACTCCTTGTTTCCTCCTTTGATGTTTCAACTCACAGGCAAGGCACACAAGCCCTTGAGCTCCCCTGTGGCCCCATGCCAAGGAAGACCCCACAGAAAAATGTGCAGCTGACATGGGACTCCTGTAACCAGCAAAAATCCTCCAAGAGAAATTTGGGCCAGCACAAGGAACAGGCGCAGCATCAGCCTGAATTACAAGGCATTATCTGGGGCATTACAGAGTAAAAATTCACCTCCAGGCAGCAACAAAGACATGAAACCCCAAAAGCCCAACAGACACCGAAGCAGCCCAAACACCTGACAAATACTGGTTCATCCTTAACAAACCCTGGGTGATGGAGCGCTCTTCGAGCAAACCGTGTGTTCTGTAGACAAGGAGCTACTGGTTTTACTACTTCTTATAAAATATTTATACATTTTTAGATACTGAGCTCACATTTCAGGAATCAAGCATGCACGCACATAAAATCTGGCCCAATATTGTGATTAAACAAGTACCTTCAAGAACATTACTGTAAGTAGTAGGATTAACAAATATTTCACAACTTCAAAAACTGAGGTATGTAAGGTACCTTCATGAAGCTGCATCTCCTAATGTAGGGTATGTCAGTATTTCTGCTCAGCCACCTTTCAGCAAACCTTCCTCTCAGCACTTGGAATTTTGGACCCAGCAGCGTATCACATCACCACATATGCTTGTGTTTTGGGTTTTTTTCCATAAAACATTTGTTCTTTCTGCCCAAGATCTTTTTACTGGAACCCACTGATACCATTTTTGTCTGTCTCCAATAGAAGCTGTGTGTGGAACCTGCAGTACTATTAATCTAGCGTGACTGCTTTATCTCCTCTTCCAGACATAGCTTTTATTTTTACTGATGCTCTTCTTGGTGCAGGGCTGTTGCCTTCAGAGACTGACATGTTCACGTCCTAGAGGAGAACTCTCAATATGTGGCTTGTTCACTTCTGAAGAAAGGATAAAGCCATTTTTCGAGGCCATACCTCAACCATTCTCTTGGAAAAGGACATTCATTTCTAGACTCACAGGACAGCCATCTCAGCTCCTTAATGTTGCCTCCAAGTACCTGCTGCCTGTGTGTGTATTCTGGAGACCTTCCCTTCCTAAATCCCATGTGACACATGTGGTCATGTCCTACCAATACATCTACTGCAGATGCAGCAGCTGAAACACTTGTTGCTCTTGCTCGTTGTTGATCTGTTGTCTGCCCTGGTAGGGATCTGGCCTGCAGCTGAAGTCCCTCGCTGTAACTCCCTTTTCCCTGAAGTGCACAAATGCTGAAGCAATCCTTCACACATCAGTCAGCTGTAACACAAACAGCTTTTGTGTCAAGCTATAAAATTAACCATGTTTGTTATTGCACTGTTTACTTGAATATATATGTATTTAGTCAGTATTAGACACCCCGCATCCCCATCCTTGGGTTGGGCTAACAAATGACTGCTGAACTCCCACAATGCACAAAGATGACATTTCAGTTCTGGTTTTCCCCTCTCAGTGCCATTTAACATGTAAATGCACGACTCCACAGCTGTGAGGGAGCACTGCCCCTCCCCGAGTCAATTCTGTTTGTATACCCAAATTTCAACTGTATACAAAATATTAGTGACTGATGTGTAATCCTTAAGAAATTATATCCTTTTCTGTATCTGGAACTCATTTTAATCCCTTAATAGTGTACCTTTTTTATCTTCTCACACCAAAGAGGAGGTCTCAGCACAGACCAGCACCCACAAGGTGCTGGGGAAGGGAAGGACTGGATCACTTTACTGCTCGGGACAGGTAGTTTATACCAAATCCTTGGCACGCTCTTTTCTCCACTTTTTGTCTTTCATGCTGGTGAGTTGGGCTGACCCTGATCACACCAACAGTGCAATTCCAGCAGCAGTTTCTGCCTGTGGAAAATAAGTGCTGTGTATGCATTATCTGGGGGTGAGTAGAGAAACGGATGGCACGTAGGGCGATAAAAGAAGAGCATGAAGAAAACCAGCACCACTTATGACACCTTCATTCAGCAAGCGCTGACAGAACGGCCCAAAATCTCCTTGCCACCTTCAGAAGCAGCCTTCTGCAGAGCTCCGAGGCTGCAGATCCGCACAGATACCTGGCCACCGCTGTGGATCAGAGCACACAGTGACCAATCTAGTTACCATCATTTCCAGTCTTCTTCCAGAGCTGCCTACCTTCCGTGTTTGGTTCCACAGCTCTCGGTGACTCTGGATTCAAGGCATCCCCGACGTGTGTTGGGGTCACGAAGCCTTTTAATCTTACATTTGATTCCGAAACAGAGAGCCAAGGCCAAAGGGCTGCCCTGCAGACAGCTCTTCTCCCAGACAGGGCTCAGAGCGCTGGAACACCCAAGCAAACAACTCAGGAACTTTACAACTAGGTCCTGGAGATGCACACCAACGCGTCAGCATGGTGGGCTTCAGTTTAAGACCAGAAATACGTGAAACCAAACCCCTGCCTCTCCTTCAGATCAGTTATCTTATGGGTGCTGTACGTGACCCCCACCGATGCAGTTGGGCACATATTGGTCTGTTGCGATGCTCTTCGTGTGGCACAAGAAAGCACACAGCGAGCAGATTAAAAGTGGCACAACAGATATGATCCCAATGTCTGACGGATGGTACAGGCAGGCTTTAAATAAAATCAGATTTTTCAGCCTCAAATCCACAGGTAGGAACTAATTTGATTTTTGTCCTATTTCATGATTAAACTAATGTAGAGGCCATAAACTACTCTTATGAAATAAAGAATTAGGATCTGAGCAGTCTAGGGAGACTGATGTACTTGGCAACTTCATCCTAAGAAATTTTTTTTAAAACATGGAGTGGAATGGGGTGGGAAGAACTTTTTTTTTTTTTTTGGTTTATCCTCTGGACATCTAGGATGGACAAGATGAGGGGTGAAACGGACAGCTGATCCTAACAGACCCTGCTGCTGAGCGTGTTCTGCTCTCATCATCTTCCCTGATGAGGAATGTGCGAGGGATGCTCACAGAAGAGTCCACCCTGAAGCAAACAACAAATCTCTTGCTTACTTATTTGACAAAGTCAAACCCAACCTAATCCAGTTTGAAGTATCCACACGGGGATGAAATCTAACAGGGACGGCCCCGTGGCACAGCAGGCACCGCCACCTCCCAGCAGTCTCCAGCCACCGGTTCCTGAAGTCACAGTTCCAGCACAAAATAAAATGCACTTCTTTAGGCAGACATCCTGCACTTCTAGGGATGGGTTTTCCATTTCTTGAAAATTGTCAAGCAAAAGATGCGGTAATTTCCAAAACATCATGCTCTAATTCTACCGCATTCATTAACCCTGATTTCAAATTTCATTGCCAGGACCACAAATGTCGCCTCTGGCCCCTACAGTCCACAAAATGACAGCTTTCCCTTGGTCCTATACTGAACCATCATGCAAACCTTAATTGCATCATATTTCCTCTAGCACTTTTTGGTAAACAGCCATTTCTTCAATGGAAGAAAAATAAAAGGGATACTATGAGAGAAGTTTTTGTAATGTTTTCAGCTACACCAGAACACTGTGCAAGCTACTTCTATTTCAACTTACTTTGTCTGCCCCCTTCAAAAGGAAGTTATTACAGATCATGGTTTTTTTTTTTTTCACAGCTTGGACTGTTATCTTAGTGTTGCGCAAAGACTTCTTAAAAAAAAAAATCACTAAACATCCTTTTGGCAATTTCAGTAGATAAAAAAGACAAGCCATGCTATGGAAGCGGATACACATTTAACTAACATACGTGTGGTCAGGCTGTCTTCCCCCACCACCAATGCTTTTAGACAAATCATCTATGCCAGGCAAAAGATTCTCTAACAGTTAAAAAGCAACATGAGACTAAAAAGCATATGCAATGTTAAAAACCAAAACCAAACCAAAACCCAGCCCCCTGGGAAGTCCGATTCCTGCACAGTTCTGATTCCACATGGAGATCCACCACATCCGGCTCGAAGGCTTTGCCCTACGCCCAGTGACTCTGCGCACTTCTGCACATGGGAAAAGGTCTAAAACCAGCAGAGAAAAATTTACCAGCAAATTCCCCTTGATGAACAGAGGGAACACCAGTACAGCCAGAGTTCTGGTGATGACAGGATGATGCAAGGAGAGCGCTCTCTCTGGTACAGAGATCTCCTAGACCTCCCGTCTTCCAGGGCTCCAGAAGTTCCACCTGTGGCAGCATCCCCACACCTTTACGTCCTGTGTGAATTCCCCATTTCTGTTCCCACCAAATCACAAGTCGTAGTTTTGACCCTTTATTCATCCAACGTGCAAATAATTTCTGGTTTGGAAAAGCTTTGCAAAAGACTTGAAAAGTTGTGAGGTTTGTTTTTTTTCTTTTCGGTGTGAGTAACATTTTGATCTGCCTTCTCCTTCCAAACCTGAATATACAAGTAAGGTAAGAAAATATCATGGCTTTTGCATTTCTTTTTTTAAAGATGGATTTCTCTTGAATAAGAGAACCCATTGATGCAATCAATATTGATCCAGAGGGTAATGAAACTGCATTTCAAGCTCTCTAAAAACACCAACATTTAATTTTATAACATAACCAGGGGTTTATTCCACAATATAAACTGCAACATTTGATACAAGCTACCCAAAAAAGGAGAAAGCCAAAATACAGCTGTGGCAATTACTTTACAGACCTTTTTTTTTTTTTCCTGTCTTCTACATCACTGGGTCATCAGTGACACTAGGATCTAACATTTGCTTTCTGTACATCAACCAATGCTAGAAGCAACACGCTGTTCAGAATTGTCATTCCAGTCACTGAAACCAGACATAGAAGTTATTGCTCAGATAAATAAACCTAGTCTACGAAAAACAAAGTGGAAAAAACCTAAAGTCTCCAAAGAGTTAACAGAGTAAACAGGGATTTCCTCAAAAGAGGATTTATTGGAAAACTCATGGTGCAGGGTTTTTTTGCACCTAAACCAAGCTGAATTAAATACGCCGGTAAATCCCAGAGAGGTAATTTAATGCTGTACAATAAAAGGTGCATGTTTCAAATGCCTTCCGAATTGGTGGAAACCCCTGCTAAACAGTCAGCATCTCAAACCTCAACAACCACAAACAGATCAAGGGAAAATACAAAAGTGTCAAAAATTGTTTTGAGTTCTGGAAAATGATCCCATAAGGATAGAAGTAGCACCATTTGCAATCTGGTTCTTAAACCAGCCCCTGTGGCTCTATTGGAAAAAACTCTGATAACCTTCTTTACTCAAGTCCTGAATCGTTTATGGGGAGTTTTATTTCCGATATTGAGAGTCCTTCCCAGTGCAGCTGATGCAGATGTAGTCCTCCTTCTCTGCCATTTCTGGAGAGATGCCCACACACACCTGGTGGAACCACTGGTTGCAGCTGCCGTCGCACTGGACCCAATCCACCTAATGAAGAACAGACATACTGGTGTTCAGAGAAGGACCAAGCAAACACACGCAGCATTCATTAGTCACTTTTGGGCTCTTAATTTGTTTAAAGGAGTGAGAAGCATCCCACACTACAACTGGCTAGTGCTGGATATTCAACTGTGCTCACTGTTCTCTGGACTCCAGTAGTCCAGCTCCTCTGAAGCACAGGAGCTTCGTACACTTCCCGTAGCCCTACTGTTCCTTTCCCACCTATAGCAAGGTTATAGATGGCAACTTCACCACGGCCTTCCTAGGCATCGGGGGCGTCCCTCTTCTCTTCCCAATACGGATGGACCCGCAGAGCTCCAAGGCACTGCCCCATCCACAGAAAGGCTGCAACCCACAAAGCCTATCTCCACCCCTATTTCAAGAGCAGAGATGGATACAGTGTCTGCACAGCCCCACCTCCTCCTCCTGATTCCATGGAGATGTTCTGATGAGGCCTGGCTGCGCTGGGAGAAGGTGGGAAGGATTGGTACTAAATGTGTCCCAGCAGTGGCAGACACTGTCTCTGGGTTACCGAGTGCCTCATGCTCTCTTTGTAAATAGTATTTCCGCAGTCGAGCAGATTCAGGGCGGCTGAACGTCCTAGATCCCAGCGTTCAGAACACCAGAGCGGCCTGCCTCTACTGACCTCATCTCCCTCAGGCTGGAGACAATTCACAGCAGGGCAGATGGCATCTTCATCCTCAGAGTCCTCCTGCTCAGAGAATGACATATCTGAGGGAAGCAAGTGGCTTTCACTGGAACGCTGCATCTCAAACAGACGCTCCCGCTCTCGCTCCAGTTTGTTAGTGCAGAGATCCTTTGAGTGATTCAGTTTCAGTTTCTTCTTTTTGGGTGTTCTCACTTTTTTTACTCTTGCTCTCTTCTCATCACAGAAGCTCTCTCTCTCAAAACGCCGCTTTAGTTTTCTCTCCATATAACTAATTCCATCCTTTTTTCCCCGGCAGCACTCGTTCTATTGGAAAGATATTTTGGCAAAATTGTAAGTATGCAACTAGCACTCATTGTCTCATTATTCCATATCCTGCTTTTAGGAACAGACTTAAGTGCAGTGTTTGACAGAGTGCTGCCTTTTCAGCCTATGTGGGATGTATAAGGGGAGCAAAGGATAGGGTCACAGCCCAGTGACAGGATTTATGGAAAAAAGGATTCTTATTTCTTGCCTGAGTCCACTGCTTCAGAAGCAGCTCTCTCAGAAAGCTTCTTCAACACAGGGCAAGAGTCAAATTAGGATAGATGTATTTACCAATACAGAGAGTGACCATAAACCCCAGATTCAAATTGCAAAAATGCATTAGGCCACAAATCACATTCAATAGTTTGTAACAAATTTGTTATCAACTTCTTGACCCCTTTTGAACAAGGAAGATGTATTTTCATGGAAGACCAGACACACACAAACCTCTTTGTAAAGCTTATGGGTTCAGGCAGAGCCTCTACTCCCAAGTGACCCCAAACTCATTCCCGTGGCCAGACACTTGCCTTTTCATTTGTCGGTCCAACAAATGACCGCTGCTCGGTCTGCAAAACAGGGCTTTGCTTTGTGAATAGGATCTGGTACAGCTCCTGTATTTCAGGCAGAGAAACCTGTAGCAGCTGGGCTTCCATCATCAGCTCATCCAGCTCTGTGCTAATGACTATTATGAAAGACAGGGAGAGAGGAGAAAAGGAATTCTTCAGTGTCAGCATGGATGAGAACTGCACAGATAATGAAAACTCTTCTCTGGTAGCACATAAAAAACCCCTGTGAATGACTTTTTAAAAATCTGCAACTGTATGATTTAACTCTTATCTGTTCCCTCTTCACTGCTTCTTTTTAACCCTGCTGTTAAAAATGAAGATAAAGGCTTGCATAGAAGTTACTGCACTGTAGCTCAGTACCCTTCCAGGCTTCCTTCCTTGCTGGTTCAAGGATAAGCCATTGCCATCATTCCTGGTAATTTCTCTTCCTTCTGAAGCTACAAGAAGTGTTATGATCCCTCACTACATAACAAGTGGGCAAGATGAACAAACTGAGTGGAATCCATAAGTGAAGCCAAGAGAGGAGAGGAAGAAAAGCTGAGAAGACAAGCCCTGCAACTGCGTTGTGCTGTATAGTCATCACCCACTGCTGCTGCTGAGCTTCAGAACTTGCCTTGGGCTTTTGAAACAGTCACAGCTTGGGGAGGCCAAAATCATTGTGTAAATAACAGCTTTTTAATACAGTATTCAGTACAACTCAAATATGGCCTGAAAAAGAAACCTGGTAGTACAAAGGACTGCCTCGTTTGACCTT
This sequence comes from Grus americana, assembly GCF_028858705.1. Classification (NCBI taxonomy): domain Eukaryota; kingdom Metazoa; phylum Chordata; class Aves; order Gruiformes; family Gruidae; genus Grus; species Grus americana. Next base: position 1,238,668 of record NC_072876.1, read on the forward strand.
AACTGTAACGTTAAACCAAAGTTTAAGTGCCTTGTGTAATATTAGTATGGACTAAGCTGCACTGACTCGAAAACATGAAGATAAGACTAAACCTGCTGCTTTTACAGAGTCGTAAAATGATGCGATTTATAGCATGTCTGCGTTAGTCCAATAAACACAAAGTCCGAGCTAGGAAGCATGCAGAACCTACGCTGAGTGACCAACAGCAGCCACAGCAGCTCAGAAAACTCAGGTCTCTGACTCTGTGACAGTTGTGCTACAGCAAAACTTAGGCGGACTCGTGTCCTATGGGTTAATTACCCTGTGGTCTTCAGCACTACTTCCCTACACTGTTCCCATCCACCTCCCACAATTTCAGTGGGCTCTCCCCTCCTGCAAGCTGCACGCTGGGGACTGATACCTCTTGTCCTACTGCATCACATCTTTTTCTTATACGTGGGAAATCTGTATTGTTGAGAAATTTACCCTCTGCCAAAGCTAGGCATTAAGTTCCAAAGTTGCTGAGGTGATGAAGAGGCAAGCAGACACACTGCACAGTCATGTGCCTCCCCACCTCAGCCACCTCCTCTGACCAGGACACCCTCTCTTCTCTACAAAACATGGGGCAAAAAAAGGAAGAGGGGGAAAAAAAAAAATCAAAGTAAAGATTACAAACCATGAAGTGGGATGCAGTGCTGTCCTGTAGAAAATGGAGAATGTAAATATATGGTTCTGTTATCCCAGTCATGAGGCATGGAGAATGACATTGCTCCAATTGTCTGGGAAACCTAGGAAAAAAAACCAACCAAATACACATAGATATTTTCACTTAACATGTAGTTTTGAGATACAATCAATTTGGAATCAATACTTGTTTCTCCTATAATTGCTTCAATCTTGTGTACCTGGAAACTGTTCAGCCTCATACACCCAAATCCTTCATCCTACACCTGGAAATAGGCGAAAGCAATTTTATTGCCAGAATTCTTAGCTGTGAATTACCATTTCCAAAGAGATCAGAAACCGACCCTAGCGCATCCAGCAGCGTGCTCTACCAGAGGAGAGCGAGCCTGCGGAGCAGAGACAACACAGGCAGAGTCACCGCAGGGATGATCCCGGACTTCAGCTCTAGAATTGACTCAGGGTAAATATTACAGTTTCCTCCTTTGTTCACCATAACGAAGTGATTTCTCCCTGCCTTGATCCGATGAGACACCAGACTGTTCTGAAGCACTTCTCTTTACCTCAGCGCGCACAGGACGTGCTGATGGCAAAATGTGCGCGTACTTATGCAAAGTCCGCTTATGCAAGCCAGCAAGTGTCAGTTCTGGACTCTGGAGTGTCAGAAAGGATCTCAGCAGATACCTCCCCAAAATATCGCCTACCTCTCCGATTCAAGCATCTGGGCCCCTTTCATCAGTTCTCACAGCTGTTATTCAAGTGAATTTTTCAAACTCATCTAAGTGCTCCACATTCTTCACTTTGGTCAGTGCCAAAGAAGCCCAACTCCAGTGGTTGCCGCTATGAGCTTCTCTGGGGGAAGGACAGTGTTGGATTACCCCAGATAACAGGGAAAACAGAATTGTTACAGGACAGGACAGCAATGCTGAGACACTGGATTCACTAAAAAACCACCTCAAACCCATCGAGACCAAAGTTTTATTAGCTCAGCACCTGTGATGAGATGGCTCTGGAGGCCACCTCTGACCTGCCCTCAGTACCACTGTGTCCAGGAAGGCTCCTTAGCTCAGGCCCAGCGAGGGACCCAAGCTGACACACTTGGACCACATGAAAATGGTTAGACTGCTTTCAGGTCACAGGAACCTCACGGTACCAGGCCAAACTAACAAAACTAAGCTTACTGTTTCCATTTCTGGCCCGAACGTCAACTTACATGACCAAAATCTTGCCCAATTTTTTTCAGCTACACTAATTGGTCTAGTAAAAAGATACTTTCAAACCTAAATTATCAGAAAAATTCTCTTAGATACCTAAACGTATTTTTAATTTCTAAAACTAGGCTTGCCTATTTGAAAAATTTGGTCAACACAAGCAACTTGGTATAGCTGAGTTACCTGAGAAGCAGCTACCACACACCTCTTCACACATGCGTGGCACGGCTTATGGTTTAACGTAACTGAGCATGAAAATACAAAACGTACAGACTAACTGTAACAGGGTTAGACTAGCAAAACTAAGGTGTTTCAAACAAAGTAAAAGCAACAGAGTGCATTTCATTTTGGGGTGTTTTACGTTCGTTATGCTACACAAACCTTTACTTCAGATTTATCATCTCAGGAAAACTAGAAATGCTTAAACTATTTCCCACTTTCCCTGCGCTTTTTGCTGAAAGATCTTCACTGAGGAGGTCTGAAACTCCCTCATGACCACACCTGAAACAGCTGCTGGAGCTTAACTCAGTAATATCAGCAGAATATTCAGCTTGGCAGTTCTGGTGGAAGTGGTAAGGGGAAGGAGGAGCAGTAGCGGATGAAGATACCCTGTTGAAAACAACCTCATCTGAGCGCTAAGCTGGTAACACACTGTATGGTTTGTGCCTGTGTTACTAGTTCTCAACACTTAAAAAACTAAATTGAAATACTTGTAAGAACAGAATATAAAGACTAATGGAATACTAAGCACTCTAGAAACAACGGCTTCAGCAACTCTGTTGTTCAGTGTCACACTAGAGCGTAACAGCTGGGAGGAGGAGAAGGGAAAATAAAATAGGCCCTTTAGGAGTAATTGTTCCCAGGACTCCACCAGAAGAACACGAAACTGTTGCTGGAGGACACAGACCCCCTGGCTAACCATCACGGCAGAACCCCGACTCCTTACAGCTGTAAAGCAACATGTAAATAATCTGCCTTGCCAGTATTTCTATGCAGATGCAACGAGCCCAGAACCCAGAGAGGTGTTACTGACTGTTCTTGCTGACCGCACACCACCCAATGCCAGGAAACCCAGACGCAGCTCAGCCTCACCTTGTTTGTCTCTGGCAATTGGCCTGCCGTGGCTTGCCATCTGCTGTACAATAATCCTGAGCCAACTTTGTCTTGTACAAGTTTTAGATTCCCTGAATATAACATTTGTTGTGCTCTGTGCTGCCAGTTCACAGTTCTCTCAATCATATACCGTAAAGCATCTCCCTCGGGAAGCCTCACACGGATACGCTGCAAGGAGGCCAGCAACGGTAAGATCTTTTCTAATGGCGGCTTTTCTGATCGATGACAGTGCGGACACAGCCACACACGAGGTCCCTGCAAAACGTTGGGCACCGAAACACAACCGGTATGGAAGAACCCTCTGCAGAGTTCACACTGTATCATTGGAGCTGCCGGCTCCTTCTGGCACAGACAGACTTTCAGCTCTGTGTCCTCTTCACTAGACAGCACCTTCACTTCGTTTGCTGCTCGCAGAGAACGCAACGCTTCCATCTCCTTCAATCGAGCTTCCCCAAGCGTAGCCATCTAAAAGGGAGTTCAAAGAAAGGGATGTAATAGTGAGAGGAACATCACTCATTAGAAATAGGCTGATCTCCACACAATCGCACTCTTCAGATTGATAAGAGGCTCCTCACCCCTGCACGCCCTCAAGGCTTTGAACGTTTGAAGCAAAGCAGTTATGAGAATGTGCAGTGATGTGACTTCAGTTTCCTTCCATTTTCTCATCAAGCCCAGAGGTACAAAGCTTATTCCTTTGCAAGAAATAAACTCCTAACTCCCTTCCGCTCTGTTCCGAATCCTTCATCTTTTGCACTACAAAACCATTATCTTCACTAAAGCAGCTCACATCCTGAAACAAGTGCAGATTTGGCTTGCCGGTACTTCTCTATGAACGTCTCTCTCAAATACCTAGTCTGACTCTGTAAAATGGTAACGCACATCTGGACAGCATTCAGATGTACAAATGCATCCCAGATAACCCCCTTGCACACGCTGCAAGTGCATAGGGCCGTACCCTGACCTACGTACTCACTCCAGGGTTTGTGAACACCACGTGAAATTCAGATGCATTCAGGATCCCTTTTTTCAGGAATCTTTAGCATTAACTGCTATTAAAGATAGCAGTATGTTTCAGTTTCATAAAGGCTATTAGTAGCAGCTGCAACTAATAAATTCTATGCATTTTATTACGCATATAAACGTATACAGGAGGGTTTATAAATATATACAAAACAGTTACTTCACACATCATGGCTTTGAAATGTGATGACTAGAGAAAAATCAGCTATGTGAAAACGAGGGACCTGTATCCAGCCTGGGCAATATGGGACTTGGGCACAGCACACCAGTATGTATGGACAGGTGCTGAGCACTGCAGCTACAGCGTTGAGTTGTGAAAGTATCCAAAAACCTCCACTGTAAGAGGATTCTTGTCCCCTCGTGTCAGAGGCAAAACCCGACACACTGAACAACCGCATTTTCCTGGGTACAGCCCCTGCGAGTATCCTTCTCTGCCAACACCCCAGCCCTTACCAAGAGATTACCTAGCCAAAGGGGAGAAGGGTGTGCGACTCAAAGGAACCGGTCTCTTCTCTTTACAGCACTCATAGGGACACAGTCTCTAAGTCTGGATTTCCAGACAAGGAAGGCCAAAACCACAGCACGGAACGTACAAGTTTCAAGCAGTTGCCATAGGTTAAAACTTGAGTGTCCCATACCTGAAGGGAAAATTATATTCAAACCCTACCAAATCAGTCTGCTGCTCCTCACTAACCACAGGACACTGTGTAACCTGACCGTAGTGTTGGCTCTGACACGGAACTTTTGGGATGAAGCACTTCACCACCAGTGACTAAGTCTGCTCCATCCAGAACCAGTGTTTTATTGACTTCATAATGCACAAGGTTTTATTTAATGATTTATGGTGCTGGGTTATTGTGTTCTTTGAAAGGATCAGACTTGGGAAAACCCTATCTTACCACCTTTAATAAGGTTTTGGTATGGTGGACGAAAATAGGCCTCAATTTTTTATTGTCCTATGCTTTGTTAGGCTACAGGCATTGCCTGGCAAACGGTAAGGCTACTTCACGCACAAAGACTACACGCATTTTTTCCACTAAAAACAATTTGGGAAAGTCTGAAGCAGGCACAGAAAAGCGCAGTCACAGAAGCCCTTCTGCAGAACAGCAGCACAAGCAGAGAAGAGTGGAAGATAACACTCCTGCACGAGAGGCAAACATAAACATTCAAAGAACTTAGAAGAAACTCCAGTTCGAAAAAAATCTTAAAGCACATACCGCAGATGCAGTATCTTTGCTCTCAGAGAGCGCTCTTTCCAAGTCACTCAGAGTCTCTAGCTTAGTGCTTTTCTTCTTTCCACTTGGCACTGGCTCCTTCAACTTTTTCTGCTTTCTCTTCAGAGTCAGCATTCCGATATCACAGCGGGGACATAACACCTGGTGGATAGAAAAGCAGTGCTGTCTGCAACATTTTTAATGCGTTTGTCCTGCCCTAACACAGCCACACAGGTTAGGACAGGGATTCCTGCAGTTTTTTCCATCAAAGATTTGGGGGACTAGGATGAGGTTATCTGGAAAATGGGGAGAGCTGGAAGGTTAAAAATTCAGTGTAAATTCAGTGCCACAAACATGTCAATGTTCCCACATTCATACTGAAAATGTCAGACTGTGGCAGAGCATGCTCTTGATAGCCACTGATTAAAAAGAATAGAGAAAGTATAGCTAAATCTTGAGCGTTTAAAAAGTTTAAAATTATCATTAGAAGTACAGGTCAATCTAATAAAAATTATGTTAAAGTAAGTAATATAATCCTAAAACAATTCTGAAAATATACTTAATATTTACTGTTACTTCATGAGTTAGTTACTGTAACTCTGATGTGCTTTTGCTGTGGTGTGAATGGTAGTCTTCTCCAGGGCTGAGATCTCTTACCTCCAAAAGAGAATAAGGGGAGTTCTCGCACAGAAACGTGCTCGCTGCACACTCCTTCCACGCTTGAACTTCTGACACCAGGGACTCCAGCCTTGGCAGGTACTCCAGATGCACTGGAATAGATCGACCTCTTGTGACGAGTTCTGCTAGCGTGTCTAGTACAGGCACACGTCCTCCAACCTGTCAGGTTATAAATCAAGAAATGCTTGATGCATACAAGTATCTTCCATGAGTCACAGCAAGTCATTTAGATTAACTGAAGGTGGAGCTTGTAAGAATGAATTTACTGCTTGGACAGTTCAGTCACTTCCACAGCTGTTATTCCAACATTTCTGCTTCTCATGCTCCAGTCATTAAGTACACAGACAAAACTAATAAAACACTTGGGGGTGGGTGGGGGGAAGACTATACTTACCAAATGACAGTTCAAAAAAAAAAAAAAAAAAAAAAAAGACTGCCATCAACATAAGCAGACTCCCAATCTAACTCTAATCTGCATTCACAGCAGAAAATCAAAATAATTTTGGAATAGACCCAGAAGACAAGTCTAACCCAGTCCTGCCACACCAAGAGCAAGGAACCACCTCAAGTACCCAACATGCCATTTGAATGTGAGCTCCGTACGCTCACTCAGCAGCCTACGCCTCAGACCACCAGTTACCAGAGGTCCAGCAGCAAAGCAGCTAGAAATTACCGAGAGGTAATTTCTAAAACAAGCAGTCATCTAGAACAACCCCAACATCTCTAGCAGTAAATCTCAAAGTGCTGATACCAAGAACTGCCCGCAAGTCACAACAACTGCTAGCATTTACTAAAATCTTCGTGCAAAAATTCTTGGCACGTGAAGACGCATTTCTCCATGTACAGGAGGCAGAATTTCAGAATCCAAGAAACTGCCAATGCCAAGAACAATTCACTTATGTCCTCTCACGATAGTCCTCAAACAGAAGTCAGTATTACATGAACTTTATTCCTTCAAAATTTTAAGGCTCAGGACAACTAGGTTTTTTTCAATAAAAGCTTCTTGAACTCAGAAGTTTTTATTGAAAGCCCAATTTAGGTCAGATGGGCCTGAAGATACAATAAGTCAGATCAGAGTTCACTTTATGAAAAAAACACGAGGACAAACGAAAATATAAGAAAATACTTGGCAGCCTGTATCAAAACGTGAAGTCAGGGCTACCCCAGTCCCACCTTTCCTGCCCTGGCTCGAGTACTTGCGAGGCCGAGCCATCAACCACTTCAGAGTCGGCCCCGGCTACGATTCTCACTGGAACCGCATGGTGTCTGGCTGCACAAGTGACTATGCTAACACAAGGGTGGGAGAGAGAAGAGGGGAGAGTTAAGCTGCCACTAAAAACCAAAAAAAAAACCCCAAACCCTAAAAACAGGAAAGGGAATTGGATCCACAAATAAGTGTCTGAAAAGTTTAAAAATAAATAAATAAATGAGTGGGAAGAGCCAGAAGCCAAGATGAAAACCTGTACAGGTCTGTATCAGACTCTGCTTTTCATTCTCCGCCACTGACTTTTGCTCAGTTGAAGACTTATTTCAGAGCGTGAACATGGAAATCACACAAAGCTGGAAGGAGCCTTAAAAATGGAACAGGATGGAGGAAAGAGGGAAGGAAGAAGAGGAAATCAAGTAACTTCCACCTCAAAATTCAAACAGAACTACTACAAAATTATGATCTTGGAAGTCAAAGGCTGGCCATACAGGAATAGAACAAGAAACAGCCTTGAGACCAGCCGTGCTTAATGGCAAACAAGTGAGGGAATACCTCTCCATCACAGGATGTCTGAAATATCACTGACGATACAGATGTGGAAACAGCAAATGAATTATCAAGGAATTGTTACTAAGTGACTGAGCAAAACTTACCTTAAAGTTCCATAGTATATCTTGTTAATTTTAGATTTTTCTTAATAGCTTCTTTAGAGATTTTATTGCAGTCAGTTAATTGCAAAGGTGAAGGAATACAAATCAGGCCCAGAAACAGAAGTAAAATAATAGCACTCAGAGCGCAACTGCACCACGTCTGAGCAACCGAAGTCACAGATGAAGCATTCTTAATTCAGTGGGAAGCTGAAGCACCGAACGTTCGTAGTGTTAACCTGACAGGGCAACTGCCACTCCGCAAGAAGGGCCAGTTCACGTACCTGCAGGGCTTCCACTTCCTGCAGCCAGTCCTTGGCCTTCTGCACCGTGTCTTTCAGTGCGACACCGTTCGGGAGATAGGCTGGGATCTCCTCTATTTCCTTCACTGCTGCTACAAGACTGCTCAGCGACTGCCGTGGTCTATGTAAACAAAACATCTTGGAATGTAAAACACTGCAGCACAATTGGGGTGGTTCTACTCATCTGGCTTATTAAAACCAAAGGGTTACAGCAAATACCGATGTTATGCCCAGTGCCAGAGATGCGCGCTGCCCCACCAGGGCACTGGTAATGCAGGCAGGCTTTTAGAAATGTATTTGCTTCCTACAGAGTCCTACTAGAAATATTCACACATTTGGGCTTAAGGGAGATTTAACATTTACTAACTTTTGAATGATAGAACCTCAGATCCTCAAACGCACACCGAACCCTGAAGTAGTACCAGCTAAGAGATTCTACATCAGAAGGCTAAAAAACCCGAGGAAGACTCTTCTGTATTTCAGAGTTTGATTCTGAAGTTTTGGAAAGGTATAAACACAAGTGCATCCCTGTTTTGGGGGTTAAACACAAGCTTATTCCAGTTCTGTGCTCTATGAAGTTATTGTTTTAAAACGGTACGGTTACTAATGGATAAGAAACAATCAAATGCTTTCATAATATGAGGCCGGGGGGGAAAAATTAAAAAATAACAAAAAATTTAAAAATCAGAAAACCTGAGGGAAGAAACCTTGCATACAAGTTTGTGCCACCTTTCTAAATTTTCAGTAGACTGCGCTCTCCCCCATTTTACTTGATAAATCAGAAAGGCAAAGCAATGAGTAAGAAAATTTTTTTCAGTAAGGATGTATTTGGCTTATTTCCTTCTGCCGTGCACCAACTATCTGGAAAAACCTCCTCAATGTTAGAAATAGTCCATATAATAAAATTTTATCAGTTGGTGATAGACATCTAAGCTCCATCTGGCCATGCATCCTCCAGCCTGACACTGGGGGTGGGAAGAAGGTGGAAAGAAAGGAAGAGGTGTCTGAAAACCCTTCCTTGTGGCAAAAGCAGAGTTTGCACAATGACAGTGGAGCAAGCCAACAGCAACGTTTAAAATCGCTCAGTCACTCATCCCCTTTCTCCAACCCTTTCCCTTCTGGACGACACAAGTTTTGCCTTCCTGTTGTGAACTGGATGAACAAAAGAAACCCCTTCAGAAGTAAAGCCAACTATTTCCATCTTAAACAGCTCATGGTACTACAAAATGCAACACTAAGATTCAGCTTCTACCTGGCCTTTATCAGATTTCTGGCTTTGTCATCCCAGTGTTCGGATACAGTAAGGAGCTCCTGCAGCTTTGCCATTGCTTTCTCGACTGCTGGGTAGGGAGCAAGTCCAACACCTGAGTCTATAAGACGTCTCATATCATCTAGAGTAAGAGAGTTTTGGTCTGAGGAAGCCAGCTGCACATCCTCGAGCCAGCGTGCCTGTTCCAGGCGTGTTCGCAGTTCAGCCAGTTGGGGTAGATCAACGTCGAAGTCAAAGCTGACATCCAACAGCTCCTGAAGCTCTGCAGCACTGGGCATTTCTTCAGAAAGGAGTTTTTGGCTTTGCTGTTGAAAAGCTTCCACACGATCAAGAAGATCCTGAAATATCCAAATGCAACAATAAACAAGAAGAAAACCCACTGCCCTCTCTCAAACATTTACGTGCAAACTTTCTGGCAAATACCACATTGCAATGCACACAACATGCACGGCAAATTATCATGACATTTGGAACACTTAGTGTGTCTTCAACACGTAGTGCATATGTCAGCACCTCCTCATGTACCAGCTCGAGGATCGCAGAACAAGGGAATTCCACTCCAAACTCCTCTGAACTAAGACAGGTATCAAAAAGAGGTCTCAGAAAAATAGAAAGGATCTAAAGGAAAAATTTAAATGTTTCCTTGGTGCTGTTTTCTGGCTTTGTTGTGGAATGATTAAGAAGGCTGAAGAACAGCAAGGTTAAGATTAAGACGGCTTTGAAGAAAGCTGGGAAGGGCAGGGAGCTTCAGGGGTTTATTTCTGCTGCACTGTGAAGGACTTTGACCTGGACCACGCAGTCTCAGTAAGCCACAGGCATTTTACTCTTTCATGCAGCACAACACCTTCTCTCTCTCTGTAGGTTCAACAGCTAATTACCCCCAAAAAGGTGTATCTGTGGCTGCACTTCACCCAGGATAACGGTCAGTCAGGGAGAGTAATCCCACCACGAAGGCTGGCGTTATTCTGTACCTAGCCACCCTGCCCAAGGCTTCTAGTTCTGGCTGAAACGCTGTGCCCGCAGTGAGCTCTCCCTTCACAGCTGCCATCTTGGTATTTTGCCAATGAGGTTGTTTGCAGGGTAGGCAAATGGAAATAAAGCCTTTTTAGCAATATTTTAAATTGTGAACCTATCTCCAGTAACTGTTGGTCATTTATATTAACAGTCTAATTTGCATGACTACATATAATTTAGGATTGTTGAGAATGACATACCCTGACCATGTGTATTTGATATTCCCCTGTTCAAGAATGCCAGATGGAGAACTGTTTGCACGTCTGGCATTTCTGAACTTCTGCTTTTTAAATAAATAACTTCACAGAGTTACAATGCTATAAACAACTAACTGTAAATAGGATTACATAAAATTTGATTCACACATTCCAGACCTGATAAAGCTTCAAAAGAAATTGTCAGAAAACTGGGTTGAACCGGTCTGTTCCGATTCAGTTACATGACACTGTCTGGTCTCTCGGCCTTGTGTGGACACCTAAGAGGTGGTTCAGGAGCCGGACGCTCCATCTCCTGGGTCTGAGAGTCACAAATATGCAAAGCCATTCTCCTTTAAGACAGAAACTGCAGCTGCCCTGAATTTCTGTTCCTTTTTTTTTTGGGGGGGGGGGGGGGGGGGGGGGGAAATGCGGGGGGAGTACTCCTCAGCGTGATATGCAACATTTTGGCAAATTCTGAAACTAAATCTGGAATTACTTTCAACTTGTCTGAAGGCTGATCGTCTGGTGGGCAGCACTAGCTGACAGCATGGGAGACACCGTCAGCAGCAGGTACTCTGCTGGAACACGCATTTAGGTAGCCTAGGCTGCTAACTTTGGCTCAGGGTGTCCGGTGTTTCCTGGGCTGACAGCACGAGGTGGTGTCTCATTACAAGACTATGAGAGAGCTGATTCTGGATTAACAAAGGAGGAAAGTGACATGGAGAACTGTCACCCAGAGCATTATGGAGTCTGGAACATTCTCAGATAAACCTGGCTTCACTCTTAAGAGGACACTAGTTAACTGACCCCAAACTTTTAATCTGTAGTTACCTAGGTCATCCTGCTGCTTCCTTCATGTTACTTTGTGTAAGAGCAACATTTTGATTCCCCTACGTAGCATAAAAATCTCCTGACCCTGAACACCAGCAGGTCAGAGAGCTCTGTCCTTAGGCAACTCGTGCACAAATTCCCAGGTCTGCCAGTTTAAAGGTATTTATTCTCGGAGCAAATGGTGAGATAGGAGATTAACGCAGTGCAAATACATCACTACGACAAATGCTCGTCGTCTTTCCCCTAGAATTTTCCAAGTTACCTTCAGTAATGGAGTTTGACTGAGGACACAGGGCAGAGCATACAGCTGCCTCACGAACAACCGGAGCTCGTTCACAGTCAGCTGATTTTGACACTTCCCTCCTCCAGAGCGGTACCTGCAATTACACACAAATTCAACTTTGTTGGATGCCACCGAAAACTAAAATAAAATCTAAACTTCTCAAAAGTCTGCTTATGATTTGAAACTTGACTCACAAATAATAGAATATTCAAAAGCATCCAAGCAGCCTAGGGCTTCCATACATGGGAAAACCTCAGTTAGCTATAGCAGAATAAGCTATTGTTGAGAACACCCTTTCAGATTAAATAGTATTCTGGAACAGCTACTCAGCCTTGGAAGAGCACTGGTTATTACAGAATAAAATTAGGCTTTTTTCCAGAACACAAAGCAATTGTGGATAAACTATTCAGTTGTGCTGCAATAGCTATTGTAGTAAGCTCTCCCCATGCCCATAGAGAACAAATCCCAATTTTGAATGAGTTTTCCATCCACAGGTCGTGTAGGCACTTCTGAAAAATCCGCTTTACGCTGAAATCATCATTTTCATCTAAAAGCTTTGTATCAAATGAGCGGCTTATAAGTGTTAACAAATTGGCTAATATTAAAAACCTCTCTAAACTCAAGCCAATATTAACTAGGTCTGAGAACCCTGAACAGAAAAGGAAAGAAATCTCTTACAATGCTGGCTCCAATTTAATCCACAATATGTCACTTAAACAAAAGAGGAAAACAACATCCCAGCAGGACATGCCAGCATGACTGGAATGTGAACACTATAAAATGAATTTTAATTTACCATTCTATGTTAAAAATAGGTATTTGTAAAGGATATGCAACATCACACTGGGAGTTCCAAAATCCATAGTAAGCTGAACAATAAAATGAATTTAAAGTCTCAGGTACAACACAGGCTGTTTTATGGTCTACAGTGTTTTACCATTTTTTGTGGAAGTTCTGCAGCATCTTCCAGGAAAGGTACAAGTTTCTAAAATAAATATGTATTTATGTGTATACACACGCACACATCTAAACCGCAAAATTGACTGTCACAAGATGTTTTTGATAACCAGAAATTACATGAGCATAAAACAAATAAAAGCATTCACAGAAGAAAAGCCATGTCCATCCACGGTTATTAATCACAAACATCTCCAAGCACAAGGTCTCTAAACTCTTGGAGACTCTAAGAAGCAGAAAAGGTTCATGAGACCCAGAGAAGAAAGGGGTCGGACAGTGAGAACATCCCTTTATACTTGCCCTGCTGCCGTGCTGTTCCCTTCCAGGGCCAGAGGGGACCGAGGGCTACATGGTCCCTGGGCCCGATTCAGGGAGCTGTTCTCAGGAACAGCATCTGTTAGGACTGTTTCATCACCCAGCACCACCAGAACCAGAGGAAATAAGGAAGTACAGCCCATCTGCATCTCCCCAGGTACTGCAGAGAAGGTGGTGAGCAAGAGTCACCAGATTTACTCTGAGAGAATATTTATCATCTCTCTTGGTCTTTTCTGCCCAGGAACTGCTGTGTACACTACATGGGAAGAGATCCTTGAGTATCACTGACTACCATGATTAACAGGGATGACCCTTCCAGTTGAGTCAAGTCTGCTGCGTGACTCTTCCCAACTGAGGGCCAGAACAAAATGCTCAGTCCAGAAAGGAAAGTTTGTCAAAAGCACGAACCAAACTTTAGGCAGAATCCACAATCCGTCATACCCAACACACAGCAGTCTGTGTGATGAAGGCTGCCCAGCATCCTGCAGATACATGAACTTCACTAGATGAAACTATTTGATATAACACGTATTAAGATTTCAAGCAGATTATTCTCTCCTTTTTATCTTCCCACATAGGTTATGAGCGCTCCCCCCTTCAATCTTTCAAGGAAAAAAAAAAACCATTAAATAACATGGAGTTTAATTATGAAGACATGCAACTGGACTACGTAAAAAAAAAAAACCAAAGGAGAAATGGTAAGAGAAGGGCTACAAACACTTTTAGAACAAATAAGAAACATAATCCAAGCACTGCCTTGATCCTGTGTAGTGCAACACTAGGTGGATTATTCATCGCAGCCCATAACGCTGAAGGAGCTGGTGAGTACAGCTGTGCGAAAGGCTGGTGCACTATCACCCCGACAAAAGCACAGACCTAGTCAAGGAGATTAAGATAAAAATGTCCCCCGTTCTTTCCAGGCCCAAAGTCAGGGACATGTTAAGAGCAGGAAGGACTCCTGGAAGAGCTTGTCTGGCACAGAACAGCTGGAAAGGGCCCGGCTGCTGCCCCAAGTTCATCATCAGGAGGGCCGAGCAAATACCGAGGATGGGAGAACACACAGCCTGGGGATGCCAGAACGAGAAGAGATGGCTTAACACTAAATGAAGGAAGAGATCAGGAGTGGGCAAGTCTTTTGATAACACTGCCATGAATCTCCAGGTTGGAAACTACTTATCTGGGAGAAGTGATGTCTGTTGGAATGCTGAATTTTTAATTACCTGTTGTAGTATTTTTACATTGCTGTGACAGGGGCTTTTTCTTCTGTGTTTGCAAGACAGTGAGGGTGAATTTTTATCAAGTCCTGGCTACAAAGGCTTACACAAGGATCACTAAAGGAAGGGAAAGCACAGCTACAAGAATCATGTCTGAATAGTAGTTGAATATTCTACTGCCAAAGTCCTTCAAAGTCAGCCTTGAAGTACTGCAAGAACACAAAGAGTGACAAGCTACAAGTTTCCTGCTGAGGCAGGCAACGTGCAGAAACCACACACGTGCAGTTATATCAGCATAAAGAGCAACTGCCCTGACAAACACCACGTCGGTCAAAGCAGCAGAAAGGTGAAAATTGTCCAGATGGGACAAAAGAGAAACAGTTTTTCCTGAAGTACTTCACACTGTTACGATTGTTGGACTTGAGCAATATTGTCCTCCACATACATAAACCCAAGATTTTCTGAGGAACCCATCATCCCGCGCAGCCAGGTACAGCCACTGTAAGTCTGAGCAGAGAATCTGCAACACAAGATGGCAATTTGTGATCCCCAGAGAAAGGCTATTACATCAATACAGTCACAATCGAACTGATGCAGTGAGGAGATCTCGCCTTGTCCTTCTGGATCTTCTGACTTCTTTCAGCTCATTTCAGACACGGAAAGCACCAGCAGGACCAGGCATCCAGGTCACAAAGAATGTATTACCCAAACACTGCCCTACCTTCAAATTCCTTGAGCAAATAACCTGTCTAAAAGATTTGATGTAAGTACTGCCAAAGAAAGAGCAAGTGTTTTTCAGAGATCTCATACAGTATTCCCACCATCATCAGCTCAGGAAGCTATGACACTTCATTTTTCCACAAGGCATAAAGTCTAATGAATATGATGACATATGCACCACTGACAGATTTTTCAGTCCCCATGGCACAAACGCAAGTAGACTGTATCTTGTTGGGTGTTGCTTTGTCTGGAAATACCACACCAATTTTTCCTTTTGGGGAACATTAGAATGAATTTACTGCCCAACTGTCAAACACAGAGGAAGAAGAAATTCAAAGCTCAGGATGTTTAACTTATTACATGCAGTAAAGGTGAATCTCCCTGTAAAAGATGGCGCTTCTGAGAAGACAAATAGATTACTTTCATTTTTAAGTATTACAGAACACTGGCATCTCTCTTCAGTGACTCAGTTTTGTTGCAAACACATACAGTAACATTCACCTGGTTTGTCTTTTGCCATTAAGAAGCTGCTGTGCAACCGAGGCACATTTGTCTGCATCTTGCGTAACCAGTCTGAGGTGTCGCAGTAGATCATTGTCTGGAAACTTTTTCATTTCTGATTCTTCTATCAAAGCCTTAAAACTGATGAGACCTTTTGGGAAAAATACTAAGTTAACAAAAGTCTCCCTTCGCAATGAATTTTAAATGGTAAGGCTGAGTAACACAACACATTAAAAGTATTTCTATTTCAACTTCAGTTATATTTTGTGTCAAAATGAGTTACAGTCTTCTCACACAGAGCATAATTTCTGGAACTATAACAGCTAAAATATTTGCTTTAAAACATGAAATCATAGATGATTTCTTTTGATTGTCACATAAAAGACAAAAGTTGCAAAGGTTCAGAAACTAAAAACTGACAAATTAGCCTTTTAAAAT
The DNA here is from genome assembly GCF_028858705.1 of Grus americana. Taxonomy (NCBI): domain Eukaryota; kingdom Metazoa; phylum Chordata; class Aves; order Gruiformes; family Gruidae; genus Grus; species Grus americana. The sequence goes on from NC_072876.1 coordinate 1,254,460, forward strand.
TATGTGTTGCAAACAAAAGGTAAGATACTTACTTTTTTTATTGTTAATTTTTGCCTCCAGAGCTTCGTTAACATTGGAAGCCCATTCGTTGTATGATTCCGCACGCATCTTTAGCGCGTTCATCATTGGATAGAGTTCCTCCAGGGTATAGCGGTACCTACAAGTAGCACAGAATTCAAACTCTTCAGCAAAAACTGGAGGGAGCAGGAGGGCGGAAGGGAAGGGCATGGCGATGTGTTGGTCCACACAACACAGAAACGATCCACTACGTATCCAGGGTTATACAATTAAGACCTCCAGCCACACCATGTTCCTCCCAAGACAATTTCAATGTTGCAATTGCTTCAAAAAGCAATTTTAACATTACAATTGAAGCAACTGTGAAATTGTCTTAGGACAAGCTACATTCATGTAGGACAAAGGTGTAACAAACAACAGGAAAGGAGAGATGACAACAGGAACGAAAGCTAACAAAAGCAAAAAATATTACTCGGCAAGGACTGGATGTAAGGGACGATGACCTTGTGGCTATAAATACAAAAAGCAAACTAACTTATCCAGCAATTTGTGCCATTATAGAGCAAGAAGAGCTGAATGCTGAAAAGAAAGAGTCTTTGTATACGAGCACAGAAAAGGCACTTTGTTTTGGGGGTGCTGTATTTGCAAAGGACAGAGAGAAACAGAATACCGAGACTAGCACCATTGACAAACAGACACCAGATGATCAGACCACAATACCTACACATATAATAAATATCTCCAGAACACAGTATTACTGCAATCTAAAGCTTACCCCAGTTTATATTTGTAGGTGGGACAGGAGCAGAGATCCTCGACATGGTACAAGCATACCAATAATCCAGGTTTACACGGACAATAAACAGCAGACATGAAACAGGTGGTTTTACACTTCAAGCACTGTCGCTCGTCATCAGGAAACAACTCAAAAGCCACTCTCTCCGAGTCAGTCACTCCCTGCAAAAGAGCGTACGTTACATCACTTCAAAATCTAAGGAAGAGGTGATTATTCCAAGCTAAAACATCAGAATTTATCAAAGGAATAATGAAGTTCAGAAATAAGATATTAAAACCAAGTAGACAGATATCTTGGTTAATGAAAAACCCGCTATTCTGACTAAATCACTGAAAGAATATTACTGTAAAAGAGACTATCTGAACCATAAAAAAGGGCAGATGCTAAAACAAGATGCACAACAAATGATTCCTTACCCAGGTGGTCCTCTGAAATCAACCCCACTATTCAGGAAGGCACCACAGAGCTCTAAGTCATTGACAACACAGTACAAGTCCCAGCATGTTCTCACACCACTGCGTAACTGTTCCTTCATCCATTACAATACTATTTCCTCCAACTCACCAGTTTATCAACCTTCTCACGCAACCTCTTCTCATCTTCAATCATAATGGCCATGTCTTTCTGAACTGTAGATGCTACCACAACATCAAGAACATCTGCTTTGGAAGCCATTTTGCAGATCATCTCATCGTGAGAAAACACGCAGTAACGGTTTAGCAGACGGTAATGTTCCACACATTGGCGACCCAATGGTAACTGCATCGAAAAACATTAAATGAATGGTTTATTTTGAAATATACATTAAGGTACTAACTTTATTATGCTACTAACCCAAAACTATCTAAATGAAAGGCCAAGACAAATCCTTCTAGCAATGATATTCATAATTCAGAATTTAAAACTAGAGAAATCAGGGCCCTGAGTTCTTGTAAACCAGGACTGCTTAGAACTCCTTTACAGTGGACACTGTGGATGCAAGTTGCTTGGCTAGGTTCACAGAGGGAATAATTAGGGGTAACTAAATCACTAAACCACAGCAGGCTCAGGAAGACCCAAGCTAAAAATAGACAGAGGCTGGCAAAGCAGCAGAGGGAACAGTCAATACCCTCGCCCTGTTCTTGCACCCGAGGGACACCCTGTCACAGGCAGGTTGCGGCGCACGCGGGGCCTTTTTCTCAATTGCTATGGCTGTTTTATGTAGGACACGAACAGCATTGAGAAATTGCTGACTCCATGAACCATTAAAGTCCCTAACTAACCCCAGGTAGAGTAAACAATTCATTATGAGCTGGGCAGGTTACTCATAGCTTTATTTTAAGGCTCTCACTGGCCAGGTGGGTAGCGATGCGCAGGTTACAACTCATGGAAGGTTAAGAGGAAAAACAAACCCAACCCAACCGATACATGAACACAGCCACAATGCAGAAAGCTTTCTTCCAATTTTAGCTATCTCCTAATCTAAATGATGTTTTTTAAATCTGGCAACATTTTTAGATGGGCTACATTTACAAATAGCCAAGACCTTTTTTTGGAAAAAAAACCCCAAAAAACCAGAAGAGGAGTAATTCGAAATATCAGTAGCTTCAGAGGATCTTTCTGAGATCAGGCGATACCCTGTGTCTGAGAAATCTGCTGGGAAGGAGAAATGATTACTTGTAACTTTGGAGCAACTATGCTCCATTTGTTTTTATTTACAAAAAGACAAAAGACTTAATACATTACCATGACCTAATAACTGTAACGTGTGCCTGTCTCTGTTGTTTCAATGAGCTGAGTGAAGTTTAATGGGAATAAAGTACTGGGCTGTAAACCTTCTGTTTGAACATTAAAACTTCCTGTTCCCTTCTCATTAAGTATTCTTCCCTAAAAACCTACAGCACCTCTGCTATCCAAGAGGATGTACTCACATCAGACACAATTCTTCTTATCTTTTCTCCAAGAGGACTATCAAAGTCTTTACCTGCTCTTAACGTACGTTAAATGTAACATCTGATTTAACCACAGAAGCTAAATTAAAGAAGTCCAAGTCAGCTTTCTTTTTCAGCTGTAGAAAGCACCTCTTAGAGAATTCCCAGTGCAATAAAGAGAAAAACTTCATTCCAGCTCTTAACAATTTGAATGCAATTTGGGGACGCAAAAGGAGTATATTCCAGCAGCACTGGTGCTTCTCACAGGACCTAGCCTACCGCCTGCTGTAAAAGATGCATCAGCCCTAATGTACAGTTTCAAACCGAACCTTAGGAACCAGAGAAAGCCCACAGTTCACTACATGAAAGAAATACCTTCAGCAAAACATTATGCTTCCAGTAACAGGCTCCTTCTGATCTGCGGATTAGATTTGCACATCAGCAGTAAATTAGAGCTGTACATCAGCTAGGAACAACTTTGGGACCGCATACTTAATGAGAAACTGGTTTTGGAACATACCCAATCAACCGTGCAGAAGTTCACAGCTTCAGCAAAATTGAAACCCTGATTGAAGCCACTGTGATAAGCTCTTGGAAAGGTGATCACAAACTCTCCAGCACACTGATTGGTTCGATAAACCTAAGAGAAGAGACAGACAAGCATTAGGTCAAACCTGAACAGAACTGAAGAGAATATGGATTTCCAATTCCTAGTAACTTCTACGACAACTTTGGATAGTTCTAAACCATAAGCCCAAGAATTACACCCGGCATTTGGTAATTTGTCATATAAAACCCTAGAAGCAAAGGGGTTTCATTCAGCCGTACCCGCACACCAACCCATTTTAAGTCAGCTGCCTGTGCCTTTTGCACTTCGCTGGCTCTGTGCAGAGTTACACAAGTAAAGCACAGGCAAGGCTCGCTTCAACGGGCAGCTGAAGGGGAAGAGAAGTCTGGAACCTACTCAAAAGTTCATACTGCTGTAAATCTAATACTTTTGGTGGTATATAATCAGCATCAAAG